>NC_086373.1:58658168-59283168 GCF_036588685.1 Mytilus trossulus
TAGTGATTTACACCTGTAAAAATATTAATGAATGTGTCAATTATATCCCAACAGACAATAAAACTATACTTAATTATTTTTTCCTTTTTGGTTCAGGTTTTTTTGTTAATTAGGCTGTTGGTTAAAATTTGTAGAAAAATAAGTTATTTTCTACATAGAGAAAAGACAGTTGTCTGTAGCTATTTTATGAAGTTACACATGTTACACTGTATTTTTCTATAAATTCTTTTAATTAAGATATTAAATCAAGGCATTTTAAAGATCACCAAAATTAGCTTTTTTGAGGATAAAAAGTTATAAAAAAAGACTTTGATATTGCAATATACAATTTAATCATAAGTAATCTAAAGTAATCATGATTACTTTCAAGAAAAGTAATATAATGTAATCCATTACTTATGAAATAAGGTGTAGTTGTAATGTAATCGATTACAGTTGATTAGCAAAGTAATTGTAATTAAATCGATTACATTTTAAAGTAATCGACCCCATCCCTGCTATCTAATGTAAATTTCTCATCTACCCTCCTCTGAAAACATTGGTTTCTAATGTCTCTTTCAAATGAGCTGATATAACTGGCAACAAAGAATGCATTATATTAGATTCGTACCTTCTGCAGCAAAATTGGTACCGTTAATGGTATTAATCCTTCTCGAACTAGCTAGTAACTGTCAGTGTTCATATTGTTTAATTGTTTCCCCTTTTTTGTTTGTCTCAATCGATTTATGACTTTCGAGCAGTGGTATTTAACTGTTACCTTTCTTTTACAAAGTTGGCCAAACTGACTGCCTACAGAAAACTATCATTTTCTCTTTTACAGATATTTGAAACAAAAATAATCAAGTTTTCAAATCTAATATATGTCCCTTAAATGTATAAGTAAGATTTTCAAATGAAACCTTCCTTATAAAATTAAAACCACGATGATGAACATACTATTTATCAGTCTCAAACTATGACTGTGTTGTCGAAAACATGCACAACAATGTAGGTTAATATTGAGTACGTTACATATGTTATGTCAGGTTATATATCAGGTTTATATCAGGTTTATGAGTGTAAATGTGTATTCATGTGTTTTTTTTGGTCTAAATGTACTTTAATCATTCCAATCATTTTCTGTGCTTTATTTTGTAATTCATTCATTTGATTGTATAGCTCAAATTTTGGGCCCCTTGATTGGTTAATAAAATATTAAATAAATAACACTCCTAATGCTCAGATCGGTTGTCACCGTGCAACACAGTTAATAACACCATATAGGAAAAACATAGAACTCTTTTTGTCTTAAGACACTGTCAAACATCCAAACATACTATCCACACTCATCTGTGTCCACACTTGTTGGTTAATAAAATTATCTTATCTATCTTATGTTAATATTGAGCACGATGACGTCAATAAAAATCCACTTTTTTTTGTTATGTTAATATTTAGCACGTTAAAGTCATTATATATCTATGTGAATTTATACCTGAGATAAATATAGACACTATAGTTTGACACGGAGAAAGACTAAATAAGTATATTCACTGGGAATTTGTGTGATCTCTCGATAAATATAATGGAAATCATATACACCTTTTTCGAAGGAATTGATCTTACGACTATTTTTATTTTTGGTATAGTTTTTCTTGTGACGATTTTGTGGATGACAAGTCCGAAGTCGGATATTCCAGGACCCAAAGCCTGGCCTATTTTTGGGAACATTTTACTTGTTAGTCAGTTCAATAGAGCCACAGACAGAATAAAGTTTGTAGACCAGCTGACGGCGAAGTATGGTCCAATATTTCGAATGTTCTTAGGACCATATCAGATAGTATTTGTACAGGGTCATAAACATGTGCTAGACGTTATACGGAAACGAGGACACGATTTTGTGGACAGACCCAACTTTATTCCAGGAATTAAATTAGCTCAAAATGTAGTAGGAGGTATATTATAAGTAATATAGTTATATTTTCATATGAATAAGAATGAACATATAAATTGTCTCATTTAAGGACTCTTCATGGTCGGACAGCATGATATTTACATGCACAAAACAAATATACACTATATGGTTTACATGAATTTTACTAATCATTTACAAGGATTGCTTAATTTTGAAATCGGAAAATTCTACCGACAAATTCCTCTACAAATTTTGTTTCAACTGGTGTACCAATATCCACCGACAACACCAATTTTAAGGTACCAATTCGTTCTTTTTCTCTTTCTATAAACACAACATCAAGACCTTCCCTGTCATATTGCTTTTATGTTTTTTCTGTAACAGGAACGTAATTTTGCGATATCATCAACTGTAGTATTGGCTATCTAAGGTTTTTTTTTCAAATAACAGTATACCATATTATATGTATGCTAAACTGCAAGTGTAACGATGTCTTTACCTTTAAATAAGTTCAATAACCAGCCATTTCAACATAGTAAACAATATATAGGCCATTTAAAAATACAAATGTCTATTTTTAAGCACACCTATGCTTAAACATCTTATCTTGAATGTAAAATGCTGCCAGTTAAACGTTTTGTACAAAGGTCTTTTAGATGATTAATGAGTGCAAACATCAATGAAAAATACGCTACAGATGAAAAATAAAAAAATATTTATAAGTGAGAATTTTTGTTTAATTTTTAAGCGTACTGTGTTATGGCAACCCATATAACTGTACCTGTATTTTAATATTATAGAATCTGCAAAAATGAATTAGTTAGAATGTTTATGATAACTCTGAAAGGAAACAGTTCCTTTATTATTATATGCAAAATATTTTCTACAAATTATAATCAACCTTCATACATGAAATGGATGTCTAACCTAGCTGTTATCGTTACTAGATCAACCGTTAAATTGTTTCTCCATATGAATATAAGACTATTCAGTAATGATTTCAAAAGCACAAAGCATCCTAAAAATTAAACATAGCAAGTTAAATCAGTGTACCCTCTCGACATTGTTACCAAAAGATTTATTAATTACAATGATATTATACTTTTTTACTATAAGAAATGAAACTACGTGTTGCAAACTAAGAGGCTCAGCACAAAGAAAAAAACATAAACGGGAGTAGTTATTTTACAACAGCATTCATAAATTTATAAAGAAAATTTGTCTATCCTGTCACTACGGTAACAATGGTAACAGTAACAGGAATGACTATTTTTGACTTAACGTCTTCAAAAAGGATTTTTTGTTACACTTAGTGAAACATTTGATTATTTGACCTTTTTTGTAGTGATAATGTTCTCATTTGTTTTCTTTTTTTGGTAACATCATAGACATGATAGACATACTATACTGAATTTCTTCAATTTTCTTTCTTTACAATATATATAGGAAGATGTGGTATGAGTGCCAATGAGAAAACTCTCCATCCAAATAACAATTTAAAAAAGTAAACCATTATAGGTCAATGTGTGGCCTTCAACACGGAGCCTTGGCTCACACCGAACAACAAGCTATAAAGGGCCCCAAAATTACAAGTGTAAAACCATTCAAACGAGAAAAACAACGGTCTAATCTATATAAAAAATGTTTGGAAAGAAAAAAGAAAATCACAAAAATACTGAACTCCGAGGACAATTTTAAAAGATACCAAAATAGTACATTATACACAGTTCAATCCAATCAGAAAACAGGGAAAAATGATTTGAATGGTACTCTAATTATGTACGCAAATTAATTACGCAGCACTCTTATTTTAAATTTACTTTGATTTCACCACTGGATATAAATCGTGTTTATCATTTATGTTAATACGCATACATCCAACAAACATTTTGAACACTTTAAAATGGGCATTTTTCATTATAAAAAGCATAGATATACTTTAATTTCAACATTTCTTTGAAATGGCACAGAAATCAGATTGTAATGAGACTTGTTAGAGAGTACAACATTCAGTCCTGTACAACACGTGTGTACAACACATTCGTGCACAACGTTAACGGCAACTGTAAAATGTGCTTTTAAAAGTAGTTTTATACAACCGTGTTAAACATATATTTTAATAAGAAGTGGTTTTTTTTATGATAAAATAATTACTTTAGATGTATATTTCATTATAATACATTATTCTGATTCAATTTGACTAACTGTACATCACGTGTTATTCCGTAAGCAATTATATTACACAATAAAACATCATTCATGATGACACAAGTCCCATAATAAAGTGCACAGGTAAATTAAGTAAAACCTTGATGTAAATCGTGTTTAATGATCTTAGCTAAAGAAATGTAATTATAAGTATTGAATGCTTCTTTTTGTAACTTCAAAGACAGGTTATCAAAATTAAATCTTTAAAGTATGAAACGAACATGGAGAAAACGGTATATATATATGTGTAACTTGTAACATTAAATAAGCATAACATAGGGTTTTTACCTGAAATTTGTTCAAATTCAACGTATTTTCCTGCATTTTAATACAATACATTTTTTTGGATTCGAACTAGGACGTCATACTTACTTCACATACAAAAAATATCAAAATTGGCCGTTGAGGATGAGTTTGGAATGTTGTTCGTTACGTGTAAGAAGAAGTAATTTGGAAGGATTAAAATTAGAAAATTGAAGAATTGTTAAAAAAACAAGTGTTCTTGCTATTTTTTCATTTCAAAATGACTTGATATTCCAAATGGGCATAATAAGAGATTTAAAAAAATATGCAAAATATGATTGATTCGATAGTCCCGGCTGAACACCTAAATTATTTTAATGTCCAGTTATTATGTTACAATTTAAAGAAATGACGTTTCAACGCTATTCTGAATAGGGTCCAAGACATAGTCACTTATTATTTCAATTACACTGCTCTTAGCATATAATTATTTAGATTTTCAGAATGTGCATTTGCTGTGCGTTGTTGTTCGAAAAAAAAATACATGTATATCTGTTTAACGTTTATGTTTAAAGTTATGTGATAAACTAATTGTCCAGTGTTTTTGTTACGCTTTCGTTTTCTGTGGAAAAAATGCTGACGTCGTAATTAAAAAAAGTAATTGACGTTACGTTTGTGGACTCAGATTTGTGCACACCGTCAATACGGGGCGCCGAATGGGACTCTTGTGGTTTTGTTCAAAACTCAATTCTGTCATAACAAAATCATTTTTGTCTTACAAAACTATGTGCTACAGACTTGTTTTATGAGAACTTCATTTTTGTAGACAAAATTCATATTTGTCATGACAAAAGTAAATTTTGTCTAAAAGGTATGCAAATATAATCATATTTGCATACAAAATTGACTTTTGTTACTTGATATTGAAATTAAATCACAAAAATCCATTGTGTGAGATAAGATTCAATTTTGTGAGACAAAATTAACTTTTGTGAGACAAAATTAACTTTTGTGAGACAAAATTGACTTTTGTGAGACAAAATTTGATTTTTGTGAGACAAAATTAACTTTTGTGAGACAAAATTAACTTTTGTGAGATAAAATTAACTTTTGTGAGACAAAATTCAATTTTGTCAATTTTGTTGAGACAAAAGTCAATTTTGTTAATTTTGTTGAGGCAAAAGTCAATTTTGTCAATTTTGTTGAGACAAAAATCAATTTTGTTAATTTTGTTGAGACAAAAGTCAATTTTGTGACAACATAATTCATTTTTGTGACGACAAATTCAATTTTGTAACAACATAATTGACTTTTATGAGACAAAATTGACTTTCGTGAGACAAAAATCAATTTTGTTGAGACAAAATTCGATTTTGTCAATTTTGTCAATTTTGTTGAAACAAAATTCAATTTTGTCAATTTTGTCAATTTTGTTGAGACAAAAGTCAATTTTGTCAATTTTGTTGAGACAAAATTCAATTTTGTCAATTTTGTTCAGACAAAATTCAATTTTGTCAATTTTGTCAATTTTGTCTCACATTGGTCAATTTTGTCTCACATTGGTCAATTTTGTCTCACATTGGTCAATTTTGTCTCACAAAAGTCAATTTTGTCCCACAAAAGTCAATTTTGTCTCACAAAAGTCGATTTTGTGTAAGAAAAGTCGATTTTGTATGCAAATTAGGTCACAGAATCCAAACTAAACTAATTTGAATACAAAATTGACTTTTGTCGCCCAATTTTCAAATAAGTTAACAAAACTCAAGTCTGTGTAACAAAAATGAATTTTGTCATGACAAAAGTGACTTTTGTCCGCTGATAGATAATTTTGTATGACAAATTCAATTTTGTAACAACATAATTGACTTTTATGAGACAAAATTGACTTTCGTGAGACAAAAATCAATTTTGTTGAGACAAAAGTCAATTTTGTCAATTTTGTTGAGACAAAATTCAATTTTGTCAATTTTGTTGAGACAAAAGTCAATTTTGTCAATTTTGTTGAGACAAAAGTCAATTTTGTCAATTTTGTTGAGACAAAATTCAATTTTGTCAATTTTGTTGAGACAAAATTCAATTTTGTCAATTTTGTTGAGACAAAAGTCAATTTTGTCAATTTTGTCTCACATTGGTCAATTTTGTCTCACATTGGTCAATTTTGTCTCACATTGGTCAATTTTGTCTCACAAAAGTCAATTTTGTCTCACAAAAGTCAATTTTGTCTCACAAAAGTCAATTTTGTCTCACAAAAGTCAATTTTGTCTCACAAAAGTCGATTTTGTGTAAGAAAAGTCGATTTTGTATGCAAATTAGGTCACAGAATCCAAACTAAACTAATTTGAATACAAAATTGACTTTTGTCGCCCAATTTTCAAATAAGTTAACAAAACTCAAGTCTGTGTAACAAAAATGAATTTTGTCATGACAAAAGTGACTTTTGTCCGCTGATAGATAATTTTGTATGACAAAATTTTAAATTTGTAGTATGATACAAATTTTGTTAAACTGAACTAACTTTTGTTGAACAAAATTCACTTTTGTCCGTACAAAATTGAATTTCGAGTACAAAACCACAAGAGTCCCATTCGGCGCCCCGTAGTCAAGGCGTTTGGGAGAAAATCTTTCAATTGTTGACATTTTTACCTATTATGTCTGTTTGTTTTGTTCACACATCTTTGTGAATACAATGGAATTTTATGCGACTGCCATACATGTGAGAGCTTTAGGTTGCTGTAAAATCAGGTTTAATCAACCGTTTTCTACACAAGAAAATGCGTGTATTAGTCAGGAATATGCCAGTTGTTATCTAATCGTTTGATGTGTTTGAGCTTTTGATTTTGCCATTTGATCAGGGACTTTCCTTTCTGAATTTTCCTAGGAGTTCGGTATTTTTGTAATTTTACTTTTTTCAGTACTAATGAGCAAATTTGAATAGGGCTTTTGGGCAAACACATCCTTAGAAAAGGGCTTTTAGGAGAAAGCAAAATTACTTATTAAGATTTCAAGTTTGAAAACGGCTCATTGGAGAAAACATATTTTAGTGCAAGACACCGAGCTTATACAGGGAGTTGGGTGAGCATTACATTACGCACATGTGTACTTGAAAAAAGTCTTGATAAGGATTTTTGGGAAACGCGAAATTAACTAATTTCAGTATGGATTTGGATCATAATTAAAATAATTGGTACATGTTTCGTTTCATGTAGGAAGTGGGATAGTGTTTACAAATGGAGATGAATGGAAGGATAGGAGGAAATTCGCATTACAAGCAATGAGAGATTTTGGTGTTGGAAAGACTTCACTTGAAGAAAAGGTTTTAGAAGAAATGCAGAATATTGCAGAAGATCTTGAAAAAGCGAAGGGAGCTGAGATAACCGATGTTAAGACAATGATGTTAAAGGCTAGCTGCAATGTCATACATAGCCTTATATTTGGATATAGGTAAGTACTCGTCAGCTATATCCATCAATGAGAATGTAATAGGTGACATAAGGTTGACTGAAAGTAGGTTTATGTCTGTTTTTCCCCTTTTAAAAGTGAATTTCAGGAGTTATGGTATTTTTGAAAGAGAGGTAAGATATCAAAGGGGCGTTCAAACCCAACAGTCGAAAATAAACAGACTACGTAATGAATAAAAAAATTAAATGACCACCAGACAAAGAACACGACGCAATACACAACATATAAAACCGAGCAACATAATCCCCACCAAAGATTAGTGCTGGCGCAGGAAGAGCATGCAGATCCTGCTCCATATGTAGCCGCCCGTCGTTTTACTCATATTTTAGTACAAACCCGGTGATAAATGTAATTCGGGAGGGCAATGACGGGAAAAGAGTACTGGATTGTAGTCTCGACAATTGGAAAATGTCTGTCGTCATTAACTAAAAGTCACTGAAATACATTTGTTAGCCTATCAATTCATGTAGTTTTACAATAAGCTTTTGCGCAGATTTACAATTCTGTCATTGCTTGCCACAAAACAGGGTTCAACCAACCGTTTTTTTTTTTTTATAAAATGTCTTGTATAAAGTCAGGAAAATGGCAGTTGTTATCTTATAGTTCGTTTCTGTGTGTGTTGCATAATCGTTTGGTTTTTTGTTGCACTTCAGTGTTCCCTCAATTTTTGTTTGTTACTCTAATTTGATTGCTCTCAATCGATTTATTGACTTTCAAACAGCGGTATACTACTGTTGCCTTTATTTAACCTGGCGTTTTCTATTTTGTATTTGCCAAAGAAGGATGAGGCTCACGCAATACTTCTTTGTGTGGTTCTATTTCGCCTGAACTGCATATTTCAGTTAAAGGTTTATAATGCAAACTGGGATATTTTTCTTTGAAATTATGATGTGTACTAGTATACAAATGTGTTATACATATGCTGCAGTCTTAAATAAATTGATACAAAAATTATACATAAACATGAGTAATGTTGAATTATTTTATCCAATTATCGCTTAACAGCAAGCGAAATCATGCCACATCGTTCGTTGTAAACGGACTTTGAATACGGGCTTTGAATACATGTACATGGATAAATTAATGAATATATGTCTTTTTATTATACATTTTACTAAGCAATCATTGTTTGTATTACTTTTCTTCTATTCATGTTTCGTTCCGAATTCAAACAAATGTGAAATTTACAAATAATTAAAGGCTGATGGACAACAGATATCAGAGTTTTCCAATAAACATAACTCATTTATCTTTTCCTAATGTATTTTGGTAGAAATATGGATAGACAACATAAAATTCACATAACAATACATTGAATCAAATTCCCGAGAAATTCTATTGTTAGTTTCAAAGAATCAGAAGTTGACATACTTCTAATACAATAGTGGAAATTTGTTACTCCTCCAGGTGCTACTAAAGTAGATAAAAAATAGTTATCAAGACATTTGCGATATTCCTAATGTGAATAATTGTACACGCACATGCTGTAGTTATACCTCTTTAAACAATACCGTATTTACTTTGCTGGAATCATAATTTCACACAAATGCAAATGTCGAATCAATAATTGAAAATGTACACTAAGGTAAGATGTGAGGACGGTGGTGACACAGACAGACGAACATATCCCGAATAAGACACAACAATGCAGTCTCTTTCAGAGTCTTTAATGATCCAAGACACAAGGAAAATCGTTCCATCTTACAGTATAAAAGCTTATACACAAACTTCCAGATTATCTTGACCAACTAACTTTTATCAGAAAGTTTAATTACATAACAAAAGAGGTACGAAAGATACCAGAGGAACAGGCAAACTCATAAATCGAAAATAAACTGACAACGCCATGGCTTAACAAGAAAAGGACAAACAGACAAACAATAGTACACATGACACAACATAGAAAATTAAAGAACAAGCAACACGAACCCCACCAAAAACTAGGGGTGATGTCAGGTTCTCCGGAAGGGTTAGCAGATTCTGCTCCACATTTGGCACCCGTCGTGTTGCTTATGAGATAACAAATCCAGTAAATAGTCTAATTCGGTACGTCACATTAATGAAAAGAAATGGGATTGTAGTTACGGCGTAAGGAACATATCCGATATCATTTGTGAAACGGTTATTCCATAACGGTCAACCAACTCGTGATGGCGTCCGTAAAATTTACGAAGAGATGATTTCAACTTCACCATTCGGAACTCTTGTCTTTAACAATAATCCCTTGATTACTAGAAATCAGACTTCCTCCAACAAAAAGAACTTACTGCTACGAAATAGCACAATAGTGCTAAAAAGGGGTGGTCGACACATACCAATCAGCCAAACTGATGACCGCTGACGGCCATATAACATAATATAAACATATACATAGATAGTGAGCAAGTGCAATTGCATTTTCTAGATCTGTTTGATTTTAGGTAAAAGGTAAAAAAAACTATATGTTAATCATAGTTTTCCCTGTATAAGAATGCTATTTTGTGGATAGTCAGTAAGTGAAATGGTTTACCATTGTTTAACTTCAATGTTGACTCTCCTTCTTTTTAACAACTTAAAATGCCTAGCGCATGTGTTACACGTCTGTTTCTAAAGGGTTTTAAATGGATATCACATGAATACGGATTCCAAGAGGTTAAATTATTGAATTGAATCATCAGCGATGTTGAGCTTATTTATAATAGCTTTCCTCTTATAGTTGATTTGTTTTCTCTCAATCGATTTATTACTGTCGAACACTACTGTTGCCTTTACTTATCCAAGTCATAGATTACCTGAGCCGTACTTAGCACAACTGTTTGAGAGTTTGGGTCCTCAATGCTCTTCAACTTCATACCTGTCTGGCTTTCTAACTATTTTGATTTGAGCTTCGATCGCTGATGAGTCTTAAGTAGACGAAACGGGCGTTTGGCGTTTTATATCAAGTCTGCCAGGCTGGTACTTTTAATGACTATTAGCATGGCAAAATATACTTTGGTATTGTTTATTTGTTTATTTCTTCGTCCTGAATGTTCTTGCATTTATTTGTACTGTAGTCCTGTCATGTAATTTTGTTGAATGGGTCTATCAATCTCAATGCTATATCAAGCTTTAAAGACCAAAATGTTACAAACATTTATCCTACCTCCATGACAAATATGTTGTTGTAACCGCAGATAAAGCCCCAAACAACATTGCGTTTGTGTGTAAAACTCATTACAATAACTGCTTGATAAATGAATTAGGTATTGACAATTCCCTTAGAAATTCAACATATATCCTTACGACACTTACCAAAGAGGAAATCCTGGATAATCAAAGATCTGTTCTATGTTCTTTGGAATTTCAACCATGGACGAAGAACTGGATCTTCCATCACTGTATTGGATAACTTAACTATACAAGTGTCTTTACACATAACGGTATATTGCTGGGTCTTCCAATTGCTACACGAAACCTCTTTCTAAATTATTAACGTCTATTTCATCAGCAATTAAAGCCGGGCTTCAAAGTTATTGTGAAACTGCATATTCTAGAGGTGGCGTGAATCAGATGTGGATACTAAAATTATCTAAAAGATCTTTTAGTGCATACATTATAAGTTTTAATTAACTCCCTTCTGGATAATATCCGTTGCGGTGGTGTTCCATAACTGGAAGTTTATACATGAAGAAGAAGAAGAAGAAGAAGAAATACAATCTAAATCTCTTTCAATGTTAAAACATTTGACTTTTCTACACTTTAAAAAGTATCTTGTCTTAGGGAGTGATAAATCCTACTTTGTTAAGGATCACTCTGATTCTTGCGTTCGGAGGACGTGTTTTTTTCAATCAGCCTCGGCATGCCAATAAGAACCAATTGTGCCCCTCTTCTTGCCGACTTCTTCCTTTATAATTATGAGGCTGACTTCGTACAGGAACTTCTTAGAAAGAAAGATAAGAAGTTAGCAATATCTTTTAACTGTACTTTCCGCTATAAAGATAATGTTCTCTTAACAGATAATTCAAAAGTTGGTGACTATGTTGAACGCATCTATCCCATCGAACTAGAGATAACAGATACAGTTATGTCGGCCTCTTATCTTGACATACATCTAGAAATTGACAATGTGGGTCGGTTGAAAGCAAAACTTTACGACAAAAGAGATGATTTCAGCTTTTCAATTGTGAACTGTCCATTTCTAAGAAGCAACATTCGAGTAGCATCTGCATACGGAGTATATATCTCCCATTTTATACGATATTCTCGTGCTTGTAATTCCTATTATGATTTTCTTGATAGAGGATTGCTACTCACAAGGAAGCTATTAAACCAAGAGTTCCAAAAAGACGACGTTGGAATCATTCTTTCGTAAATTAGCCATCACGAGTTGGTAGACCGTTATGAAATAACCGTTTCACAGATGATATCGAATATTTTCCTTACGTCGTAATTACAAAACCCTTCCCTTTCATGAATGTGACATACCGAATTAGACTGTTTAACGGATTTATTTTAGAATGTGCAACACAACGGGTGCCACTTGTGAAGCAGGATCTGCTTACCCGGAGCACCTAAGATCACACCTAGTTGAGGATGGGGTTCGTGTTGCTTATTCTTTCGTTTTCTATGCTGTGTCATGTGTACTATTGTTTGTCTGTATTTCTTTTTCATTTTTAGTCCTGGCGTTGTCAGTTTATTTTCGATTTATAAGTTGACTATCCATCTGATATTTTTCGTCCCTCTTTTAGTGTTATATTTAACATTGCCATAAAAGCGCGAGGTTTGTATAGCAACGAAATCAGGTTCATCCCCTCATTTTTTCTTTAAATGTCCTGTACCAAGTTTGAAAAATTGCAGTTATTATAGTTCGTTTCTGTGTGTTTTGTACTACCTTTTTTTTGTTCACTTCAGTCACGCTTATATCCACTTCATTTGAATTACAATATAACAAATTACAAAGAACAATTTGATTGATTGATTGTTGTTTGCTTAACGTCCAGAAACTACATTTCATCCATATGGAATAAAGATATGTTATCATTACAATATGGCACTGACTTGTACTTCACCTATCGAACCGTTCTTACTGTTGTATTTTTTATATAAATTAAAGGGTGTCAATTTCACAGTCACTCAACGACATAAAAAAGATACATCTAAATGTTTACATAGAGATTTCAACAATAGACAATAGACAGGTGTCTATCTAACAGGCATGGGGTAATCGTAATCAACTGTAATCGATTACATTTTGCAGTGTAATCCTATGTAATCAGTAATAATGCTATTTCTGATTACAAGTAATCGTAATGTAATCGATTACATTGCCAAAAACAGGTGTAATCATGATTACTTTTAGATTACTTCAAGATAACATTTATATGATTACTTCCTGATTACAAATCTATATATACATATGAAAATAGTTTTTGATAGACAAGATGAAAATAAGAAAATGTAAAGCTTGAATGAAAAATCATGAAACTAGTATTCACAATGATGGGCTCTTGTTTAATGTGATGAATTGTATCATCTTCATAACAAATTTGTATAACCGAGTGTTTTATTTTGCGTCTCCAATATTTTGTTGTGAGATTGAGCTCTTATGATACAAGAATATGCCTTGAGAGCATTTTTTCCTTGATTAAAAACTTCTGATATTAACTCTTATTTCATATTTATATAAATTTACCATGTTTACCAAATATTTTAACATAAATACATTGAAATTCAAACGCAGAAAACGTTTAGTTCCAATTTGACCTTGATGGTCGACAGAAATATTATGATAAATTGAGAATGGAAATGGGGAATGTGTCAAAGAGACAACAACCCAACCATAGAAAAAAAACCCAGAAGGTCACTAACAGGTCTTCAATGTAGCGAGAAATTCCCGCACCCGGAGTCGTCCTCCAGCTGGCCCCTAAACAAATATACTAGTTCAGTGATAATGAATGCCATACTAACAAGTACATGTACAGTGTGTCATATGGCATAACATTACAAACAATATACATAGTAAACAATAGGTGACGTCAGAAGTATCATCAATACAAAATATCTTTTATAAAACAATTTAAAGAGAAAAATATATACTTTCTTAATTTACAAAGCTGTTTTGTTTTTTCACCTGACAATAATTCTATTAATTATTAATTAGATCACGTATTAAAAATTTTCAAACAAATAATGACAACCAACCACTTTTAACTTTATTGATATTGTTATTAAGACAATCGAATTTTAATACCCAAGCTCACTTATTGTTTGTAAACAAAATGGAAGTAGTGATTTACACCTGTAAAAATATTAATGAATGTGTCAATTATATCCCAACAGACAATAAAACTATACTTAATTATTTTTTCCTTTTTGGTTCAGGTTTTTTTGTTAATTAGGCTGTTGGTTAAAATTTGTAGAAAAATAAGTTATTTTCTACATAGAGAAAAGACAGTTGTCTGTAGCTATTTTATGAAGTTACACATGTTACACTGTATTTTTCTATAAATTCTTTTAATTAAGATATTAAATCAAGGCATTTTAAAGATCACCAAAATTAGCTTTTTTGAGGATAAAAAGTTATAAAAAAAGACTTTGATATTGCAATATACAATTTAATCATAAGTAATCTAAAGTAATCATAATTACTTTCAAGAAAAGTAATATAATGTAATCCATTACTTATGAAATAAGGTGTAGTTGTAATGTAATCGATTACAGTTGATTAGCAAAGTAATTGTAATTAAATCGATTACATTTTAAAGTAATCGACCCCATCCCTGCTATCTAATGTAAATTTCTCATCTACCCTCCTCTGAAAACATTGGTTTCTAATGTCTCTTTCAAATGAGCTGATATAACTGGCAACAAAGAATGCATTATATTATATTCGTACCTTCTGCAGCAAAATTGGTACCGTTAATGGTATTAATCCTTCTCGAACTAGCTAGTAACTGTCAGTGTTCATATTGTTTAATTGTTTCCCCTTTTTTGTTTGTCTCAATCGATTTATGACTTTCGAGCAGTGGTATTTAACTGTTACCTTTCTTTTACAAAGTTGGCCAAACTGACTGCCTACAGAAAACTATCATTTTCTCTTTTACAGATATTTGAAACAAAAATAATCAAGTTTTCAAATCTAATATATGTCCCTTAAATGTATAAGTAAGATTTTCAAATGAAACCTTCCTTATAAAATTAAAACCACGATGATGAACATACTATTTATCAGTCTCAAACTATGACTGTTTTGTCGAAAACATGCACAACAATGTAGGTTAATATTGAGTACGTTACATATGTTATGTCAGGTTATATATCAGGTTTATATCAGGTTTATGAGTGTAAATGTGTATTCATGTGTTTTTTTTGGTCTAAATGTACTTTAATCATTCCAATCATTTTCTGTGCTTTATTTTGTAATTCATTCATTTGATTGTATAGCTCAAATTTTGGGCCCCTTGATTGGTTAATAAAATATTAAATAAATAACACTCCTAATGCTCAGATCGGTTGTCACCGTGCAACACAGTTAATAACACCATATAGGAAAAACATAGAACTCTTTTTGTCTTAAGACACTGTCAAACATCCAAACATACTATCCACACTCATCTGTGTCCACACTTGTTGGTTAATAAAATTATCTTATCTATCTTATGTTAATATTGAGCACGATGACGTCAATAAAAATCCACTTTTTTTTGTTATGTTAATATTTAGCACGTTAAAGTCATTATATATCTATGTGAATTTATACCTGAGATAAATATAGACACTATAGTTTGACACGGAGAAAGACTAAATAAGTATATTCACTGGGAATTTGTGTGATCTCTCGATAAATATAATGGAAATCATATACACCTTTTTCGAAGGAATTGATCTTACGACTATTTTTATTTTTGGTATAGTTTTTCTTGTGACGATTTTGTGGATGACAAGTCCGAAGTCGGATATTCCAGGACCCAAAGCCTGGCCTATTTTTGGGAACATTTTACTTGTTAGTCAGTTCAATAGAGCCACAGACAGAATAAAGTTTGTAGACCAGCTGACGGCGAAGTATGGTCCAATATTTCGAATGTTCTTAGGACCATATCAGATAGTATTTGTACAGGGTCATAAACATGTGCTAGACGTTATACGGAAACGAGGACACGATTTTGTGGACAGACCCAACTTTATTCCAGGAATTAAATTAGCTCAAAATGTAGTAGGAGGTATATTATAAGTAATATAGTTATATTTTCATATGAATAAGAATGAACATATAAATTGTCTCATTTAAGGACTCTTCATGGTCGGACAGCATGATATTTACATGCACAAAACAAATATACACTATATGGTTTACATGAATTTTACTAATCATTTACAAGGATTGCTTAATTTTGAAATCGGAAAATTCTACCGACAAATTCCTCTACAAATTTTGTTTCAACTGGTGTACAAATATCCACCGACAACACCAATTTTAAGGTACCAATTCGTTCTTTTTCTCTTTCTATAAACACAACATCAAGACCTTCCCTGTCATATTGCTTTTATGTTTTTTCTGTAACAGGAACGTAATTTTGCGATATCATCAACTGTAGTATTGGCTATCTAAGGTTTTTTTTCAAATAACAGTATACCATATTATATGTGTGCTAAACTGCAAGTGTAACGATGTCTTTACCTTTAAATAAGTTCAATAACCAGCCATTTCAACATAGTAAACACAATATATAGGCCATTTAAAAATACAAATGTCTATTTTTAAGCACACCTATGCTTAAACATCTTATCTTGAATGTAAAATGCTGCCAGTTAAACGTTTTGTACAAAGGTCTTTTAGATGATTAATGAGTGCAAACATCAATGAAAAATACGCTACAGATGAAAAATAAAAAAATATTTATAAGTGAGAATTTTTGTTTAATTTTTAAGCGTACTGTGTTATGGCAACCCATATAACTGTACCTGTATTTTAATATTATAGAATCTGCAAAAATGAATTAGTTAGAATGTTTATGATAACTCTGAAAGGAAACAGTTCCTTTATTATTATATGCAAAATATTTTCTACAAATTATAATCAACCTTCATACATGAAATGGATGTCTAACCTAGCTGTTATCGTTACTAGATCAACCGTTAAATTGTTTCTCCATATGAATATAAGACTATTCAGTAATGATTTCAAAAGCACAAAGCATCCTAAAAATTAAACATAGCAAGTTAAATCAGTGTACCCTCTCGACATTGTTACCAAAAGATTTATTAATTACAATGATATTATACTTTTTTACTATAAGAAATGAAACTACGTGTTGCAAACTAAGAGGCTCAGCACAAAGAAAAAAACATAAACGGGAGTAGTTATTTTACAACAGCATTCATAAATTTATAAAGAAAATTTGTCTATCCTGTCACTACGGTAACAATGGTAACAGTAACAGGAATGACTATTTTTGACTTAACGTCTTCAAAAAGGATTTTTTGTTACACTTAGTGAAACATTTGATTATTTGACCTTTTTTGTAGTGATAATGTTCTCATTTGTTTTCTTTTTTTGGTAACATCATAGACATGATAGACATACTATACTGAATTTCTTCAATTTTCTTTCTTTACAATATATATAGGAAGATGTGGTATGAGTGCCAATGAGAAAACTCTCCATCCAAATAACAATTTAAAAAAGTAAACCATTATAGGTCAATGTGTGGCCTTCAACACGGAGCCTTGGCTCACACCGAACAACAAGCTATAAAGGGCCCCAAAATTACAAGTGTAAAACCATTCAAACGAGAAAAACAACGGTCTAATCTATATAAAAAATGTTTGGAAAGAAAAAAGAAAATCACAAAAATACTGAACTCCGAGGACAATTTTAAAAGATACCAAAATAGTACATTATACACAGTTCAATCCAATCAGAAAACAGGGAAAAATGATTTGAATGGTACTCTAATTATGTACGCAAATTAATTACGCAGCACTCTTATTTTAAATTTACTTTGATTTCACCACTGGATATAAATCGTGTTTATCATTTATGTTAATACGCATACATCCAACAAACATTTTGAACACTTTAAAATGGGCATTTTTCATTATAAAAAGCATAGATATACTTTAATTTCAACATTTCTTTGAAATGGCACAGAAATCAGATTGTAATGAGACTTGTTAGAGAGTACAACATTCAGTCCTGTACAACACGTGTGTACAACACATTCGTGCACAAAGTTAACGGCAACTGTAAAATGTGCTTTTAAAAGTAGTTTTATACAACCGTGTTAAACATATATTTTAATAAGAAGTGTTTTTTTTTATGATAAAATAATTACTTTAGATGTATATTTCATTATAATACATTATTCTGATTCAATTTGACTAACTGTACATCACGTGTTATTCCGTAAGCAATTATATTACACAATAAAACATCATTCATGATGACACAAGTCCCATAATAAAGTGCACAGGTAAATTAAGTAAAACCTTGATGTAAATCGTGTTTAATGATCTTAGCTAAAGAAATGTAATTATAAGTATTGAATGCTTCTTTTTGTAACTTCAAAGACAGGTTATCAAAATTAAATCTTTAAAGTATGAAACGAACATGGAGAAAACGGTATATATATATGTGTAACTTGTAACATTAAATAAGCATAACATAGGGTTTTTACCTGAAATTTGTTCAAATTCAACGTATTTTCCTGCATTTTAATACAATACATTTTTTTGGATTCGGACTAGGACGTCATACTTACTTCACATACAAAAAATATCAAAATTGGCCGTTGAGGATGAGTTTGGAATGTTGTTCGTTACGTGTAAGAAGAAGTAATTTGGAAGGATTAAAATTAGAAAATTGAAGAATTGTTAAAAAAACAAGTGTTCTTGCTATTTTTTCATTTCAAAATGACTTGATATTCCAAATGGGCATAATAAGAGATTTAAAAAAATATGCAAAATATGATTGATTCGATAGTCCCGGCTGAACACCTAAATTATTTTAATGTCCAGTTATTATGTTACAATTTAAAGAAATGACGTTTCAACGCTATTCTGAATAGGGTCCAAGACATAGTCACTTATTATTTCAATTACACTGCTCTTAGCATATAATTATTTAGATTTTCAGAATGTGCATTTGCTGTGCGTTGTTGTTCGAAAAAAAAATACATGTATATCTGTTTAACGTTTATGTTTAAAGTTATGTGATAAACTAATTGTCCAGTGTTTTTGTTACGCTTTCGTTTTCTGTGGAAAAAATGCTGACGTCGTAATTAAAAAAAGTAATTGACGTTACGTTTGTGGACTCAGATTTGTGCACACCGTCAATACGGGGCGCCGAATGGGACTCTTGTGGTTTTGTACAAAACTCAATTCTGTCATAACAAAATCATTTTTGTCTTACAAAACTATGTGCTACAGACTTGTTTTATGAGAACTTCAATTTTGTGATGACAAAATTCATTTGTGTAGACAAAATTCATTTTTGTAGACAAAATTCATATTTGTCATGACAAAAGTAAATTTTGTCTAAAAGGTATGCAAATATAATCATATTTGCATACAAAATTGACTTTTGTTACTTGATATTGAAATTAAATCACAAAAATCCATTGTGTGAGATAAGATTCAATTTTGTGAGACAAAATTAACTTTTGTGAGACAAAATTGACTTTTGTGAGACAAAATTTGATTTTTGTGAGACAAAATTAACTTTTGTGAGACAAAATTAACTTTTGTGAGACAAAATTAACTTTTGTGAGACAAAATTAACTTTTGTGAGACAAAATTCAATTTTGTCAATTTTGTTGAGACAAAAGTCAATTTTGTTAATTTTGTTGAGGCAAAAGTCAATTTTGTCAATTTTGTTGAGACAAAAATCAATTTTGTTAATTTTGTTGAGACAAAAGTCAATTTTGTGACAACATAATTCATTTTTGTGACGACAAATTCAATTTTGTAACAACATAATTGACTTTTATGAGACAAAATTGACTTTCGTGAGACAAAAATAAATTTTGTTGAGACAAAATTCGATTTTGTCAATTTTGTCAATTTTGTTGAAACAAAATTCAATTTTGTCAATTTTGTCAATTTTGTTGAGACAAAAGTCAATTTTGTCAATTTTGTTGAGACAAAATTCAATTTTGTCAATTTTGTTCAGACAAAATTCAATTTTGTCAATTTTGTCAATTTTGTCTCACATTGGTCAATTTTGTCTCACATTGGTCAATTTTGTCTCACATTGGTCAATTTTGTCTCACAAAAGTCAATTTTGTCCCACAAAAGTCAATTTTGTCCCACAAAAGTCAATTTTGTCTCACAAAAGTCGATTTTGTGTAAGAAAAGTCGATTTTGTATGCAAATTAGGTCACAGAATCCAAACTAAACTAATTTGAATACAAAATTGACTTTTGTCGCCCAATTTTCAAATAAGTTAACAAAACTCAAGTCTGTGTAACAAAAATGAATTTTGTCATGACAAAAGTGACTTTTGTCCGCTGATAGATAATTTTGTATGACAAATTCAATTTTGTAACAACATAATTGACTTTTATGAGACAAAATTGACTTTCGTGAGACAAAAATCAATTTTGTTGAGACAAAAGTCAATTTTGTCAATTTTGTTGAGACAAAATTCAATTTTGTCAATTTTGTTGAGACAAAAGTCAATTTTGTCAATTTTGTTGAGACAAAAGTCAATTTTGTCAATTTTGTTGAGACAAAATTCAATTTTGTCAATTTTGTTGAGACAAAATTCAATTTTGTCAATTTTGTTGAGACAAAAGTCAATTTTGTCAATTTTGTCTCACATTGGTCAATTTTGTCTCACATTGGTCAATTTTGTCTCACAAAAGTCAATTTTGTCTCACAAAAGTCAATTTTGTCTCACAAAAGTCAATTTTGTCTCACAAAAGTCAATTTTGTCTCACAAAAGTCAATTTTGTCTCACAAAAGTCGATTTTGTGTAAGAAAAGTCGATTTTGTATGCAAATTAGGTCACAGAATCCAAACTAAACTAATTTGAATACAAAATTGACTTTTGTCGCCCAATTTTCAAATAAGTTAACAAAACTCAAGTCTGTGTAACAAAAATGAATTTTGTCATGACAAAAGTGACTTTTGTCCGCTGATAGATAATTTTGTATGACAAAATTTTAAATTTGTAGTATGATACAAATTTTGTTAAACTGAACTAACTTTTGTTGAACAAAATTCACTTTTGTCCGTACAAAATTGAATTTCGAGTACAAAACCACAAGAGTCCCATTCGGCGCCCCGTAGTCAAGGCGTTTGGGAGAAAATCTTTCAATTGTTGACATTTTTACCTATTATGTCTGTTTGTTTTGTTCACACATCTTTGTGAATACAATGGAATTTTATGCGACTGCCATACATGTGAGAGCTTTAGGTTGCTGTAAAATCAGGTTTAATCAACCGTTTTCTACACAAGAAAATGCGTGTATTAGTCAGGAATATGCCAGTTGTTATCTAATCGTTTGATGTGTTTGAGCTTTTGATTTTGCCATTTGATCAGGGACTTTCCTTTCTGAATTTTCCTAGGAGTTCGGTATTTTTGTAATTTTACTTTTTTCAGTACTAATGAGCAAATTTGAATAGGGCTTTTGGGCAAACACATCCTTAGAAAAGGGCTTTTAGGAGAAAGCAAAATTACTTATTAAGATTTCAAGTTTGAAAACGGCTCATTGGAGAAAACATATTTTAGTGCAAGACACCGAGCTTATACAGGGAGTTGGGTGAGCATTACATTACGCACATGTGTACTTGAAAAAAGTCTTGATAAGGATTTTTGGGAAACGCGAAATTAACTAATTTCAGTATGGATTTGGATCATAATTAAAATAATTGGTACATGTTTCGTTTCATGTAGGAAGTGGGATAGTGTTTGCAAATGGAGATGAATGGAAGGATAGGAGGAAATTCGCATTACAAGCAATGAGAGATTTTGGTGTTGGAAAGACTTCACTTGAAGAAAAGGTTTTAGAAGAAATGCAGAATATTGCAGAAGATCTTGAAAAAGCGAAGGGAGCTGAGATAACCGATGTTAAGACAATGATGTTAAAGGCTAGCTGCAATGTCATACATAGCCTTATATTTGGATATAGGTAAGTACTCGTCAGCTATATCCATCAATGAGAATGTAATAGGTGACATAAGGTTGACTGAAAATAGGTTTATGTCTGTTTTTCCCCTTTTAAAAGTGAATTTCAGGAGTTATGGTATTTTTAAAAGAGAGGTAAGATATCAAAGGGGCGTTCAAACCCAACAGTCGAAAATAAACAGACTACGTAATGAATAAAAAAATTAAATGACCACCAGACAAAGAACACGACGCAATACACAACATATAAAACCGAGCAACATAATCCCCACCAAAGATTAGTGCTGGCGCAGGAAGAGCATGCAGATCCTGCTCCATATGTAGCCGCCCGTCGTATTACTCATATTTTAGTACAAACCCGGTGATAAATGTAATTCGGGAGGGCAATGACGGGAAAAGAGTACTGGATTGTAGTCTCGACAATTGGAAAATGTCTGTCGTCATTAACTAAAAGTCACTGAAATACATTTGTTAGCCTATCAATTCATGTAGTTTTACAATAAGCTTTTGCGCAGATTTACAATTCTGTCATTGCTTGCCACAAAACAGGGTTCAACCAACCGTTTTTTTTTTTTTTATAAAATGTCTTGTATAAAGTCAGGAAAATGGCAGTTGTTATCTTATAGTTCGTTTCTGTGTGTGTTGCATAATCGTTTGGTTTTTTGTTGCACTTCAGTGTTCCCTCAATTTTTGTTTGTTACTCTAATTTGATTGCTCTCAATCGATTTATTGACTTTCAAACAGCGGTATACTACTGTTGCCTTTATTTAACCTGGCGTTTTCTATTTTGTATTTGCCAAAGAAGGATGAGGCTCACGCAATACTTCTTTGTGTGGTTCTATTTCGCCTGAACTGCATATTTCAGTTAAAGGTTTATAATGCAAACTGGGATATTTTTCTTTGAAATTATGATGTGTACTAGTATACAAATGTGTTATACATATGCTGCAGTCTTAAATAAATTGATACAAAAATTATACATAAACATGAGTAATGTTGAATTATTTTATCCAATTATCGCTTAACAGCAAGCGAAATCATGCCACATCGTTCGTTGTAAACGGACTTTGAATACGGGCTTTGAATACATGTACATGGATAAATTAATGAATATATGTCTTTTTATTATACATTTTACTAAGCAATCATTGTTTGTATTACTTTTCTTCTATTCATGTTTCGTTCCGAATTCAAACAAATGTGAAATTTACAAATAATTAAAGGCTGATGGACAACAGATATCAGAGTTTTCCAATAAACATAACTCATTTATCTTTTCCTAATGTATTTTGGTAGAAATATGGATAGACAACATAAAATTCACATAACAATACATTGAATCAAATTCCCGAGAAATTCTATTGTTAGTTTCAAAGAATCAGAAGTTGACATACTTCTAATACAATAGTGGAAATTTGTTACTCCTCCAGGTGCTACTAAAGTAGATAAAAAATAGTTATCAAGACATTTGCGATATTCCTAATTTGAATAATTGTACACGCACATGCTGTAGTTATACCTCTTTAAACAATACCGTATTTACTTTGCTGGAATCATAATTTCACACAAATGCAAATGTCGAATCAATAATTGAAAATGTACACTAAGGTAAGATGTGAGGACGGTGGTGACACAGACAGACGAACATATCCCGAATAAGACACAACAATGCAGTCTCTTTCAGAGTCTTTAATGATCCAAGACACAAGGAAAATCGTTCCATCTTACAGTATAAAAGCTTATACACAAACTTCCAGATTATCTTGACCAACTAACTTTTATCAGAAAGTTTAATTACATAACAAAAGAGGTACGAAAGATACCAGAGGAACAGGCAAACTCATAAATCGAAAATAAACTGACAACGCCATGGCTTAACAAGAAAAGGACAAACAGACAAACAATAGTACACATGACACAACATAGAAAATTAAAGAACAAGCAACACGAACCCCACCAAAAACTAGGGGTGATGTCAGGTTCTCCGGAAGGGTTAGCAGATTCTGCTCCACATTTGGCACCCGTCGTGTTGCTTATGAGATAACAAATCCAGTAAATAGTCTAATTCGGTACGTCACATTAATGAAAAGAAATGGGATTGTAGTTACGGCGTAAGGAACATATCCGATATCATTTGTGAAACGGTTATTCCATAACGGTCAACCAACTCGTGATGGCGTCCGTAAAATTTACGAAGAGATGATTTCAACTTCACCATTCGGAACTCTTGTCTTTAACAATAATCCCTTGATTACTAGAAATCTGCCAAGAGGTACAATAGCCTTTGGGTTTTAGTCTTTGAGGTAGTATATAATTTATTAATCCGAAAAAATGTGTGCAGTTGTGACATATCTCTAAGAATTGATCTGCATTCTATTTATTTGATGTATTTTGTTTTTATGTTTCAGATACAAACATGACAATGAATCCCTGCACAAACTCATCAAGACAATTGACGAAATATTTTCAGGTCCAGGTCCTTTGACAGCGACTGGAATATTTCCCATTTTAAACTTTCTTACGGTAAGCTGCATATTTTCAAATTATTCTAGTTAAATTCATTTACGTCTTTAAAAAATTTAAGGCAAATACATTCCTTTTTTATAAACTTTTGTCAGTAAAATGTAAAAGTGTATCATCATCTTATCAATTACGTCTTTATCCTTATAAATCCGTCCACACCACTATAAGACGAACCATCACAAATACGTGTCTCAGAAAATAATTCCTACATACATTATCATAACACACAGTCACTTGTCTCAGTAAAAAAATGTCATGTATACCTTAATGTCTTGTGTTATGTTAAGGTATATATGGAAAAAAGTTCTGAGGCAAGCATCTGTAATATTAAGGAATATAGCCAAAAAAAATTCTAACACAAGTGCCCGTGAAAACCATGTGAAGTTGACTATAGATGATCGCCATTTTGACATGACGCCGACAGATTGCATCATTGGTCGAATTGGCGATTAGTTCAGTTTAGGAAGATCTTATAACCATAAGCCAATGAAAGCTAATGTGCAATTGGTTTACAACTGCATATGCAGTTTCATACCCAGCATCTCACTATAATGGAGATAAGTTGGCATCTTTCCCTCATGATGGTCCAACTTTTGCATTTTGTACTTAAAAAGCAGGCATCGGTAATGTTAAATATCAACAAAACAGAAACACATGTGTAGTTTGAAAGGTTTACGTGCATAGAATCCCCTAGATATAAAGCTAAATAATACTCTCAGTTAATATCTTGATTATTTGGAAAATAATATTTATATTTTATTTCCAAAATGACAGGGCCCAAAAAGGGCATCAAATCAGTTACAATTGACTACAAAAATTGAAATAAACGTCACAGTGTTCTGTGAATGTATATTTAGTAGTAATGTATCAACTGACCATATAATGAACGCTTCTCCTATAAAACGGTTTGTAATGTTTCATGCCATGTTTTAACATATTTGAACGGCACCATGTAACTACTACTCTATTGAGTTTATATATCCGAAGCTTTCATACTTAGTGTTTTTCCTCATGTGAAGTTAACCATTTTTCCTTCAGTTATTTTTTATGGACATTTTGCAGGAGTTATAGGATGGAAAATTTCTTCCTTATTGTTATCATAAGACTCTGAATCATTTTTCGTCCCTTCTGACCACTAAAATTTGGTCTTCATTACAATAAGAATTTGGAGGGATAGTTTACATTGAATTGATGTTGTAATATGCAATCTTGTCATTTCTCAATGCGTGTTCATCTCCGTATTAAGATACACCTGTGTTATTCTTATTATTATATAATATTGTTATCACTTCAGAAAGACAGCGTTAGGATGAGAGTAGAAGGGTTCACTACTTTAAAGAAATACATAGACGATCACATAAGCGAACACCGAGATTCATTTGATCCTGAAAATATCCGCGACTTTATAGATATGTATTTGGAGGCCGAAAATGACGAAATTGAACGGACATCTTCTCTAAATCGTAAGTTTAGAGTTTCTTTTTCTGATTGGTGGACACTTTATTAAAACACCAAACGTTAAAGGAATTTAACCAATCAATTTTAGATTAATTCTATGATAAGAAGCGTGTTTAGCTCACTGGAGCCCGAGTGGCACCATATCAGCTTATGCCATCACTTGACGTCCGTCGTCGTCCGTCGTCTGTCGTCGAAAATCTTCTCCTCTGAAACTACTGGACCAAATATCTTCAAACTTTAACTAAATGTTCCTTAGGGTATCTTGTTTATAAGTTGTATCCAAAGTTTTGATCTATGGACAAACATGGCACCCATGGCTTAAAGAAGAACATTGGGGTCAAATGAAGTTATAAAAAGTATACATGACCCAAATATTCAGCATTTCTGTTGTTTCGCTGTTTTCCTCTTCTATTTGATGTGTTTCCCTCAGTTTTAGTTTGTAATCCGGATTTGTTTCTCTCAATCGATTTATGACTTTTGAATAGTGGTATACTACTGTTGCCTTTATTTATGTAGATATGGCATAATGGTAGACAAAGATACGAAAATAAGCCACTTATCTTCATTTAAAGGCAATAAATGGATAATAACGAGTCAATTGATAATTTTAGGGAAAAAAGGAAACAATAGATCTTGAAATTGTTTACATTTTACTGTCTTATAATCTAAAAGCTAGTCATCCAACACTATCATTTTCGTATTTTTTGATTTGCAATAAACCAAAATCCAACCTTTTATCCCTGGCTTCTACTCACTCTGTCATTATACTTCGATCGTTCGTCACTAAGGAATAGTTGTGTCGTTGGCAATAAGCATACCACATCTTTTTTTAAAGAGTTAAAACAATGATTGATCATGAATCTCGCAAATATATGTTAGAGTGAATTATTGTAAGTAAGAAACTACGGTAACCTTTAGTGTGTCATTTGGAGAGGTGTCCCATTGCACTCATTCCACATCTATTTTGTTTATATAATATCTGATAAATATGTCCGAAATTTACGAAACAGAAAAAAAGTATATTTAATATGACTTTTATTGATAGTTTTGATAACCAAAATTCTCGTATGGTACTAAATTCTTATATTTTTTCAGCTGGTGGGTTGTTCAGTACAATAACTGATTTATTTGCTGCTGGTACGGACACGACAGCCACTACGCTTGATTGGTCATTGTTGTATATGATTCAATTCACGGATGTTCAAAAAAGATGTCAAGAAGAAATCACAAAGGCAAGCATAAATCTTTCACAGTGAACAATCGTGAATTACGATACTTTCATAGTGAACGATCGTGAATACCGATTGTCATTATAAAAACATAGTGTTTTGCGTACATTAAATCATATTATTTTGTTAAATTTCTACATTGATTTTACCGACTCCATCGTGATTTAATCGTCAGATATGGAATCTCTGTATTCCACTGATGACCAATGGTATGTTTTAGGTTTTTTTGTCCTAAATTATGGCATCACTGTTAGCAGTAAGTATATAAGTTGTAAGATGTCATGAATGACATGTACGACGGATGATTTTTGTTGAATTAAGACTTTGTTTACCTTTCTAAAGTAACTGACTTCTATCTCGTTTATTTATGAAGTTCTTATTGCAGTATTGGACGTATTTTAAAGAGTTAGGTTAAATTATGGACAGTCTTTACTGTCTAACTATAATAGTAAATATGAATAGTCCCTGTTGGACTGCTGTTTGTCTTTTCGTTGTTTTTCTTTTAGCTCACCTGGTCCCGAAGGTTTGAGTGAGCTTTTCTCATCACTTGGCGTTCGTCGTTTGTCGTCATCGTTTACTTTTACATTTTGAACTTCTTCTGGTGAACCACTGAATGGAATGAAATTTAACATGATATAAATTTTCATTATGGCATGTTGAACAAGTGTTGTTACATTTAAGTAGATCCATCATCCAAAATGGTCGCCAGCGGGGGAAATAGTTTTACAAAGGACCATATAGGTAATGCATACAAATGTCTTCGTTTAGAGAACCATTGAATGGAATGAAACCAAACATTGCATGAATGTTTCTTATGGGGTGATGACCAAGTGTTGTTTTCTTTGAATGCGATCCATTATCCAAGATGGCCGTCAGCGGGGGAATTCGTTTAACATAGGACCCAATGGGGTATACATTGAGTCTCTACTTTTAGAAAACCACTCAACTCAATGAAACTAAACATGGCATGAATGTTCATTATGAAGTGATGACCATTGTTGTTACTTCCATCATCCAAAATTCCCGCCAGTAGGGGTATTCGTTTAACATTGCACACTATGACAAAACGTACAAATGTCTTCTTTTAGAGAATGGAATGGAATGAAACCAAACATGGCATGAATTTTCTAATGAGATGTTGACCAAGTGTTGTTACTTTGAAGTTGATCCATTATCAAAGATGGCCTCCAGCGGGGGACTTGATTTAGCATAGGACTCAATGGACAATACATATATCATACTTTTAAACATTGCCATATATGTATGAAGTTTGGCTAGCCATAAAATCAGGTTAATCCCACTTTTTTTTTATTATTGTCCTGATCTAAGAAAGGAATATGGCAGTTCTCATCAACTAGTCGGTTATATGTATGGTTTTCTCATAAAGTTGATGTTCCCTCAGTTTTAGTTTGTAACCCGGATATGTTTTCTTTCAATCGAGTTATGACATTTTAACAACGGTTTACTACTGTTCCCTTAATCATAATAGTTAAGAAACCCGATATAGTCTAAACAAAACTAAATATTGTCTAAGGTGTGTAACTTAAAACATGATTGCAAAATACACATTATTTCACGAGGCTGTATCTATTTTTAGGTCATAGGAGCGGGAAGAATGGTTCGAATATCTGATAGACGTCGTTTGCCATACACTGAGGCAACTATAATGGAAATACAAAGACTGTCCAATATAGGTATACTTAATGAAATTAAAAACAACTTTTAGTAAACAAAGACCAACTATTAAGGGTATGAAATAAATGTTTATAAGTTTGTATATGCAAGAATAGTTTAACTCGAAATTCTGTTGATTTAGCACTTTTATTAGCACAAGTTTGATTTTTGATTTTTTTAAAGATATTCGCTGCCTTCATTTCATCATTCAACATACCCTTCAGGATCATCTGAAATCACCCGAATTTTTGGGTAGGTTCAACTTGCTAAGTCTTCAGTTTTCTATGATGTGTTTTGTGACTATTGTTTGTTCGCAATTGTTTTTTAACCATGGCGTGGTCAATTTATTTTCGACCTATGTGATCCTTTACATATGTTTACAGTTAAAATATTGAAGCATGCAATCCAAGAGTTTAAATGCATTGCTTGCTCATGCATTGTAATTAAGATTAACACCTAAGTAAAATGGAGAGGCGGAGTAACAGTTTGTTTACTAAAAACAAATTGATTGGACAATGGATATTATATTGCATACAAATTTAATATTCATAGACCAATGAAACTTTCGTGCATAGTTAACAGACTGTTATACTCCACCTACCCATTGAATTAAGGTGTCAATCTTAATTACAATGCATTAGCAAGCAACCAAACAAAGCTGGCAAGCAAGGCATTTACACTCTATTTTAACTGTAATATATCGATTGACTCTCCTCTTTATTATAGCACTATTTGCAATACCTCATGTATCAGTATCAGATACCACAATCAATGGATACGCAATACCTAAAAATACCATAATTGTTCCAAGCCTTGTCTCTGTACACTTGGATGAGACAATCTGGACAGATCCCACAGAGTTTAATCCAGGCAGATTTCTGAACCAAAACAATGAAATCATCAACAAAGAATACTTAATGCCTTTCGCCTTAGGTAAGTAAATGGTGCAAAATTGGTTTAAATAAATACAACTTACAGAACATAAAGTTATAAATGTATGAAATTAAGGATCGGTACTTCTGAAATATTCATTAAAGATATTTTGATTTGTGTATTTGTGTCATCTATCAAAAATCGCTTCCAAAATAACATAACCAATATATTAAAGTCATATAAAACTTCAAATGGAAAAAAAATTGATGCATATGTTTTTTATAATCAAACGGCTGTTTTTTTTTACAGATTCTTTTTTCTCAAGGAATTTCTATAATTTGTCCAAATTAAGAAGAAGTTTCCTTATCTTTAATTGTTTGCTTCCAGTAAACAATTCGCCGATATGTTTTCCGTATGCAGTGTACCCAACTTTACCTTTCTCGTAAAAATCCGGTGATCACAATATGCATGGAGCTGCCATTCAAATAAACTATTATCTTATTATTACATGTTACATGTATACACGTACGCAATATATATGTTTCTTTGTTGATAGTTTACTATAAGGTGACAATTGTTGAACTACAGCTTCAAAAACGACAGTAAAGTAGCTGTCATATTTTCATATCATAACAGATCGAGGGAATTTATTTTCTGACGATTATACGATATGGATGCGTTAAATATTATTAAATTAATATTACTAAGTTTAGGATACACATATATATATGCATTGGTTCAAGAATTTGATACACATTATTTTTCACCTTTCACTCGTTTCCTAATGACTCTCATCTATTTTTTCTATGATGACGAAAGCTGGTTTGTGTAAAAAGAAAGCTTCTAATAATTAGGATTAGTAGAAATGAAAACATAATTTGTCCATCTGATTGGTATACAATTATTATATGTGTAAAAAATTACTAAAAATCATAATGAAATTAGATCGGTGTGTTTGGGATTTTTTTTTCCAATATAAACTAGAAAAAACTAGATCTTTTGCCTATTTTTTATATCAACTGTTCATGAAGAAATCACTTTCAAATTTGAGGGGAAGTGTAATTTAAATAAAAAGAGTTTGAAAATCTTTTGACAAAAAAGATACTTGTTCGTCTACTACCGACTCATCAGTGACGTTCGAATCCAAAGAAGTTTTAAAAGTCCAAATAAAGTACGAAGTTCAAGTGAATTGAGGACCAAAGATCCTAGAAGTTTTGCAAAATACAGCTAAGGTAATCTATTCCTGGATAGAAAAGCCTTAGTATTTCAAAAATTGTTTTGTAAAGCATCGAAAAGGTAACTTAAGGTATACGAATGAGACGAAAATATATTTTGCAGATTTCATTATAGGAAGGCAACCGAAAATTGGCAAAATATAGATAAACAACAACATAATATAGAAATATGTGTCAACCCAAATGACAACTTCTTTATATTATATACAGGAATAAAATGCAAGCAACATGAACAGACCAAGTTTTCATCAATTAAAAAATGTATTTTATCGTTTGGTAGCTTTCCTGTGCAAAGTTAAGTTTTCGACTTTGGGTTTTATTGCCCCTGAGTGTTCTGTCCCCATTTTTTATCTGATATAAACGCCATTGTGTTCTACCACTCCTTAACATTGTTACAGGTAATTAAGTTAATGTACAGTATAATATGTGAAGGGTCAACTGATGATTTCTGATAAGATATTCAAAATCGTGATACAAATTTATCCTTGGAGCAATGTCACTGTACGGTAGATTATTTTTTTTTTAATTTTAAGCTTTACATCGTGCTACTTTTTCATGCACATTAAATTCAATTATTCAAACAATACAAATTATTTGGAGACTAAATTTATATCAAACATTCATTTAGTTTTGTTATAAAATCAGTACATCTATAGTTAGAGATTTGGTATTAACTAAAAGAATATAATTGAGACACGTAAATGAGACAAAATCTCGACGACAAGAGCAAACTAGAGTATATAGAATACAACATACAATCGACGTAAACAGCAACACATTTTATATATATATAAAATAAAAGCCAATTCATCCCTTACATAAACATTAAGAGTGAAAAAAGCAGATCATTGGGCAAGCATAACCTTATGTAGTCCTCCATTGTAATGTCAGCGACTTATTTCATAGGAATTGCATACAATCACCTCATAAACAGAATATAACTACTGCTTAGTATATATATATAGGATATCTTTAGCAATGAGACTGACAATCTCAATATGTAGAGTAAGTGAATGATGATACCAAAAGTAATTTCTTAGTACTAAGTTTTGAACTAGTCTATGACTCATTTAAATTTTTTTTTGCAGGTCCACGTTCCTGTCCTGGAGAGTCCTTAGCACGAACAGAGCTGTTTCTGATCTTTTCGAATCTTCTACAAAGATTTGAATTCTCTAAAGTCGATTCAAGTGACATATTATCATTTGAAGGAATAACAGGGATTACACAAGCACCTTCGCCATATAGGCTTAAAGCTGATTTAAGATAGATTATTATTTAGCTTATTTAACATGTCCAACTTTAGAAAGCGTGTACTTTGTTCGAAAGTGTTTGTATTAACAAATTTTCAAATATATCTTCTTTTTTTTTTTTTTTTTTTTTATATCTGATCATTGATAGCGTAATGAACTTATACATAAGACATCGGGACATCGTGTACGAATATATTGATGATCCTCTTATAGACAACTCAGAAGGCGCCAGGATTTTATGTCAGGCAAAATACATAACATAGCTCAAAATGATGACCAGACGCAGAACAAGCAGAGGAGCACCCCAAGAGTAGCAAGGGTAGTGGTGTTTTTTTCACTAGGTTTTGCACATGCTATTCCGGAGATACTTTTTGGAAGGCAGATCATCTTACACTTTAACGGAAGTGTTTTATCAGTCAGAAAACAACAATAGAAAAACAAACAACAACCAATTAAGTGCTTTTATCGAACACGGAATGACACTTTGCTTTCTAGTGCCTTCAAAATGCCTTAAAAGACTAAAGACTGGAAAGCAGTATTGAAATACGGGTTTAGTTTTCTTTTTAGAAATATCCTCAATCAAAACAAAACCTGTCGATACGCGACATTGCTAGGAAATTTGCTTATATAGCGGAGGAAACAACAGCAAAAACACTGTGAAAACGTTAAGTCCTGCCTTTAAAAGATTGTGCGTTTGGCAAATTCTATCATTTGTAATGTCCACTTCCATCTTCAATAACAACTGATACTGTTTATTCATCAAAATTTAATACAACCATATGTGTCCTCTTCTGTTTAGATATTGCTTTTTTAGAATAAAATAAGAACATGCTTTAGCTTGTATAGTAATTGCTTTTTCAAATGATTTTTTGTCAATAATTCTAGAATATGCATATATATACTGCAGATTGTAGAATTAATGAATATTAAATTATATATGCATTATCCGGCAATAATTTAATTTTGGATGTAACGCGTCTTCTGATTGGCTAACGTTATTTTGTAATGAGCCCATATACATAATTTAGTCATGTAACCGTGACGTCATCAACGTTTTTTCATGGTTTTCTACGGGTTAAATGGAATTTAGAATTAAATTAAAAGAAATGACTGTAATATTTGTTCTGTCTATTCGAAATAACATAATGAATGTGGTGGACACTGTTAAATAACCCGCTACGCGCGTTATTCAGTGTGCACCAATTTTTTTATGTTATTTCTTCATTTATAAACTAAAATATTCCATTTTTTTTATTCATGTACACTTATCTATACTCAAGACAGTTAACGATTCGATATATTTGAATACAGCACAAACTACATTTCCCAAAAATATCAAAGAGTCAAAAAGTATATTTCATCAAAACGCATTTGACTAACAAGTCGAAAAACTGATGTAAACCCTACTGACTGTCGTTAACGATTGACAAATAAATTGATCACACAGATGTAACATAAAGGATCTTTATATGAATTTAATACCAAACAGAAAACAAAATTTTTCCAAAAAGCCCAAAGGGTGAAAAAGTTTATTTTAAACTAAAACCTGCTGACTGCCATTGGAGATTGCCAAATAAATTGATCACACAGATGTGACAAAATGGATCTTTATATTAATTTAATTCCAACAAAATGAATCTTTTTATATAAATTTAATACCTAACAGAAAACAAATAAAGGCAACAGTAGTATATCGCTGTTCGAAACTCATAAATCGATAGAAAAAAACAATTCCGGGTTTATACAAACTAAAACCGAGGGAAACGCATTAAGTATAAGAGGGGAACAACGACACAACAATAAGATGTAACACACACAGAAACAAACTAAGCATTCGACAAAATCCAATGATTTTACAAACATAACATCAAAACTAAATACATGAATTTGGGACAGAAAAGTACCGTGACACGTCTTATAGTAATGTGAATTCACACTCAAATCTGAGAGGAAACAAACGACACAACATAACATAACGGTAAAATGTAACAAACACAGAAACGAATCATAATATAACGATGGCCATATCCCAGACTTGGTACAGGAATTTTTTAAAAGAAAAAACGGTGGGTTGAACCTGGTTTTATGGCATGCTAAATATCCCGCTTTAATGACAATGTTAAATATAACATTAAAATGACAATATAACATTACAGGACTATAATACAAATACATAGGAGAATATAATGGACAAAGTAACACACGAATAATAGCTAAGATACAACAAAACAGATCTTTATATTAATTTGATATCAAACAGGATACAATAAATTTGTGGCAAAGATGGTAAACCACAAACAATATGTGCTTAATTTTTTATTTATATGTTTTTACACCATGTCCGGATTTCGACAATTAATGTCTCGTCAGTGATGTTTGGGATAGATGGGTATTTGGAAGGCCATATAATTTACCTCAATTTAGGATATTGTTTGGTTCTTGCATTGTTAAAATGAATGGATGTTCTTGATCAATTGTTATTAAATTGTATTAAAACATAATACAGATCAAACATTTATTAAACTACAATTATTGAGTTATTAATTTGTTATTGAATAGATTCGTACAAATACAATGTATCATAAATTGCCTCATAAACTAAGCATAATATAAAAGTGGTCTTGGAAAATATTTGAAATAATTTTATATGATTAAAGAATATGATTCCGTTCTATAATAGTTGTAACAGCAGTGTAAGAAGGTGGTGGACCTAGTTCACCAGGTAACTCTATATCAGGTCTAAACAACAGCTTCATACGCTGGAAAGAAGAATATAAATCATAATTACATTGAAAATAGAAAGTGTCACCAAATGTCATGTGAGGATAATTTGTGTGCATAGAATGTAGTAAATGCACGTGGTTGATTAAATGTGAAGTTAAAAATAGAAAGAATAATAAACAATAAAGTTCTTTTAATTACATTGGAAAAACTGTTCTGGAAGATGAAGAAGGATATGGTTCAAAATTTATAACCACGATCTCGTCCCCTATTCTCGATTGTGGCGTCATGAAATAAAAATTATGAAAGATTCTGTTCTAAAACTGCCAACCGGATGCTACAAGTATAGTATTGTCTGCTTCAGAAATATGACAGCTGTTTTCCATTTGTTTGATGGGTCTGCTATTTTGATTTTACCATTGTGAACGGACTTTCTGTTTCAATTTTACTTAGAGTTCGGTATTTTATGTAATGTTACTTGTTTTTGCTACCGAAGCAACTGATACTTGCGGGTTTGGTTGGGTTCGTGTTGCTCTCTTTAGTTTTCCGTGTTGTGTTATGTAAACTATTCGTCTTTTGCTTTTTTTGCCATAGATCTTCAAATTGTTGTTTGACTAATGGTATAGTTTTTCTTAACGAATGTCACACCTCTTAAATTGCTGTGCAAATATACACTAAACACAACTTTAATCAAAACTACTACGATACACGCACGTACCTGTTTAAAAGTTCCTGGAGTAGTAGCAAACTTATACACCATGTATATTGGAATTATAGAGACAGACGACAAAGCCATAAATGCTCCTATAACATGAGCCCATGACGGGTAGGAATACTCGAGGTATTTGACAGGTTCAAATTTCACCAATGAAAAGATTAAAATTCCCTGAAAAAAACCCAAAGACATCTACAAATGCACACGACAACACAAAATATCCCGATATTGAGTACTTATGTTTCATATGCATTAATTTTATATTCTTAGGTAATGTAATTAAAGGGACACTAGCTGTCAAATTCATGGTCACCGATTTGACTCAATTCTCATATTTGATTTATAACAATGTAAAACATTTATCCAAACTACCAAAAGTATAAAATACACAGTATACAGAGCATGGTATATATAATATGTAGGTTCGTTTCGTGTGTATGTTAGTCCAGACGCTATCTAATTAACTATTGATTTGACCTCTGATGACCATATAAGCTATGTAAACAAAAATAACGATATTAATAGATCAAACCAACACGTACAATTGGATTTTTATAGGTCTGTTTGATTTTATCTTATAGATTAAAAAATTATGTGTCTCATTGTTTTTAACCGTATAAGAATGATTTTATATAGATCGAATCAGTAATCAAATAATTTACCGTAGTTTCTCTTTCATTGTTGACATTCTTTTTCTTTAAATAACCTGAACACGTATAAAGATGCGTTGTCAATCTCTAGCGAGGGGTTAAATTGAAGTTCACATGAATACGGATTTTACTTGCAAGTGAAACAGTAATTATCAATGTTTAATCGCTTAATTTGACAAAATTAAACCATTTTGGTTGCTAAAAGCTAATTATTATTTCACTATTTCACTTTCATTATTGATTGAACAAAAATCTTACTTAATATTTTTTTATATATCTCGTAGCTAGTGCCCCTTTAATTGTTTATTTCCAGTACTTTTGTATATTCTTAAATCTAGAACGCACAATTTTTGGCTGCCCACAAGTATATTAATGATTTCTACTCACTTTAAAGGAAGGAACAGACATATGAACTTGCGAAATTGAGCCTGATACATTTGCTTGAACCAAATAATAATAAATATTTTCTAACTTACCAAACTGAGAGCAGGTGTCGATACAACCCATGAAAACTTGAAAAATACACTTGGATAGTATCCAAACATACTCTTTAGGTTTTCAAAAAACCTATTTACACCTAAAATATGAAAAGAGTATTCTTATGAATTATTGTGATCGGGAAAACTACAAATGATCAACCAACCATTCTTTGACAACTATTCTTGCATAAGTTGTTATCAAAATGGTTTGTGAAAAGATTTGTTGATACATTTGTTTCTACAACATATATGTACTTCATCGAGTTAAAGTCAATCGTATTTTTGTTTTTATCTATACCTTATAAACTTAGTAAATAAATTGAATACATAATTTTTCGTACATATTATCAGTAACATGTGTTGTTTCTTATAACTGCTAATGAATATTGAAAAACTAAGATTGTAACACAAACGACGAGTATATAGAAAACTGACTTTAATAATGTATATTTTCTTAAATTCGGACAGAAAATTGTTCAAAGAATTTTGTAAACTGACCTTTTTTAACTTGTTTGTATAGAATTATTAGGAAAATATTGAATATATTCTCCTCCATGTAAGTTTGAAATGTAATTTTTCTAATTTTGACATAATCACTAATTATATTATTGTTATTTAAAAGAGTTCACTATTATTCATCAATGTTTGCATGATTGATTTGTGTCACTTTTATTTTGTCTTGCCTTTCATTATTCCCCCCAATAACGTCCTATATAAAAGGACCTTCATTCTATTATGGCCCATGAGCAATGTATAGGTAGGACAACTCGATGTCCACACAAAAGTTGGCTATTAAATAGTTAAATACTTACCATAGCCCCATCCAACAGCAATACACTCAAAGAATATCAGTGTAAGAAGACATAATCCACTAGCAGAATAGTAGTCAAACAGTTGAAATACATACATCCCTCCCTTGAATAAAGACGAATAAAGATTGTAAACAAACTCATCACATACACAATAGAATCTGGATAGGGTTTACAGAAATAGAGAATAATGGACCAATACTACGAAACATTGGCTAAAAAATAAAGTTTTGTATAAAAAATTCCAATCAAGGGAGCATTCTTTACATTACTGTAGTATTAAACCAATTTGTAAGACGTTTCGATCATTTGTCATATGACTTCTATACAATGGTCCTCTTGGTTAAAGTGTTCAGCTACAAACACTTTAACCAAGAGGACCATTAAATAAGAAACATAAACATGAGAAAGTGACTGAAGAATTAGGCCAAATGCCGAAACGTCTTAAAAATTGGTTTACTACTACAATAATAATGAAAAATACAGAATAGAAAAGAATTTTAAAAAAAATTGAAAATAATGGGTATTAGAATATAAAGAAAAATTAAAAATTTGGAAAAAAAGATAGAGACTACATCAATGCCAATTAAAGAATACAGGTAAGGATGTCTAAATCAAGACCCTCGTACGAGGCTTATATTTTTGTCTCATGTACAAAAGACTCTTAGATTTGTGACACTCGAGATAAGAATAGTTAAAAGGCTAAACAAACTATGCAGTTTAAAAGTATTTAAGAGCCAACGTTTCCGAAAGATTTTGACAAAAAAAAAAGAAAAGAAACCGTTCCTGTCGTAGAAAATTCATAGTATTTTAAACAATAAAGAAGTTTGTAAACTATAGAAAAGAAGATGTGGTATGATTGCCAATGAGACAACTATCCACAAAAGACTAAAATGACACAAACATTAACAACTATAGGTCACCGTACGGCTTTCAACAATGAGCAAAGCCCATACCGTATAGTCCGGTATAAAAGGCCCCGATAAGACAATGTAAAACAATTCAAACGAGAAAACTAACAGCCTTATTTATGTAAAAAAATAAACGAAAAACAAATATGTAACACATAAACCAAACGACAACTACTGAATTACAGGCTCCTGATTTGGGACAGGCACATACATAAATAATGTGGCGGGGTTAAACATGTAAGCGGGATCCCCACCCCCCACCCTAACCTGGGACAGAGGTATAACAGTACAACATAAAAACTTTTCATTTGGAGCTCATATGATTCTTTGAAGAGGTTTTTTTTTTTTTTATCTTGGTTTAATGAGTATATGAGATTTGAACATCGATAAACTATACTGATGATTGTAAGTTAATTTCAGATATCTATATGTTTAAAACCTTCATTACAAACATATAAAATCTCACCTCTGATATCATAGAGAGTCCAATGAGGTATGAAATGAAGCATACAAATCCTATAAATAATTCTCGTCGTTTGCGGAAATGATGTGGAAATTCGTCAATAATAGCTGTGAAAAATCCTTCCATTGTACAAAACTACAAAACATAATGGAAAATATCTTAAAAAATTAATTAAATTATACTGCCTTATCTAATGTTGCGATTTTCAAAAGGTTGAATACACACGCTGGTAATTGTTTCCATTTAAACTATGTCAAATGTTCTAACCACTGGGTCGATGCCACTGCTGGTGGACGTTTCGTCTCCGAGGGTATCACCAGCCCAGTAGTCAACATTTCGGTGTTGACATGAATATCAATCATGCTGTCATTTTTTTTATTAATTTCTTGTTTACAAAACTTTTATTTTTTCGAAAAACTAAGGATTTTCTTCTCCCATGCATATATTACCTTAGCCGTATTTGGCACAACCTTTTGGAATTTTTGATCCTCAATGCTCTTCAACTTTGTACTTGTTTGGCTTTATAAATATTTCGATTTGAGCGTCACTTATGAGTCTTATGTAGACGAAACGCGCGTCTGGCGTACTAAATTATAATCCTGGTACTTTCGATAACTAATATAAAGCACATACGTCTGCAGGAATTGGTAATATTGAAAACATTGTTTCCCAAATGTAGTACATTTGTCCGATACTTTGCTTAATTGTAAGAGAAATCACACATATGTAGGTTACCTAAACATGTCATTTTCGACCAGTTCTGTAATTTTATTTTAGAGATTTGTCTGTCAATAAATATTCGATATATCACGACAAGTGTCTCTACGTTTTGCATTCTTTATGGGGTTTGTTTTGTAGCAGTCAGTGTTTCTGTTGTTTTCATCTTATATACTGAGTGCAAATGAAAACGCAACACTTGGTTTTGGTTAGAGATAATAATCTTTTAAAATAAATTGATTTTGAAAATTAACAATTTTAACAAATAGAGCGATATCAAACACAAATGTTAGATTGTCATCTTTCGTGCGCAATAGGTAAACAAAACATCCAATTTCGAATCATCAGCTCACAGTCCTAACCAAAAATGTCACAATCCCGGACGTTTAATGTGATCCCGAGGAATGTTATTCCTCTTGTCACGCACAGCAAACTCAAGCTGACTTTATGATATTGGTGGTGGTTTTCATCGTCTAAACCATATCAAATCCGATTCAAAATTTGCTTGATCGGACCAAATTCCGGCGAAAAGCATGACTTTTTGCCAAGGCGGGTGCCAAATTCATTATGTACCAAAACTGACGGTTTTGGTACATAATGAATGATTTTTAGGCTACATAATTTGATGTTTACGGCTGACGGCCGTTAGATGTCTCTAAGGAAAGACTGTGGTGCTCTTTAACAATTTCTGCGCAAATGATGCGTAACTGAAATTGCTCCAAAGGTTTATACCGTAACCACCATTGAACTCTCGTGACCTTTGACCATCAGAGTCGAAATCGGATATGGTGGGGTTCGTGTTGTTTATTTCTATGTTGTGTCATGTGTACTATTGTTTGTCTGTTTGTCTTGATTCATTTTGTAACCATGGCGTTGTCAGTTTATTTTAGATATATGAGTTTGACTGTCCCTGTGGTATCTTTCGTCCCCCTTTAAAGACCAAATGTATCGGTCTTGTTGGACGTTTCTTGATTTTTGTATCCCGGGATGTGGCTTTTCATTCAATGATCAATTTTAGTTGAATTTTTGGAGGATTTGGGTTATTGTAAAGGCTTCAACTTCAATCTTCTCGTAATTGTAGGCTATGACAGGCTTCATTGGATCATGCCCAAAACTGTATGTCGCTGGTTGTCAGAAAGTCCTGGCATTTACCCAGATGTTTATTGCAGTTTCTTAACAATAAGGACAGGAAAAATCAATGACATTAGCCAAGCTTTAAATGACAAAATCGTGAAAAAGGTGCTTAGGTTGAAAAGCGGTGAACTCGGTTTATGTCCGTTCAAAATAATCCTTACTTCGCATTTGTTCCAAAAATCACTCAACCGTAAAATGTCGACAATTGTCTCAAAAGTCATTTTCAACCAACTATACAAAGTTCTTATATAGATAAAATAAAAATTATAAGATTTTTTTGTTTGAAAAACAAAAGTGTTGCGTTTTCATGGGCACTCAGTAAAGTGGATGTGTTCCCCTCAGATTTGATTTGTGACCCGGATATGTTTCAGTTGAATTGATCTATGACTATTGAACAGCAGTTTACTACTATTGCCTTTATTTGTGACTGTCATAAGGTACCCCAAATATAAAAAAAGTTGAAAAAAAATACTGAGGAAACTTCTAACCGGAAAGTCCCTAAGCATATGGCAAAATCAATCGCTCAAACACATCAAACGAAAAAGTTTTTGGCATCAGGACTGGCGTCATTTTGAACATGTGTGCGATGGGGATGTTGGCCGTTATAATTATAACTGATTTAGTATCACATATAAGTGTCACCACACAGATATATAAATGAACTGAGTGTATGATATGAGACGAATAACTGGACACTTAGTTGACGATTTAATCCCGAAACAACTGTTTATAGATGAACTGATCGTAAATAATTGACCTGGTTAAGGTTTATGACCCCCTCTGTGGCCTGTGAATTATGAACTTTTCAAACTGCAATAGTATCAAAACAGCAAAGATAATAAATGATAAAGATTGGCCATTTTGTACATATACCAAGGGGAAACTTCGTGCAAAGCATAATTATTTAGTTTCATTGCATTTAATAGAAAATGGGAATTCGGTGAAAATAAAATGAACATTAAACCCCGCCTAGTCAATTGAAATAAATCAAATATTAACAACTATCCTATCAATAGGCAAGATTGCAATAGATGAATAAATAATTGTTTTATTAAACGTTAATACCTGACTATCCATTCCCAGCATGATTATCATCAGGAAAAATAGAAAAGCCCAGAGTGGTGATAACGGAAGCTGGATAACAGCACTCGGATACGCCAGAAACGCTAGACCAGGACCTAAAACAAGTCATACAGTTTAAATATCCATGACCGAAATATATTTTGCTTATTCATCTATGGACAACTGCAAGAAAAGTCTGATTAAAACCTTCTCCACTATTCACCTACCAACGCAAGTGGATGGGAGATGGTTCTTGAAAAATGATTTTTAATTTTTCATGAAAAGCTATTCATTGCTACGGATAGTACAAGCAAATTAACTAGTATATGCATGTTCTTGTATCAAAATGACTTCCATTTCTTAAACTGAGCAATGAAATACGTTTAACACACATTACTAACTGTTCTTGGTATAAGTATACAAAAATACAAAAAGAAGCATCGTTAGAGAATGTGAGTTTGATCGTCTATGCTGACAAAAATACTTCGTTGTTTCTACTACTATTTGATAATTATATAACTTGTGTGCTGTAAGAGACATCTCTAATTAACAAACACATTAATGTGATAACACTAGAATGGCTTGTGAATACATGTAAATACTACCAGAAACGTTATCTGAAAGGAAAGTTCATTGTCCTTTCAAATACAGTGAAGTGAAAAAATATTGGCATTTCTTCAAAACTCTAGAATATATTTTTCTAGCATGATTTAATCTCATATCTTAGACAAACAGGTTTTAGACAGTAACTGTTTATGACATTAATTGAACATATGAAACAGTTGTAAACGAAACAAATGAGGCATTGGGCTTACACTTTTCAATGTAAAATTGAGAATGGCAATAGGGAATGTGTCAAAGAGACAACAATCCGACCATAGTAGTTAACATTGTATAAATTTATCTAAAATACAAATGACACACACAATATCTTTATATTTTTTTCACAAGAAAATATCTTGATGTTTGATGAATCGACATGAAATACTTGCAAATTATGATTCATTACGATACATTAGAATGCAGTAAATAAATATAACCTCAAGTTAATTCAGATATACCTGACGCAGCTACTTCTGATACTGGTTTATTTTGTTCATGTGCCATAAATCCAACAACTGAGAAAATTACAAATCCAGAAAACATACTTGTAAAACTGTTCAATACCGATATCATACAGGCATCTCTGTAAAATTTAATAAATACATATAAATATACAAACTATGAGATGTTTTTTTAAAATAGCTTAGTTATAATTAGTTTATCGATAGTTATAAGTCATCAATCATTTTTTTATTACACAACTTAAAATTTATTTCAAATGAAAGATCGCACGATTTCCTTTGTGTGTTGACAGACTAGCATCTCATGTAATGCATGGATCAACCTCCAAGCAAATCCAGACTTTGTCCAAATGTCATGGAACAATCGGAAATCAGACGATCTTTTTAAACAATAAAAGACATCGGAAACTTGTCACTTGTGAGTGAAACAAATAAATACATCATAAATCGTGCAAAATAAAATTTTGTTCTGTTGATTTTAGTCGTTCTTCCTCGAAACAGTTTTATTTAATTTTGGGATCGTACCTATGTTAATAAAGAAAAATCACATAATACGGGAAAAAACCAAGCGCATAATGGTATTAGTTTCATAAATGTCAAGGTCAGTGGGATGTTTGATGTGCTCGAAAATTCCAAAAAGTATGTCATTGATTGAAAGGATGCTGATGAAGTTATGTTTAAGATTAAGCGGCAAATTTAATAAATTTTCAGACAAGAAAAGATATCAAACAAAAACTATTTGAAATATGTATAAAACCAAGCGATTTTTTTTTATCTTGCCACATTCGTTATAACCTTTTAAAGCTTTCTTGTTATTATTTTTTGTTTATAGTGGCATGGTATGTCATGATTCGAACCAATTTGTAGCACGAAACCTACATACCTGTATACATTATTATTGTATTTATTGTAGCTACCAAGGGCTATCAGTGAACCTAAGCCCAATCCATAAGAGAAAAATATCTGAGTTGCAGCATCTATCCATACCTGTAAAAAATAACTCAAAGCAATTACTCTATTCTTTATATAGGACTTCATGAGCCAATGCAATGATGTGTGTGGTTCCAAATTGTACAGATTAGAATGACTGAGACCTTATTAATTGAGAGAAGATAGATTTTTAAGAGCAAAGCCAGGAATATATAGACGATGAATGACAGACTCAAAACAAAACATACGTGTTCTCTGATGCGCATACCATTTTGCAATGACTTATATACAGCTAGCCAATAATCAAATTTACTAGTATTTAAATTTATTTATATTTACCTTTGAATCTCTTAACTTGTTGATATCAGGTAATAAATAGAACTTGATGCCTTCACTTGCTCCTGGTAACGTCACACCTCTAATGAGTAGAACTATCAGTAAGATGTATGGAAATGTTGCAGTAAAATATACTACCTAGTAAAACGAAAATACATATGACCACAGTTAATCAATATTTTTTTGAGATATTTATCAAATATGTGTATGTTTTGAATAATTCATTTGGGGGGATAATTGTCTTAACTAAACTTGCATTGATTCATCTTTGATACTCTAGCTTTAATGAGTTTGTCATTTTGTTTTGATTTGTTTGAGTCTGTTTAATTTATGCAGAAAACTACACATCTCCTTTTATGTATTAAAACAGGGTAGTTGTTTCACCATTACTCATCTTTTATATAAAGAAGTGTACTTTCAAAGAAAATCAAATACATATAAAAAAAAAATGTGGTTAACCTTTGTTTTTAGTTTCTCTGTAATATATTGGTTTGTGCGTGTGTTCGTGTGTGATTGATATATCTTTGTATTTAATTTTATTTGACCGACTTCATAGATTTTACATAGGATATTATCATTATTCTGAAATCCTTACACCTTGAAAGTAACAGATTTTTTATTGAGGTTTGTGCTGCTCAGACTTTTTTGTTTTCTGTTTCGTAGACTGTTGCTTCTTTTTTGTAGTATTTTTGTTTTTAGCTTTTGTCATGACCTTGTCAATTTGTCTTCAACTGATGAGTTACATTATTTAAAAACCTGATCCATATTTATTTGAAGACTATGCCAACCAAAATGATAGAAGTATATATATGTCTTTTAAATAATGGTCAACGTAACCCTTGCAGAAATGAAACAGAATATGTATTATGTATTATGTTTGATTTCGATTTACAATTTCACGCAAACAAGCTATTTAAAAACTATGTATTTTATTATGTAATTTTCATTGATATCGTCTGCAGGTATGCACGTCTTTTATTACACACATATAATACCAGAATAGTATTACCTTTCCCGTCCATTTGACTCCTTTCCATATACAGAAATAGCACAGAACCCAAATCAGAAGCAAGCATAAAGCAAGTTGCCATCTGATGTCACCGGGCTCATCCACACCTGAACTTATCTGCAGTACGTGGCGTCTATCATATACAAAAAAATAAGGTTACAAATAATCGTAATTTCAATCTGAAATGTCAAAAAAAAAAATAACAGAAAAACAGAGGAAAGTTCAAAGCGGTAAGTCCCTACATAATCAAATGGTAAAATCAAACGTTAATACACATCAAACAAATGGATAAAAACTGTCATATTCATGACTCGGTTAAGGCATTTTCTGATGTAGAAAATGGGGTATTTGGATTTATAGCTAGCCAAACCTTGACTTGTAAGACGGTCTAGCTAATAGCTAGTATCAAAAATAAAAATTCAATTATCAAAATATTCAGATGTGACATTTGTGGTATTATTTGAAAAGGTGTCATTTTTAAATGCTTGAATATGCTTATCCTTGTTTACTTGTTCAATCAGTGAGTATAGTAAGTGCTTTTGAGATTAACCATTTATTGATTTTAGTAAATTAGTGGCTTAAGCAATTTATATTATTATAAAACCTTTAGTTTACATCCGAATTTAAAAGGTGTCTTAATATGAAACTATCAGCCATTACTTACTCCCAGAATTCTCTTACAGGTGAAGTAGAATTTAGCGCATTTGTTGAGCATTCAGACATATTGGAAGACATGTTCATGCCTACTGTCCAAGTTGTTCCATTCGTACAGTTAGCAAGTTTCTGGTACTTTGCAATACAACTTGCAGTGTTCCACTCATTATCGCATGTGGACCAAGGTAGGATGGATGTAAAAGATCGGAAGAGGTAGTATACTGCCCAGGCCAAAATGACGATATAATAGCAATTCAACCAGGCGGCCATTACAGCTGAAGCATAACCAACTCCTACAAGAATTCCAATAAACACGTTTTGGAACAAACTAACTTTGAAAATTTTGAAATTTAATTATCCATTATATTCTTAGACGTTTAACATTACCATGTCGATTTCTGGCCAAACTCTTTTTTTTTAAATCACAATTTCGTCCTCCTTTCATTGTATATGACAATAATGAAAACATTTGTCTATTGCTTTAGACACATGATCTTACCTTATATTATATGATAAGGTAATTTTAGAGGGAATTTATGCTTAAAACTAAATGAATTAAAAAAAAATAAAAAAAATAACTTATTCCCAGTCAGAAATCACACAAACCAGTTTCAAAGGAATATAATTTAACAATAGTTATAACAGTATATTGTTTGTAAATTGTATAGTTCAATGTCTCTTCAGTGATGCTTCAATATCTACAAACTGTGTCTTATGAATTTGTTTTGGAAGCTTATAACTTTGAAATATTTGTTTACAATAATGACACACCTTGTAAACGGATTTTAATCGGGTTTAGTATACTCTTGTAAAATGGATACCAATTACAACATCAAACCTTAAAATCATATTTGACTGAAACTATTGGGGAAAAAAGTAAAATCACAAAAATACTGAACGCCGAGAAAAATCACAAAGGAAAGTCCCTATATTTTATTTTGTACGTAATCGAATTATCCAAAGCATCCGATACCCTACCATACAAATAGGTAACAGGATTGTAATCTAATATAACAGACGTGCGTTTCGTCTACATAAGACTCGTCAGTTACGCTCATATCAAAATATTTATAAAGCCAAACAAGTACAAAATTGAAGAGCATTGAGGATTCGAAATTCCAAAAAGTTGTGCAAAATACGGCTATAGTAATATATGCCTGGGATAAGAAAATCCTTAGTTTTTCGAAAATTTCAGAGTTTCGTAAACCGAAAATTTATAAAAATGACCACATTATTGACATTCATGTAAACACCGAAATGTTGATTACTGGGTTGGTGATACCCTCCGGGATGAAACGTCCACCAGCAGTGGCATCGACACAGTGGTGTAAATAGTTATCGAAATTACCAGAATTATAATTTAGTTCGCCAGACGCGCGTTTCGTCTACATAAGACTCGTTAGTGCCGCTCATATCAAAATATTTATAAAGCCAAACAAGTACAAAATTGAAGAGCATTGAGGATCTAAAATTCCGAAAAGTTGTGCCAAATACGGCTAAAGTAATCTATGCCTGGGATAAGAAAATCCTTAGTTTTGCGAAATATTCAGAGTTTTGTACAAGTTTTGTATACAGGAAATTTATATAAAAAAGGCCGCATTATTGATATTCATGTCAACACCGACATGTTGACTACTGGGCTCTCGTCGACGAAAATTGAAAAGTTATGGAAAGATTGTATGACGAACTGTTCCTAACTAAATATATGATAAATTGCCAAATGCGAGTTATAAAAGAAGGCGAATACTCGAAAAATTACATGTTAAATAATGAATCCGTCATATTCTGAATGTGCCTGTCTCAAGTCAGGATCGAGGAATGCAATGGTTGTCGTGTGTTGCTGTGTTTTATATTTGTTTTTCGTTCATTATATTGTACATAAATTAGGACGACACTTTTCTCGTTTTTATTTTTTAACATTTATCTTTTCAATATTAAACCAGATGCTCCGCAGAGCGCAGCTTTATACGACAGCAGAGTTCGAACCCTGAACAGTTGGGGCAAGTATAGACACAACATTTAAGCTTGATACAGCTTTAAATTTGGATTGTGATTAAATAGTTGACACAACATAGGTTTCTGACACAGAATTAATATTAAGATATTTTTTGTTTGCCTTTGAGCAGTTCACTTTGCTGTTGAAAATTAATCCTTTCAAAAAATGTTTGAAGAAATTTTTCTTTCTATTTATGAAATCTAAAATGAGAAAAATTGAAACCCCCCCCCCCCCCCCCCCCTTCCATTTTTCTTCACATCCTCCTTTCTCTTATTCCAAAACTGATCTCAATTCAAATTTCTAATTGAGTTTACAACAATAACTACTCATTTCAATACATCATAAAATATTAAAATGTAAAAAAAGTGCTTGTTATCACTGAATGGTAAAGATTGTTTTAATTTATCAGTTAGTAGTAAAAGGGAATATACATTGTATATTGTATAAAACAATGATTTAAGTTGATTCAACTACTATTCTGGACAAAGAAAGATAACTCCAATTGAAAATTTCTTGCTATTGCGCAATATTGTGCAATTAGATATTTCTTGCTATTGCGAAATACTGTGCAATTGAAAATACTTGCTATTGCACAATACTGTGCAATTGAAGATGTCTTGCGTTTGCTGAATACTGTGCAATTGAAAATTTCTTGCTATTGCACAATACTTAATATAGGAATTTTGGATCCTGATTTGGACCAACTTGAAAACTGGTCCATTGATAAAAAATATAAGTACATGTTTAGATTCAGCATATCAAAGAAGCACAAGAATTCAATTTTTGTGAAAATCAAACTTAGTTTAATTTTGGACTTTTTGGACTTTAATGTCGACCAATTTGAAAACTGGACCAAAAATTGAGAATCTACATACATAGTTAGATTTGGCATATCAAAGAACCCCAATTATTCAACTTTTGGTGTAATCGAACAAAGTTTAATTTTGGTACCCGATTTGGACCAACTTGAAGGCTGGGCCAATGATAAAAAATCTAAGTACATTTCTAGATTCAGCATATCAAAGAACCCCAAGGATTCAATTTTTGTTAGAATCAAACTTAGTTAAATTTTGGACCCTTTGGACCTTAATGTAGACCAATTTGAAAACGGTACCAAAAATTAAGAGTCTACATTCACAGATAGATTTGGCATATCAAAGACTCCCAATTATTCAATTTTTGATGAAATCAAACAAAGTTTAATTTGGTACCCTTTGGGCCACTTATTCCTAAACTGTTGGGATAAAAACTCCAAAAATCAATCCCAACCTTCCTTTTATGGTCATATCCTTGTGTTTAAATTTCATAGATTTCTATTTACTTATACTAAATTTATGGTGCAAAAACCAAGAAAAATGCTTATTTGGGCTCCGTTTTGGTCCCTAATTCCTGAACTGTTGGGACTTCAACCCCCAAAATCAATCCCAACGTTCCTTTTGTGGTCATACACCTTGTGTCATAATTTCATAGATTTCTATTAACTTAAATTAAAGTTATAGTGCGAAAACCAAGAAAATGCTTCTTTGGGCCCTTTTTGGCCCCTAATTCCTAAACTGTTGGGACCAAAAACTCCCAAAATCAATCCCAACCTTCCTTTTGTGGTCATAAACCTTGTGTTTAAATTTCATATATTTCTATTATACTGAAGTTATAGTGTGAAAACCAAATGTCTTCGGACGACGACGATGACGACGACGCAGACGACGACGCCAACGTGATACCAATATACGACCAAAAGTTTTTCAATTTTTGCGGTCATATAAAAATGAACGAAATACAAATATGTAACACAAAAACAAAAAACAACCACTGAGAAACAGGATCCTAACTTGGGAACATGTTAGACCATTTATAGCTGACTTTTCAGTATGAGCTTCGCTTATCGTTGAAGGCCGTACGGTGACCTATTTTAGATTATGTCTGTGTCATTTTTGTTGTTGTGTAGAGTTGTCTTATTGGAAATTACACCACATTTTCTCTAACAATGAGTAAATAAACTCAGTGTTGAATATTACCTTTGAAAATGGGGGTTATTTTCCATACGCTTAGCCCACCAATACTTAACCATTGTCCCAACGCTAGTTCCATAAAGTACATTGGCAGCCCTGCAAAAAGTGCAGTGAGCAGGTATGGTATCAGAAATGCCCCTGAAAGACAACAACATACTTATAACAACTTAATAATGTGGGAAAAGCATTAGTACATATGTAACCTTTGAATCGAAATAATAGAAAGGTTTGATTTGTGTGTTTTTTCTTATTGACTTTTGCCAAGATAAAGAACAGCAATTCAAATGCATTTGGAGTTGTAGTTAGTTTATCATTTATAACCTTAGATTTTAAATAAGGCATTTTACTATGATAGCAAAAAACAAACGAAGCAGCTTGACACTAAGTCAGTAAGTCAGTCAGTAAAACGTTATTTGGATTCCGCATATTGACAAACAGTATAAACATAAGCTCTAATGAGCTTTTCATCGAATATAAAAGAGAAGACATCAAGATTAATGATTTGGCACGTCTTAGTCAGACTATGTTTCATCAAAGCATTTATGTCGTCACTTTCTCACGCGCACAAGTGTTGTCTATTACAATAAGGTTCATCTTTCAAGGGTTAAATTCCTAGGTAATAGTACTGTAGTATACACAATGTACTCAGTTGTACTGCAGGGTAATACTTTTGGACTTATTCGTACATTAGTACATCTAAAAATTCCTTGCAATGGTAAATAACTTAAAAGTGATAGTTGCTTAAGGGTTATATGAAAACAGTATGAACAAAACTAATCTCGTTTGATTTGATATTACACTACAAAGTCAATGTGACTGTCGTCCTGATTGTATATATACCATTGGACATGCGTTTCCCCAATGATGCCGAAACAAGAGGGATACAAAGTTAAAATATATATTTCTTTTAAAGGTGGGTGAAAGGCTTGCAATATTAAACTTGACCATTCTTCCCAATCAATTAATCGGGAAATTTGTGCAAGGTCAATAATAAGATTAAAAGTAGATATATTTGTTTTATTAATTCTCTTATATAGTTTTTTGTCTTTAGCATAAATCAGGTTGTTCTCTCTTTGCTTATATTGTTAAGTTTGTCTTTGCTTTTCTTCATATTTGTTTTTTTTTCTCTCCAACTCAAAGCATATTCAGCCGCAATATGAAGACACTAAAAATATTAAATATTAAATATACAAACCCCCTCCATTTTTATAGCATAGGTACGGAAATCTCCAAACATTTCCTAGTCCAATACAAAATCCAATACATGATAAAGCAAATTCTGCTTTGTTCGCCCATTGAACCCGCACTTCCTCCTTTACATCTTCGTTCGTATCAGAAATTGTTTCTGTTTCAAATTTATATTTTTCAGTCTCCATGACAGTATCAAAAACAAAGCTATGTTTACTGATGCACTTTAATATCAGATATTATTAAGAGGTAAGATACTGAAGGTTGTTAACCGTTTGAAAATGATTATATCCTACATTTGCTTTACACTTAACATAACCTATATTCATCTTTTTGTATACTATTTTCATGAAAGTCAAGTCTTAAGATGATATTATTATGAACGATACTATATTCCTGCAGGTAAAACACGTTGATCTTGAAAATATTTCAACACACAAAAAGAATTCCTAATAAATAGAAGACAGCTTAGATCAAGGGTTCAAATAAGAACATATTTATATCTAATCAACTGAACACTTATGGTAGAAGAGTTGTTCCTATTACTTAAAATGTCCACGCTGGAAGATTAAGATTTAACCTTGACCCCATAAACCGACCGAGTTATTATAGTGATTTCATGAAAAGTACTATATATTAAAAAAGCTCAAGTGTCATAAGTTTTCGTGTTGCATCTTCCTTAGGATACACGGATGTTTCATATTATATTTCGTTTCTTGAAGTTTAAACAAACTAGAAAATAATTAACAGTATTATGTTACTAGCATGACACCATTGCATTATACCCAAAAACACATAGAAGTTCAAGTGTCAATACTATATGCAGTTTTAAAAAAACGTAATTTTTTCGCGCTTAATATCAATGCCTCTTCCTTAAATTAAAGTTGATAATAAATATATATATATATATATATTATATCTTTTAAACTTTTGAACCTTTCAATGAAAACTAATTCCAAACTGTAACATTTATTCAAGAGTTGTACAAGATTTTATTTTTAGTTCTATCTGGTCAAAAACATGACGGTCAAATGCAAATTGGTGTTCTTGTAACATATGCATTGGAAGATGGAACAAAGGGATGATTGCATTGTTACCTCCCAACTCAATTTTATAATCAGTTTAGAATTATATATTTAAAAAAATTGAAGAATTGTTAATTGTCTTGTGTCCATTGATAATAACAAAGATATGAGGAAAAACAATTTAAATTAACTGCATCCGTTTTAAAGTCATCAGGAGAATTGGTTGACCGATACGATGTGTCTTGGTATTAAAGCTTACTTAAGATATGTGTTCGCGTTCATCGATCTTTAGATATCATTATGTGTGTTGTCGTCTGATCCGTAACGGTGTTAGTACGATGACATTAACAAGATATGATCTACATACACGTTTTATAATCATTTGAAATCTGCATTCAATTTTCAGTTGACGTGGTTGTTCTTTAATGACGATTTTTACATGCGTGTGTATTAATGCCCGTGGTTGAAGATACACATAGACCAAAGTAGAGATTCTAGGCTTTTTTTTATATTTTCAAATATCATACAAAGTCATATGTGCCGTGATGTTCTTGACTAGTTATAGTTTGTATTAATTACAATATATTTTAAGGAGTATAAGTTAACGAAGTATGTAATAATGAAACCCATATTGCTTTTGAAAAAAATATCCCGTTTGTGATAGATTTAATTAAAAGACACGTAATTATGATATTTTCGATAAATTTTACAAACGTCTTATTTGTCAGTATTTTCCAGTTACTACGGTTTAGGTTGTTTGTTTTTATGTGTGTTTACTGTTTGACCTGACATGATCTTGCCTGTATTACATATATTCTATTTTAATTTTCTATATGTATAAAGTAACATCAGAAAAATACTGAACCCCGGGGAAAATTCAAAAAGGAAAGTCCCTTATCAAATAGCATGTATGTTAAAGTTAGAAAATACAAATAATGACACAAATACAAACACAATTCCATTTTAATATTCTTGTCATGGTCAGAAAATACATAATACACTCACAAACTCAATCCAAATTTTATATTCTTGAACGTGATTATAAATAAAACAATTCTAATTTATTTTTATAAATTTACCTGTTATAAAAAATACGTCATTTTTTATGACGTTGATCCATTCATATGACGTGCTGTTCGTAATTCATTTGTGGTGTCCTGGTGTGCTGTCGTAAATTCATGGGAGGTGCAGGACGTTTCCGTTGTTATTCTAAGGTCTCCATGTCGTAATGTTTTATTATCTTACTAATATTTTTAATGTTATTCCCTATGTTCTTACGCTTGTGTGTGCTGTATTCTTGTCGCGTAGTGTTGTCATTTTAGCGTTTTTATGTAACATTGCCATATAAGCGGGAGGTTTGGTTAGCATACAAAACATGTTCAACCGTCCCCAATATGTTTTCTAAAAATGTTTTGTCGTAATTAAGGAATAGCATATGATATCTGCAGTTTATTTCTATGTATGGTTGCGCTAGCTTTAGTTGCAGTGCAGTGTTTTTGTTGTTCCGTTGTTTTTATATAATATTAATAGTCAATGTGTTTCCCTCGGTTAGTATGTTTAGACGGATTTGTTTTTGCTTAATCGAATAATGACTATTCGTCAGTCGTATACTACTGTTACCTTTATTTAATTATTTTTCGACTAAAAATATCAAAGGAAAAATGCACAAAAAGCAATAAAGTTAAATTATCAATTTTGAAGTCCGAGCCTCGGCGAGGACTTCAAATTTCATTATTAAACTATCGAGAATGGATAAATCCGATAATCCACGCGTAACTATGTAATAATCTGTTTCTCTAATGATTAAAAGATAGTTTTCTTTTTTTTCTAAACCAAATTTGAAAATACCTTCGAGTGCCTTCAACTTTCCACGAACTTGTCAATTTCATTAACACCTGTTGGAACATTTTGATCATTGCAGGGAGCTGAGAAAGGTTATGACTCTCTCACTCAGCCAATCATCTTATGAGATCACCGGCAACCACACGTTGATTAAATTTTTTTATACAATGGGTTCGGAAAGGGATATATTTCCATAGAATTAGAGAAATTAGTTTAAAATATGTATATTATATTGAACGTCTATCCATTCCGTTAACGTTAAAGCGAAAAAACACACTAGCAGTTCCTGATGAATCTGCTTCTTCTTATGTCATAAATGAACCTATAGTTAATTATTTACGGAGAAATCATTTGGGTGAGGCTAATTTGTCTTGTTAAATTATCAAAATTATATATAAACATTTTATTTAAAATAGAGACCAACATTCTATAAAATGCAATTTTATATATCTGTAGGTAATAGAAAAAAAATATAAAAAACGTTATACGCACCGCCTCCATTTCTATAACATAAATATGGGAACCGCCAGACATTTCCTAATCCTATGCAGTATCCTACACATGCTAACACAAATTCTTTTTTGTTAGACCATCCCGTTCGATTAGAATTCTCACACGTTTTCGGTACAGTTTTGTTATTTGATGAAAATGGTTCTAGTTCATATTTATCTTTTTCCTGCATTGTTTTTCACTTCATATCAAGTCATTTAACATATCATGTGAATTCATTTGTTTATAAAAAAATATCATCTCTATGTATCACTTTACCATTCATTACAATAATTTAGTTTGTAGATTTCACACGCATCCTTTTAAAGGTCAATAGGTTTTTAACAATCCATAATAATTTCAGAAAATAAAAGCTGCGATTGTATCTCATTGAATGCCTTTTTGCGTTATTTAAGCAATTTTCATCTTATCGTATTGAGAAAAACTACCTCAAATTAAGATGTTTAATTATTTTAACTATTAATAACTACATCATTAAAAACCATGCAATTTCTGTCACTGCAGATGCATAATTTTAAGCTCGTGTCAATGTATTAAATATTTATTCAATATCTATACTATAATAGTACATTTTAACACTTACAGTGTAAACTTTCACTTGGAAACTTTTTTTTGAAATAGTCTACTTGGTACAGGCATTATCTTATATAAAAAAATGTCGGATTGAACCTGGTTTTATAGGTAGCTAGACCTCTCATTTGTATGAGTCGCATCAAATTCTATTATATTGACAACCATGCGTGAACAAAACAAACATAACAGTCATAATACTAGGTAAAAATGTCAAAAAATCCGCTTTTAGTCTGCTTCGTAGCATGTACAAACAAACTTTATATTTTATAACATTATTGCGTCTTTAGTAACTTGAATTGACATTGCTTGAACACATACCTTTAAGTGAACATACTAACATGTCCAGTGACGTTAACATCAATGTAAATAAAAGAAGTAGAATATTTTTAGACGATATTGCTTCATCAAGTAATGCAAAAATAGTTCTCCTAATTATAATCCTGGTTATAACATCAATGTTAAAAAACAGAAACTTTGTATATGATATCTTTTGTTGTTATATTTTGTTATTGTAAATATAATCTTATGGTTAACTTACCGCCACCGTTTTTGTAACAAAGATACGGAAATCGTACAACATTTCCAAGACCAATACAAAGGCCTACACAGGACAAAATAAAGTTGATTTTGCCGTCCCATTCTTCTCTCGGTTCTTCTTTCGTCACAAGTTTTACCTCAACCTGCCTGGTAGCCGGTACCAGGACCGTAGGTTTTACACGTTCCTTTGGAATTGCTATTTTCTCATTATTTGGTATATCCTTAAAATTATTATCTTCCTTTATCATTTCTTCCATGGCTTAATGACTATTTCACTATTTCATTCAATTTGGAATGTGTAGATGATTTATAGAATTTGAGACAAAGTCAACATCTTTTTCGTCAATATTGACACTTTGTTAAAATTAATTTACGGACAGAATGTAATTTTAGCAGTCAATTTGAACGTCAAAGAATTAAATTTGGACAGCAGCCGTCTTGATATACATATGAACTTACGACATTTAATTAAATAGTATAAACAACATTGCAATAAGTCGGCAAGGAATTGAGGTAAAGTTTTTCCATTTATTTCTTAACCGAAGAAAAAAGGAGATGTCTTCTTCATTAGCATATAAACGAATAACTAAAAGCGGCAGTGTTGACATTACAGATTTTACCATTTTACCGTTCTGACACTTTACAAAGCTTAATTGAGTTATGACACAGGCTAGGCAAAACAAAGACATTTCAAGTTATTTTGAAAATGATTATTTCATGATTTTGTTTTAGAAAAAGACAAGTGCTAAAAGAGCATTGTGTAATACCTGATATTAAAAGATTACTGCATGGGTTATCTTAAAATCAAACTATTAATACACCATGGATTTATTAAAGATACCAATTTCTCAGAGTGTCTGTTTATCATAAACAAAAACATATCATAAATTATTTCAAAAAGAAACATAACAAAAATACTGAACTCCGAGGAAAATTAAATACGGAAAGTCCCTAATCAAATGGCCAAATCGATTGACAACACACACCAAACGAATGGACAACAACTGTCATATACCTAATTTCAGACATTCTCAAATGTAGAAAATGGTGGATTCAACTGGGTTTTATTGGTATGGTCAAAATTATGAATTGGTTTTTTTTCTGCCGAAAACGAACAGTTCAAACTTACTAGTTCCTTTTAATCTTAATTCTATGAATATTGTAATAATACTTTTTACGAATGTAAAAATGAAAAGAAAACTATACAAATGTTGATGCATCCGAATCTTATTCTACCTATACATTCGTCAGGGTCACTGAAAGCAAAAAAATGTACTGCAGGGATTTTTGAATATTTGAGGAGTTATATGAACCAGAGGGACTAAAACAGAACTTTCAAACCTGATAAAATTTGTCAGGGAACTTAGTTTCTCAAAAAATATATAATTTAACAGCATAAAAAAATTAAGCAATACTAATCCAATCAAAAATCTACTGTTTATCACCGGTCCTCCGGAAGTGTATTATATTGTGTTAGTATAGTAAATATTTTACTGTACCATTTCCTTGTTGTTTTACACTGGATATACTGCAATTTTTTAACATAAATTTGAAAATCAGTGTAAGGAGTTATCAATTAGTTGTGATTGAGATAAACAGATTTCATGAAGATTGTCAGACTGTCGAATTGTTTTGACCATAATATAAAACCACATGCAAGGAACACCAAATAAAAGTATTGCTTATGTGCAGGTTGAAAGTCATATCCATTATTAAAAAAATTCATACCCATACAATGAACAACTAAAAGTAAATTCTGAATGAACTATATCATTTCATATTTGAATTACTTTGTGATCTTCCATCGTTTTGGTACATCGAGTCATGTCAACACCTTTGGCATGGACACTAACTAATACGATGAAAATGAATATCCTTAAATTCATAAATTGTGTAAAATATTAACTTGCCAAATCATAGCAAATGCACATACTATCGTTTTGAGTAGGATATGGTCAGTGATTAAACAGTATTCTTAGGTTATTTTCATTTTTAAAACAGAAACTTTAAAATTTAAATATTTGAGATAAATTTCATATAATTTGACTGTTTCAAGACTTTTCAGCTGCTACTCAGACTTTGTAAAACGTCCCCAGTGTCTTAGCAGAAAGTTGATGTAAGAGTGGTATGTCAAATAATGTCTCGTCTTTTTTTTTTTAGAGTTCATCGGAAGATGTCAAGACCTTGCTGATAAATATTCCGTATCAACTTCATAAATAAACACGATGGTCTTGAAGTATAGATTCTAGATACTGACGGTGTTTATCATTTTAATAATGTGTTATAGTATTCTTTTATTTGTCTTTTTGAATTTTAATTTAACTGTTTAGTTTATATGTTTGTGATATCCATTTGGCGTGGTTCGATACTTTCCGACATTGTGTTATTGCACTATGGTAATTTTATTTTTGGTATTTGTGTCTTCCATTTTTGCTTGTGTGCTTTGTTTATATGTCCTTTCTTGTTTCTTTGTTACATATTTGTTTGTTTTTCTAGAGATACAGATTATAACACAATGTCGACTGCTGTACCCCCTTTTTGACATTCGCACTTATTATATCTGTTTGTTTTGTTCACACAACGTTGTCAATATAATGTAATTTTCTACCACTGTCATACAAGTGTTTTAGCTAGCTATAAAACCAGCTTTAATCCACCATTTTCCACCATTTTCTACATAAAAACATGCCAATACCATTTCAAGAATATGACAGTTGTTATATCTGTTCGTTTAATTTGTTTGAGCTTTCATTTCACCATAAGATAACAGACTTTCTGTTCTGAATTTTGCTCTTAGTTCGGTATTTTTGGGATTTTTACTTTTTTCCGTATTCAGACGTTGATTATTAACATTCCATGTATGAAGGGTAATCAGAACACATATATAAGTGATTTTGAAAAATAGATATATATCATTAATATTGTAACAGTTTTTATTTCATATCAACAACATATTTATAGCACTTGTGTGATAACACTGAGTATTCAGGAAAACAAAACTGGCGGTAAATCGGCAAGTGAACGTGCGAATGATCTCAAACCACAACTGGGGGTATTGTCAGGTGTGACCGAGCATCGTGAATATTTTGTTTTCTTATTGCAGCATTTCTAAGAGCATTTAGAAAAGCTGTTTTCTTCTGGTAGTCCCATGATACACGGTCAGTCAAATCCTGTTTTAACTTCTCTTCAGAAGGATATGGATAAATCTACAAGAAGGATATACATTTGTGTACCTCAATAATATGCTTGTTCCAATAATATACGGTTAGAGACATGTCTATTGTATTCCAACGAGAGAATAAAATTGAATAACTTATTGAATATAAGCTGCAGTCTAATGATGCAATTTTTTCGAAATGAAAGACAGCTTTGTAAAAAATAAGCCTATTAAAGGAACTGACAGTATAACTGCATCCCAAATTTCTTTCCAGGCGAATCAATTATTAGATTAAGAAAACTTGTTTTGGAATGTTGCAGGTCGGTATTGTGGTGTATTTTATTTCTCAACATGAACATGAATGAGTCAACCCGTCAATATGTTTCTAACATTGTATATTGTCGTTTACGGCATTTTAACCTGTTTAAAGGAAACTGTTTCATTATACCGATTTCACATGTAGATCAGCACCATTGATAATTGTAATATATATTGATTATAGAGAGTATTTCCCCAAAAAGAAAAAACCTTCTGTCTTTTTATTTTCAAACTTATTTCTACAAGGAATTGGTACGTCAATATTTTTTTTATTTCTTGTATGGAATGTTTTATTTGTTATAATTTGTTTTTTTGCATTTTTTAATCAGTATAAAGGAAAACTCTAAGAAAAAACAGATGCTGTTGTTATGTCTAAATATTATTTATAATATACACATACCTTTTCACGTAATCTCACAAATTGTGAGACGTTAAGTTGATCTGTAAAGAACTTTTTATGAATCATTATAACTTCGACACCATTACTAACAAGACTTAAAGATGTTTGGTTGTCAAAAACAACGTCTTGTAAACCCTAAAATAATATGAGAAATAATTGTTTATAGTAAACTCACCATAGATACCAGGATTAAAATTTTCTATTTGGGCCAGGCGCGCGTTTCGTCTACGAAAGACTCAGCAGTGACGCTTGAGTAAAAAAAATGTTTAAAAAAAGCGAAAATGAATGTGAAACTATACTATGATATCTATTCTTCCCTTATCAGGTTTATTGCAATATCGTCGCTGGGGTTCCAAAATGTCGTATATGACTTTTTTGGCTAAAAATACTTTTTGACACCAATGGTCTGGGCGGGAGAAAATCTTTGGTATAACAAAATAGCATACAGTAAGACCAATCAAAATGTTTGAAATAAGACATATTACAAAATTCAATGTCATTTATTTGTAAAGTTTACTTCCAAAATATTGTATGAAAACTTGAAAATCATTGTAATATGGCTTTGTGAATACCATGATTATACATTTCCTTATCTCTGTGAAAATAATTTAAGTTCTCGGATAATCCAGAAATGTCAAAATTTGTATTTCACTGCTGTGTACAAAAATGTTCAAGTTCACATACGACATTTCGGAAGCATTTTCAAAGGCTGTTTGTGAGATATTTTTTTCTTCAAAAATTTGTATTTTACAACATTTTGGAAGCCCAGCGACGATAAATTATATACTATACTTACAAAAACATCTCCTTTTGTTAAAGTATACACATTAACAAATATTGGTGCTTTCTCTGCTTCTTTGTCGTCATCTTGCAAATCCTATAAATGTAAGGTATTTTATCATTTTTATTTTCTAAAAAATATTTTTCGTGTGTTCATATTGAGTCGCTTTCTCAAATTGTTAGAACCTTATTTGATTATGAATATGTAAACCACATCTCTGGCTATTTTAAATTATGTAGGTCTTGAATTCCACCCCCTAACGGGATCAACTTATTAAAAATACAATATTTCACGCGCTTCCCTTAAGCATGTTGTATCCCTTTTGTTTGTTTGTTTATGTGGTTGAAGCTTGTTTATTCTTTGGTTTTCTATGTTGTGTCATGTGTACTATTGTTTTTCTGTTTGTCTTTTTCATTTTTAGCCATGGCGTTGTCAGTTTGTTTTTAGATTTATGAGTTTGACTGTCCCTTTGGTATCTTTCGTCCCTCTTCTTTTACAAACGATCTCGTAAATAAAAACAGGAACCTATGCTATTAGATCAGGTACCACTTGTGGAGCAGGATCTGCGTACCTTTCCAGATCACATGAGATCACCCCCAGTTTTTGGTCGGGTTCGTGTAAAGACAATAAAGACAATATATATAGTGTACCTATGAATTATTTAAAGAATGCTTTAGGATCAGGAATATATGCGCCGTACTAGTATCTAATCTTTTACTAGGAAATGATTGAGATTGACACATGCATGTGGCTTTCATGTATTTCCGTTGAAATGACACGATTGGGGTTTTCCCATCATGAAGATTTTATTGTCAGATTCATTCTCCTAGTGTTGTAGCTTACAACCGATCTCGTAAATAAAAAATGAACCTTTTCTATTAGATCAGATACCACTTGTGGAGCAGGATCGGCTTACCTTTCCAGATCACATGAGATCACCCCCAGTTTTTGGTCGGGTTCGTGTTGCTTTGCCTTTAGTTTTCTATGTTGTGTCATGTGTACGATTATTTGTCTGTTTGTGTTTTTCATTTTTAGCCGTGGCGTTGTCAGTTTATTTTTTATCTATGACTTTGACTGTCCCTCTTATATATTTCACCCCTCTTTTATTGCATACTTTTCTCGTCGAAGCTGTAGATGGTCGTTCCTCCTCCTCTTCGTCTTCTTCATTTTCTGTAGTCGTTACAGGATAAACAATGGAATCATTCTTACGTTCTGGAATGCGATATATATTTTCAACTTTATTTGATTCATTTAGATTTTACAGAATTGGCACATTGCATATGTGTATTCTTTCCTCATTGTGCATTTATAGTTTAAACTGTAAAACTGTTTGGATTTAGCAAACAGTATATATCATTGGCTTTCAAAGTTTCATGTTTGAAGGTTTCTGGTGAAAGTTTTCAATAAAACGCTTCGAATGCATTTTTTGAGGCCCGTTCAAAATGATGTACGAACCAAAGAAACCTTTTTTAAGTTTTTTGTATACCTGATCATTTTTTTAGTATTTGGAATGTTGAATGCTACCATGTATGATCATGACCACCTGTGTTTGCTTCCAAAAAAGGAAAAATTGGAAAGTTGGTGTGAAAAGATTATAAGAACCCACTGCTTTTGTTTGTTAGGAACCTTGTGTTCAGTGGTTGTTGTTTGTTTATGTGGTTAATCACTGTTTCTCGATTCTCTTGTATATACATGACACCGTTGGTTTACATGTTTGATTGCTTTTACAATAGTAATTTTTGCAGCCTTTTATACCTTGCTGTTTAGTGTAAGCCAATGCTCCGTGTTGAAAACCGTTCTTCGATCTTTAATGGTTTACCTTTACAAATAGTGACTTGGATGGAGAGTTGTCTCATTACCACTGATATTACGTCTTCTTGTATCTACTAAACTGTCAATTTGTATAAACTATTTTACATAAATCATGAATAGAACAATTATCGTTAGCGCTATACCTGACTGATGAAGATGATTATAACTACTATTTTCAAACTTGTTTCCCACACTGAGACCACTGTGATACAATTTGAAACTGTTGGTTTTCAACACTCGCCAACTTCGATTGCTGTTTGGTCTTGCATCTGGGTTTTTTTTTCGAGGGCTACCTTGAAGTCTTTTTAGATGAAATACATTCTATTATAAATCTAGTATTTTTAATGAGTTTTTTTAATGTTTTAAAGGAGGTTATTTTTTGAAGCTTACTTCTTTCTGAAACAGTATGACTTCGGTCTTTAGACCGAAATTTGGTGTAATTTAATTTGTATATTACCTGTTGAAGCAGAATGGCCCGGAGCTTTCAGAAAAGGTGTCTACAATAAATAAAATCCTTATTTGAATTATATGATTTGAGTAGAAGTGACTCTATGATATCAAATGATATCAGAAGTTGTAATAAAAATATTCTTGTGATATGTTTGTTTTTGGGGGGATTGCATTAGATTCGAGTTTATACAGACATCTTCGGTTGAAGAGGAAACAATTCCAATGTTACTGCTTGAATAAAAACAAAAAGAATATGATATAATTGTCAACGACAAAATGCATAAAAGTAGGTAGCAATAGGACGTCGTTTCAGTTACTGTAATAAAATACTAGCCGATAAAATAACTTACATCATCAATTACAGAAATATCTATGTCTATTATATTCCTATTTATCACACATGTAATGATTATGTCTAATCACAATGTAGATGCCGTTTACATATGCCTTGGCGTGTGAAAGTTTTTATATTTAGTAATAAATTTTATTTTTTCTTATTAATAATCATTTACATTAGCATAATATCATATATTATCGTACCCTGTGTATGTTAGTTTTCAAAGTTTGTTTTACAAAAACATCTCCCCTCATGTTTGTTTAATCATAGCGTCAGACTTTTGTACCAAGTCAGGAAAATGGGCATTGCTATATTATAGTTCGTTTTTCTGTGTGTTACTTGTTAGTGTTGTGTTTCTCTTGTGTCGTAGTTATCCTATTATATTTTATGTGTTTCCCTCAGTTTTAGCTTGTAACCCGGATTTGTTTTTTCCTAAATCGATTTATGAAATTCGAACAGCGGTATACCACTTTTGCCTTTATATTTCTGATTGCTTTAGTTACTGACAATTAAAAACGAATATTTAATTATTTTTTTATAGAATACCTACATTTATTTTGAACAACCTTGTCTTTGGTTAATAATTGTCCCTTTTGACAAACATATGACATCTCCGAATTTGTTTATTAATTAAGTTCAGATTGCACTGATCAGTTAAATAAAAATTGTTTTGAAATAAGTATGATTTTGGGTACACACGTTTTCAAGATTTAGCTATTACGATATAATATCAACATACGATTATGACGTAGAACTTAGTTTAATAATTGGGGGCTTTATCCAATTCTATTTATAAATGGGCAGGATTCTCCAAGACGTATTAAAGATAAATATGTCAAGCTCAAAAATGTAATTCTAAAAATAGTACTGTAAATTAATTCAACACATAGTCTTCTGTCGATTTTCCATCAAAATATTGGCCTGTAAATTTTACATGAACACATTCTTATTCAAATTTCGTAGGGGACGTTGTATTTTAGCTTCACGCAGATTTGTAATGTTAATCCCCTTTCTCTTCAAACAAAAGCTAAATTTTCCGTCTTCAGCAACATACCTTTAACATCAGATTACTGAGATCTACAAGAGACATTTTACGCCTTTGGACTGGCGGAGGAATTAACTCGTTCTTTGATCCAGTCACACTGGCCATTTTCTCTTCATCTAAATTCATACTTTCCAAGTCGTGTAAAGCTCGGGTGATGGTATTTTGGTTAACAATCTAAAATATACCATTGAAAAATTGGTAATGAAACATATGGCTGAATAATCCAAAACCCATCAAAGATACCAGGATAAAATTCAATATGCCAAGCGCTTTTTTATAAGGCTAGTAAAACTCACCAGAGGTGTTAGAATCATAAAGTTGGGTGTCCAAATCAAAACGGAAGTTAAGGTCAAAACAGAAAATTCAGAAAATTGTAACCAAATTCGACTTAAGTAATTAATACCTGGGTTAAACCTTAGTGTTTTGAATAATTAGTCAATTTACAAAAAACTAGCATGTCAATACATTAGCACTAACTTTAACATTGTTGATACTGATATAATCAGTTTTACGACAGTTTAACGTTAATAGTAATACTTTATACACTGCTAACTACAATGAACTATAAGTATGAAACAGTATAAATGTTAAACAAGGTTGCACAATGACCATAGTATCATTGCCTGTTTTCTTCCATTAAATTGGTAACAATAAGCCAAAAAAAATATGAGAACTGAGTGTGGTCTGAAAGACTTTACTAGTTTATCGAGACATTTTTAAGTATAACATATGTGATAACTTTGTAATAAAAAATATGTTTAAATAATTTTTGTTGTTGCAAATCGTTATTTGGGGCTAGTGGGAATCAGTCATGAGCTTTTTATGTTGTATTTGTGAATCATTGTTTGTTTGTTTTGTCTTTATTAAGCCATGGCATTGTCACTTTATTTTCGATTATGAGTTTGAATGTCTATTTGGTATCTTTCGCCCTCATTACTAATAAAATTAACGGTACCAATTTTCTTTGCACCAGATGCGCATTTCGACAATACATGTCTCTTCAGTGATGCTCGTGTCCAAAATATTTGAAATCCAAAGCTTATATTGTACAACACAATTAAGATGAAGAGCTATAATCTAAAAGGTCCAAAAAGTATAGCCAAATCCTTGAAAGGAATCAGAGCTTTGCATGAGGGAGATACATTCCTTAATTTAATTTTCCTTAAATTGATTTCATCAATCATAGGTTATCAAACCCAAATATCAAGGGCATGTTAATAAGATTATAGCACGTATTAAACATGTTTCGAAAATTTTAATTAATATTGTCCTGTTACTGTGAAGATATGACTGTTAAACTTCATATGTATATAAATATGTATAACCATTGTGTTTGTCTATTTGGCTGATCTTTGTTGTCGTATGTATTATTTGTTTGATTATGCCACGCTAGTCACGTAAATGTATTTTTATTAAGTGTACTGTATATAAAATTGTTTTTCTCTGAACAGATGTAAAGCATTGGCATCAGATTCAAGATAATTACAATGAATAGTTATTTCCGTTAATTTTCCACCTCTGGCTCTATAAGACTTGATCTACTAGGTGGAAGATTGGTATGTTCTCTACACTAATAAAGTGTGCAAAACGGAAAAGAATAATAAATTGGAATCATGCATAATATATTAAATACAAATATGTCTATTAATAAAATATCATTCAATTCTATGTAATATGTTAATATATGGATAGGGTGGTAAATATTCTCATGAAATGTCGGCAAGCATGCAAAGCAGGGTAATATGACAATCATTTAAAGAATAACATGGTTCCCTGTGAAGTATTGCATCAAAATACAAAGCTACAAACAAAGCAGGTTAACATGTCACTGAAAGGAAGGGTCACATATTTGTCCAAACAATTGCAAAACATACACTATAAAACGCAATATTAAGCAGGTTTAGGAGATCGCTTGTTTCTTACCTTACTCATCGCCTGCAAAATATAGAAAGTTAGATCTTCAAATTAAAATCTGAGGCGTGTTTTTGATTAAGTTTAATGGAATATCACAGCCATTTAAGTCTTTATTAATTTTTTTTCATTTGTTAATAATTGATAATCTAAATGGGGAATGTGTCAAAGAGACAACGATCCGATCAATGTGTCAAAGAGACAACAACCCGACAAAACAGAATAAGATAGATCAAGGACACCTAAAGATCTACAACAAAGCAAGAAAATGTACGTGCATACTATAACCCATTTGATTCTACCCAACCTGAATTGGCAAAAATACAGTAGAGTATGTAGCAAATATATCACACAGAATAATAAATCCTGTGCGTTATTATGAACATTATAATTTTCTCTGAATTTCGTATTGTCAAGACTACTTTCAGGTGAAATGTATACTATAACAAATTGGCAATACTAACTTTATCATGTTCTTGTCGTAGTTGGGAATAGGCAGCATTTGTTGCAACGTTGATTTCAGGCAAGGCATAATAATGAATATTAGCATTTTTCTCTTCCAATCGTTTAATCTCTTCTTCACACATCAATGCAAGTTGCTCGTTATGTGACAAGCTTTTATCCTGATCCATAGCCCCAACAACTACAGATAAAGATAAGTGGTGTCAAAAACATTGTTTCCGTTCTCAGAGAGAACAAAGAAAAATGAAGACAAATTACTAGTATATATTGCAAACGAAACTAGAAAGCTGTCTATAAAAAAAAAAGGAAAAACACAAAAATACCGAACTCCGAGGAAAATTCAAAAAGGAAAATCCAAAATCAAAAGGCAAAATCAAAAGTCCAAACACATCAAACGAATGGATAACAACTGTCATATTCCTGACTTGGTACAGGCATTTTCTAATGTAGAAAATGGTGGATTGAACCTGGTTTTATAGCTAGCTAAACCTCTCACTTGTATGAGATTGTCTACGTTGATAATTGAAAAGAAACCGTCTCTCTTGCTATTGATGGAAAGCTATCTTTAAGATTGTCTACGTTGATAATTGAAAAGAAACCGTCTCGGGAATTTCTCGCCTCGTTGAAGACCTATTGGTGACCTTCTGCTGTTGTTTTTTTATTTGGTCGGGTTGTTGTCTCTTTGACACATTCCCCATTTCCATTCTCAATTTTATCTTTTGCTATTGATGGAAACCATCAATATCGACTCATTTCAAAATATACGATCGCCATCATGAATGTAATACCGATATGATGTGTATGATACCCAATTCACGTGTGATTTACCGGGATCTTAGGTCTAACAGTACAAGAACAGTACACTAATTGTTTATATTCTCTGTGTCCACTTGTTTCCATAGTGAGCATTCGAATGATTGGCGATGCAGTCATAGCAGTAGACGCTAATATTTTGCAGATTTGTACAAGTGTGTCGATTCGTTTCATTGATATAAGGCTTCATTCGAGATTTTTCCTCTGTTGATTTATGTGTTTCATATTTATTTTCGAGTAATATCGTCTAATTTCTTTATACTTTGATGAGTCAAAAGTAAAATTTTAGAGCCAGACTCCTGTACTTCTAAGGTTATTATTCAGTTGATTGCTTTTGTAGTAGTATTTAATGAAACTGAAACAAACTTATTGTTAGCGTGCAGTTTACTATTAATATATATTTACCATTTTCTCTCCATGTGCGTTGTTTTGCGGCCTTAGTTAGAGATTTTTTCGGAGCTACTGGTTCTAATTTCTTCAGTATACTACAGCTTCCCTAATGTGTATAAGGGTATTTTATTACAACCCTTGTTAGTTTCTTATATACCAAATATGACGTGCTTAAATGATTGCGAAGTCTTGTAAGATACATGCAGATCAAAAGGACAAGGTATGATAAGGCCTGTTTTTGCCCCCCCCCTATTTTCTCATTTTCAAATTCTGTTTTGGAAAGCTACTTTTTTGTTAAAATATTCCCTGAGGTTTGAAGTTTATTTGGATAAACTTCTAAACCACTATTTTTAGCAACTGGGTGAGGTAAGAGGGGTAAACTTTCTGTTATTATTCAAATATTGTAATTATTATTAAATTTGCAGGTGTTCCGTACAACCTTTTTCTTTATTTTTTTAGTGCCTGCGACAACGTGACCCAGGATTGTTTTTTATTCCAATGTCATGAGAAATGTTTTTGCCGTCTAAATCGCCACAATTTCCTCCGGCTCACGTAGGCGCATGCTTTTAAACGTTAAGAAACGATGTCCAAAACAACGTATTATTTTCCTTCTTTTTGGCATTTTGATTCCCTTTTACCCCCTCACCACATAAATTTTCTGAATTTGATGGTTTTGAAGTTTATCCAAACAAACTTCAAACCAAAGGCAATATTCTATCGTGATAAGTAGCTTTCTAAAACAAAATTTAGAAAATGAGAAAATAGGGGTCAACAATGGGCTTTACGTACCTTGTCCTTTCTTCTCCACTTTAAGATCTACATCTAACTATACGTCAATTTTTAGTTTTGTTTTGTATGTTCAAAATGTATAGATATTCCAATAGCACTTAACAGTTTTACGATATCCAAGCTTTGAATTACAAGTATGTCTATATTTATATTAGACCAGTTTGTACACATATTTAAAGAATGGCTGAAGGTGTACATTAGTTTTAATGCGAGCATCATGTATTTTACATTACTAATATATTGACATAGTTGTGAAATTGCATGACATATTTGCCACTGTACGTTATGTACAACCAACAACAAATCTGTATATATATTGTGTAGCTCCCTCTCCAAACATCGTGCATAGTTAGGACTTGATTTTTTCACAGAATGCGCTGATGGACGCCTCTGGGTGGGGGTATTTCTCGTTGCATTGAAGACCTGTTGGTGACCTTCTGCTGTTGTCTGCTCTATGGTCGTGTTGTTGTCTCTTTGGCACATTCCCCATTTCCATTCTCAATTTTAATTGTCATTTATATTTACGGACAGCTCTCATGGATCTTAGTTATTTTTCACATTCAATTGTTTACATATATCGAACTAATTTGAAATAAGTAACAAAACAAATGCAAATTATCGACAGGATTTCCAATATGTATCACAATGATATAAAAGAATACATTATTTGCATGCTCAAAAATAAAAACTTACAGATTTTACTACGAAAATCCAATCGTTTTTTTGGCTATCTGCCACTAACACTGTCTGCCGCCTAAAAAATATTTAATCAATTAAGATTATCGTGTTTAAAGACACTACTCATTTAAATTAACTAAGCATTATCAAAGTTTCAGTGTTTGATATGTGAAGATACATATGTATGTATGCCACAAAATGTAAAGACATGAACTAAAATTACATACAACGATACTGTATTTAAATAAATCACCCTTCTATACAAACTTAAGTCAACTAAGAATTTGAAATTCTCTTTCAAAAATATTTAGTTACCATACTGAATCGATTACGTTTGAGTCCATTTCTATCGTTATCCATCTGTTCTTATAAGATGGAAATGAATGATACCCAATGCAGCTGGGTTTTCCATCAAACACACCCGGTCTCACTCCTTTTGTTGTTCATGTCATTTCCTCAATTTCTTATTGTTATCTTGTTCTGTCTCTGACTACAACATCGGTAATATATTTTCGCCTAAATATGTAGTCAGCACTTCTGTGTTGACTTGAGTTATCATTGATATGTTTATGGTTATAGATTAACTGTTTCAAAACTTTGAATGTTTGAAATCCTAAGCCTTTTCTACCTCAGGAATAGATAACCTTAGCTGTACTGTAAATTCAGGAATTATTGCGATGATTTTATTGTTGCGAAAAATGCGACAGGGTTTCAATCGCAATAATTTTGACTCCCGTTTTTAAACATTTGAGACAATTTAATCAAAATCGCAAAAATTAAAACTCATTTAAGTATATAAATAATAAATACACGCAATATTTTCTGAATTTACAGTATTTTGCAAAATATTTAGGAATTTATGGTCCTCAATAGTTTTCAACTTCATACTTTATTTTGACTTTTTAACATTTTTTTATTCGAGCGTTACTGATTAGTCTTTTGTAGATGAAACGCGCGTCTAGCCCAAATATTAAATTTCAATCCTGGTATCTATGATGAGTTTATTATCATACATTGACCTGCACTAAACATGTGTAATTTAGAACATCGCTATATATGTTTCACTTAATATCATACTTTGACCTTAAAAGACAGAGTATGAGAAATAAATGCAAGTTTCCCATAGTAAAAGTAAATAGTCATCATAGGTCGTAGGCTTATAATTTGATACGTTGGACGCGCATTTCGACTTCATAAGACTTATCGATGACCTTCAGATAAAAATAGTTAAAAAGCCAATCAAGTACTAATTTCAAGAGCACTGCATTGAGATCCCAAAGTTCCAAAACATTGCGCAAAATACGGTTAAGGTTATCTATGCCTGGGATAATAAAATTCTTAGTTTTTTTTATCAATCCAAACTAAGCAAAAAGAAAATTTATGAAAATTATCATATAATTGAAATGCATGTCGTAACATTATTATCACGAACGTTTAGCCATCGTCATATGAATTTGTCTATTCGCATTCCTTGAGAGCTCTTTCGGAGCACATGGAGTAAGCTCGGATTTATCTTTGGTTTTTGCACTGCATTTTTCCTTGTAAAATCATTAAAAAACTGTGTTTCTCTTTCATGTTGTTTTCGTTATTTTATAAGGTTTCTGTCATTTTTTAAATGTTCAACATTCTCAAGATATTCGCTGATTTGGTTTCTTTTGGTCTTATCTATATATCAATAATTAATTTTAAATTTTATAGTACATGATATCAATTCAATGCAAGAACACAATACAGGGTAATATAATGTTACTTGAAATAACTGAAAATTGCCTTCTTCGGATTATCAGATAATAGCTCCACTGGCCATTCTTTGAGGAATTCTAAAGACCTGAAATTTGATAACAAATGTTCTACTCAATGAATTGACAGATTTAACAGGATAAAATGTTCCTTTTAAATATATTACAATGCAATATTAGCGTATCAGTTTTGATGATGACTTTGGTTTTATAAATAAATCCTAATTGTAGAACAAAACCATTTAATTTTTATGACGTGTCACGGTACTTTTCTATCCCAAATTCATGTATTTGGTTTTGATGTTATGTTTGTTATTCTCATTGGATTTTGTCTCATGCTTAGTCCGTTTCTGTGTGTGTTACATTTTGATGTTGTGTCATTGTTCTCCCCTTATATTTATTGCGTTCCCCTCAGTTTTAGTTTGTAACCCCAATTTTTTCCCGTCAATTTAAGAGTTTTGAACAGCGGTATACTACTGTTGCCTTTATTTAATATTATGTTATTTCAAGTGTAAAATTGACAAACTTGCTTTTGTCTGCTCAACTGCATGTTTAGCTTTAATCATATTACGGTTCACATTTCTAAGTCATATTTATCTAAGGATTAAGCTGATTATTATTGTTTTGAAGTTCGCAGAATGTAAGTATTTTATTGGTTCACTTGTAATATTAAAGCAGTCGAACTTACCTTAGAAATGGATCATTGGGATCCCGTAACCCACCTGACATGAAAATGTCAACAAAATCCTAAAATGTATTATATTTATCATCAAACCAAATTATCTAACATTTGTATTGTAGATCTCGTTTGCTAAATCATTTTTTTACGTAAAATAAAGCGTCGCAGTTACACAAAGTGAAGGTTATTCCTTAGTGATCTATGTTGCGTCGTGTGAACTATTGTTTGTCTGTTTGTCCTTTTCATTTTTAGCCATGATGTTGTAAGTTTATTTTCGATTGATGAGTTTGACTGTCCCTCTGGTATCTTTCGTCCCTCTTTTATGATACAAATGTACTAAATACTTCATAGCTTTCATACAATAATACTATTTTGTAGTTATCTTAGAATTGATAGTACATAGCGAATACAAGTTATTTCTAGTATATCTATTTAACAGTAAAACACGAAAACAAATGAAATTAATGGAAAACAAAAAATAACGGAATTTGGAGATAGGGGATAGCTAAAGAAAATGTTCTGTCCCTAAGTATTTATGGATGCAAAAAGATTTTTATGTGTATCTGACCAGCCACTCAATACAAACACTAACCTTCAATAGAAACGATATAAAATAAAAGGCATAATGAAAGAACTTGTCCAAATTGAGTTATTAAAATATACTAGATGAAGAAGAAATATATTTTTCAAGAAAGAGTCATTTAATATTTTGTTAATCACCTTTTATCAAAATTTTACGAAATGGAAAGTATACGCCTCTTGTATTTGTTACGTTAAATTCGTTTTTCAACAGGAGAAATTCAAATGTGAAAACACTGGGATCCTATTCTAGTTGACTTGTTTCTTTATTCGTCTGATCAAAACTTTATACGTTTGCATGTGAATCTCTAGAAAAATGTTAAGAAGCTAGCTTTATCGTTATCTATATGTTCTTCTATAACTTAATGTTAGTCAAACATTAGATAGAAGTAATGAAATAGAAGATGTGATATGATTGCAAATGAGACAACCCTCGACAAGAGACGAAATGACGAAGAAATTAAAAATCGTGAATATTGTTTAAACTGATTTATTTGTTTTATTTTTTTGTCCCTTTTCTAGCTGCATTTATCACTTACGGTATCTGAAATTGTTAATAGTTCTATTCTATCTCTTGATATGACTGTTGTTTGTCGTAAAGATCTTGTCATAATGGCTTGTTCCCCAAAACTATCTCCTCTGCTAAGGTACATTATCGTCTTTCTTACATTAGTCTTTCTGTCCATTGCTGAAACAACTCCTGTAAGAAGAAAATAGATATATGAAGATGTGGTTTAAGTGCCAATGAGACACGTAATAATTTGTAAATGAAAACCATTATAGATAAAAGTGCGGTCTTCAACACGGGGAGCCTTGGCTCACACCGAACATTAACAGTTAATGAGTTTATACAACTGCTCTGCTGGTTTACATTTTGTTTCAGGGATTATCATCAGTTCATTAGTCAGTGCTTTAGAACTGGCATGATTTATAAATATAGATTCTTACATTGATATCAGTGGATTATCGGATTTATCCAATCGAGATAGTTAAATTATCAATTTATAATTTAACTATCGAGATTGGATAAATCCGATAATCCACGAGTAACTATGTAAGAATCTGTTTCTCTAATGATTAAAAAGACATTTTCTTTTTTTGTTAACCGAAAATCCCCTTCGAGTGTCTTTCACATTGCACGAAGTTGTTTTTTATTATTTTTGTTGCCTCTTTTGGTCATATAGATAAAGTTTTTAAAAGAGGGACGAAAGACACCAAAGGGACAGTCAAACTCGTAAATCTAAAACAAACTGACAACGCCATGGCTAAAAATGAAAAAGACAAACAGAAAAACAATAGTACAGGTGATTCTTGGCTTTCGAGTTTTTTTGCCTTGATCATTAATTGATGAAGGTTAATCAAGAATAGCAATTGGATGCATACAAATTATAGTGTTATTTTCATCAAGGGCACATACATATTGAAGAAGGTCTTATAAATTATGATGATGCTAAAGACTATCTATAAAACTAACCCGATCCTGTTAAGAGAAAGTAAAAGCACATGGGCACATGACCTTCTCTTACGATTATTCTTTTTGCGTCATATCTGAAAAAGTAAAATCACAAAAATACTGAACTCCGTGGAAAACTTTAAAAGTAAAGTCCCTAATCAGATGGCAAAAACCTAACTTTAAACATATCAAATGAATGGATAACAACTGCCTTATTTCTGACTTAGTACAGGCATTTTTGGCCCAACTTTTTGGAATTTTGAATACTCAATGCTATTAACTTTGTACTTGTTAGGCTTTATAAATATTTTGATATGAGCGTCACTGATGAGTCTTATCTAGACAAAACGCAAGTCGGCGTACTAAATTATAATCCTGGTACCTTTGATAACTATTAGAAAATGGTGGATTGAACCTGGTTTTATAGCTAGCTTAACCTCTCACTTGAAAAGTTGGAAACAGAACGTTTGGAAATATCTTCATTCGTGTAATTGTTTTCATCCGATATGCAGAGCACAATTTCAGTTTACACTGTTTATAGATTATAAGAAAATATAGTGCATTAGTTGAGTTTAATTAGAAATAGATGTCGGGTAATTGTCAACCTTATACATACTTACGATTCATACCAAGCTTTTTCGGCTAGCATTTTCTGCATATGTACTGGGTATTCAACTATTGACTTGTAATTCCGTAGTGCAATTTGTATCTTAAATAAAAAATGATAAACAACATGCAATAATTTTGACGCACTTTACTATTGTGCAAAGGTTTGAACAAAAGAAAATCGTACTATCGATTGTTTTTTTCTATCTTATTTTGCTTTAATACTTTATATATTAATACTACAATATCCAAGAAGATAATAGTAATTGTAAACAAGTTTTCTGACAAAAAAGAAATAAAGTTCTGAATTCAGTTATTACTTTATAAAGTCTTCAACTTAATATGATTCGCAAAAGCTGATACTATCTTACATAGTAAACCTCATCCTTTGTTCTCGTTCCTGGTTTCTTGTTCAATATTCTTTTCAATTCATTGGAAATTTTTGCCTGTACAATAAACATGTTATGATTTACATGGTAAATGGAGCAGATACTGTTATGTTATTTTTCTAAGTTATATATTTCAATAAAGTATTTTATTCATACATTTCATTTAATCTACATAATAATCAGATATTGAAATAAACTCGAAGAAACACATGTTTTGTTTCGCCTACAATGATTGGTGCTATGAGAAAACGTATGAATGTTGCTTCAGCGTCTGCATGAACGTCAAGTTTTCATTTCAGAAGATAGAATAGCTGAACATTTCATATCTTGTTTACATTTTTATATATACAATTGACGTTTTCGTGTTACAAAACAGTCCTTGTCTTTAGTCTCGTGTTAATGGATCTATAAATACATTTAAAAAAAAACACCGTACAGGGTTCTTTTTATTCTGTGATGGGTCCACTTACTAAGAGTAATATATGGAGTATATTTATTCCATAGCACCATTGTAAGATATATAACTCTGTTAGACAGGTCTGATTACTTTTTTTTACACACGAAGTATTATTATAAGATGGATTTTTTGGGGGTAATTATACGCAATATTTTGAAGTGTGAATTCCAAAGATAACTGGTACAAAATTTAAATAATTAAAAACAACAAGGAGCAACATTCAGCTGTTGCAGGTATACTGTTGTCAGAAAATAACTACGTTTTGTTGTATTTAAATAGAGATTTATTTTTATATGCAAAGTATTAAAATTGCATCAAAACCACTTATCAGGAATAGAATAACATGTATTTACCTCTTTAGCAGCTTTATATTCACTGATATCAAACAGGAGTTCCACCTCGGAATTTGAAGTATTCGTAACTGCGTCAATATTATCAAAAGACAAAAGGATTTCATGTACTCTACAAAAAGTTTGAAATGAAATATATGTGCAAGAAAATAGAACAATAGGCAACAAAAATATAACATTAAATTTATGAGAAAAAAATCTCCAAAGTGAAAAGGATTCATTTTGATTGCGGAATTTCAGAAAAAAAAGTTAAAGCGTATATACTAAAAACTTTTAAAATAGCAATAATAGGACAACGTTGACCTTTTATCAACTTGGTTGTTCTGCTTAAGCATCTTTTCTTAAGGCATGTTTTTTTGATAATGTAGATACGGGAATAGTAGCAGTTTCATTGGTTTGTAGTACAATATTGAATTCAAAATACTTACGATTGTGCATGGACTCTCCATGAACGAAGTAAAACAACCAGAAATTTGGCAAGACGTTTAAACTTCTGTATTGGACGTGTCTACAACGGGAATATAAATATAGTTTACCTCTTTTAAGATAAATAAAAGCTTAATCTATGAATATTCTCACTTTCAATTCAAGATATTTGGACATAAAAATGTATGCTACACAAATGTAGTTGATATGTTTTCTAACTTTTTTTTAGATTGTTTAAAACGAATGTCGTCTTGAATATTAATTAGTCCACATGGTTATAACTGACGTTAGGTAATATTTCTGCTAATTACTTGGTCTACCTAAAATGGTTTTATTATCATTCTATGTTCCTTTAGTTATGTGGCTCAAGCTCTCGATCTGAATCTAATGAAGATTGATAAAGAGGAAAATCTTTGTTAAATATTTTAGTGAACCATTAGCAGTTTATGTTTATCACGTGGAGACTGAAGATTTTTCCTACCGGTTTCATCTTACAGCATCGGCCTCGAACTTATCTCAGCTCTGAATATAACGCTTCCGAATGCCTCTTCTTGCGGGACTTTTAAAGACGTTTTTAATGTTTGTATGAAATATACGTAAATATATAATAATGCAATAAGGCTAATCATATAAAAAACTTTTCAATGATCTTTTAGCATTATTATTCTAGCTTCCGTCTTTCTTTATAATAACCACTAACCGTTTTAGTCAACAGATTTTTTTTGTTGTGAACGAAATCAGAAATAATTTAAACTTTATAAAAAAAAGTGTAACATGTGTAAAGAATACACTTTTTCATTTTAGTGCTTTAATTGTTGGAGATGTATTTCCCTCTTACTTTTTTACACGTAGGTAAATGTACGTAAACTAATTTTTCGCTTGATTTATTACAAATGTAATTCGATATAATACATGAGTAATTTCAAAATAATAATATATGTATAACATGATTAACTTATTAACACAGATTAAAATATATTTCATATAAAAATAACCATGTTATATACGATCAAAGATTTAAAATTCGATCAACTACTTATAAGAAAGTACAATATAAATATATATTTATAAGATATTTTTGCAGCTAAACTACTGTGTACATAAACATGATACAAATGTTATGACTAATAGGGGAGATTGATTAGTCAATCTAAATGTTAGTCTATAAAATCATATTTCAAATTTATCAAATATTTAATAACTAATACAAATCAATTTAAATATATGAATTTATCAAATATAAAAAATTTAATAAAATGCAGTAACAAAACCTTTAAACGAAATTTGTTATGAAGTAAGTAAGTATGAAATCTCGAGTATATGTCGCCCAAGATATATGAAACAAATATTCACACCCACATTTACATGTGGTGTTCACACTGCATGCACGCTCTTATAAGGTGTTTTCAGTATAAAATTAATGTTTCCGATCATTCGCTTTTGTGTGTGTGTGTGATTTAGCATGACACTAGATGTAAAAGCGAACACACACAATAAGAACAATATCAAAATCAACCCAAGTGACAGCTAATAACAGAAAACAATCATAAACCGTTCCAAACGACGATCATCTTTCTTGTTATCTGAATAGATAAGATGTCAAAAGTTCTTTCCTGGTTTTCGAATGACAGAAAAGAGATGTGTAAAAACCAGACAATACTAAATACAGAAAAAAATATAACATTATAGGAAAGAGTTGTACAGGAGCCATGAAATAACAGAAGGTATAGAGAAATGAAACATAAAAAAATCAGACACATATGGTGATAGAACTATCATAGTACATGTATTGAGATGAGTTTGAATTACTAATTACTGAAAAGAAAAAGTTAGAACGAAAAAATCATAGAAAAGATATGTGGAAGAACTATAAGTTACAGAAGATATGTAACACCGTTAGATTTCTGAAAAAAAGTAGTAAAATAACAAAAGAGGGATGTGTAAGAACCATGATATTACAGAAAAGATATGTAAACACCGTGAAATAAACTCATGAGTGACACTTGAATACAAATTTGAAAAGTTGAAAATCATAGAGGACCTATAATTCCTAAAAGATTTGCCAAATACAGCTTAGATAGTCTATTCCTAAGGTAGAAAATCCTCAGTATTTCGAAAAAAAATCGAGTTTTGTAAGTAGTTAATTTACAATTATGATAACATTATTGATTGACTGCTGCACTTGAAATTAAATTTAAAAAAGCGTTAAAAAACATGAAATATTACAAAAAAGAGCGTTAGTAAGAACCATGAAATTTTAGAAACGAGAGCGTTAGAAAGAACCATAAAATTGTAGAAAACGAAAATGTTAGTAAGAATCATTAATTTTAGAAAAGAGATATGTAAGTATCAAGAATTTATAAAAAAGAAAATTTTCGAAGTTACATAACAGCGAATATGAAGAACTGCATTTTCTATGCAGTTACTCTACATAAAATTTCTTATAACCATGGACTACAAAAAAAACCTCTTACAGACCATGGATCACACAAAAGAGCATGGGGCATGAAGGAACCATGAAAAATTAGAGAAAGAATAGGCTAGGTTGACGGCCGTACCTAGACCTCTAAAGGTTTACTTTAATAAATTGTTACTTGGATGGAGAATTGTCTCACTGGCACTCATTGCACTCATACTACATCTAACTATAAACCACAAGATTATGAAAAAAACACTGTCATTTCCCGAAAACTTTGAAACATATTCCTTGTGACACCTGTTAATCGCAGGCAATCCACTTATTGAATTATAGTCTGTAGGCCTGTTCCTGGTAATAAATTATATGTTTTAAAACCTTAATTTGACGTGAAGAGCACTTCGTGCATTGATAAAGAGATTTCTTGGACACTTATTACCAAAATATCGATAATTTATGAATCGTTTGAATTGATTTTCACTTTCACGGACATATTAAATGTTGATCTTATAACGATTTCCATTGTATATCAGGTTCAAGTATGACAATTAATTAAAACTTGTAGTATATTTCACGTCACAACTGTGTCAAATGCATTCAGAGTTAAGTTTATTAATGTGCACTAAAATAGTAAATTTAAACATATTAAATGAAATTCGTGCATATATACTTAAATTGTATTAAGCATGTTTCCAGGTTTACTGTATGGCATATCAAATGTATATCTGCATTGTACCCAGGTAGTATAACTTATATTTGTAAAGCTGTATTGCTTTAGAATTAAAGACTATTCGAACTGATATATACCTGTCATAAGAAAAACTTGTATGGCGAAATCAAAAAGGAAGGACTAAAGAAAACTCAAGACCAAAACTACAAAATAAAAACATTTTAACGACTCATAAGGGATCTCATGACAATCAAGAAGGTCTTGCAAAATATATCGACACCAGGTATGTAAAGATTTAATGTTTGACGAGAAAATTCCCTATTTCAAATTGTTAATTTTCAAATCAAATTTGTTTTTTATTTCGCTTTTGAATTCATATTTATAAATAATTAATCAGTTGTATATAGAATAGGTACAAATGTAATAAACTTAAGCTTCATTAAAAAAACATCGATCTCAATAACCATGCCCTAATAAACTTATTTGATTGTGGGTAATATGCATCATTGGAACAATGCCAGCCTTAAATTAGTCCTGGCTTGGTACGGACAATTTCGACTATAGTGAAAGGTTTAATAACCTGGTTTTATATTGCAATACACTTATTTTTTTAAACTGTCTGACGAATCATTTTGTTTCTAATGAATAATTCATGTTTATGGGACGTGGAGTGTATTTTAAAGATCAAATTCTTACATAATACTATCTTAAGAGGAAACAAATTTGAGAATTCAAATGCAAAATGTGTTACTAACAGGATACTTTAGTCAATATGTATGCCCCATGTGTTTAGCCCCAACATGATTCAATCCGAGCTGTGACCTTAGGGGTTAGACTTTGAGACCTGAATCTCAATTAAAAGGGATCAACCTTTTATCTTAAACGATATTCAAAAGTGAAAACTGTTTCATTTTAAAGTTTTATTTGCCTAATAAATGACTCGATGAGCTGAAGCATTTTGGAGAGGAGTGTACTTCTTTTCTCCCGTGTTTGTAATCGGATTGATTTAATTTTGATTTCTAAACAACGTAGCAATCCATGTTTGTAAAAAGTAACATGAAACAGTACCGGGATCTCTGTGGAGGTCCAAAGCACAAATAACTTCACAATTTATATAACACTTCCAAATTCTTTTTTTAATTAATAAAACTTTCTGTTATTATTGACTTTCGTCCTTTATAAATCCTTTGTTGGGGGAAATTTCAATGGATACTGTCAAGTGTTTTAAAAACGGATAACAATCAACATGTTCATGATTTGATAGTAAAGAAGTTGGTTATTTTTTCTGATTTATGTTTCTATCATATCTCTTAAAAATCGTGATCTATTTCATTTTTCCTAAGCAGGACGTAGTTTTATTTTTATTTTCGGTCAATCAGTAGCAAAACTGTACAGAACATGAATGTTTCCAAAAAAAAGTCACTGAAAAGCCAATTAGTGACTATCAAAGATCATTGATTTTTTTTCTGAAAATATTCTATATAAGAAGGACAATGAAAAAAATACTGAATCGCTTTTCTATATTTACCTTCGACAGAAACGCTCAAACAAAATAAAAAAATGTAATGAATGGGTGTATAGAAACGTAGAATATAAACAACATTTAAGCCCCAGTCACACTGTCACGTTTTACTACGTTTTAAATGCTACGTTTCAACTTCGTTTTGAATAAAAATGTCCCGTTATTTTGAAAGCTATGTTTTACTGGGTTTGTGCTGAGTTCTTATCACGTTTTGCTATGTATAAGTACGTGTAGACCAACGTTTCAACCACGCATTGAGGGTCACTACGTTTCGATACGCTTCGTTACGTATATTCCAGTTACGCTACGCTTTCAAAACGTAATAAAACTTAACTCTTGAGACGTGACAGTGTGACTGGGGCTTCAATGAATCAATGAATATTCAATGTCGGGAAACCTTCTCCTCTCCCAGTTTCTTAGCCTCATTTAAAAAATTCTGATTTTGCCCGAAATATACTGCAGCTTGAAATTGCTACTATGATATCAATGAAAATGCTAATAATAAAGTAATAATTATAAGTACAATCACCAAAATATTGAACTCCGAGGACAATTCAAAAAGAAAAGTCTCTAATCAAATGTAAAAAACAGAAAACAGAAAAGCTCAAACGCATCAAACAAATGGATAACAACTGTCTCATTCCTGACTTGGTACAGGCATTTTCATATGTAGAAATATAACTTATTTTTCAGCAATAATACGAACCTCAGGATGTGAAGTGCAGTGGCGTTACATGAAATTGACATGAAAAGGGTGAACTTCTACTGTTGTCTTCTCTATGGTCGGCCGGTTGTTGTCTCTCTTTGTCACATTCCCCATTTCCACTTTCAACTTTATTAGCACGAAATATCCATTGATACTATATTTGATATACAAAGACAAAAGAAAGTGTTCTAGATGCAGTTTAAACAAGCATCTACAAAGTGAAAACTAAAGACAATTACCTTCCTTCTTTTGATCCTTTTTCTAAAGGCACCAATACCTTCCATAGCTACAGATGTCCCTGCGATTGAGGCTCTATGTCTTGGTTGGAAATTTGCTCGTGGTACTGCTCTCATAACGTTGCTGCTTTGACTCTCATTAGAAGATGGACGACTTCCTTTTTTCTTCTCATCAGACGAAGAAGCTGTTACCATTTCGCTAACTTCTGTCACCTCTCTGATAATATTGTCAAGTGGTTTGAGAGTCTCGGGTTGTCTTCTTTTTTCAACTAGTTTCGTTGCTTCTAACATTCTTGTAGATAAACTATGTCTTTTTCTTAACTGCATGTTTTCCATAACCTCGACTTCATTCATTGTTGGACTTTGAGGGACGTTTTGGGGACGTTTCTTTGGAAATTTCACTCCCATATTTTGAAGTGTTTGCATCATGGTAATTTTTCTTAATTCCCTATCCGTTAGAACTATTTCACCTGATGAAACACTTGAAACCGATGATTTCCGTCGTGAACGTGACGTTAGACCGCCGAAACTACTATAGCGACGTCGCTTCTGTTGGTCACGAGGCCATGACATTCTTGACACCGTTTCATTAAACACCTCAAGATTTCGATTCACCTGATTTTCACGTGAATCAATTCTTTGTATACTTTTTCTGTGTTTTCTTATTGCTGGGTTCGCTTCAATCTCTTGTAAGTCTTTCTTCAATGCTCCGAGCATAATATTACTCCGACTTTGTTTTCTTGAAAACTTACGCACTTTCTTTGTACTTCTTTCGGTTTCAAACGCACAATCTTCATTATCAGAAATAGATTGTAAGTTTTCGTTCAGAGACGACAATCTTGAAATAGATGGTTTCCTATAAGAGGGTTTACGAATCGGATCCTCCATTTTGTACTTAGAAACTCACATCCTTTGAATAGACACTGAGTAGAATTCACTCCTATCTTTGATGTGCTATCTGATAAGAATCTATCGAGTTCTACAACATCCCGTCCCTCCTAGTAGAAAAACCAAACTAAATCATAACGTTTTAAAACAATATGTAAGTTTGTAACGATTAAATATTTGATCTCAAGATAAGCTTGTGATATTTCTATTGTTAGTGACTCGAGGCTTATTTAATCTTAATCCCAATACACAAAACAGTTCTTAATACTTTTGATATAGTGAAAGATATATAACAAATTGTACAAATACGACTGTCATAACAGATAGTAATATGGAATAAAATATATCGACAAAATCAAATGAGGTGACGGTCAAGTGCTCTCTTAAAGTACTAATTCGAATTGATTTCGGAATTTTATATACAATCAATTATAATAAAAGGTGTTTAGACAATAGTAATGGAGTCGTAAGAAACGGCGATTGCTTTCATGCACACCAAGGCATATGTAACATAGGTAGAAAAAGAAAGGAAATTCTAACGAATTAAAAGTATAAACAAACATTCTGATCTGCCATTTACTAGATTCAGAAATTTCTACAAGCTGAAAAATAGAAATTGAGAGAACGATGTATATTTTTTTGCTACAAAACTTAATTCAAAAACGAAGTCATAACCTTATTATATACAAATCATTAACCCATAATATCTTAAAAAGTTTACTCTTAAGCTGTGTATTTTTATATGGAAAATGGCCATTATCATATTATAGTTCGTCGTCTCTGTGGGTGTTACATTTTAATGTTGTGTTTCTGTTTTGTCGTTGTTCTCCTCTTATATTAGATTCGTTTCCCTCAGTTCTTGTTCGTAACCCGGACTTATTTTTTCTCAATCGATTCATGAATTTCGAACAGCGGTATACTTCTGTTGCCTTCATTTATGCCATCTGAATGTTCTGTACCCTTAAAAAGGGAGACAAATGACCTTTTTAGGCTTTGGCAGTTTTCTATTTTATGGTACCTTTATGGAATGGAAGCAAGTGCTGGTTTGTTGTGCAATTTTAATTGTTAATCAAATGATCTAGAAAACTTTGTATTTGTTTGGCTTTTTAACTGTTTTGATCTGAGCGTCACTGATGAGTCTTATGTAGACGAAACGCGCGTCTGGCGTATCAAATTATAATCCTGGTACCTTTGATAACTATTAGGGGAGAACATATGCAACTTGTTTAATACAATCGTGATATGATGCCTGTCAAACGAAAATCTCGTCAGTTGTTAAAATGCTTGCTCTTTGTGTTTTTGTCTAATAACTGTTTGGTGTCGCTTTCGTCAATTTGTCTATAATAGGGGATAGTATTTGTTAATCAGGAGTTATACAGTACCTCTCAATTACCATTTCTCATTTAACATGCATGAATTGTTTGATTGCTTTATCATTAGAGGTTACTTACCTTACTTTTAATATATACTGGCATCAAATAACATATTAGTATTTTAATATATTTACCGTTGCTCCATCACCTTTGAGTTTTGAATACTGGGAAGACTTTCAAAGTTTTCAAAGGATGTTGGTGATCTTATTTTAGCTTGGACCTAGGTCACCAAATATGATGGCACGATTGACGAATTATCATTTATCTATGATTTTTAGTTGTTTAGATCTGGAACCAAACGCAAAACGGTCGCATGTGTCACGTTTATACCGACCAAGTGGAATTCATATATCTATGATTTTACACAATTGTTTAGTAGCTTAGCTCTGGACTACGGTATACGCAAGTGTTTATTTTATGCATAATCATCAATAAAAGAATTTAAATTTATGAAATGGTGCAATGATTATTATTCCTATTCATATTATATGATCTTCAAAAAAATGTCCAAAATAAGAAAAAATGACATCTGCAAAGTTCGTGTGAGCTTACAATGCAGTATATAAATATTTTCATTGAGAAAAATTGCGTTCGTAAATCTTGTAGCGTCAACTGAAAGGCATAACAAAAATGAAAGGATATTCCTAACATGCACTTGACTGGTATTAATTATATTGTATTAATATAAATGAAACAAAACTCATTTCTCACATAGATATTACATGTAAATTCTTTCCTCTACTAGGTGTTGCTTAAGATTGACTCATCTTATAACAATTTTGATTTCAGTTTTTAAAAATATATTTGAATTCGTGAGGTAATGTAATTATTATAGATAACTTGTTTGGATGGTTTACTGTGTGCGGTTATATCATGGTGTCTCGTTCCTAATCTTCAAATATATGTAAATGGCTTTATTTAAAGTTTCTACAAAGTTATAAATGTTTGTTGTATATTATCTTTAGTTTAATAATTTAATATCTTGGGCTTAATTTGGATTAATATAAATATTTTAAATGGAAAATGTTCAAGTACTTTGCTTTCTGTTTACTGAAGTAGTTTACTATTTTGTTAAAAGTAGTTATAATTTGTACTTCAAAGAATATATACTTTGAACTGTCAAAACATTAATTTCATTAAACTATGATTGTATACTGATGTCTTTAAAGTTTTGAACAGATTTTATTTTAATACTCTTTGCCAGATGTACGCGATATATAAAGTCTGAAACCCAAATGACCCCAACAACAGACAAGTTTAAAAAACCTCCTTATATCTTTTATCTTATTCAATTTTTATTTAGTAATTTGGTCTTTTGGACAATCGTCAAACATATTTCTTTCCATGTATTTGAATTGAAATAACATGTTATTTATCTTACAACATAAATGATAGAATATGTTATTAGATGGAACTGTTTTTATTTCAGAGCAAGACAAACAAAATATAATAAGGTATTATGAGTGAAGGTTTCTCTATGATTATGACTCAATATGAAATGGGGTAAAACATGAATTAGCTTTGTAAGTACTTGTACCTCTCTCCTTTCTAAAATTATATTTGTTGAAAATTGTCTGTTTTGTTAACTAGTCTAAACTATTTCGAATGTTGGTTTTTAATAGAATAGCTGCAACAGTGTCAGATATGGTTCGTTTAAAACTTGTTGTAACAAAACTCCAACAAAAGTTTCCATTTCCGTAATGTGAATCAATCAACTCTAATATTTTGTTATAAATGATGATGATGATTATGACGATGCTTGGAGTTTTTTATGATCTTGACTGGGCTAAACAGCCTTCTCAAAGTCGGCTCGTGCCCAAAGGAACAGGCGGAGAGCGCCATGTCGATAGGCAGTCATCTTGGTTTACGTGAGAAGTTTTGATTTGAAGTTTTCGTACTAATATAAGTTTTTTTATATTCACTCTACAACGGCTGCGTTGGTGGCCTGTGCAATCAGCTGGGCAACCCGTCAACCACGACGATGTATTGCTGGTGGTTCAATCATTGGCTCCGATTGACGCTGACGTGGGTTAACCGATTGGAAGCCTGGTAAACTAGTTTGTCGTTGAACCATTTGAGCAGCGTAACTATGTTGTATTCAACATATAATCAGGAGGTGATCCACCACGTCCTTTCAGAAGTAAGGCCTGAAGTATGACTGATTGAATGATGTATATTTGATGTTTAATTCAAATTTTTGTCTTCGTACCCACCCAGAAAAATAGCTGCAAAATGCTATCAAATTATCAAACACAAAATGAAAGTCAATTAAGTAACCATAAAAGGATAATCAACTAATAAACCGTTAAATGAGAGCCAATAAACTACCCGCAAAATGATAATCAAATAAAAACGAAGTTTGAACCACAAAATTAGAGCCACACACTAAAAACAATATATCTGAGACTAATATAACACAGTAATAGCTGTTTCAAAATGGTAGCCAATTAACTAAACACAAAATTGTAGTCAACAAACCAGTTGCCCCCCAAAAAAACCAAGGATTTGTATATATGATAAGATATATACAAATTCTTGAATAAAATAGCCATAAAATGATAAGCAATCAAAAAACTACAAAATGCGATTCCATTAACTATCTGCAATTGATAACCAATAAAAACACACAAAAAGAATAACATTAAACAAATTACAACAGCATAGCCAATGAATAAACCACAAAACGATAACCAATTTATAAATCTATTCACAAAAGTCATAAATATAGTGATAAACAATAAACAGTCCACAAAATAAAAGCCGATTACGTATAAACCAACAACTATCAAGATAACCATCTGATAAAGATAGTGAAGTTAAAAAAAATATGTGAATTATATCTTCAGTTTATCGCAAAAGGCATTCCAACAATGCCAGTGAAATAATATTCAGGATACAAAAAGAAGAGGTACATCACAACTATTGAACACAGGGAACATGCACGTTGCATCTCGTCGCACCAGTTTAATAGTTATCAAAGGTACCAGGCTTATAATTTAATAAGCCAGACGCGCGTTTCTTCGTCTTCACAAGACTCATCAGTGACGCTCAGATCAAAATAGGTATAAAGCCAAACAAGTACTAAGTTAAAGAGCATTGAGTACCCAAATTCCAAAAGTTGACCCAACTTCGGCTAAGGTAATCTATGCCTGGGATAAGAAAAACTTAGTATTTAAAAAAAAATAATACTTTTATAAACAGGAAATTTATAAAAAAAAAAAACACCATATAATTGATATTCATGCCAACATCGAAGTGCTGACTTCTAGGCTGATAAAAGTATGGTTAGATGTTTATTGTAAATTTGAATTTTGAATAGTGTTGAAGATGTATTAGTTATAGCACGTTAATTTAGAATAATGAGTTCCACATTAAACGTTCACATGAAGTCTCAAGTTGATAAATAGTATAAAACTTCATGAGTCACTTATGTAATTAAATAAACCTTCAGTTTATTCGATTTTAAAGTTAATAAAATATGCTGGTTAAAATCAATTTATAAACGAAGGGAAATGAATAAACTTATTGTTATCAATTAAATGAAATTTTGTAAAAATATTTATACAAATTTCTGTTGTGTTTAATAAATTAACTTTATATCAAGTTAATATAATAATCTCATAAAATCAGTTTAGACTATCAAGACATACATTTCAGAAAAAGGGAGAAGGTTTGGATCCATTAAAACGTTTAATCCCGCTGCAAATGTTTGCACCTGTCCTAAGTCAGGAATCTGATGTACAGTAGTTGTCGTTTGTTTATGTAATATATACGTGTTTCTCGTTTCTCGTTTTGTTTATATAGATTAGACCGTTGGTTTTCCCGTTTGAATGGTTTTACACTAGTAATTTTGGGGCCCTTTATAGCTTGTTGTTCGGTGTGAGCCAAGGCTCCGTGTTGAAGGCTGTACTTTAACCTATAATGGTTTACTTTTTAAATTGTTATTTGGATGGAGAGTTGTCTAATTGGCACTCACACCACATCTTCCTATATCTATTTGAAATTTCTTTAAAAAGACCGTGAAAAATATGGGGGAAATTCATTGCATTTCTTAGCATTGTTTGTCATGGGAAAGTCTACTTTCAGATTTAATCTCCTGTGAATCAAAGAAAGGTCGATACTACCATGACCAAAAGGGAAAGAAGACAAAAAGACTATTATAAGTCACCTGAACACAGCACAGAAAACTTAAGTTTGAGCAACAATTACCCTGCCAAAAAATGCTTTTCTATGAACATTTCAATTTTAATGAAGTATAATGAAAATGTGCCGACCAAATTCATCCCCCAAGTAGATATCAACTGCCTTGATATCAAGGTTAGGCATAATTAACGTCCTGTCATGACGGCATTACACTGCAAAATGATAGGCCAAAAAACAAGAACATATACCAACACTTTAAAAGCAATAGGACGGAATTTCTGCTTGCAGCAATAAAATTTAGCAAGGCTTTAAAACAAAAGTAATTGGACTGAATTTTAAGGTATCACAACTTAAGGTAAAGATACATAACAAGAAAATGGAATATGTCACAGATTTTAGTATAATTTTGTATGTACAACTTCGGCTTGTTAAACAAAAAATTACAATTATTTCTTAACGAATTCTTTCAAATTATCTTACAATTTATATGGAAAACACACAAACATGACAAAAATCTTTCTTAAAATCTTCAAATCTCCAATCTAGAACTCAAATATTTTTCTAGAAAACATAAGGCTGACCTTTGAACGATTAAAATCAGGTCAAGGTAAGACAACCCTGCCAGACAAACATGCTCACCATACAATAATTCCATACGACAAATATAGTTGAATTAATGCGTATTGTACCCAACAATAGACCTTACCATCTTAAAATCGACTAATGAACCATGAAAATGAAGTTTCAGGGTCAAATGAACTCTGCTAGACAGACATGAATACCTAGCAATCATAACGTATATTTTTATAGTACGGATGTATTATTCATCTCTGTATCAATGTTAATACTTATATGATTATAGAATCTGTAAAATGGACCAGATAACGAAAACTTAACATACACCATTGAACCTTGGATATGAGGACAAGGGAAAATGTAAACTGTCATTTAGATATGTACACCTTACAATAATTCTATTCACCAAATATAGTGAACCTACTGCTGGTAGTATCTGATGTATGGACCACTAAAACTCAACTTTAATCAAAATGCATGAAATGATGTAGAGGTAAGATAACGTTGTCTAAAGGGCATATAGACCTTACAAGCATCTAATATACCAAATCTATTCATCTAATTACTCATGAATATATCATGAAAATTAGCCAAAGACATTTGGCATATGACAGAATAAAAATTTGTGACATAACGGATCTGTATACAAAGTATGCAGTCTTTTATTGCAAACAAGACAAAAGCTTTAGCTTTTTCTTTACCTCTTTTCGTCTGATGTGTTTGAGCTTTTGATTTTGCCGTTTGCTTAAGGACGTTCAGTTTGGGAATTTTGTCAGAGTTTGGTATTTTTATTATTAAACTTTTTACAAACACTCTTACAGCAAAAAATGATAGTAGTTTATATTAAAATGTTCATGACTTCCTATTATTTTGCACTTGAGATTTTTTGTGGGGTTAGGTGTAGATAAATATCTCATAAAGGGGAATCTTAACACAATAGCTCCAATAGAACTTTTGTTAGCTGATGCCATATTCATTATGTGTACTGCTAAAAAAAATAAAAAATAAGAAGCTTGAAGGTTATGTCAAAACAAATAATAACAACCTATTCTTCTGATTTGAAGCTTTGACAGTTTTGGTCCTTTATGGACCTCCTTCAGTTAGGCAGAATGATGAATGAACATTTCCCACTATTAATATAGTGTTAAAAAATAAATACTATAAATTAAAAAACTAATGTTTTATTACTCCATGTAGCTACTCTCATACAAACTTATATTTAACAAATCTACATTAAACAAATGACTGAGACCAAACAATTAACAATATCACACAATTTGTTCCTTCATTGCATTATAAATCATTGTAATAATATATGTACAGTAAAAATACTTTTGTGACATTTTATAAACTGTAAATAACTTCTCTACCAAAATGAAAATTTCATAATCATTGTGCCTCACATGTATCATGTGAGAAAATGAGCCATATATAGTTGTCATTACACAACAGAGGTTTTAAAATAAATGTGAGGAATAATGTGCTAAATAAATTGAGGAAAATACAGAAATTGCATTGAGAAAATATGAAACATTCCAAGACCATACATACCGGTACACTTTTGATAAAAATCAATTTGATAAGCAGTTTTTAAATATTGTAGATCTTTCTTTTTTTTTACAGGCAATGTGTTTGTTTTAAATTTTCATATTTTAGGTAAAAACTTTGCTTTTAAATGCTGAATACTCCTGTCTGTGATGAGGAATAACATCAACACCGTTTTCTTATAATAAAGCAACAAGCTGTGCATTGATGCTAAAGCAAAACATTACATTGTAATACATTATTATATGACCTGGTTATTACATGTGTGCAAGTTTTCAAAACTCTAAGGGCTTCATTTATCCGAATACAAACATAATTATTATGGAATAATACACAGCTAGTGCTAGATACTACATTAGAGTTCATCACTTCAGCAATTCTCTTGTTTTCATAAATAAAACGAGTAACACTAGTATTTTTTGAGAATGGATGAATATGTACTACTGTGCCAGTGTGCCTGAAAATTCATCATTGCAGAACGTTTTCCTATATGACAATGATGAGGGGAAGAGAGAAAGCATTGCCAATCGTAACCCTGTAATATCATGTAAGCAAACAGAAGACAGCACAATAAATGTGAAATCTAAGCAGACTAGAATTGGTATTTGATTTTTGATTTGATTGTTAAGGTAGAATACAAGTATTTACAAGAAATAATAGAATTTTAAATATTCTCTGCTAAATTTTAGCTAATTTCATGTCTGTTGTGTAAAATTTTGGCATTTTATAAGGATATAAAAACTTTGGATAATGAATAAATATTCACTGCAAAGTGACAAAAAGAAAAACTACATAGATATCACTTACTAAATACTAACAAATATTAAAAAAAAAATTGTAAGGGTTCCGCGGAACCCAGTGTCTCACCTACTTTTGCTGTAACTCCCAGGCTTAACAAAAATGAGGAAATGAGGAAAACAATCAATAAAAATATTCCTCTTGATATTATCTTTTGATCGTAAGAAGCTTCTGTCCAAGTTTGGTAAAAATTTCAGGATAGTTTAAGAATCGAATAAATGTTTTAAAAACTTTAACTGCAGACTGTATGTAATGTTAACTGGAAGAAAAACTAAGTCCATTTATTAGTAAAATACAGATACACAGGTACCAAATATTAACAAAATTTCCTTTCTAGATACTAGCTTTTGATCATAAACAAGCTTCTGTCCAAGTTAGGTACAAATTTTAAATAGTATAAGAAAGTCCATTTAAAAGTATAATACGGAAAAGATGAATTATTTTTTTTTCAAAATTTACTTCTGGATACTATCTTATGATCATAAACAAGCTTCTGTCCAAGTTTGGTACAAACCCAGGATAGTTAAAGAAAGTTATTAAAATTTTAAAAACTTTAACCACAGAGTGAATGTTATGTTACCCCGCAAAAAAACTAAGTCCATTTATAAGTAAAAAAACGAAAAAATGGAATTTTATTTTTGCAAACGGATACTATCTTATGATCATAATCAAACTTCTGTCCATGTTTGGTAGAAATCAGGTATAGTTTAAGAAAGATATTCAAATTTTAAAAACTTTAACCACAGAGTAAATGTAATGTTTCCCCGCCGAAAAACTAAGTCCATTAATAAATAAAATACAGAAAAAATGGAATTTTATTTTTACAAAATTAACTTCTGGATACTATCTTATGATCATAAACAAGCTTCTGTCCAAGTTTGGTAAAAATCCAGTATAGTTTAAGAAAGTTAGTAAATTTTCAAAAACTTTAACCACAGAGTGAATATTTGTGGACAATGCTGACGACGACGACGGAATGTAGGATCGCTAGGCTCGTTTTTTCGACTAAAGTCGAAGGCTCAACAAAAATAGATTCACTAAATTTTTCTTGAGACGTTATAAAATCACCTCCCCTTATGAATCAAAGTTTTGGATAACAACTATATGTTAAATTGATATAATTGTTTTTGTTTCATTTGATAGCATCTCCATATCGAAGTTTTCTATGTTAGTAAAAATTTATAAAGACCATTAATAGCTATTTAAATACTCTCATGCTACCATAACTATGGATTTAATATCATTTACATTTTATTACAAATAACAGCCATAACTGAGTAGTCCTAATAAGAACAAATTTCAATGAGAAACATAAAACTAAGTAAAAGAGCACAAGCATAAAAAAAAGAAGTTTAGCACCTGATGAAATCATATATAAGTTGTTGACTACATTCTTGGGTAAAATTTTAGATGATACACATGATGAAGCAAGCCAGATATACTTTGAAAGATTGCGGAGGAAAATGTACAAGCTTTGGCAAACAATATGTCTCTGTATATATTCTGGGAGGTCAATAGGTCACGCTAATTATACAACATTTGGAATGCTAACAAATTCATGTTAAAAAACGGAACAATAATAAATATCTCCAACAAATAATATTTACATTTAACAATAATACGTATAAAAAATATTTCTTTTTAACATCACTTTAAAGCATCAACCTTAACATGTAGTGAGTGGTTGAAATTATTTGAGATTTACCCTTTTTTTACCAAATAATATAGTCTTAATTTAAAATAAAATCATTTCAGTCTTTTCATCTACTGTATAAAAAAAATTGAGATCGAACTGGGTAAATAACATGAATATTAGAAAAAAAAAATTGAAGAATTATGCATAGTTTATTCAGTAAGGATTCTATTTCCATTGTTAAATAGTTTCGATTAAAATAAAACTGTAAAATGATTTTTCATTGGAAATTTCACTTGGTAATCAATCAAATTAAAATCAAAAAGAAAACCATCATTACTGCAGAAATAAGCATAAAACAAACAAATAAACTACATGCAACTGATTTTTTTTCATGACAAGTTATTCATTGGAAATTTTAACTTGCCTCAAAGAATGGCCATTACCTTTCTCATTTGAGAGGCTTGGCTGATGATACAGCAAGGGAAATATAGAGTAAAATAAGACAAACCATACTCACTTAATGACCATTGTGTTTATTTTTTAAGGGCAATCCCAGATAGTGAGAAGAGAGAGTATTTCACACTACTGCATCATATTCAATAGAAAAATCAAGATTTTGATCACATACTTCAAATATCTTTCCACTCACGTACATATATTTCTGGTATTGCTCTGATACAGAACTTTCCTTCAATACAGATATTAATCAATATATCAATAACTTCAATAAAAATTAAAAATTATCAATGGGTTATGTGTTCATAAAAAGCTACTTGAAAAATAATAATTTTTGTGACAAAAACCCAGTCACTCACACTTTGTGAAAAGAGGTGCTGTGATTTCAGTCTTTCATTGACCAATGATATGTGCTGGTGTATAAAAGTATTTAATTCAGTATAACACTAAAAAATTGTAGATTGAACATTATTCATTCTATCTCGTACAGACTTTTATTATGGCTATGTGAAAACATATCACACAGTAAAGAATGCATTAATGACGCTTATTTTCAATATTCTGGAAACCCTGACTTGTTGTTCCTGAGGATAAAGCGACATATTTTTCTTTTGACAGCACGATAGACAAAACAGTTCTCTTCTCTTTTGGGAAGCGATAGTATAAAAAATTTCCTCATTAAAAAACCCAAATTATCAAAAACTAAAACCTTGACATATAAATATCACTTTCTAACACAGTATTTGGCAAGATATGCTTATTATCTTTAAATGTTAAAAAAAAATGATGATTTCAATCCATGATACCATATAACTGAAATAAAAAATGTGAAAATAATAATTTCAAAAATATCTATAACCGACACCAAAAATAAACTTTGACATGTTCATTTAAGGTGATATGGGAGGCTAAAATAAACTTTGACATGTTCATTTAAAGCATGAAGTGTGATACTTTTGTATTTAACCAAAGCAATGGTCCCATCTTTTTCAATAATGAATTACACACCTCACAAATACATTATCTAAATAAGTTCATCCGTTCCTTGCACAGCAGGAAAAATTATGACATTCAAATCGAGGACAAAAAAAGACAGATGATTTCTATGTTAATCTATAAATAGAAATGGCTTCCACTATATATAGACATTAACCATAATATAAAGTTACAACTTGAAAGGCCAACAATTATAGAAATTATTTCAATTTATCTTCCTGGTGTTGATTTCTTATTAAATAATATATTGGTTACTCATTCAAAGAAGGATAACTCTGTTATAAAAAATATGACAAATTCTTAACAAAAATATGAAAATTAATTAAATAACTTCTAAATATGCATTTAGATGCAAATCATTTGCATCTCATTAGTATTCATTAAACAAACTACCAAAAAACATCTGAATCACCCTTTTTAACCAAAGTTAAAAGTTATTGTACTTGAGCAAACTAAAATGCTAACATTGATTGTCTAAATTTGCAAATCAAGTAAAACATTATCACTTTAAAAATATTTCTATTCAGTTCTGCCTTTTTCATAATTACTGTTGATGACAAAATAAACCAGATGCTCCGCAGGGCGTAGCTTTATACGACCGCAGAGGTTGAACCCTGAACGGTTGGGGCAAGTATGGACACAACATTCAAGCTGGATTCCACTCTAAATTTGGATTGTGATTAAATAGTTGACACAGCATAGGTTTCTGACACAGAATGAATGTATTCAAATGAACTTAAAATTTTTGTTTTCTCTTAGAGCAATTCACTATGCTGTTGAATATTAATCCTCTCAAAAAAATGTTTGAAGAAATTTTCTTTTTATTTATGAAATTTCAAATGAGAAAAATTGAACCCAATTTTTTATTCACATCCCCCTTTCCCTTATTCCAAAACTAATTTCAATTAAAATATTCTAATGGAGTTTGCAACAATTACTACTCATTTAAATACATGATAAAATATTAAGATGTAAAAAAACTGCTTGTTATCACTGAATGGTAAAGATTATTTAAATTTATCAGTTAATAGTAAAAAGTGAATCTACATTGTATATTGTATATAACAAAGATTTAAGTTGATTCTGGACAAAGAAAGATAACTCCAATTAAAAAAAAATCTTGCAGATATTTCTTGCTTACTATACTGGACAAAGAAAGATAACTCTTAATTAAAAAAAAATTTGCTATTTCACAATATTGTGAAATTAGATATTTCTTGCCATTGCACAACACTGTGCAATTGAAAAGACTTGCTATTGCACAATACTTAATATAATAATTTTAGATCCTGATTTGGACCAACTTGAAAACTGGGCCCATAATCAAAAATCTAAGTACATGTTTAGATTCAGCATATCAAAGAGGCCCAAGAATTTAATTTTTGTTAAAATCAAACTTAGTTTAATTTTGGACCCTTTGCACTTTAATTTAGACCAATTTTAAAACTGGGCCAAAAATTAAGAATCTACATACACAGTTAGATTTGGCATATCAAAGAACCCCAATTTTTCAATTTTTGATGAAATCAAACAATGTTTAATTTTGGACCTCGATTTGGGCCAACTTGAAAACTGGGCCAATAATCAAAAATCTAAGTACATTTTTAGATTCAGCATATCAAAGAACCCCAAGGTTTCAATTTTTGTTAAAATCAAACTAAGTTTAATTTTGGACCCTTTGGACCTTAATGTAGACCAATTTGAAAACGGGACCAAAAATTAAGAATCTACATACACAGTTAGAATCGGCATATTAAAGAACCCCAATTATTCAATTTTGATGAAATCAAACAAAGTTTAATTTTGGACCCTTTGGGCCCCTTTTTCCTTAACTGTTGGGACCAAAACTCCCAAAATCAATACCAACCTTCCTTTTATAGTCATAAACCTTATGTTTAAATTTCATAGATTTCTATTTACTTATACTAACGCTATGGTGCGAAAACCAAGAAAAATGCTTATTTGGGTCCCTTTTTGGCCCCTAATTCCTAAACTGTTGGGACCAAAACTCCCAAAATCAATACCAACCTTCCTTTTGTGGTCATAAACATTGTGTTTAAATTTCATTGATTTCTATTCACTTTAACTAAAGTTATTGTGCGAAAACCAAGAATAATGCTTATTTGGGCCCTTTTTTGGCCCCTAATTCCTAAACTGTTGAAACCAAAACTCCCAAAATCAATCCCAACCTTTCTTTTGTGGTCATAAACCTTGTGTCAAAATTTCATAGATTTCTATCAACTTAAACTAAAGTTATAGTGCGAAAACCAAGAAAATGCTTATTTGGGCCCTTTTTGGCCCCTAATTCCTAAAATGTTGGGACCAAAACTCCCAAAATCAATACCAGCCTTCCTTTTATGGTCATAAACCTTGTGTTAAAATTTCATAGATTTCTATTCACTTTTACTAAAGTTAGAGTGCGAAAACTAAAAGTATTCGGACGACGACGACGACGACGACGACGACGACGCCAACGTGATAGCAATATACGACGAAAATTTTTTCAAAATTTGCGGTCGTATAAAAATAAAATATGAGAAAAACTTTATAAAAATCTTTGTGAATGTTAGAATTTATAAAGTTATATTTGAAACAAAATAAAACTTGGAATCATACAAGACATAAAATGGAACAGTTTTCAATAAAAAATAAAATTACAACCAAAAAATCTAAACTATTTGTAAAATAATTTGATAAATATGATAAAACTTGATACAAAATAAAACATACAGCACAACCTAACTATATCTATGTCATCACAGTGTAGCCAACACATGTTACATTGTACAATGATAAAAAAAAGTTCATTATAGAACTCTCATATAATTGATCTGACTTCACAATAACATTTTTGAGGAATATTCCAACCTTCTTAGGAAAATTTAGTTGATAAAATGCCTAAGTATACCACAATCTAACAATTACCCCCCAGAGGCATTTCAAATGAATTCATTCAACCTGAAATAACATGAAAATATGTGATGCAATTTGCTTGTTTTTACAATTGATGTATGCTTAAAAACTTGAAACCATTGATTTTAACCTAACATTAAATGCTACTCAACAGAAAATAAAAATTACCCATGGAAATAACTTAAGCACCTTCACTGTTATTGATTCAAACTGAAAAATTTCTCTTGTACCACATGAATAAAATGTTCCCGTAATTTTGATTTGAAATTTTCATACCATAGCATGAGTTCCTTTCTCCTTTTTATTTTGCCTTCAATACTGAGCTTTAGTTCATTTGATAAAACAGATCTCAACTCCTTCCAGTCTTTTATATATTTTACTGGAGCTTTATACTCCTTTAATATCCTAAGGGGCACATTATCAGACACTGAAGATTTCCCACAATTCCCTGGTGTCATTACATCCTCTACAACAGGAAGTGAGCCCAATGCTAAAGCTTCATATATTCTGTAGCATTCTGTGTTTTGACCAACCGGGTTCAGTGTTATATCACTGTCTTCTAAGGCATCTATATAATCTTCTCGACTTTTGTCTGTTTCCTGTGGCAACCACCTATAATGAAAATAATTCTTTTATCAGATCACAGAGATAATGAAATCTATTGATATAAGGCTTTCTAACTTGCTGCCATAATTTGTTACTTTTTCATGCTAACTTGACTATTTAAAATTCTAATGTTTCTGTGGATTCGCTTTATTCGTGGGATACCAATATTTTTGGATTTCGTAGGTACAGGTGAACCACGAAATTAAATGCTCAACAAATGAATTTTTTTTCCAGGCTTGTACGCAGACTTTGGCAAAACCATGATATTTAATATCCACGAACATGCATTTTTTCCTTAATCCATGAAAATTGGTACCCACTAAAATAAATGAATCCACAGTTCATGAAGTCTAGCCTACAACAATTGCCTTACAGAAAATGTGTTCACATTAAGCATAATAAATCATTTGTAACCATCAGTTTCATTTATATACAAGCTTGGTGACTGATTGCTTGTTGGTGTTTAATTAAGCTTTATTGTAGCTGCCAGTTTCAATCGGTGGGAGTAGTTAGAGTACCTAAGAGAGAACCACAGACCTTTTGGAAGAAATTTTTTATAACTAGTCACAATTACATTTCCTTAGGTCACTTGAGGAACAGTTCTAAATGTTCGTTAAGATGCACAAAAATTTACCAGTACTTCATGCAGTCAACTTTATTTCATCATTTAAGATAGCCCCAATATTTCGTGGAATATTTATCTGCCATTTTGATTGCATCATTTCAGTGTGAACATTTTTCAACTGTAAAACTTTCCATTTGTCAATACAGTGTATATACATCTGAAACATCTCATAGATCTTTTTCGGAATGCACAATTATTGAAATATTTGTTCAGATACACATTGCCAACAGTTTAATGTGGGATAAAATATATAACTAGTTTGCATGCAAAATTTCCCATTGACCTGTACACCACATCTTGATTGTAAACCCACAGTCTCACCCACAGTTGGTCTCATGGATAGCTTTTTATGTTCAGAAGATTTTTATGCTCCACCTACGATAGTAGAGGGGCATTATGTTTTCTGGTCTGTGCCTCTGTTCGTCCGTCTGTGTGTCCATGCATCCATTCGCTTAAGGTTAAAGTTTTTGGTCAAGGTAGTTTTTAAAGAAGTTGAAGTCCAATCAACTTGAAACTTAGTACACATGTTCCCCATGATATGATCCTTCTAATTTAATTCCAAATTATAGTTTTGACCCCAATTTTATGGTCCACTGAACATAGAAAATGATAGTGTGAAGTTCAGGTTAAAGTTTTTGGTCAAGGTAGTTTTTGATGAAGTTAAAGTCCAATCAACTTGAAACTTAGTACACATGTTTCCTATGATATGCTCTTTCTAATTTTTAAAGTTTTGACCCCAATTTCACGGTCTACTGAACATAGAAAATGATAGTGCGAGTGGGGCATCCATGTACTATGGACACATTCTTGTTGGTCATGGTGTATAAATGGTCATTTTTTTAAATTTGCAAATGTATTTGGAGTTATAGTCATACCTATATTATCTTATGTAACTTTTCACATATAGCTTATGGGATAAATTCTTAAAACCTTTTTACCAGTTAGTCATGGTCATAAGGGACATTTAACTAATCTTGTTCTTTATAAATAATTTGTTTTTCAAAACATTTGCAGTTATTTTATAGACATTATACACAGCAGTTACAAAAGTTAATCCTAATCTGTTTAAATAAAACACCTACGTTTGTCTAGCTTTTACTGAACATATACTTCTTAATGGCTCAGTACGTAGAACATCTAAAAGTACTTCTCTCGATGAATTCTTGTATATGGTTCCCATAAAATTACATACAAATTTTCTTTTGTTGTAAATTGGAACTTCGGACCTCTCAATGTTTGGAAAATCTCTATACCTGTAGGATAAAGAACACATCAAGTTACATTTATAAAAATCTCTACACTTTTAGTGCAAGACAAAATTAATTTACACATGATTTTCAGTACACACAATGTATAACTTAGCTATTATCCACTAAATATTGGTTAGAGAGATAGACGGAATTGCTAATAATATGTCGTCTATTTTGGGGAAGAAAGTTAACAGAACATTCAGACCACACAACCTATACAGTCTATACACAACCTGACAACTTATTGTATCATTCTTTCCACGATGCAAGAGGACAAACACATGTTGGCAGAATAATTTTAACAAACATTTTCACAACAACATTTTATTTTATTTTAATTTCTTTTATAGTTTATTTACATACTTACAATGAACTTTCACTTTCACTTTCAGTACGTTGCTATTAATAACGTTACTAATTACCATTGTAACATTGTGACGTTTAAATTTTAACAACCCGATTTTGTACTTCAACATGATTTTATGTATTGTTTTTATCCTGATGACGGTGCCCTAGGCACCGAAACATGTCGATCAATAAATTTCTGCAGCAGTCCCTAAAGTGTTGTTGTTATAAGACTCTCTACATTTTATGTTTTTTATCATTACGACCCTGCATACCCTCGGGTATCCACTTTAAGGACTCTACCGTACTACAGACTCACCAGGCGTTGGTTCACTTTCGTTTGAAATTAAATATATTAGTGTAAATAGATTAAGCATGTCACTCAATCAGTTGCAACGTTCTTTTCGTCAAACTAATAGTGCGTTTATTTATGGGAGCGGCAAGTACTGCCTTCCCCCGAGCACTTCGATTCAAAAGAATTGCCGAATTTGTCCTATTAGAATTGAAATAATTCATGGGGGCTTGAATATATCGTGATTTTACCACGGGTTGTCCCATTATGCCAATATTTTACCCCTCGCTATCGCTCTGGGTAAAATATTTGTCATTAAGAGCCAACCCTTGATAAAATCACTATATATTCAAGCCCCCATAAATTATTTCTTAAATAATGATTATACATGTATTTTCATTGTGAGAGTGTATGTTTTTTTAGGTAAATTTTGTTAAAATTTAATGCTATTCTATTTATTCCTAAATGACCAATTTGTTTAAAAAAGCAAAGGTTAATACCGTGTTTATTTGTTATGTTTTACAATTTAAGTAACATGATGACAAAGTTCTTATATAAAATTTTATGATATTGAAACACTTAGGCTAACCATTATTAAATGTTCTCTTCATGGAAAGTTCTAACTTTTAGAGAAGATCTTAATTTAAGAAAAGTCAAATCATTATTTACAATAGTATTTGTAGCAAACTTACTGAAAAGTTCTGATGAAAAGGCACTAGTACATAAATTAGGCCTTAAGTTTTGTCATTGGAATTGTTTTACATTTGTCATTACAAGGCCCTTTAAAATTGACTATGTGGTATGGGCTTTGCTTATTGTTGAAGGCCGTACTATGACCTGTAGTTGTTAATGTGTGTCATTTGGTCTCTTGTGAAGAGTTGTGTTATTGGCAACCATAACACATCTTCTTTTTTATTATTCAATAAAAGTCCTAGATGTTTGATTATACTTACGTTGCAACACCTAATGGCCACTGATAGAAATTTCTATTATCAATATCTGGACTATCATAAACAAGGAAGACAAAATCTATTCGTCCCCCATTGACCTTCATATAGTGCTTTATCCAATCATTATTGCACTGTTCATTGCCTAGCAACACAACAGCTACATGCTGAAGATCTTTTAACAAAGGGAGATAATTCAACCATTCTCTGGCCCCTTTGATTTTGGAGACTTCTCTTCCATTTAATACTAGTACCAAGTTTTTAACATCTTGAGGAACTTCATGTAGTGTGACTGCAGGCCCAACTTTATATCTGTAAGAAAGAAAAAATTGCAATAAATAAATTAACTGCTTTGGATATCTTTAAACATGTCTAGTTAAATTCTCCAGACAAATGCAATAACAAAGAATGGCTTATCAGTTATCACAGACCTGTAGCCAGGAATTTCGAAGGGGGGGACTCACAAATTCGACTTTAACAGTCACAATTCGAACAGTACAGTGGCTTTAACAGTGCTAATTTGTTTTCAAGGGGGGGGGGTCTGAACCCCCCGAACCCCCTGGCTTCGGGAATGTATCAAAAATAGGAAATTCAAGATGACATTCATTTGTAAAGACGTTTAGTTCAGTGTGTAAATGTCTAACATCTTGTATTTTGGGAATATACAAAATCTCGCCTCACACCTGATTAAAATGCATCTTCCATTTTCTTTCCCCCTCCCCCTCTTTATATACTTTTGTAAGTCTATTTTTTGGGTTTTGATTTTATTTGATTACTTAATGTAATTATCATTAGTTTTAGTCACAAACTGACTTCTCAGGCAACAGATTTCAGCAACCTGGCAAGAATTCAAAAACAGTGTATTTTTCCAGTTCTAATGCAAATTATGTCTTGGATAAAAATGCTATATCATTATTGTTTTGGAGACAATTTTATGTCAGAGCACAGCTGGAGACAGAGAAACAACCATGTAAAAAAAACCTCATTCTTTGGAAAGAGATTCAATTTCCCATGTAAATTTTGACAACCCAATTCAAATAATTATACCAATTGTTCTAGAAAGCATAGTAATTGTTTCTAATTAAACGATAAAGTTTCACCTCAATGAGAATAGATGATGCTATTCCTTAAATACTGTCATGACTTTGATGAAGAAAAACAATATAGAATTTCAAACCAATTATTTCTTCATTAACGTGTTAAATTGCCACAAACTTCATTAAACCCTTCAATTTTTCATTCCAAAAGAAGAGCAAAATAATTACTACAGAAAACATCCTTCTTTTTTTTTTTCGTTTCGTTGGAATTAAATTAACCGATATTTTGACCAAATTGATTTAAACCTGACAGAGTGGCATAACATTCTCCTTTATCAAGTTGGTTCTTTGGTTTTGCCTGTTTTAAATTACTTTGAAAATGATGAAATGATTGGTGCCACCAGAGGAATACACGAAGCTAATTTGAAAGTTTCTCCATAATAATTTAATTTTATTGCTAGACACCTACAAAATATTGTCAATTTCCTCTCCAGCTGTAACTTTTTCTATTCCAAATCCTATATAAAGACATGCTGCAATTTTTCAATTATATTGAATATTGTATATAGGGTTATTTCAAAAATCTAATTACCATAAAATGAGAAATAATTGCTTGAGATATTACTTATCTTGAACAATTTCAATGCCTTAATTACAGTTAAAGACAAACAAGATGTTATGATCCCCAGTGAAAAGTGCAGGGGTTGGATATATATAGTAAAGATTCTGATCTCCTGTATTTTTGCAACTCTTCAACAAACTGTGTTTACTTAACTTTCAGAAAGTCTTTTGAACCTAATGATTGAATTCCTACTATTTTACTTCATATTCATTTATCTCTTTTCATGTACATAGAAATTTCAAACACAATAATATTTTAGGCATCAGCAAAAAATTTTTTTAAAACCAAATGAATAAGAGTATAGAATGTTGTTGGTTTCAATTTTTCTATCTAATACATTGTAGTTACAATAATTGTTATGAATATTTTGTTAAAAATGATTGAAATATTACTTAATTACAAAATGCCTTGAAAACTTGTTATGATAAACAATTAAAAATACATTTTCATCCCTTTAAGCTGAAACATTTACAAATCTTTTTCTGATAGATAATTGCCATCAAATAAGTGAAAGAACATTTTCTAAATATTTACAATTGCATTACTATTCTATAGATAACTTTTATTCTTTCTTGAATGGAAATCTATATTTTGCTTCAAACGAAATCTAAACAAAGTGGCAAAAACATTTTTGAAATATTACATTGTGTTCTGAATAGGTCCCAACACTGAAGATAACTTCCTAATGAGCACATTTCCTTGTAGGGAATATTAACAGTGCTAAAAAGATAAATAATATTTCCAATAAGAAAAAAACATAAGAAACATGATGTGCAACCGTGATCTTAATCATAAACAACTTTTATAATTCAATATAACTCCCCACTAATGAAGGTTTAACATCCAAGAATGAAAAAATGACATGATGGAAGTATTGGAAGCTAGCTGTGAAACCACTGCATTATTTAAACATGTTTCCCCTTTTCAACTAATTACTTCTGGAAAATTACTCCTAAACCATCTAACATGCGTCATATGAAGGACAAAGTTTCAATACCTTTGCTGTTTTACTTCTGAAAGCACTGTTTCAGGATATTAAAGTTGGTGCTGATTAAAACTTAAGAGTATTTCAATTATTCAGGTGAAAAAAATTAAGGTTTTATTTTGTTACACTCACGCAAAATTCACTAAATGAACTATAATGCATGTTTCTAATTTATTCTTATTACACAAGAGTTTGCTGTTTATCAAAAATTCATTTTTACTTCAACTTCATAAAAAACTTAACATGAAACAGGACAGACAAATGGATGAAAGAATGGACGTACAAACAGACACATGCACAGACTGAAAAACATTATGCCCTACAAGTTATCAAGGTTATCTGTAAAACATTGTTGTGAGATCTTTGAACACAAAAATCAGTAGGCTGATTCAATGTTATATAATCACATATTTTGAGCCCTAATTACCAAAATATTTTCAGGACACTCCTGAGATAATCAAACATGCTAAAGCAGCAATTTTGAAAACTGGGACCATGATTAAAATTACTTCCCCTATCAGCAAAACAGCTCTTTAGCAAAGACAACTCAAATATTAATTACAAATGAAATCATTTTGTATCTACTATAATTAAAGTTAAATGCTAAATCAATTATTTCTTTTTCTGTTGAAATAATTTTAATCCAGCAGGATGAAATCTAAATTAAAAATCTCATCCTCATTATGAAACTGGCATTGAATCAAATAAATGTAATATTTGAAAGTCATTAATATTCATAATGAATATACCGGGGTAATTATGATTTAAATGATGTAAACAATTAAATATTTGGCATCTTCACAAGAATTATTTTAAATCATTTATGAAATTATTTGCTGATGATGAATTTTCCACAGTCTTTTTCTAATTATTATATAATTTTTACATACATGTCTATTTAGTACTTTTTAATTAATTTATTTCCAATTAAAATTTCACCATCTTCAGCAAAAAGAAACCAATTAAAAAATTCCTATAATTCAGATATACAATAAATTGGTAGGTATTTTCTATCCATATCTTCCATTTATAAAGGATAATGATTTAATCATAAAAGAGTACATGCACTCCTTCAGGAAATCAGAAGAAGAAGTACTTTGAGAAGATACATGTATTTTAAAAAATATGAAACCTCAAGAAACATAGCATTACAAATATTTGTTTAATGCCTAAAAGTCCGATCCAATTCTAGTATAAAAGACTAAACATTTTGTGACAAAATTCCAGATGCAATCTTTAACAAGTATAACCTTTTTAAACCAAATCTGAAGGTGATAGAAGGAAAATTATTCAAGAGCAAACTCCAATCCAAATCAGATATAAAACACACTTTACTCATTATAGGCCAGAATCCAAGGTTTATAAAATATAAAGACTATTATAACATTTAAATTGTTAAGAATGGGACATATTTGACAAAAACAACAACATAGGCTTGAAGACACAAAAGTGAAATCGTATTGTACAAGTTATGAAGAAAATGCTAACAAGAATGCTCTTAAATAAATAGGCATTTCCTTAATTCTTTAATCTTTTCATGCTGCTCAATGTGCATCAAACTTGCATCTATTTTTTTCCAGTAATCAAAAACAGATTTCTGCACATCGTTTGCAGATTTTCGTTTATTACAAAAATAAAGGTATCAATCACAATTAATATGTTATCATTCCTCCTGATCAGTCATTTTATACAATTATGCATTCTAATTGCTTCTTTAAAATGAGATAAAATTTATATAAAATCATGTAGTTTGTAATGCATGTGCATGATTCATCTTTATTCTTTAATTAGTTCACCACTGTCACCATTGGATTGGTTTTCTGCAAGGTTGCAGGTGAGACAAAAATCACTATGAACATAACAGACTCCTGCCAAATTTTTCAAATTTGTAAGGGTCCCGCAGAACCAAGTGTCTTGCCTACTTTTGCTGTTGTCTCTGGGGAAACTATTTAATGATCTTTTGATAGTAAAAAGCTTCTGAAAGTTTGGTAAAAACCCAGGATGGTTTATGAATCTAATAAATATTTAAAAAAAAATTAACTGCAGACTGCATGTAATGTTATAAACTGGAAGAAAATCTAAGGTCATTTATAAGCAAAATATGGATAACCAAGAATTATTTTTTCACAAACTTTACTTCTCGATATTATCTTATTTGATTGCAAACAAGCTTCTGTCCAAGTTTGGTAGAAATCCAGGATAGTTTAAGAAAGTTATCAAAATTTCAAAAACTTTAACCACAGTGAATATTTGTGGACGACGCCACCACCGCTGACCATGCTGACAGTGGAATGTAGGATCGCTATGTCTCACATTTGCAACAAAAGTCACAGACTTGACAAAAATGTACTTTACTTAATACAAGTATATCAAACTATTGAAAGAAAAACAAGCAATGAAAATAGGTAGAGAATATATGATATACTAAATTACTTATTAAATATGGCCTTCTCTTTCTTCACTATGTTTATATTGAAGTCAATAAAAAACTTATCTGGTTCATAATCTCAATTTGTGACAAAAGAGAAAGTTATGCTAATATATTGTTTTTTATCTATATACATAAATAATCATTTCCTGTCATACTAAGTTAATAATAATTTCAACTGAAATATATAGACATACTACTATTGTGTACTGTTATGTTCAGATAAGGAAATTGACTAGAACAATATGATGGCCTGATATATGCACAAAACTAAGAGAGCAAATGGCCTTGACTGAAGCAAAAACAAAAATAAAAGAAACCAGATAAAACTACATTCAGTAATGTTACGGTTAACAAATTTCAAAATAAACAAAAGTACCATGACTAAATGTTCTATGTAAATGTAAGCCTTAAATGATTCTCTTAAATAGGTGCAGTAAAATTTGAAGATTAGAAGACAACAGTATAAAATTATAGAGTGCTTATAAACATTGGCTGTACATGTCAGAAACATTATCACAGGTTGTTGTTAACAACTCTATAAATATCTAATAAATGTTTTACTTCTTCTTCAGAGAATTTCTTATTCTTGGCAGTTCTTTTAAATAATGAAATTCATAGTTTCTGTTTTTTTCACAATTATCTAGAGCAGTTCTCTCCTTTATTGGCTTAGTTGTTAATGTTTGTGTCATTTTGGTCTTTTGTGGATAGTTGTCTCATTGGCAATCATACCACATCTTCTTTTTTATATTATGTGGAAAAAAATAGTCCAAGGCAAAAGTATGATGTTTATAAATGAGACCTCCCCCCAACAACAAAGTATCACAGTTTAAGTAGAACAAAGTTTGAGCAGAACAAGTTTGGGAAGAACAAAGTTTAAGTAGAACAAAGTTTAAGGAGAACAAAGTTTAAGTAGAACAAAGTTAAGTAGAACAAGTTTAAATACAACAAAGTTTGAAAAGAACAAAGTTTGGGTAGAACAAAGTATAAGAAGAACAAAATTTAAGAAGAACAAAGTTTAAAAAGCACAAAGTTTAAGAAGAACAAATTAAGTAAAACAAAGTTTAAGTGGAATAAAGTTAAGTAGGACAAAGTTTTAGAGGACCAAAAAGTTTTAGCGGAACAAAGTTAAAGATGATCTTTATGGTTTGACTCAAAACCCCACAACCCCACTACCACACTACCTTGACACCACTGAGCATGTTGCCTGTCAGTTAAGAAAACCATGAACAATTGGTCAGAGTCCCAATATTATACTACTAGTTAAAGAAAGTCTTCTTCATTCATCAAATGTTTTAATAAAAGCATTAAAGTAATAATTGCATCTCTTTGATATTAAATTAAAAGGATGGGATGACTAAATGCTAGTAAAATGAATAAAGACATTTACCTCCCACCCTGACAATTAAAGAATAGGAAATACCAAAGTACTAAAATCTAAAGTAGTATCTGTGAAATGACTGATACTCTAAAAAATCTATTACACCTCCTATAAGTCAATTAAATTACAACAAAAAACAAATTACGGTTTTATTTTGCAGACAAAAAGTTAACTTGAAAACAACTGAGACAATTTGCTGTTATTGCTTATATCTGAATAAGTTAAGAGACCTGATTCTTAATCAGTTATATATTACTTATGTTTGTGTTGAAACATCAAGTTCTGTAACTCAAGGCTGATCAAACTATTCGCGACTAAAATAATGACAATGGTCGCCATGCTCGTAGCTACAGACAAAATTAAACTTGTTGGATCATTTAATTTAACTTAATAAGTATTAGGATTGGTAACATATGCAATTTCTTTAATTCACTTTGGTAGATTTAATGTCTCCTTAAGAAAGTTAGTAATTTGGCTAGAATCAATATTTATTTTCTAGAAGAAAACTGAAAAGTGTCTAAATTAAATTGTAATTTATTAATTTCAACAAATTTAGAAGTTCTGCTATTTTAGTAGACCGATCCATCGTATAGTTGATATATAATTATCAGTTACGGCAAAACCGAAGGCCTTTGTAGATAATTCAATAATAAAATTTTCCGCTGCATCATTTTTCATAAAGGAAGTGTTTAGATATAATCAAGATACTGCCATAGATTGTTAGTAACTGATTTGACTAAGTCAAATTGACTAATAGTTAATTTCTTATCATTATGGACAAACTGCTGATACGGCAAAAATTGATATCAATTTTCTGCTGGAAGGATCTTTTTTTTAGCTCATTTCCAATTCTATTGGTTATTATTAAATAAATAATGGTACTACTGACACTTAGTCTAATAATTTTGTGTATAAATTAATTCAAGGCAACAGAAAGTAGGTTGTAGGTGTCTGACAGATCGCACATTATAACTCATCACTGTCAAGCTGAAGCACAAAACATGGAGTCATTCTGTTCAGTAGTTAAAAAGTCAGACAAAAATATCAAATTTCGATCAATTGATATAATTATGAAAAATTAAAATAATCATCAATCTAGAAAGTGCTTATACCAAACACCCACTATGGTCAAGCTGCAGATTAAAGTAATTTTACTCAGCAATTTTAATAGGAAAATAATATTTGACGATTTAGGACAATACATGGACCTCTGATATCAATTATGGTGTGAATTTGTTGTTGGGTTGCTACCTCAATGACGTTTCTCCTACATCAAATTTTATTCAAACAAAAAACACATTCCCACTTATATTCCTTTCCAATTATTCAGTACAGTACTTGATATGCACTATACATATTTACATATGTATTCATTGTCATACCAGGGATATATATATGTTTTCAAATCTACTAACCTCACTTAACCTTTACTATTATATAAACTATTATATAAACAGTTGTGTAATCTAATCCAAATATGTAAAACAACAACAATTACGAAGGCCAAAACAAAAATATTCTTGGATTCCATTTCAGTTCTTAAAGTTGTCTTTTTAAAAGGAGAAAAATATTGAAGAAGTGAAATTTGTTTCTATTTGCATTTATATTAATTAAATTGTTTCAGCATTGTATCATATGTGAGTGCCATAGGACATGTTGTGCAGGACAATATTTCTTTATACTTTAGCTGTAACCCACCAAAAATTCACGAAAATTTGACAAGGGGGTTGAATAACTATAAGCTCAAAAAATCAGACTTCATTGTTTACATAACAAATACAGTTTAAAGTGGTGATAAAAATATGCATTATTTTTTCCCTTCCACTTGCCATTTTTTTCACAATTAACTGCCTACTGATTTTGTTTTTTTAAATAATATATAACTGATTTAAACATTTCTGCTTTCATGGTTTCAAAGTGGTTTAGCTATATGTATCAGAGTGGTTGTCCACAGCTAATTTAAGGTGGGCAGTAAGGCACTGCAAGCAGATAAAATAATGGCATAAATTATGTGTATGGTGCCAAATAATTGAAATACAGTTTTTTACACTGATATTTAGTAAATCTTCATGGTTATTATTATTCAGTATATTATATCCCCTTATTTTAGAGATTTAGTGATAATCCAATGGTAATGTTTTGTAATGTTGTAATATTTCTGCCATTATTAACTTGTATCTCACCTAAACTCAATATTGTCTATCTTTTTCTCCCCGTGAGACCAGGTATTACTGGTGCTGAACTTTGTCTTACCACCAAGGATGTGTTCCCATAAGTAATGACCTGAAAATAAAAGTTAAATACATGAAGATAAACTGACATTGGTTATATAGTACTGGTTTATACTTTGACAAGACTGCATGCAATAAGAAAACAAAGGATATGGGGGTCTTGAATTCTTCCAAGACCCAAAACAGTCTTTCCTAAGTAGAATTTAAATTTTGTAAATATTTCCTTCAAACTCATAGTATGAATTTCTAAAAATTATGGTTCTAATAAAAGATCAAAATGATATCTGAAATCTCTAGTACTTTGCTCTTTTATCAGATGGGTTAAACCTTTTTGATATGGTTACTGTAATGGCATTCCATGGAGAAATCAGTTGACTTTGTAGGCATGGGTGAAAACAGAAGAAAAATAAGATTTATTCATCAAATGATCATTCAAAAATAGTACTTTTTCATTGATGTTCTACAAACTTTAAAAAAATATGTTTTCTTCTGTGTAACCAAATTACAAAAAATAATGTATATTAAGTTAAATATGGTGCAGTTTCACATTTATAAATATGTTATGTAAAACCAACCTGTCACATAATCTAATTTGTAAATGTAATAAAAGTATTATGAATTGTATATCGATTTCATATTTTAGATCTACATGGAAGAGCTTGTCATATTTATAAAACTTTTGTTCTTGTTAAATGAATCCCTGTTATGTCTAGTATATAATATGACAACAAAGGTAATAAATCTAAGACATAGTCTGGTCCCTTGATGTTACCTTGTACTGGAGATTCATGATGTTGTATCACTAAATACTTATATTCATTTGAGGTCTTTAAAAATCATTGTGAGCTCAGTGAAGTAGCAATGGAATAGAAAGGAGCAAGCAACCTGAACAATATTGTTAGTGTTTCTTAGATCATGAAAATGTTTGGCAAGAGTTGTCTCCCATCTGGGAAGTTTTTTTTGTATAACTAGTAAAGGACATATATATTCTTTATTTTCACCAAAAATCACTTAAACATCAAACCAAAGTCAACCCCAAAATTTAACTGTAACTTTATCAATGCCTTGCAAACTATTCAGAGTTTACCTTCTCCAAAGAAAGACAACTCTTATCTAACCATTCAAGGGGAAGTAATCATTGACAGTAAAACATAAAACATGTAAAATGCTAAAGATATCAGTCTGGCATGTTAACAAATATCAGGGTTATTTCAACATTCCTTTTAATCAGTGTAGAATTCATTGTAATTCAAGTTTTAATTCTAATTCAATTCAAATTGCATTGTATTAAAAGTATGAAATCTTAGAATCCATCTTAGAGTGTCCTAATGTGGAGATGAATAAAAAGAGATGTGGTGTTTATATCAATGAGACAACAACCCAACAACATAATTAACCAGAATATAATCTGGAGAGAAATGTACATGGTTCAACATGAGATGATAGTCTGATGACTATACAATATATCAAAAACACCAGTCTAAAAATATGTTATGCAAGCTTTTAATTTGATATTAGAAAAATAAATGTAAAATTACATGAACTATAAATAATATAATAAAAAACACTCAATATTTCCATTTTTGTTAGAAGTCAATAACTTGTTTCTACTAGCCTAATTCTTGCAATAACTTTCAACCTACAGAAACAAATCTTACATTTCCAACCTTCAAATCAGAAGATTTCCCTCTTAACAATTGATTAATAAGCAATTATCTCTGTAAATATTTATTTTTATGACCTTTAGTATCAATTAATCAATCAAAACCTCTCTATCCCAATAAAAACATACATAATAAACCTTCTACACTGGAAATATTCAATAAGAAAAGGAAATATTCCACTTGATTTTTGAATACCGTAGCCAGTTGATTGACAGGGGGCATCTCTAGCAAAATTTATCATTGCTATTTTGGAATTTCATTAAATATCTGTCACTCCCGTGTTTGATCAGCAGTTGCAATTTCTGATTCTTACAATGTTAGGTGACTTTAGAATAAGAAATTTTCTTGCAATCAAGATGTAATTTTCTCCTGCCAGACAAATAAATACTGACAAAGTTGTTCACGTTAATTACAGACACCCTCTTGCTGATCACAATCAATCAGAGAAAAGTCTTGTAACTAACCATCTTAAGTAATTATTGCTTTACATTTATACGATTTTTATAGTAATCCTTTTATTTTAAAGCTTAGATTCTATATTTAGGTCACTTAAACTGCCTTCACTTAGTAATATTTTTCAAATTCAATTTAACTTTTGTAAATCTTGTAATTCATGAATGTTTCTCTAATTATAAGTTAGATTTCAAGCACTTAAGCAATTATAAGTACCCTGTATAGACTCGTTCACTGACTGGATACCAATTTGTTTTTTTCTCAAATTAGAACCTCAAATCAATTAATAGTCCAGTTCCATGGTTAAAGTAGGCCTACCACCAATTAATTGTGAAAACAGACTAAAATAAGCCTTTAAAAGTTTCTTACATCAGGTATGAGAAGAACAATTAATTGGCCCTGAAATTGCAAAAGTAAATATAATGCTTACATTATGATAAATGAAAAGAATGATACATATGTTTTTCTTTTGTATTACAAATTATTAACACATTGAAATGGTAGCATTTCCAAGCAAACATTGTTTGACATCAATTATTGTTTTTTGTTTGTACATGTAATGTACCGGTAGTTTCATTATTATTTAAGTGAGATATCATTTGTTGTTGATTTTGAGGGTACATTATGAACCTAAAAGTTTTAAATGTTCATTTATCAACAAAATATACATTTACTATAGGCTTGTACGCAGTCTTCGGCAAAACAACAAAATCAAACACCTATGGAAGTACAATGCCATGAGTCCCTTGAAAATAACGAATCCGCAGTATTCAGTGATAAACTTTGTCACAAGTAGAGAAAAATCCTTCAATGATCAAATAGAAGTAGCATTAAGCATTTTAGGAACCTCTGAACATTATTAGTCTTGTATATTTTTTCTCACTGTGTTGAAGACCTATCGTTAGCATTGGGCTGTTTTCTTCTCTTTTAAGTCAGGTTGTTGTCTCTTTGACACATTCCCTGGTTCCATTCTCAATTCTATTTCAATTTTGACTATTATTACAATAAGCTCCATTTGTTGACTTCACAATACATGAAAGCAAAATATATTCTCTTTATAACGGATTTCTTGACCACCTAATGTTCTATTAATATAAGTATTATTGTAACAACATATCTTCTATTGCATTAATATAAGTATAAGTGTGGCATTTTATCTCCTGTTGCAATAACATAAGTATAATTGTAACAATTTTATCTCTATCTATTCTGTGATATATGGAGATCTATAAATAGAATGAATTTATCATGTGATCAATATATACTTGAGGAAAGATAAATGATAAATTCATCAAATTTGACAGAGAATTTCCACTGTTCGCACCTAAAGTTTCCAAGATATTACAAAATCAATCAAAATTTCAATTAAAGACAAGTGAAAAAGTAAATAATATATTTGTCAATACTTTACAGTTGTAAGAATGCTACTGAGAATAATCTGCAGTAAAGTGTTCAGTAGAGTTGCTAATGTTGTTAAAACCCACTGAGAAAAGCTGCGAAATTCAATAGTATTGCTTATAGAGCACAAGTGATATTTATAGCTATTCAAAAATCTGTACATGTTGAACAACTTAAATCCAAGGGTACTTAGGATTCTTGAAAGTTTTACGGAAATAGCTGGGTCAAAGAAGTATGATTTAACTGCCAACAAGATGTCTTGAGTACATTCATTGATTGAGAAGTCTCATTATTTACTTAAATGATTACCAAGTCTATTTATTTGTTCCGTAGAAATATTTAACCATGCAAAAAAACAATCAAGTTTTCTTCAAACAAGAGAAGAGTTGAAAATATATTATCATAAGTACTGGTAACAATAAACAAGTTATTATTTCAAGCCTAATGTCACCTTAAAGGTCATTTGCAACGTTTTATTAGACATGCATGTATTACTATTTATTCTAGCTTCTATCAAAGTCAACAACGGAACACTTTACTTTTTCAATTTACCCAAATCAATGTCTTGTTGATCATGTTATAAAATAACTTTGTAAAAAGTAATTTAAATTGCATGATTAATCTTATTGTTCTTTATGCATCTGACGGAATCTTAAATAAATTCATCTTTGTAGAATTCTGTGAATAACTGTTAGTCATGGTTGCAAACTTGCAATCAAAGATTTAAAAACAAATTGAAGTAAAGTCTCTTGATTAATTGTCAGTGACTGATCTTTTACGCACTGGAAACAAAAGGACTGTTTTAGGTAATGCTTTAAAGCATGATATTGATAAAAGTTGAAAAAGACAGCCCACGCCATATATACGCTGATATAACAGTTATTTTTTTAAATAAATAAGGCCGTTAATTTTCTCGTTTGAATTGTTTTACATTGTCTTATCAAGGCCTTTTATAGCTGACTATGTGGTATGGGTTTTGCTCATGGTTAAAGGCTGTACAGTGACCTATAGTTGTTAATGTCTGTGTCATTTTGGTCTCTTGTGGACAGTTGTCTCATTGGCAATCATACGTACCACATCTTCTTCTTTATATACTTAGTTCATTGTAATGGTAGGGTAATATTAACTTCATACCATAGAAAACATGGAGATCTCAGTCATGATTTTAAAAAAAATATACAAATTAGAAGAAAATTGAGAATGGAAATATGGGGAATGTGACAAAGAGACAACAACTCGACCATAGAGCAGACAACAGCCGAAGGCCACCAATGGGTCTTTAATGTAGCGAGAAACTCGCACACCCAGGCGTCCAGCTGGCCCCTAAACAAATATGCATACTAGTTCAGTGATAATGGACGTCATACTAAACTCTGAATCATACAGAAACTAAGAAACTAAAATTAATAGGTCTACTTATTAAATCATCTCCTTAAAGACTATTATTAAATTTACATTGAAATCGCACCTAAATTCTCAGATATATAAGTGAAGGGGTAAATATGAATTCTCTGGAGATATTAACCAAGCACATTACACTGTTTAATAAAACATCAACATGTTTTTCATTTCTGTTTAGAATAAAAACCTCCATGTGTATTTTGGTTTTGTAATTACAGTTTGTTACCTATTTATGGCCACCACACTAAGAAATTTCGATTTCCCAATCGTAAAGTGATGTCATGAGTTATTCTTAACAAGGCAGTATAAAATTGTTATTTCCATTCTCCGTCACCCAATAGCCATTATGACAAGAAGCACACCACATTATACCCATAGCAATGATGTGTTTAATCTCTAACAATTTCTTTAGGGATTTAGTGTTCAATTTAGAGAATACATTTACCATAGATGGGTTGTTTTGACTTGGAGGCCACAAATCTATAACATGAATTTCGTTATGTGGAGCAAATATTTGTAAATCGGTCTAGAAAACTTTTTTTTTTAGAAATTTATATAATTTGCAATGGCGTTGTTGTAGGGTTACTTTTCTAATTGCATTTCAGATAATTTTTCAACATATTTGAAAATATTGCAAGATTCTTCATCGACTTTCATAACAACTGATTCTTAAATGTGTTAAGTTTAGCTGACAAAAATAAATTTCAAAGAAATATTAGTTTTAATGTTGCAATTATCATTACTTGCTAATTGACATCCCCTTAAAATATAATATCAATAGTCTTTTGTCATGAAAAAAGTAGCAAAAATCTGTTTTTTGTTACAACTACTTGCAAAATGTGTTTTGAGTGCAGGGTTTACAAAATATTTTTTTGAACTAAAATTTAATGTAGTATTAAATACAGGTAATTGATGAAGTAATTTTAAAGAATATCAATTATAATTCTTTTTTCAGGAGAAAATGGCAAGTAAAAAACCTGTATTTCATTTCATTCTAAACAAAATTTCAGAACTATTTCACATAATGAGAAAACACTTTTATTACAGTAGATGCAATTAAGTGCAGATTCTTATGAAAACAGATCAAAGTTCATGGAATTATAACTTTTGTAAAATACAAGGTTTCAAAAGATGATCTTTAAAATAATGTGTGCAAGCAAAGACATCTTGTGATTGACTTTAAAATGCATAATTTATAAATAGTGACCTGAGTAAAAACAATTTGTGACCATCAAATCATCAATTGATGCACGTAAATTTTCAAATACAATACTTTCATTTTCTTATTCTATTTCATCTCCTTTAAATTTCAGTAGCGAAACATGTCAATTTTCTTCTACAACTGATTACAATAACATAACATAAAAGATCAGAAATGAACTCTAAACAAAACTTGAACTGAATCAAAACTACAAAATCTATCTCCAAAACTAATATCCTTCGTAACACCCTAATTGTGTTTGCTTAAGTCAGCCATGATCATTTAAGCTTTTGTCATGAATTTTAAGAAGTATTGATGCACAAATATGTTGTTAGAATCTCAATTCCTACATGATGTTATATTGTTAAGATTATCTCTCCCAACATTTTAATGCGATCCAATTTCAAAGAAAATGATGTCAATTCTGTTTGCTTGATTTAAACGACAAATAAAAGCTTATCCAAAGAGAATCGCTGCAATGGAATTGTTTACTATATGCAAAGTAAACCTTGATGGTGAATTACAAGGTAGTAAATTAGCCTCCATAACAGCATCAAAGTGATTCAAGCGAAAAGATAGTAGCCACTTTGATGATTAGTAGCCATTAATTGTCGCCTTATAATGATTATGTGATATCGACATGGAAAATTGTCATTAACTATTATGTTTCCTTACTGATCTATTTACAGACTTTATAAATTAAGTAACTTTGTCACACAGATCTATTAATTTTAATGTGTTAACCTTCAACTGTTAATGGTCGCATATAAAGTGTTCTATTTGTAAATATCAATTTATTAGAACATTTTAGATAAGGAAAATTAGGTGTAAAAGAGGAGCTTTTTATAACTAGATGCTTGCTACTTGACAAAAAGAAAAATACGAAAGAGATATATTCAAACTTATGAATCAAAAGATCAAAATATGCTTCAGGGATTGATACCATGGCAAACAACATTACAAAAACCACCACATAGAAAACTAAAATCTTAGCAACATGAACCACACAAAAAACCAGAGTGATCTCATGTGCTTCAGAAGGGTAAGCATAACCTGCTCCATAAGTGTATACCAGTTAGTGTTTTTGTTTCACAGGACAAGCTGTAATTTTGTTTTGTATGAGGATTTCCACTGATCCTGGATTCCACAATTAAAGGATCAAGCTCTTCAGTAAGTTTTACAAATAAACTTGTATGAAAAGACCAATCAGAAAAGGGTTCATCTAGATGACAGCAAGGGATAAGGTCACCTCAACAGTACAGTAAAATCTGGCTCACTCACTAGCATACCAAATATCATTGATATGCCACTGTTGGTTTAGATACCATAAACTGACCTAATCACAAACTTTAAAATCTTGCTGCCATGCCACTGGAATTAGCATACCTACATTTATGTCTCGCTTTTTGACTCTGTCAAGACAAGACAAAAATGAGGTTTGGATGCTAATTCCTTTCAGATAATTTTCATTTTTCCAAACTTGTTAAAATTGAATCTAATTTCAGTCAAGTGATTCCTCTAATTCATTTAGTCTGGTACTTTTACATAGTCATCCAATCACTCATAATCTATATGGGATACTTTTAATTTTTCTCCTTTCTTCCAAAACCCTTTAGAATTCCCTAATTTGCTGAACAAATCCAGTTTATCTCATTCCTTTTAGGTTTTGCCATACTAAATTTCAAAATAACAAACCGAAACTTACATTCGTCCTAGAAGATCTAAATGGATTTTCTTTCCAAGGCTTGTCATTTAAACTGTCACAATTACATTTGAGTTTTTTATTTATAATTTTCAACAACTATTCTTCCAGATAGAACTTACTTTATGGGTAACAAATATCCTTCAAGACAATAAGCTTCATTAAAATCAATTAGTTTGACTTTAATGTCTATTAAATATTTTTAGAAGGTTTCTGGCAGAACAAAATATGTGACACTCATAAGCTAGCAGTCACATATTCTTTCATGAACCCTCATCTTACATTTAATTAAAACTATTTGTAGAATAATTTTTCTAAATTTAATGACAAATGTGCTTACACCACAACTTTCTATGTTGGCCATTTTTTATAAGAAAAAGTCTTCTTCCCAAATGATTTGAGTTAATTAAAAGTCACAAAAATTGTTTCAAAATGTTGTTTAATGAAATTAACTGGGAAGTACGTGAGTGGTCAGTACCAGAGTAGAAGTCAATGCAAGATTTCTACAACAGTCTGTTCAACTTCACTCATTGTACTTTAAGCTTAAGCTTTTCAGGCAGATAGTTTGATTGGTTGCTTTTTGATACTGGAATATTTGACCTTGACATTGATGTCAAATTGAAAGGTTCCAAAATGAACTTCTAATTTCAGGCACTGATGAAAAGAAAATGTAAGACTAGAGACAGACCTAGAGTTTACTCTTAAAGACATAGGCAGGCAAGGTATTACCTTAAAGTTTGACCTTTAACCCATTTAGGTATATAAGTTCAAGCACTCCCCATAGACATGCAGTGTACAATTAAAGCTTGATGAAGACTGGATCTAAGACAGAATCTAAGACAGGAATCTATTGTGCCTTACAGTAGTGATAAGTTCACACAGATGGTCACAAGAACAATGGCATCATTATTTCACATGCACCTTACAGTTTCCTGTGAGGAACTTTTTAGTAATTGATAACTGATTGAACTTATAATCAAAGGTTTTGTTAATGAAAGATGTGTACCCATCAATAAAATTCTTGAAATATTGATAAAATATAACAAAATCAAAATTATGATGCTTGATAGATAGGTTATATAAATAATTAAAACTGCTATGCCTTGGTTAACTGTGGAAATGTACTATTCAATAAGGGCAATGTATTCAACAATCCTTAATTTTCGTAGGAGACAGATTCCAATAATTCTGAATCCTGAATATATTTGTATTATATCATATCATGATGAATTTATCTGAATAAATATTGTTTAAACTAATAATTAATGCAACTTCTCTAAAGAAATTAAAAAAAACATAAAGTCAGAAAACTGAAAAATGGGGTTAGCCTAAACTCTGTTTAAAAGAGTAGAGTGTTTCTTCTAATTATAAAATCCTCCTTAAAAATAAGTCCAATTGATGTGAATGTTCATAGGAAATATGAAAGTTTTAATTTGTGGACTGCTTTTATAAGATGAAATTATACAGTATGTACCCAAGAGTCTGGGAAATCAAAAGATAATAAGCTTACTGAAACTGAGATTAAAAGTTTTATCTATGTATAAAATCTAATAAAAAGTAGACATACATAAAAAGTCACTTTAGGTATTCTTATAATCTGAGTTCTGATTCATTATGGAGATATAGCAGATTCTATTTATAACTTTAAGATCAAAGCATCATGAACCTCAATCAATGCTTTATTGTGTCTGTTTAAAAAGAGATTTTAAGCTCTAAAGAAAATGAAAGCCACCTTTATGACATTATGTTTAAATTGCATTGTCTCTCATTATACAGCTACAAGTGACACTTGAGGGTTTTATCTCTTCCAGGAAAATTACAAGTTGAGTACCAAAGAAGACTGAAAAATATATAGTTTTTATTTTTGTCATGGCTTATAATCATTTAAAACAATCTTATTGCGACATGAAAAAAGTTCTCCAATATAAGTGCAATGAAGTTAGTAAATCAAATTCAGTCACCATCAGGAATAAAAATTGTAGAAATTATCCCAGAAAAAATATTTCCAAGGCAGAGAAATAATAAGGATTTACATCCATCTAGATACACATAAAAAAATAATGTAGATTACCATATATATATTTTAAATTTATACATCAAATAGATCACAATCATCCTAACAGATGTTTCTGCCTTGAAATATTTAAAAAATAGAAAATAGAAACTTTTTTCTTAATTCTTATGTTTTTGTCATCTGAAACTCTGCACATTTCGTCTGTTATTTGTAATTCTATAAAAGAAGGACTCTGAAAGGTCTCTTTTTTTTTACCCCAGGTAAAGAATAATCCAATAGTGATAGATTTTGTCTTCCAAGAAATTTGAAATATTTTATTTAATGGGACAATGATTATTGACAACAGTTTAACAAGTTTAAACAGATTCACAAATAGGTCTGATGTCTGTTATTTGTTCGCAATAAATGAAATGTTGGGTTACTGCCTTCATCGTGTTACCCGACATTACTTTTTAATCATATATGTTGTTGTGATATAGAAATCCTTAATAAAATGTGTCACTTAATTCTTTTGACAGTGACCCTCTAGAATGGACAATTCATTCCATAGTCTGATCAATATGCTTTACACAAATTTGTAACAGAAAATTCATTACTTTTGTTCTATATTTAATTCACTAATTACATCAGCAGTAGATCTCACATCTCGGTTAGTCATTTGTTAGACCTACAATGATTAAATATCGTGGACAGAACTCAATGTGGTCATGATCATCTCTATATAAAGATACAGGAAGAAAAACAAATCTATATGGCTTTATTTATTACAACAAAAACGGTCAAACCACAATGTTGTTTTTATGTTTTGGCAAGTGTTTTAGTAAATAAGTCTCTTAATCTTGTTATTATAACATCGGAGAATCAAATTAAGGATAACTTTCTTATTCTTTCCCAATAAAAACATATTATTGGTGTGAATGAACTGTTTAAGCCCCTGTCCAGGGATTCAATTAAAAGATCAAATCTTTAATATACATTTAAATGGTAACCTTTTCTTTTGAAAGTGCTAGTAAGGCAAATATGTAATAAAAGACAAAATAAATCTACAGAAAATCAGCTAGCTTTTGATAAATGGTCTACTTTTTAAAACATTTGTCAAGATTCATGGATTTTCAATTTCAATCATAAAGGGTTCTGGACAGATCAAATTGGTTATTTATCATATTTATCTTATATCAATTTGTGTAGTGATTTTTTAAATAAAGTTGTCCAGTTCTGTCCATCAATAATATTAAGGATGATAAATTATCTAAAATCAAACTGTGGATTCTTTTATTATATGTGGTTTTTATGTGAACTTAAAAAAAAAAAAAATTTCAACACAGAAGAAATTTTCTCTAGGCTTGTATGCCAAAGGAGTACCTTTTTGGCCCCAAAATATAGCAGTTTTACAAAATTGTTAAACAGTAAACTTTAAGTTATTTATTGGAGAGTAGAATGCTTCTGCTACATAAATATGGTCTGTTTTTGACAGTACAATGCACATATATTGGGAACTAGCACCATTAAGTCATGCTAAATCACTGAAATTTTCACAATTCTAGCATTTTAGTTAAATTTTAGACGGTTTTCGTGTAAAACGAAAGTGGCCGCATTCGTGTTCATCCTTTATATTAAAATGTAAGTTGTATTTGATAATAATACATAACTTATATAAAGCTTGAGGATGAGCACGGATGGGGCCACTTTCATTTTTGACAAAAACCATCTGAAAAGTGACATTTTTCGGCAAATTTTGAAGATTTGTCATATTTGAGCTTGAATCGGATCGTTTTTAATGACAGAATCAGTTAAAATCTTTCACATAAACTAATAGAATCAAATAAAATAGACACTTTAGTGTTAAAAAAGGGGTCAAAATCTTTCGTTAAATGAACCTGAAATTTGAGACCAAAATCGGTCCTTACCGGATCTACTCCTTTGGCAAAACCACAAAATCAAATATCATGAAAATAAAAAAAATTAAAACTGGCCTCTTCAATTCACATATCATAACTCAAAAGCCTGAGTTCAATAAATAATTGATTGTTATATAGTCTATACTTCCTGGCTGTTTGGTCAGTGTCCGTTTGACCTATGCTAAAATCTTATTATTTCTGTTGGCATGTCAGCAAGTTTGTTATCACAATAGATCAATTATATAGTCATATAGATATTGGATATTCTCAGGAATAACACATCACAGACAATTGGGATTTCTCTTCAGTCTTTGCTGACTGGAATATAAGTCAACAATAGTTTTATGATATATATAAAAGTGACCGTTCACTGCATAATCTCTTTATAAAACATCCTTAATTCTCTTGCAGAACAACTTTCTGACTGAGAGAGAGAACACCAACATAATTTGTGACCTTTGTGTAAAGATGTAATAATTCATCATGGAGATCAAACATCTGATGAAATTCAACAATATGAATCTGAATATGAAAAAATACTGTATTACATGTAATAACATTGGTTCTTCTTCATTGAAGTTTAGTATTCAAAAATAAAATATGTTGGCCTGAAATAAAAAGAATACACAAACTGGGATTAAACCTTTATTTGTTTTCCACTTTGAAAGAGATAAAAACTGTCTATATCAGGACATCTGCACCTTGTTCTAGGTTACATGACCCCAAAACTCTAAGTTGGAAGTGAATTTCTAAACAATATAAACATGAGACTGGTGAAATGTTTTTGATATTTTTTTTATGTTAAAGAGTACCAATAGTAGCTTCAGGGGATAATTCTATCAAATTAACAGAACGTTCTGTCAGCTGTAACTCAATTTATGGACTCATATATCACACTGGAGTCTAAATTCAGTGTGACAGGTTATTCACATTTTACCACATCAACTTAATCAGCACTTCAGAATTCAGTTATGAGACAAACAGGACAACTTTAATTTCATTTTTTTAATATACTTTTTCTAGATGTTGATGATCTATTGAATTCTTCTTACGAACTGTATATTATTTAGACTAGGTTAGAAAGAAGTGTTTGTTGTCATGTTACATCTGAAGATTTAAATTAACTTAATATTTGCAACTGTTACATGGATACACACATAGATATCATGCTTTGCTTAAGGTTTATGTACCCAATTCTATAGCCTTTTTTGTATGAACTTTTCAAACTTCAATTGTATCAAAACTACAGATATAATGAATAATAGAAATAGGCCATTGTGTACATATTCAAAGGGGAAACTAATGATGCAAAGCATTATTTTTTACTGTTTCATAGCATTTAATAGAAAAAGTGGACTTTGTGGCAAATAAATCAAGATTTTTAATGCTTTGCATCAAGTTTCCCCTTGGAATATGTACTAAATAGCCTATCTCTATTTTTCATTATATCTGTAGTATTGATACAATTGAGGTTTAAAAAGTTCTAATAAAAATGGCTACAGAAGGGTACATAAACCTTAAACTTGCTAAATTCTAGCAAAAAACTATAACTCACACTTATTGTCTTTCAATAATAATAGTTTTCTAAAGTTCAAATTTTTTTTTAAGGATTTGTTGTTGATGAACACTGAGCCAAATGATTGTCTTTCATTGTTTGAATTAATTTTATCTTGTTCTTGTATATTCTATATCTGTGTCATTGGACCAAATTTGGACCATCATTTCCAGGCTAAATCAAAATCACCAAAGGACTATAAATAGCTCAAAAAAAAACTGTAGTTGAATACTTGCCATTAGAAAAAAAACTGCATCAGTAACATCATTGACATATTGCTGTAGAACCCTAATATCAAAGTAAAGTAATCCAAGGCACCTAACGTTAACTGTAATCTTTGACACATATTCTTTGATCTGTATAAATCAAAGTAATACATTCAAGACATAATCTTTGATATATCCATCCACCTTACAGAATTGACATAAAGATTACACCTTTGTCTAAACAAAACCACTGAAAGAATGGATCTGATCTGCAAGAACATATAATAGTAAAGGACACTATATGTCTTTTGCAAGATGATCAAGTGTTGTGAAATAAATAAAGGACACTTTATGAAAAGCAATTGTATTTCTAGAAAAGATGCAAGTAAAGCTACATTCTGCAAAGATCACCAACAATTTAACACTAATTACACTGGTTTCTTAATTTGAGAAATAACTTGCATACTGGGTTTATAGTTTCAAAACTCTACACCATATATATAAAGCATTATGATGGTTTATGTTATCTTCAACAATGAACACAAATATGGTAATTCTATTTTCTTATTTATGTAGAAACAAATAAAATAACCAAGAAATTTGTTAAGATTCTGGAACAGAAAACCTTAAATAGACTAACAAGAGCAGACTGCCACAACAGCTGATGAGAGTTCTCACATGGGACATGTCATGTTAAACCTACCATTGTTATATCTCAATCAGAATAGTGAGAAGATTCTAAAAACCTCATGCAGCGCCATACAGACCCACCATACAGACCCTCGTAAATAATCTAGCAATTAAAGTTAATCATAAGTATTATATAACTATAAATACATATCATTCATCATTTTATATTAATCTTACATCAATTTGTAAAAAAAGTCTGAAATAAAAAATTTCACACTATAGAGAAAATGATATGATATATTTGTGTCCATGCTGTAATTGATCTCTGATTATCAACAGGATACAAGTCTGATCAGTCAGTGTGATGATGCTTCACTCTAGGAACAGACAGACAAATAAGAAAATCAAATAGGAAACCAGTAATAATTTGATTTATATTTCAAATATCTCTGGTGGACATTACATTTTGTTTACCGAGACAGTTTATTCGTTGCAGTCATTACAATATGTACTTTATTTCAACAAAGGGAAAGACGTTTCTGCTTCTACTATCTTGTTGATTGTTCTGCATTATTTCAAGTTAAAGAGTAAAGGGACTCTCTAATCAAATTTCTTTCAGTTTGGTTATTTGAAGATTGTATAGATCCTCTATTAAAGGGCTATTCCCTGCAGAGCTTGCTGACATAGATGATTAAGTTTGGTGCTTAACATAGTTGTTGTGGATCGGATGCAATCATGTTTTTTTTTTAAAAACAATAAACTCTTCTTTAGAAATGTTATCATGCAAAGGTGTGAAATTCTTCCTTTGACAGAAATTGGAAACACTGAATAATATTTAATTAAACAAGTGAAACTTACAGTTTCATTATATACTATAAAAATCTCTGTAAATATACATCTGTCCCAACAAAAATCAGAAACAGGACTTTTACTGAGGGATGCAAAGAAATATATGTATAAGAAATTGCACCTGATTACAAATTGAAAGGTGCAGAAAAGTTGGACAGTGAATTGATAAGAGATCATTTAACTTTCAATGGTTAGATCTGCAGATAGCAATTCCTCTCAGAGAAAACTTCAACTTTCAAGCCAAAACATTCAAAGTGTAATCCAAATTAAACCAAAAATATGATTGATTACTAATGTGCCATAATGCTAGATCTTATAATAAACTTATACAGGCAGTTTGGAAATTATATGTCAATAAATGTTTTATTCCAAAATAATTGCAGTGATGTCAATGGTCAATCATGGTCAATCATGCTGGTATGATGCATCCGAGACCATTTTAAATCTGGACAAAAACTTGAAAGCAAGTATACTGTTCCATAGTCTAGAAAAACAATTAACTTGGAAGTAATCATCCAAGTAAACCTTATAACATTACAACATCTCTTCCGGACACGAAAATAAAATCAGCCAACACCGTATAATGAAGAAAAAATACAATCATAATAACATCACAAATTAATATCATAACACGATTATATCCTCAAGACTTACAATGCAATATTGGTAATATCAACTTCATAAACCAATACATAAAAATTTATCATACTTATAGCAATGTTGTTGTTCAGAGACAATCAAACTTCTCTGTTGGGCATTGATATGGCTTTGAAATTATTTTTTTTTTAAACAGAGCCATAAGAAAAGAAGGGGGAAATGTAAACAGCATCAGGTTGTTAATTGTACAGGGAAACTGTTGCTTCAACGTAACAATCCTGCAAGCTATTGTTTAGAAAAGAATGACAGATTTGCATGAGACCAAATATTCCTAATATGTTTTGTAGAGGTAAAAAATGTTATCTAGGAAAATAAAAAATCCGCTATTCTTCATGATAACATTACAGTATCCCATAGCTGCGAATTCCATACACCATTCCAACTGAGAATAAAGTTTGAACAAAATTTGAACGGAATCGTCCTTAAAGGTTTAGGAATCTTACAATGAGATTAGCAAAGCTTGAATGGATCACAGAGTAATTATAATATTACGTAACAAACATTCCCTAAGGCAAAACTTTATCTGCAAAATATTGAACAAAACAGCTGCTGTCATTTATTTCACCATACAAGTACATTCATAAGAATTATACAGAATGTAAATCTTTGCATTGATATTGAAATAATGAAGATTTATCTTCAAATATCAAAGTGATAAGAACTAAAAGCCTTTGTCTGAAGTTGATATCATATCTAATATAAAGGAGATACTGGGTACTTTATTACCCCCAGCTAAGACTTCTCAAAGTTACAGTAGACAGAAAGTATTTCAGTAGCAATGGGGAAATTCAACTATTTAGAATACAATAAAATACTTGGCTGAGCTCAGCCTGATATGACCGCAGAGATTGACCAATGAACAGTTGTGGCAAATTTGGATACATAATTTTCAAGCTTAATACAGCTCATGATGGCACAATCTGTAAAACTAAGGATGATTACCACTTGAAGCCTATGGTTCAATATAGCTAGCTTTAATATGATAACAGCATCCCACTATTAAAGAAATCATGATAGGAAGCAAGCTCTGGAATATACTTTCAACTGAAAGATTCACACTTCATATACATGATATACAGCTGCTGGAATATTGCTACATAAGAATAGAAAGTCCACAATTGAAAAGCTAAAATCCTTCATTTTGACATTTTGTTGTAAAGCTTTGTATTCAACTGACCAGCTTATTCTCAATTGCAATTCTCTCATTAAGAATGGTGAATTTAAGTGTAAAGGGTTGAGAAGTCAAATATATTCATAGTATTGCAAGAAGAAAGAGAATTAGATTGCATATACACAAATATCTTTTTGTTTGAAAAAATCATCCTTTAAATAAAGTAAAAAAAATTGCACTTCTGAACTTTTTTAAAAGGAATAAACAAGGATTAAAATATTCTCTAGTTAAAATAAGAAAGGTTGTGAATTAAAGCCTTTTATTTCTATTTTCAAAAATTAAATGAAGCGTAGAAATCCTCAGTCTTTACTAATCACCATGTACATAACAATTAGTCAACAGTAATGTAGGAAAACACTTAAGTCAATGTAAAACTGTCAGGATATTTGGCAATTTTTTGTATTTGTTAAATGTACCATTATCATTTTGGCTAGAACTACATAGAAATTAGTAAAAATCTTACGCAATTTAGAGAGAAATGAAGGCTATAAATGTAAAACTGTAATACATCAAATGTTAAGAGGAAATCATTTTATACAACATGTTTAATTACTGCAGGAAATTTACATTTTTAGAAAGCTGTTAACAGTGACAAATTTCTTAAAGTGTGGTTTTTTGCTATTATAAGTTAAGACACAAAAATCACAACAAATCCTGTTGCTTGTTTTAATCAGATATCTTCACAATAGGAACTCAATAAAGTTGATTACAGGAGTTCAATCAAGGCTCTTGCATGATGGTCATGATGGATGGCAGTTTAATGTCCAGCAGCAAAATTAAACCCAAATGCAAAAGGAGGAGAACATGATAATGTAGTATGAGTTTTGTGATGTCTTATAGCACTTAATATTTAGTAATGTTGTTCCTTATTGGCACCGCAAATTGCAATGTCAACAAAAGCTTGGCTACATAAAATATATAGACCTCAATTCAAACTTAATTGAAAGAACGAACAACATAAAAACTTGTTTACAAGAACCAAATCATCGTCAAACTTCACCATTACAGTATAAACCCTGTGTTGAACTAGACCAACACATTAAGGCAGATTCAAACTTTCTATTGCAAAAGGTAAAAGTCAGTAGGCAGCTAGCTAGACATGGCACATTTATCTCTGAAATATTAATTATTCTGACTTAGATGACCAGTCCTTGCTATAACTTCTAAAGCCTTATGATAAAGGAGAAGAAGCAGATATCAATTCTAAAAGTCCAACATGCTCCCACGAGACTATTGAGGAAGTTAGGTTCTTGAGTGAAAATTTGGATAAGGCTTTTGGACTTCTTTTAAACTTTGTATTGTTTAAAAGGAATAAAAATATCTTATGTTAACTAATCATATAACTGTTACAAATTTGATTTCCTGGATACCACCAATTTTATGGAAACTGCCATACAAACAGGTATTATGAAAGATTAAAGTTGTGAACTTAGAAATACTTGACCCTTTTAATACAATTATTCTTTATTTGTTGTTATAATAAAGTTAAATGCTTTAGATAAATAAAAGACATTAATCATACTGTTTATGGACTATTTGCAGATAATAAAAGTAGTTTTTATTCTAACTTTCTGAAAAATTCACGCCTGAAGAGTTTGAATGGATACTAGTGTTTTATTAGTCTGCTGCTGTTTATACACCATACAAAATGACCCCAAAGTTACCTTAAACCACCTTTTATATAAAAAGCAATAAAATAACAAGTGACAAATAGTTGTTTGTGATGACAAATTTGATATTGTGTTATGATAACAATACCGCTGTTTAACATTACATATTGGGTGACAGATTTCATAGATGTGTATCTGACAGGTGTCCTTGGTATTGTACACGTCAAAAAGTTTATTTATTTTCACTAAAAACCGGTATGACTGAACATTTGAAATTAGACTGTACAGTTTTACATATATGAAAGGTCTATTCAGCTGTCCAAACTTATAACTACATGAGAACAGTGGTCATAAAATTGTAAAATAAAAATACTTTATAAAAGGAATATTTCTTGCATAGCCAAAAGTATGAAGCCTATATCCTAGTGTCAGATAGTCTCTCTGTGTTGAAGACCCTATGGTGGCCTTGGGCTTCTTTTTTGTTTTTTTCTTCTTTGGTAGGGTTGTTGTCTCTTTACCATTTGTCTGTTTGACACATTCCCTGTTTCCGTTCTCAATTTAAATACATATTAAAGAAAACCATGTAAGATAACAACATTATAAAAGCTAGAATCAACTGTTATGTATTACAGCTATAGGTAAGCCCCCTTTCATGTACAATTTCAATTATGCTATAAGCTAAAAATCCTTGTAAGATCTGTGTAAAGATTCCTTATAATTATACTTGAGAAAGATGCTACAAGATATTTTTTAGAGCTAATTACGAGTTTCCAGGGAAAAGCTGATTATAGTTGTATTGATGGGTGCAGTCTTCCATAATTATTACATCGTTCCAATTATTTTCTTCATCAAAATTACTATTCCTACATACTTTTTTTTCTTACACGAACAGCCCTGTATTGTAAAACTGATTCGTACAAGATTTTAATGCTATCCCAAATCTAGCGGCCTGAGAACAAAAATACATCAGAGCATATTTGAAAAATACATGCTGTTGCATAACACATTGTTTCGTGTTCAGGGACGAAAAACAATAATTCACAGGAAATTAAACAGATAATGATGAGACGATACAAAACCATTACGCTGTCAAGTTGTGTGAAGAGACGGAAATAAAATGTCAAGACACCATATGCACGCACTTTAAAATTTGTATTTTACTGTGTTAAATCCCTTGTTTCTAACTAAATTAAATCTTAAAAAGGATAAACCACAAATGAGAATTTGAAAAAACAATGTTTGTGGCTTAGCCTGTTGTGGGATTTGTAATACATTTTTATATGTCAGTGAAATAGCAATTTTATACATTGATTCAATTATGTAATTATTTGACAATGACGGGGCCTGTTCAATATGTTTCCACGATGTCTTGAAAACCATGTCTTTAAATGCATATTGATGGAATAATAAGAATGTTTATGGTGATACAAGTTGTATTAAAACTATAACTAGTGCATTATCTAAATTATCTCTTAAGACATGGAAGCATGCCTTTTTATAGATTTTCCATTAAAGTACATTTGAATGCTAGAAACATTTCAAACAGAATTATTCACGATTTTGCTACATAAAAATCTTAGTTGTTCAATACATAGATCAATGTGTAAGCATTAGAAAATGTCATATTTATTGTCCATTTAAAATAAATTCTTTCATAGAAATTCCGAAAGGAAAAATATTTTACATAGTTGTGGTATAAAAATCAATTTGTTTTTTACACCACAAACTATGTACCATAAACACTAAAATATGAATAAAATGGGATGTGTCAATGAGATAACAACCTTTCAACACCATTAACCAATAAAAGATATCTTATTATATGTAAAAGCATTTTTGCTGAAAAAAGATATTTTTTACTGTTTCCTTTCTTGGACAGTTTGGACTAGAGAGGATACAGTTTAAATGATATTAGCATGCAAGAGATAAACAAGAATGGTGAAATGGACAGTGCATCCTGACTGCATGGTTTGAACAAACATATCGTCAATATAACTGAAATCTTTGGTACTTTAGTAAGAGTTACTCCACTAAAAACGAAATGTCTGACCTACAAAATTTTTATCTTGGTATCCATGGCTATACTATAGATATCTACAATATAAAACATTTTACCATTGTAAGTAAATATGAAAGCTATCTGACATTACAGCCATACCATTATAACACACATACCTATTGCAGCTATGCTCCAGATATCTACAATGTGAGTGCTATTATTTGAGGCTTTTTCAGACTTTATATCTTCTTTATTCCATAAAATTTTTGGAGCTTTATGTCTGTGCATGTAGGACCCCTCCTTCTCAAATTCTTCACCCCAGGGATTCCAACCATTATCGTCATCCTCAGTGATTTCTGAAAAAAATATAATTAAATGGCATTTTTACATTTTTGACCTATGCCTATTCTGTAAATGGTTTACAAAGACTAGAAGAAATAAATCACAAATACAGTACAGTACTCAGAGCTTGTGTCAATGGTAATATATGTATACTGAAGTTATATCAGGATAAAGAACAGCAATACAAATTGTTTGATATTTGTATCCATTTGTGAGCGAAAAACCCCAGGGAGAATACATGTACAAAAATGTAAATCAATAAAGCAATTAAAGCAGTCCATCATCTAAAAGTCAAAATACAAAATCTCAATAGTCTATTAAAAGGATGCTAAGAAATATGGCATAAAAATGCTAAGAAATATGACATAAAAAAGCAAAGAAATATGACATAAAAAAAGCAAAGAAATATGGCATAAAAATACTAAGAGATTATGGCATAAAAATACTAAGATAAAACTAGGGACACCATTCAGGAGGTTCAGACTGGATTGAATGGACATATATTTTGAATACTCAAATCTGGATTGTTTCTGTATTATAAATGTTAAACAAGAATGTGTCCTCAGTACACAAATGCCCCACTCGCACTATCATTTTCCATGTTCAGTGGACCGTGAAATTGGGGTATAAACTCTAATTTGGCATTAAAATTAGAAAGATCATATCATAGGGAACATGTGTACTAAGTTTGAAGTCCATTGGACATCAACTTCATCAAAAACTACCTTGACCAAAAACTTTAACCTGGAGTGGGACAGATGGACGAACGGACAGACAGATGGACGGACGAACGGACGCACAGACCAGAAAACATAATGCCCCTCTACTATCGTAGGTGGGGCATAAAAATCAATACCAGCTTAACACTAACAACTAAAACGATGTTAAATAAATAAAATTAAGAATTTTCTTTATGAATGAAGGTAGATCAATGTAATATATCTACTGATACAGAAATTATGATTTCTTACACTCTAAAACTAGTCACTGTACTTCCATTTAGATTTCATACAAAAAAGTCATAAAACTCACTTCTCAAGAAAACATCCCTCAAATAATACCAAAGTAAATAAGTGTACAAATTCTAAATTTTCAGCCTGGACTCCATAATGTACAGGTTCTAGTGAAAATGAAACCGATAAAAAAAAATAACTTATGATACATAGAAGTCTTTAATTATGTAGGAGAAATTCAATTTTTTCTCAAGAAAATGAAAATCATCTGACTGTACTTTTACACTAAGACATTTTATTATAATAATCAATATTAAATGTCAACTACAGAAGAAAAGAACAAATGATGTAAATCAGAAAATCTCTTTCATATCACGCTAATGTCAAAGACTAATTCACATTTGATTATTATCTTTTTGTGCAATAACTTTCTTTAAACACAAAAACTTCAAGAATACCAAAGGTAAAATAATTGTTATTAACGTAGGAAGATAAATAAAAGATGAAAAACTCTTCTATAAACTATGATAATTTTACATAATTAAAGGCATTACAATTTTTTAAGAATACCTCATTTTTTTTTAATCATGTTTAAAAAATAAGGGTTAGTAGGTAGGCAAATAATTCATTTTTCTTCAAAGTTTTTGACTGGTTAAAAAGGGGAAACAATCTTGTTTAAGAGTGCTTGTTCATAATGACAAAAAAAAAACTTAAGGGCATTTAACATGTATTAACTTAAGGCACTAGAAATTAGGGTAAATAGATTAAGAGAAAACACAAGAATTTTTTTAATAAGGTCTAAGATATCTTGATTTGCATAAATATTCTGTAACATGCATATGGTACTAAATTGATTACAAGTAAAAATTTCAATTTTATATGTGTCTTTCTAAATTGACAAGATAAAGGCGGGAAGCGAAATTCATTTAATTCAAATTGGATGTGACATTTTAATAAAGGCAAATCATGTTAAAAAGCAGACAGTTAGATTAAAAGTCAGCTCCATCACAAATCCAATTTAAATGTAAATTCCAAAATAATTTGTTATCAAAGGACTTTGTATTTCGATCCCTTCATTCTTGTATATCTAAGATTTCTATTGGTAGAGATTAATAAATAATTCACTATATGTGCATGCTGAGCATAAATATTCATATTGTCTTATTATCATAGCCTGCATTCTTTGAATAATTAATTATGAGATAATTATAATATGTAACATAAGATAATACACAGTGGGTTATGAAGAAGACATAAAGTTCATGCTATACACAACCCTTTGAATATTTGAGATTATAATAAGATATTGCTTTACTCTCATTATCCAGCAGCTCTTTCTATGAAAAATTCTTTGAAAAAAAACCTCTTGTATAAGTCGTGACTTCTCTATTTCAGTATAACTTATGAACAGTTTAAATCTTAAGATTTTATGTGAAAAGAGTCTCTTTTTGTTGTAGAAATTGTATAAAATACTGTTAACATAAGAAGAGTTCTCAGGTCTTATAATTTACAGCAATCAAATAAAACAATACCTTGTGTATACTTTTCAGAACAGGCATGAAATTAATTATTTATCATCTAAGAAAAAAAGTTTTAAAGTGCTACTTTTCCATAGTATTATACAATGTACCACAGTACCACTAAACATCTATTATCTTTTTTTCATTTATAATTTACCAATATTTTATTTTAGCTTAAATCCTTTATCACTGTTTATCTCAGATTTATCTAAAGTTGTCAAGGTGTGAGGTGGGTGTGAAAACATCTTTGTGTGCCACACTCTACACACTTCAAGTCAAGTATTGATTGTAAGGATTGTCTAATTTTCAAAATGTAATCGAAAGATAAGTATGCCCTGACAGAGAGAGCTGGATACAAATAGAAGTATTATTCAAAAGATTACAATATGTCCTCTCTTTATTTTCAAAGAAAAATCAAAAGACAAGGTACGATAAGGCCCATTTTTGGCCCCCCTATTTTCTCATTTTCTAAATTTTGTTTTGGAAAGCTACTTATCATGTTAAAATATTCCCTTAGGTTTGAAGTTTGTTTTGGATGAACTTCATAACCATTAATTTCAGAAATGAGTGAGGTTAGGGGGTAAAGGGGCATCAAAAACGTCAGAAGAAGGAAAAATAACGATTTTTTTTGCCATTGTTTCTTAAAATTAAAGTAATTGTTATACAGGTCTTATGGTACCTTGTCCTTTATTGGCTTCTTTTGTTTATGAAATTCAATCTAGCATTCCAAAAGTTAAAACATCTTTAAAATCTCAAAGTGAGTCTTACAGCAAAAGTTTATTATACATGTTTTTAAGTCTTTCAAAATTGAATTTTTATGATATTTAATTTAAGTACAAGACTAACGATTTTTTTTAAATGAAATTACTGAAAATAGTTGTATCTTCCTTTAACATGTTTAATAAAGAATAAATCAATTTAGGTTTACCCATTAAAGTTAGATGTACAAATATAGACAATGTTTCAATATAAGTCATTTATCTTAATTAAATTTAGACTTTTATCATCTGGGATGATGGGCCATACTTAAATTATAAGTGTTCTAATCCAGCTCTGAAAGGAAATTTAAAGGATCAAATTTATTGGGCCATAAAGTTTATATAACAGTCTGAAAAACAAGTGTAGGTTTTAATGACATGAATTGTATCCCCTAGTTGTATGTAATCAAGAAAGTGGAAAATTGAATCCTTTTGCCTCCAGAAATTTAGATGGTTTTACTCAATAATTAAATTTGGAGTTCATATTAACTTTATTTTTTTGTTCATGTGTCTAGACTCCATGAAGTATAAAAGTGTTAGTTTTGAGGCATTTTGAAAGATTTGTAATGAGATTTAAAATGATATAGTTTCTATTCTTGTTAATGGTATTAAAACACTGATGGACAGTCCTGAATACCAATTATACAGACTAGAGAACTTATTGCATTATATATATATATATATATATCCTTCCAAACAGTTCCCCTAGTTTAATACATTAATCACATTTGTGGCCAAGAAAGAAAAATTGGGATCAGCTTTTGGGTGTTTTATGACACTTGATAGCCCAATATACCTGTACATTAAGCTTTAAAACTATTTCATCATGCAACTTTAATATTGATAGTACCCAGTACTTCGGACAGGCCAATACTGAATGCTCAGGTAAAAAGCGGGTTTATGATTTGCCTCATAATTTAAACACGAGAATACAAGAGTTTAGTAATTTTGTTGTCCAAAACAATACCAAGAGCTATAGAAGTTTGTTTGTTCTATGTACAATACAAAAATGTATGAGTGTGACACATCTAGGTCCGAAATATATTCTGTTTTTGGTTTGTTAAGAAATTTTGTAGAAAAAGGATCTCAGATAAATAATTTTTACTGAAAACATAATGTCTTAATTGTTCTGTTTTCAAAAAAGCTATCTGTCTCTTTGACTTTGAGGTATACCCCTTATATCTTTTTTATTCATTATAGCCCATTCCAAATCTATAATTGTACCAATACATTTACAACAATTATAGGCATTCATCCACTTTAATGATTATTGTGTTTGGTCATGTTGACCTTAAATCCTTTTAGTGTTTACATCCTTATCATATCTCCTTATTTCTATCACACAGAATATTGATGAGACTTTTAATTACAGATAATGGATTACCCAGTTTCCATCAAATAAATTATCTTGTTTCCTTGATAATTTACATGCACTTTTAAATGATTTATAAACTAGGGAATTCTGGATACATGTACTTTTATTCAATTCAGAAGACCAGTTGATTTATAAAGCTTAAGGGATAAACATGATTATGCCATAAATATTAAACTGTGAAGTTAAAATGTTATTTCCAAATTTATTTATTTTTTTCACTTTTGAAGAACACTATATATATTTTACTGCAAACAGGAGAAAACAAAATGCAGGACTAAAACTGATCTTTAACATTTGAAACACAAGCGAAAAACTGAACATTTCCATATAACAGATATATTATTTTAGAATAAAATGTCACATGATTAAATGATTGTGAAACTGGTATGAAAGTCAAATAAGGAAATTTACACCTTTTTCAACATAACATGAAAAATGCAAAGATCAATTTCTAACAACAGACACAATCTTAACTTTGAGAACCCAGAAGTGGCTTGACAGACCTCTCACAAATCAATGAATGTATTGTCACATGGAAGAATTATTGTAAAATAAATATGTCTTTCATCGCAATGTTAATGATTAGGCAAAATTGCAAGGATGAAGTTGTTAATGGGTACTTAAACGTTTTGAAATTGATTTAAACAGTACTTTATTTATTTCCTTCAACAATATATAAATATAAAACAGGTCTAGATCTCTCCTTGACATTTTGAGAATTTGACAAACAATACAAACTGTCATATATGAAAATGACTATTGATTATCACTATTGCATTGAGGAATAAATTTGTGTGAAATTCCTTCTGAGAATAGAGATTTTGTGAGACTGACAGCAAACACAAGATACAACAGACTCTACCAATACCCAATTATATAAAGGTGTTATCATAAATTGATCAATGCTTTTTCTAAGTGCTTCAGTTAACTTAAATTTTACAACTTCATCTTATTTTGCTTGAGGCTGAGAAATTAGTCTTTATCTGTTTGGGAATTGTAATTTTTTCGTACTACCTTATTTAATTTTACTTGAATTTTGTTGCATGTACATTTTTTACCATTTTTTCTGCATGTCTTAATATGTAATTTAAGCGGTTTCCTTACCATGGAATGACATTGCCATCCACCAATATTTGAAAGTGTGTAGGAGAAAGACATATAAATGCATTGTCTTTGGTTTTAAATTCAGAGAGGAATAAAAATTCAAATGCACCATACATTTTCTGCATTACATGTATTCATGCTAGAATTACCTTATGACGTTTTTCTTTTTCATATTTTAATATTAATTGAACCTTTTTCTAGTGCATTTTCTAAATAATTGATAGGCACTGCATATATCGTGTAAAATAACGTTTGATCAAGAAGTATTTGATACCCTGAATACACCGGGTCAAGTAGGATATATGGTACTGTAGTTCCATCGGAAGAAAATAGGAGTAAATTGGTTTAAATTAGAAGTAAATCGGTATACATATATATATATATATATATATATATTAACATATTAACAGGTCGACAGGTTGACAATGAAAAGGTCGACAAGTGTTAAAATCGACAGGTCTACAGCTTGACAATGAAAAGGTTGACAAACAACAAGTTTATAAGTGTTAAGATCGACCGGATAACAGGTCGACAAGTTGACAGATCGACAAGTTGACAGGTCAACTTGTCAATTTGCCTACCAGTTATACATAACGCTATTATCAATTGGTCAACGTCTTATTAACCTGTCGACCTGTCAACCTGTCGACTTGTCGACCTGTCAACCTGTTAACTATAATTTGTTTTTACATTTTTAACATTGTCAATCTGTCGACTTGTCAACCTGTCAACCAATTATTTGAACGATAACATTTTTAACATTGTCAACCTGTCGACTTGTCTACTTGTCAACCTGTCAACCTGTCGACTTGTCAACCTGTCAACCACTTATTTCAACCATAACATTTTTAAAATTGTCAACCTGTCGACTTGTCAACCTGTCAACCACTTATTTCAACGATAACATTTTCAAAGTTGTCAACCTGTCGACTTGTCAACCTGTCTTTCACTCATTAATTTTACTAGAATGAAAAATTCAAACAGTTTTACCTTTATTACCCATGAATACATACGCGTAGGAATTAACGGCAAAAAAGCCGGAACTATAGTACCGTATATCCTACTTGAGCCAATACACCTTAGTCGTACTTGATCAAATATTATTATTCTGCCATCTCATCAATTTTTAATGAAACCAACATCATTAAAATTTAATCTAAATTATATCTCTACAAAACTTTGCTTTATAATTAGTGAGTATTCACCATATACCTTGGATATACATGTACATGTTTTATACATTCAAAGGTCCATTCATTTAGGAACTGTATGCAAGATCATATGTATTTGTTTATAAACTGGATAAAAAATGTGTACATGTATGCATACACACATAAAATGTACGGGTAGTTTAGGAACAATCAACCACTATAAAAATGTTCTGGGTATCAAAATTGTAAGTGGATTGGTCTTTAACCCATTTATTTGGTTATTTTTCCCCTATCATTTTCTGATAATAAAACACGGTATTATTATAAATGATATATATAGCAATGAAAGTATCATGGGAAATGGCCAACTTTGAGAGAAAAAATTAACCAAGACTTGATAAATTGATACCATCTTTTTATATTATAGATACATTGTACATACTATGTAGCTATATAGTACTCATATTGGAACCAGTAAGTCAATACATGTTTAAGCAATAGAAAAGAGATCTAGAGCTTGGGAAGTACATGTAGGCGGTGAATTTACACATACATTTTGTACCATAACAGTAGTAACTGAGTTGGCTGGTAAATGGTAGGGTGTTACACCCTGTATTTCTGATATATAATCCACCTGGATCTATATTTGAATATGATATCTTTCACTAAATATTTCTCTGTTTACTTGAACTTATATAAATTATCTAACCTTTTACTTTATCTGGTCTACTTTCTCTTTTTTTATTTTAGATAACCTACAAAGTTACTTTTCAGTACATATAAGACGTACACCCTTTATTTATAAACATGGGGAAAATTGTTTAAATTGAATATTTTACTATAAAATTGTCAGTCTAAAATACCAACAATAAACAGAGCTTTTGTATTTTGTGACATTTTTGTCTACTTCAAATCCCAAACAAAAAGTATAGCAGTGTTCTCCTTTTTTCACTAAGGTAAGGTGGGTGTTTTGAAAAAAACACTTGCAACCGGGTGAGTTTTTTTAACATTTTCAACCGGGTTAATTTTTTTTCAGTTTCTGCCTTTCTATTCCCCCGATTAATAGAAGAAAACATTGAAATTTCACGATCCGCCATTTTTGTCAAGAAAACAAACTGCGAGGCGCGATTGGTATTTAAATTTTTATGGTGCGGAACTGAAAAAAATCCGGAATTTGAAAAAAAATCTGACCACCTAATGGCCTTAAATGGAAAGGTGGTCGGCTTTGAAAAGAAGGTGGTCGGCACACCCGGCTTAAATGCCGAATGGAAAACACTGTATAGTATACTCTAGTTAAAGACTAGTTTCTTTTAAATTTATATTTTTTTACCTTTAAAACCTATATTTATTGTTGGCTTTTATTTTTATAGCTCATTTAACACATGTCACAACATACAGTGCCAGATCATTTCATGCTATTTCAGGAAAGGCTTTATACATTATAATGCCCTTAGAATTTAAAGTGCTACATGTAGTTATAATTTATACAATCATAACCTTGTCAATTTTTTTCAATAAAAACATTACACGAATCACTGAATTTACAATACCTAGAGGCTCTTTTCACAAAAAATCTTACAACTAAAACAGATAGTTATCTATATATACAGAAATGTCTATGATTGACAAGTATATATGTATATGTACATTGTATTACAAATGTATAAGATTTTTTTAAAACGTTGATTTCTGGTCTTTTTTTTTACAAAAAGGGCCCTTTATCATTATCTTTATTGAATTATTTGTTGTCCAGCTTGTTGTTTTACTTTCTATTGGAAGCTAGATTTTAAGGGTTCATACAGATGCAATAAATGAACCAGACAAATACTGGAAGTGAAGATTTTCGAAGTGTAATTTAAAGATAAATCACTTTGTAGTTTATTTTGAGTTACATACATGTACATGTAGTTTAAAAAGTTCTCTAAATACAACATGTAACTGTGCTAAATATTTTTTATCATTTTTTACAAAAAAAAGTATGATACAGTAATTCTTTCAGAGCTTCTGCATGCAGCTGTTACACATCCAATCATCAGTTTTATGTAAAATACAATATTATATACAATATATTTGTAGCAATTACACCCTCCTACATGTAACGTCTTTTGAATTACTAATTTCAGAACTTTTATAAGCTCAAGTAAATGGGGCATAAATAAAACTTCTACATGTACATGTAATTCTTACAGGAAGGCAATCATTATTCTGAATAAATGTAAGCATTATGTGGCACTTGTTACCTCAAAGAAAGAGAATTGGTGTTAGGAGTGTTGATACTTCCTTTCTTTTTTTTTTTTAAATATGTGTGGCGCTGCAATAAAAAAATCAAAGAGCAGAATGCTCTGAGGGATACGATTGCCATAGTTTTCATTGACACATGTATAGCAGTTCTGCCAAATTTTCATTAAACAAATGCATGAGATTTGGCCAAAATTCAAAAGATCAAAGAGGAAAGAAATAGATCCAAGAATACTGTTGCAAAAAAAGCATGAACATGCGCGAGTCTCAAGCATTTTTGGCCGGTAACCCTGGTACAGCTGGATAGTATTATTCTCTAAACTAATTCAACTGCGCATGCACATGCAAAATGTAACAATCTGAATAGTCACTCAACTTAAAGAATAGCCAATCCCCGTTACAAGTGTATGAGCCATGTACTTATTGTGTTTTATCGAATTATAGTTATCCTGTACCATTGTAAACTCGTACCATTAAAAAAAAAAAAACTCGAACCATTGCTAACTCGTACCAACTTATTTAAATGCATTCAAATGGTGTTAATTGATGAATATACATGATATACGTTACTTTCACCCAATACCTCTTAAGTCTGTAAAATGTATATAATTTGAAAGTACAATGACCAATTTGTAGCTTATGTTCCTTGTATATTGGATAGAAAATACTGTGGCAGATGTAGATAATTAAGGTATATACAGTTTCACCAGAAGAAAATTTTTCATGAATAATAAAATCTTAGCAGTTAGTCAAAATGATTGCCAAAATTATTTTTACTGTCTATAAATAAATGTAACAATGAAATTTAACTGATTCCTGTTAAGGGGGTCCGCATTTTCCCCGCAAAAAAAGCACATGGCTTTCAACAATTGTAAACATAGCATTCAATTTGTGATCATGGATTACAGCTTTAATTAACTTAAATTGGATATATAAAATTGAGAATGGAAATGGGGAATGTGTCAAAGAGACAACAACCCGACCAAAATAAAAAAAACACAACAGCAGAAGGTCACCAACAGGTCTTCAATGTAGCGAGAAATTCCCGCACCCGGAGGCGTCCTTCAGCTGGCCCCTAAACAAATATATACTAGTTCAGTGATAATGAACGCCATACTTATTTCCAAATTGTACACAAGAAACTAAAATTTAAATAATACAAGACTAACAAAGGCCAGAGGCTCCTGACTTGGGACAGGCGCAAAAATGCGGCGGGGTTAAACATGTTTGTGAGATCTCAACCCTCCCCCTATACCTCTAACCAGTGTAGAAAAGTAAAAGCATAACAATACGCACATTAAAATTCAGTTCAAGAGAAGTCCGAGTCTGATGTCAGAAGATGTAACCAAAGAAAATAAACAAAATGACAATAATACATAAATAACAACAGACTACTAGCAGTTAACTGACATGCCAGCTCCAGACTTCAATTTAACTGACTGAATATATACATATTCAACATGTTCAATTTTAATAAGGTACAGTTAAAGCAATGTTTTAACTTTCCTCTGGATTAAGTTCTACAGTGGCGGATCCAGAACTTTTCCTAAGGGGGAGCCCGCTGACTGACCTAAGAGGGGGCCCGCTCCAGTCATGCTTCAATGATTCCCTTCATTATCAACCAAATTTTTTCCACAAAAAAAGGGGGGCTGGATCCGCCTATGTTCTAGTTTGAAAGATCAGTTAACACATTAATGCTTTAAAACATTCTTTATTTTTGTCTAAGTTTTCATTTAACTCCTGTGTAAAATCCAAGTAATTCAACTTTATTTCTATTAAGTTTACAAACAGAAACCCATAAAACATCATATTTTTTATATATTTTTCTGAATGTTACGACTTCCCAGTAGTACAAGTTAACTTTTTTGGTTCCAATGCCGTGGTACGAGTTAACTTGCTTCCGTATCTTATCACCGTAATTCTAGGAGGAACCATAAACTGGACCCCTATCATATTGTGTTAACTTATCGCTACACTGACCTTCGGTGCGAAGCTATATATAGAACGGCGGACCAGTTTAGGAGGAACCCCATTTCTTACTCTTTAATTATTGAAGTTCCTTTGGGTCAGAGGGCATGACTCCTTTCCGTACACACTCCTCTGTTTACATTGAGATCGTTCTTAATATAATACGACGTTTACCGGCATTAACGAGTTAATTCTTCTTGACGAATACTTCGAAAAAGGAGACAACTCGAAACGATAACATGGAAGATTCCATTTCTGCTGAAGGGGTGTTATAGGTAATTTTTACGATGAAACATTTATTTTAATTTAAATTATGCATGTGCTTTAAAATTATGCAACAACAATAGCCCTCCATATGCAGACAGACATAGAAAGAATCCCATGAGTTTCAAATTAATCAATGAAGCGGGGAATCACTCAATCTGATACCCCTTGAAATCAGGAAAACTACACGCATGTGGGGTCTCACTAATTAGCGACAAAAAGCGTCAAGAAGCGACAAGAAGAAAAATAATAAGTGACAAAAAGCAACAAGAAGCTATTTAGCGACAAGAATACATTTTGTTATCACATACATTAAAATATTTTTTAGGATTATATTGAAAGATGAAGAAATTAAAAAAAAATCGATGAAGAGATTGTGTACTTTTTATTATCATATTGATAGATGTAGAAATTGAACATGTGTAAGAGCAAAGGAAATTTAAACGCTATAAAATGAAAATAAAAACAAAGATTTGTCACCTTCCTTTTGAAGGATTTAATAAAACAAAAACATGAAATATTATTTCCTTCCTAACTGTACAATTTATTTTTCCTGATAGGACCAACATTAGCTGTGGCTTCACTCTAAGGTAATACACAATAAAAAGAGCAACAAATGAGATTAACTAGGTGCGTGTCCTTTGTTTTATTGCAACAATAACATCCATTAACACCTTCATCAATTACACGCACCAGAATATAAAATTATTGTACCGAATAATGAACACCTGTTGAAAACTCAAGATTGTCATCAGTTTCCTTTAATCTTCAATCTATATGCATATACATGATAAATATCGTTAAATGAGACAATACACTAAATAAAATGATGAAAAATATTCACATTTTAATTATGTTTTCCTCTTGTTTGATTTCAGTTCTTAATTTGTATTTCACAATTTGTGTATGAATTTTCTGGACAATTATGCACAAATAATGCATTTTGCAAGTTAATTATATATTGTACAAAAATGGTTTTAAAAACAAATAAAAAGACACAATATACTTCCTGTGATACCTTATAAAATATCATGTAAATAAATGTAGCAACTGAATTAGATTTACAAGTTTCATTTCCCCCCCTTATCAAAATTAACTTTCCTGTCGTTGAAATTGGTTTTTTTTTGCATATTTTTTTAATATTTATTTCGAATAAGTAATATAAAAAAAAATGTTTTCTTGTCGCTAAATAGTTTCTTGTTGCTAATATTATTCTTCTTGTCGCTTCTTCGCGCTTTTTGTCTCTAATTAGTGAGACCACGCATGGACATTAATACATAAACAAACCGCGGCGATTTGGAACAAGAACGTTTATTAAATGATATGATGAATGGTTCTCCATTTCTTTATGAGAGTACAGTATCAAATATCAGTTTCATAACGGTAAAATATAGAAATACTCCACTTCAGTTCTTGTGACAGAAATAGAATTATCGATCGACTTTCAGAGAACTCTCGCAAGTTATCAAAATTTGGGAATTCCCTCTGACGTGTTTCTAAATTTATAAAAACACTAAATATAAATACTGTTTAATTCTGATTTTCCGTATTGTTAAAAACACGCATATAAGTCAAGGAAAATATCATACATGAAGATTATGAGTAAAACATTACAGGAAAGTTGTTTATGTTCAATTGTTTTGCTTGTTTTTACCTTTTAAAGCAAGACAATCATAAGAATCTGAGATGTTGCCGAATGTTTAGAATAAAACGAATGACGTGAGGGAGTGTGTCATAGGGTCAATGGTAAAAGTCTACAGATTGCTTGACAGCAATCGTATCCCAAAAAATGTTTTCTTGTCGCTAAATAGTTTCTTGTTGCTAATATTATTCTTCTTGTCGCTTCTTGACGCTTTTTGTCTCTACAATTCTTTTTGTCTCTAATTAGTGAGACCACGCATGGACATTAATACATAAACAAACCGCGACTTGCGATTTGGAACAAGAACGTTTATTAAATGATATGATGAATGGTTCTCCATTTCTTTATGAGAGTACAGTATCAAATATCAGTTTCATAACGGTAAAATATAGAAATACTCCACTTCAGTTCTTGTGACAGAAATAGAATTATCGATCGGCTTTCAGAGAACTCTCGCAAGTTATCAAAATTTGGGAATTCCCTCTGACGTGTTTCTAAATTTATAAAAACACTAAATATAAATACTGTTTAATTCTGATTTTCCGTATTGTTAAAAACACGCATATAAGTCAAGGAAAATATCATACATGAAGATTATGAGTAAAACATTACAGGAAAGTTGTTTATGTTCAATTGTTTTGCTTGTTTTTACCTTTTAAAGCAAGACAATCATAAGAATCTGAGATGTTGCCGAATGTTTAGAATAAAACGAGTGACGTGAGGGAGTGTGTCATAGGGTCAATGGTAAAAGTCTACAGATTGCTTGACAGCAATCGTATCCCAAAAATATCTCACCATTTTTTTCTAGTAATATTAAACTGTTATACTGGCACCGGCATTTTAAAATTTTCCTTTAAAAATAATTAGTGTTTACATTTTTTGTGCATGTATGTTTAACTTTTTTTGCTATTTTGGTAAAAGTACAGCCTAAAGATGGCAGAAAACAGATCTAATTTTAAAGTATATCAATATAATGTACATGTACATTTGTATTTGGGTGAACTTGAAAAGCTTTTTATTATGACATATATATAAATATTCTCTTTATATGTCAATGTATGTGTATCAAAACTATGGATGATAGTTAGATGTACAATGTACAATGAGATGAACCCACTAAAATGTATCATATTTCTATAATAAAAATTAAAAACATAAACAGTAGTCCAATTATCTTTTTTTTTTTAATTAACTGTGTATTTTTCTGTTTGTTCAGTTTATATGACAATATTGTATATGATTAAAGAAACAATCAGAAATACATTCGTTCATGATGTTTTAAAAAGAATTCTGTTTTACTTTGTTGGACAATGCATCTTGATATTGTAAATAGGCTTTTAATAATTAACTTTTATTACATGTATGTACAGTCTCTCATCAAAGTTTTTAAAACTAAACAGAAACATGTGTCAAGGCCACAACCGAGGCCACAACAAATAGTGTTTACTTTTATTTAGGATGAGATTTCATGAAGTTCAGTGAATAATTTTGACGTTTTTGAATAAACTTTAGGTTAAATGATTGAATAACTAATTTTAAGATTAAATAAACCAAACAAACTGACCAGTTAATATGTTTCTGAAATGAATAACATCTCAACTTCACTAAAATAGCATCAAATTTTGGTAAAACATTTTCATCTGAAATAGATTACTCTACACATTATATATGATTTTTTTTTTGGATTTTTTAAATTTCACTACACCTGTTCTTACCTGTGAGTGCTCTAATTCTCTGTAATTCGTAAGAAGACTTTTCTAATCTGTGTATGACCAACAGGTATCCAGTATAAAACGATACCAAAAAATAGGTAACAAGAATAAGAAATGCCACAAGTTTACAGTTCCACCTCATCTCGGAGCCATTTGGCTCAGTAATGTGTGTTTACGTTTCTTCTTTCACTTTCAATCGACACATATCGATATTGATTACACAGGAATATGTCCAACAAACGTTTGAAAGTTTGTACCTGCTTTGTGTATCGATCTCGTAAACGTGGGATTCCCCCGGAAGTAAATCGCGAGTGAAAGTGGAGTCATGTGACGTCGTACAATTCAAAATGTCTGCGCCCACAAACGACAACATGTCCACCGATGAAAAAGACATACTATGTGAGATTGAAGCAACTGTGACAACTGGATTTGAGCCAACGGCTATGGAAGAGGCAGTCGAAAAGTTAAATGCAGAAGTTACAGTGTCAAGAGGTCGAATTATTTTGAAAGTTCCAATAAGCAAAGTGAAAAAGGTTATTTTCTAATTATTTCATTATTCATAGTTGAAAACAGGTTGGAGAAACCCCCTTCCATCCAATGAGACTATCTCTTCAATGAAGGGCCGTCCATAAGACATAAGATCATTTACTGTTGTAGAAAAGAAAAAGAAAAAAAAAATAAGGGAAAAAATTCATAAAATTTTACTATTGCGGGTCCTGATCCCAAAATCCTGGGCTTAAAAATCACCAAATCTACAAATACAAAATGTAATAATAAGGTTCATCATAACAAACGAACAAATATGGCTGTATTTACATGCCAAAAACTACTCTGAGTACAGACTTACATGTACCTCTGAAGTTGGAAAAGTTTTAATGCCTAGCATCCACTAGATACATTTAAGTTAAATGCATTTTGGGTTTCAGAAAGATAAAATCTTTTGGATTTTGATGGGCATATTTTCCTTCATGCAAAATCGACATTGAATAGGTGCTAATTTGACCTGAGATGCCAATTAAACCAAGATATTGGTTGACTTTTTCTAAAATTGCCAATTTGACTTGTACCTATTAAACCTTGGGTGTTCATGAGGGTTGTTTATGCGGTGTTACTTGTTGAACATGTTAATAATAAATGTATTGATACACAATCAATGGGTCTGGTAAGGGGAGTCATCAATTCTTTACATTTTTATTTTTATTTGTAATACATATTGATTATGTATTTGGTACCGTTGATTTTATTACTACCACTGGGTCGATGCCTCTGCTGGTGGACTATTAGTCCCCGAGGGTATCACCAGCCCAGTAGCCAGTACTTCGGTACTGGCATGAAAATACGGATGTTTTGTGTTATTAAAATTTGCTGTTACAAAATATTAGAAATTATTATAAATTAAGGAATGTATCTCCCTCATGCGAAGCTCTGATTCCTTTCACGAATTTGGCTATACTTTTTGGACCTTTTGGATTATAGCTCTTTATCTTTTATATATGCTTTGGATTTCAAATATTTTGGCCACGAGCATCACTGAAGAGACATGTAATGTCGAAATGCGCATCTGGTGCAACAAAATTGGTACCGTTGATTTTATTACTACCACTGGGTCGATGCCTCTGCTGGTGGACTATTAGTCCCCGAGGGTATCACCAGCCAAGTAGCCAGTACTTCGGTACTGGCATGAAAATACGGATGTTTTGTGTTATTAAAATTTGCTGTTACAAAATATTAGAAATTATTATAAATTAAGGAATGTATCTCCCTCATGCAAAGCTCTGATTCCTTTCACGAATTTGGCTATACTTTTTGGACCTTTTGGATTATAGCTCTTCATCTTTTATATATGCTTTGGATTTCAAATATTTTGGCCACGAGCATCACTGAAGAGACATGTAATGTCGAAATGCCCATCTGGTGCAACAAATTTGGTACCGTTGATTTTATTGTTTATCACTTGACGAAATTATTAGAGTAATCAGTATTTTTTTCATTTTAAGGCAGAAAATTATTCAAAATGATGAATAACCCTTTAAATGATTAGTTCCACAGATATTAAATGATATGAATGCAGTAGCAAATCCAGGCCCACTGACTGCGTAAGAGGGGGTAGCTGGCCTTTCCCTAAATTCACCTCGGCAATGTACAAATAGTTGCCTGACAATCTAACTGTATAATAAAGTCAATTTAACAATTAAAAAAACTCAGAACAAAACGAGTGAATATATATGATAGGGAAAATAATATCTGTTTATTATGTATGATTTTGATTATTCTATTTCAGGTGCTAGAACTTGGTTGTGTAGACAATTGTTATGTTCTAATGACCAAAGTTTCAGACTTCAAGTTTTCTGAAGATGAGGTAAGCATATTTTTGGTAGGGTTACAAAAATAAGAAAGAAGACATATCATGCATATTGAGCATACATTTTATTTTGGTAACCTCTTAAGTATTAGAGGCATTTGGTCATGTTGGTTCAGACACGTTTAACTGTATGTTTTTAATGTAATTCTTGCAAGTTGTTTTATCCAACACCCATTGTAATTGTTCTTTAATTTTAAATTGTTCATCTTAAAGTTCATTCAATAATCTTAACTTTATTAAGTTTGTTAACAAGTGAAACAAGGTAAATAAAAACTGTTTAATGCAGAGAACCAGTACTTTTCACCAGGAAGGGGAATAACTCATGTTGAATTGCAGTTGTAGAGTCATTTAGGGTACAGGAAAGAGCATATATATATGCTACTTCTTACTGCCTGTTAATACTTTTGGGTTACTTTTACATAATTTAAAAATGAATAGAAAGCAATATTTATTAAAAATACATACTGGTATGTGATTCATATATATATACATACTGTAGGTAAGACAGAACTAGATACAAAATTAGACAAACTTAAATTCTTGGATTCCATAGTATAAATGTTTCAAGTTTGTGTATTATGCATTTATTTATGTTTTAGCTTGAAAGTATGGGTCGGCTCAGAGAACTGGTGAGAAGTGTAGATTGGGAGACTGGTTTAAGGGCATGGAGGGAAGTGTTTACATTTAAACAACCAATCATGTCAAAGCCAGATGTTATCCCTGATGAGTTAGGAGAACCAATGTTATCTTCCAGAATACATAAACCTAAAAAAGGGGACAATGTAGAGAAAAAGTCAAAGCGACAAAAAATGAAAGAAAGGATGGAAAAGAAGAAAGAGGAGAGGAAAAAGTTTGCACTAAATAAAATTTCATCAGATAACAATGTTGCTGATAAAGATAATGTAACCATGGTAACAGGATTAGAGGAAATAAAGAATTTAGACAAAACATCAGAAAAACTTGAAAATTCTAAAGAGGAAGAGAAAGTAAAAGAAAAGAATGAAGACAATGTAAAAGATGCTGAGACAGCTGATGACATAAAACCAGATTCAAATACAGAGCCAATGGCTAAAAAACCAAGGCTGACAGAATACAGTCCAGATAAACCTGCATTCAGGGTTACTTGTCATAGGACAGGACTTAATCATAGTTTTGATTCTATGGGAGCACAGTCTAATTTTGGAGCTGCTGTTTACAATTATTTTAAATGGAATGTTTCAATGAAAGAGTTTGACATTGAGGTTATGTTATATATAGACAGTGACGATGTAAGAGTTGGTTTGGCTTTAACCAGGCAGAGTTTACACAGAAGACATACCATAGCATTTGGACCAACAACACTAAGACCAACAATAGCTTATAATATGCTCAGGTAAAACAAAATGAGGAGCAAAATTAGGAACACTTGGGATTCTATGAAAGACCTACATGTATATGTCAGCCCCTCATATTTAAAGAATACCTTTATTGAAATGCAAAAAATAGTTTATGGGAGGGATCACACTCAAATGAATAATATACATGTAGTGAAGCAAAGTTATCACACTGAGGTTCAAGAATCAAATCAAATATACATACATTGTAGCCTATGTATATTTGATTTAAATCTTAAGCCTCAGTGTGATACTATTAGGAACTACTCTGAAACATTTTAAATAATATTTGGGTCAACTGATACGCTTGATTCTTATCATTTCAAAAACAACAACAAAAAATATTTATTTTTACCATTATTTACTGCAAATTTCACAGGCAAACTGAAACTCTGCATAATTGAACAGATTTTATAAAAAAGACAAGATGTGGTATGATTGCCAGTGAGATAACGCTTCCACAAGAGACCAAATGATACAGATATTAAAAGATATAGATCACTGTATGGCCTTCAACAAAAGCAAAGCCCATATCACAGTCAGCTATAAAAATGCCCTGAATTGAAAATGTAAAAAAAAACAAAAAAACCCTCCCCTAACATGGGACAGTGGTGTAACAGTACAACATACAGACATGCATCTAACAAAAACACAGTTGGTGTAGCAAGTTACATGTAATAATAAGGACATTATGCATGCTTTAAAATTATATAAATCATCTCTGTATTTTAGGTTGTGTAAAATCCAGCCAGGGGAGACAATTTGTGATCCAATGTGTGGTAGTGGTGTCATTCCTATACAGGTATGCAAACGTCTATTTTTGTGGCTGATTTTTGCTTCATTTAAACATACTACATTGTAATGTATTATACCAAGTGTTTAAGGAACACTGCTATTCATACAAATTACAATGAACATTTTTTTTTTAAATAGAACAGAATGATATCATGGATATGGTTGGGTTTTTTTCATGGCAGGAAATCTTTTGGTATTTGAAAAACCTCAAAGCAGAAGAGCCGTGCTTTTATTACTGTTCTTCATATCAAATTAACAATTTTTACTTCATTATTGACCTAAATCTCACCCAAAAGTTCAAGGAGGGTCATGAAAGGGGAGTATGTTTTTTTTTAAACCAAAGGGAAATAAAAAGGTAATTTCTGGATAAACAAAAAATAACAAAATAGCTTGAATGTTGCTATTCCTCCAATTTGTAGGAAACAGCTGCATGCACACAAATAAGTTAGTAAACAGTATTAATAGCAAACACATTAAGGGGAGATAATCCCTTACCACCATCTTTAAGATACTTTTTATAATTTTTTGCTGTTGCATTGTTTTTAATAGTATCTGTGCACTGAAGAACAAAGAAGTGTGGTAATTTCAACAAATTACTTCAACAGGCAAATAAATCTGCAAGATTAAGTCATAATTTGCCAAACAATATAACTGTATATATACTAAAAGGTAAAAAAAATCACAACAGGTTACATCAAAATATTTGTTAGATAACTTGATTGGAATCAATTTATGAATAAAGCAACTAACTTGTATGGACTGCATTACAATTTTGATAAAAATGAAGACCAAAAGAGGAATATTGGAGAAGCACACATGATAGAATTTATCTCAAGAATGATACACTATTGCCATTGTGAATTTACTGGGTTTTAATTTATTTGTTGGGTTCCAAATGGTGTGGTACAATTATAACTGGTATGATAAAGTTACAATAACAAAAATGAAAATATTGTAAGCTATAACTAGAACAGTTTATGTTATTGATTAAAACACCAATGTGTTACAAAACATAGTAAATATCAGATTTGGTTGGGGCTGTTGCAATTGATTGTCTGTTATGACCAGAAGTGTGTTAACAACACTCTCAAGGCAAAATATATGGGTTAATTATTTAAACCCATAAAAGTGTATCTTACTTAGAGTTGGTCATAAAACTGTAAATATCAGTTGTAATGTTTTCACATTGAAGAATCAGATAAACCTCTACCGAAGTGTCAGATATGATAAATATCAAGAAATACTATCACAGTAGAATTAACACTTTAAAAGCTTTCCAATGATACATGTATTGATCACATTAATTGACAGGTGAAAACAATCTTGGTATTAGATTGATATTGCTAATTTGTGCAAATTTTTCCTGATATTGAAATGACAGTTTGGAACATAATAAAACCATTTAGAATTGGCATTGTTTGAAGTGTTTGTCAGCGTTGGCCTTAAAATTGTGCCAATGAAACGAATTTGGATTTTGATAATTTATTTAAGTCATTTTGAGATCAATCGAAGTTTATTCATTATAAAAAATGAAAGAATTAACAATTTTTTTAGTTCTTGCCATTTACTGTTCTGTAAATCCGAATATTTAACATTGTTTAATTTATTTGTCAATCTTTAAAGAACTTGATTAAACTGATAATTTACATGATTAATTGTAAATTGTTTTTATCAGCTACAACTAGTAACAATTCCAATAAATCCTCGTAAATCATGTGTATCTAAGATTCATGACTTCAGATTAGCACCAGGGTAATTGATGCAACACTCTCATTTCACAGTAATTTGTAAAATTACTTCATAAATCAAATAAATTTATACTTGTCAGAATAAGTTTAAATATCACTTTAATATGTAACATTGATAAAAAGATGAAACTAGCTTTAGAAATGTCTAGGTTGCAGTCAAAACGGTTTGATGTAGCAATACTTTTTGAAATGGTAATGTTTATTACACTTTTATCAACATATTTTTTGTAGAGAGCCACAAACAAGTTTTAGAAAACGCCCCAATAGTATGCTCTGATGCCGCACACAATTTATTTTTCAGTTCAATGTATTTGTTTGCATCAAGTTTTGTCTGATTATAAGAAAAAAGTAAAATCACAAAAATACTGAATCCAGAGGAAAATTATAAATAGAAAGTCCCTAATCAAATGGCTCAAACACAATTTTAGAATTTTGAATTACAAAATATTTATTGTTATTAAAAAAGAAACAGAATAAAAGATTGATTGTCAAGTTGATTCTGTTTGATAGTTGATTACCATTTTTCTGAATCCATCAGTTGACCTATTTGTCCTATTTCTGTTAAAATAATCTGTACAAATTCATGAATGTGACAAGTGCCATTAATATCTTCCATCAATTGACCTCTTAGTTAATTTCCTTTAAATGGAAAATGTTGTACAAAGTCAGAAACGTAATCGTCAATATTCCAATGGTCTGTCAGATGACATGTTCGTTTTTTTCTAGTTTTTCACAGAAAGTAACAATCACAGGCACATTACAACTATTTATTGTTAAATTAAAAGCTTTCTTGATGATTTAAGATTTGATGGGCATATTATACTTTCACTTAGACAGCGCTGTCATGGTCGGCATCTAATTTCCAATAATGGTTACATAAACTTTGTCATAAATTGTCTGACTATACTCAGATAATCGAAAACATCAATTTCTTTTTATCAACAAATCCCATTTAAACAATTACACCAAAGTTATGATTGAATTTACTGTGTTTGTACAGAAAGAATAAAATGATAGCTGACATTGATACAGATTTATAACTTGTTAATGTGTGAAAACTATGGTAAAATGAGATTTATCTTTAAAGAAATGAATACAACCATATAGCATTATGATTTATATATATATATATATATATATACGAGTCTAAATTGAAAACTACGTTCAAACCTATGACTGCGTTGGATAAAAACCGCAATTTTTATACGTGTGCATGTCAAACAAATTTCGTTGTAGAAGGGTCTAAAAACAGCACAAACAACATTTTCCAAAAGACCAAAAGAGTGAAAAATTATATTTAAACAAAACGCATTTGACTAACAGGTCGAACAACTGATGTTCTTTAACCCTGCTGACTGCCATTGGCGATTGCCAAATAAAATTGATCACAGGTTGTAACAAAATGGATCTTATTATAAATTTAATACGTCACAGAAAAAAAAAATTGTTAACTTGTGGACAGGATGTTGTGCCACAAACATTCGGTGTCAATATTATATATATAAGAAAGTTACGGGGGAAAAGAGAAAATAGTTTACCACAATACACAGTTATTCTTATTGATAAGGCAGTGACACATGATGTGAAGTAATATTTAATAATTATATGGGTAGATGTGAGAGATATACACTGACAAAGTTCTGATACATTTTAAACTTTCTTACTTTATGTCTTTTGTCTTAAAATAGAAGAGAATTAAATTGTGTTTAAAATTTATAGGAGACTAGGAGAAAGGGCCGCTCCATTCATCCTTCAGTGATTCCTTATATAATCAACCAAATTTTTCCCCACAAAAGGGGGACCCGGCCCCCCTGGATCCGCCTCTGTTGGCAATCATGCCAATATCTTCTTATTTTATATTAAAGTGGAGCATGGTTTACACTTATTGAGTTGTACTGATCAAGAGCATCATTCTTTAAGTATCTTCATACTTACTATAGACACTATCACTGAATTACAAATTATTCAGACAAATTCAATTTTAGTGATTGCATTAAGATGAACAATGATCTCTAAATATCTTCTTTTTGAACATTTGTTATTCTATTACTGTCTCATTGATTTTAATCTAAATCTCATATTGGATTTATTAATACCTACTAGCATGCCATTTCCAGGACATTTCCTAGTTATGGGGTTTTTATTTATTAGATAAGGGGGATTTTTAAGTTTTCATACAATAACTCAAAAATGCTTTATGGTAGGGTTGTTGTCTCTTTGACCATGTTGACACATTCCCCATTTCCATTCTCAATTTTATTTGATCAGTTCAATTTCATGTATCTTTAGTGAATTGTTTATCTACTGACCTTAGTTTCTTTGTGATTTTCTAAAAATTTTAGATTTTGTGTTTCAGAGTTATAATTATAACTTTATTTGTAAATAAGGGGGGATTTTCCTGTTTTAGGACAATGACTCACAAGAACTCTGAACCGAGTTTTCACCCTTGATATCTGTATCTTCAAAGGTTCACTGCCTATGATAGTTGTAATGAGATATCATGCTATTTATTATTGATATCTTATGCTCAGATATTCAAGTTTCAAAAATCTGTATGTAATTGTATAACCTTACTTTTATTTAAGAATTGAATGCTTCTTTTTGTAAATTTATTGGGGTGTAAAAGCGTTGACCGAAGTACATTTTGTATGAAGCGCAACCCTATAAAGTTACAAAAAGAAGCATTCAATAATTACATTTTTTTAGCTAGTATCATGAAAACACAATTTTTATCCAGTTTTATTTAATTCACCTGTGCACTTTATTGTGGAACCTCGTTTCATAATGCATGATAAATGTTATTGTCTCATGCAATTGTTTACGGAATAGCATGTGATGTGCTGTTAGCCAATCAGAATAACGTATCAAATGAAACATACATCTAATGTAATTAGAAGGTACATATTTAGCTGGAGATATTGTCAAAAGAGCTATAATAATGTTAGATATTTTATTTTTTAGGCAGCATTATACTGGCCAGAAGGTACATATTTAGCTGGAGATATCTTCAAAAGAGCTATAATAATGTTAGATATTTTATTTTTTAGGCAGCATTATACTGGCCAGAAGGTACATATTTAGCTGGAGAAATTGTCAGAAAAGCTGTAGACAGAACAGTAGAGAACGTAGAATATGTTAATAAATTACAAGCAGAGAAGGAAAGGTAAGTGCAGCTAGCTAGCTGATTTGAAATAATTTAAATACTTAAATAAGGTTCACATTTCAATATTTTCTTTTTATGCATTTTTGTCAAGCCTGCAACTTTTGTTGCAGAAAGCTCAACATAGGGATAGTGATCAGGTGGCTGCGGTGTTAGCTCACTTCTTAAAAGCTATATATTTTAGAAGGTGGAATACCTGGATGCTTCATATTTTGTATATAGATGCCTCATGTTACGTAGTTTCCGTCAGTCACATGTCCATTGTCCTTGACCTCATTTGCATGGTTCAGTGACCACTTGAAAAAAAGCTCAGATTTTTTATAATGTTAAATACTCTCTTACTATAAGTAATAAGATATCTATGTTTGGTATGTGCGTACCTTGCAAGGTCTTCATGCCCGTCAGACAATTTTCATTTGACCTTGACCTCATTTCATGGATCAGTGAACAAGGTTAAGTTTTGGTGGTCAAGTCCATATCTCAGATACTATATGCAATAGGTCTAGTATATTTGGTATATGGAAGGACTGTAAGTTGTACATGTCCAACTGGCAGGTGTCATCTGACCTTGACCTCATTTTCATGGTTCAGTGGTTATAGTTAAGTTTTTGTGTTTTGGTCTGTTTTTCTCATACTTTATGCAATAGGGTTTACTATATTTGTTGTATTGAATGATTGTAAGGTGTACATGTATAGCGGGAAGATGTGATCTGACCTTGACCTCATTTTCATGGTTCAGTGGTCAAAGTTAAGTTTTTGAGTTTTGGTCTTTTTATCTTATACTTTATGTTATAGGTCAACTATATTTAGTGTATGGAAATATTTTATGATCTATGTGTCAGTCGTGCTCGTTTTATTTGACCTTGACCTTGTTTTCACGGTTCATTTCTCAGTGTTTTTTGTGTTTTCGTTTATTTTTCTTAATCATAAGCAATAGGTCAACTATATTTGGTGTATGGAAGCATACTCGGAATTCACCTTGAACTCGTTACGATTTTGACAGAAAATCAATAATCAGCTGATTGCATTCATAGCTATCGACATCAAAGGACTAATTAATAAAGGTGTTGATTAAATGATATGGTTAAATGGCCCCTGTCACATGTCACAAAGGGGATTTATTAAGCACTTCGCGACGCACGTGTTTGAAGCAAAATTCTTACGCTTCCTCTCCTTCTTTGAATGATACACAGGCACTTGTCTCAAATTTTTTTTTTCTTCTATACCTTTATATTAAGGCATTATACAGGAATTTTTTTTGAGACAAGTGCCTGTGCAATGATAGTCCAGAAAAGAAAATTGTTGTTATAAAGATAAAATATTCAAAAGCAAGAAAGGTCTCTGATTTAAAACTTTATCATTTAACTTTCATATCGACAATTGATTTGAGTTGGTACTTCAAAGTCGTTTCAGTTACACACGTGTTTTAAGCATATAATTTTACTTATTTACGGTGGTCTAGAAAAGAAAACTGTTGTTATGAAGAAAATCTATTCAAAAGGTTGGCATGAGAGTAACCCTTCAATGTAATGACTGCACCTTACACGAGGGATCAATTCCAAGTGATAAGATGCTTCGCTATTTTTGTAAAAACCACTTCTTATTTAGGGGGGGGGCTGGAAAAAAAGGAAAATTTTAAAAGAAAAAAAATATTTGTGCTACTTGGCTAAAAAAATAATAAAGTGGCGAAAAAAATAATTGACCCAGAGGAAACCCTGGTTAGCTGTACATGTCTGCCTGGCATGGTTCATCTGACCTTGACCTCACTTTCATGATTCATTGATCAATGTTTAGTTTTCTTGGTAAATGTTAATTTTATGTGACAGTCGTAATAAATCTTTATATTTAGCAGTATCAACATAATATCAATGATCAGTAAAAAAGGCAAGACATTTCAGTCTGTGCACTCTTGGTAGAAGAATATATGAATGTAATTACAATTTTGAAAGTATTTTTGTATGTTTTATATTTTATATATCTTTAAATAGAATTTAGGCATAAACATTTATCAAAATTGTAAAACAGCATGTTAATGTTTATAACGGTCACCATTAATTTAAATACATTTGCATAATAATACTTATATCAGAAATACATTTTCTGCTTTTTATGCCCCATTTATGGCATTATGTTTTCTGGTCTGTGCATCTGTTTGTCTGTTATTCGTTGGTTCCTCTGTCCAGCTTCAGGTTAAAGTTTTTGGTTGCGGTAGTTTTTAATGAAGTTGGAAGTCCAATCGACTTGAAACTTAATACACGTTCCCTATGATATGATAATTCTAATTTTAATGCCAAATTATTGATTTATCCCAATTTCACAGTCCACTGAACATAGAAATTGATAGTGCAGATGGGGCTTCCATGTACTATGGATACATACTTGTTTGCTGCAAATTTGTATTTGTCATTTATGGGTGTACACAGGACTGATTAACAGGTTGTGTCATACAGTATAAAAATCTTTTATTTTCAGACCAGGTATTAAAGTACAAACATTGAAATGGGATGCCACTAATCTCCCTTTACAGGATGAATCGGTTACTGTGTTTATAACTGATCTGGTATGTATACATCTTACCAATATCATTTTTTACCATAAAATTTAAGAAATGGAATCAGAAATCGAAATATATTTTGATATTTAAAAAAAGCAAACATTGTTGAAATAAGATTCCACTTTTTGGTAATTAAATGAAAGAGGAGTATTTCACATGCATCTTTGAATTATTATATGTTTAATGCAAGTGTAAGACAAGCATATTATATTGCCTCAACAATTGCTCATTAGTAGCATAGGGGAGATAACTTATATTTTTCTGGTGCCATTGACAGGCAAATATTGGATTGCAATACTTTCATAGCACAAGTTAATCTTAATTTTATTTATTCTTTCAGCCATTTGGTGTTAGGTAAGTTTGTACAATGTTTTACGTGCTAAATGCAGTAATTTACAATGTTAATGATTGACAGAACATTACAAATGAGAGAGCTATACTTATTATTATCCATGTGATGTGTTCAACCTTTTTCAATCCCGCTAACTATTTAACTCATCCACATTCCATATGTTTGTGTCTGTCCCTAGTCAGGAGCCTATAATTCAGTGATTGCCATTTGTTTATGTGCTACATATTTTGTTTTTTTTTCTCATTTTTTGTAAATAAATAAGGTCATTAGTTTTTCTTTTGAATTGTTTATCACTGTCATTTCACAGCCTTTTATAGCTGACTATGTAGTATGGGCTTCGCTCATTGTTGAAGGAAGTATGGTGACCTTTTGTTGTTAATTTCTGTGTCATTTGGTCTCTTGTGGAGAGTTGTCTAATTGGCAATCATACCACATCATCTTTTTATATTTATTACAGGCATACTGCTTAAATTCATAATCATTAAGTATTCTGAATATGAAAAAATGACCTGGTTTTGGCCAAAAAAATCATCCACAACAAGTTATAATCATACTTACTGCCTTTATTAATTTTCATCTTTTCTGGATAAGGATGGCCTTTAATTCTCAATCAAGTAAAATTAATGGAGAAATAGTTCTGTGTGCCTATTCATATATTTGTTTGATGGATTTTGTAGATTGGGTTCTAAGAAAGCAAACTCTAGTTTATACCCTGCAGTACTATATGAGATGTCGAGAGTAACAAAACTTAAATCAGGAAGAGCGTGTTTTCTGACCCAGGACAAAAAGGGAATTAACCAGGTAAGAAATTTCTTTTTTTACAATTCTGTTGCTGAACTATAAAAGTTTAGTTGATGTTACAATATCATAAAATCTACATTATGTAGCAATAATTAATGAAATATATGGTGAAAAGATGCCACCTGGTTAAGTCAACATATTATTGTACATTGTTATTTATATGCCCTAGCTGATGTGGAGAGGGCATTAACTTTTAACCTTGTCTGTAAGTATGTATGTCCCAAAATTAGTTTCCATTCTCAAACTGTTTTTTGCCACCAAAAAATGTTACAAAACAAATACACAATGCTAATTATTACCACAAAACACAGATCAAATTTGAATTTTGGTGGTGTCACTTTTACTGTTCTAGAGTAATGCCCCTTTACCAATGAAAAACAATTTTTGTTTCTGTTCACTGACTTTAGTTTGCCTTATCTAAATGTTATGAAACTTATACCCAATGCTTATTACCACAAAACTCAAGTACAAATTTTGGTAACATCACTTATACAGTTTTTATGCCCCACCTACGATAGTAGAGGGGCATTATGTTTTCTGGTCTGTGCATCCGTTCGTCTGTTAGTCTGTGCGTCCATTCGTTCAGGTTAAAGTTTTTGGTCAAGGTAGTTTTTGATAAAGTTGAAGTCCAATCAACTTGAAACTTAGTACACTTGTTGCTAATGATATGATCTTTCTAATTTCAATTTGGACTTTTGACTTCAATTTCACGGTCCACTGAACATAGAAAATGAAAGTGGAAGTTTCAGGTTAAAGTTTTTGGTCAAGGTAGTTTTTGATGAAATTGAAGTCCAATCAACTTGAAACTTACATATGTTCCCTATAGTATAATCTTTCTAATTTAAATGCCAAATTAGTTATTACCCAATTTCATGGTCCATGGAACATGCAAAATGATAGTGCGAGTGGGGCATCTGTGTACTTTGGACACAATCTTGTTGAGTTATAATTTAAAACAAAGAATTTGAAACATCATGCATTTTGTTCCTGGCCCTTGTCATGCTAAACTGTTTTCAGAAATTGCCTAAATTTTGAGTATTTGAAAAATATGCAAATGATATGCAAATGAGCTGTACCCTGATGGTGATCCTACTGATTGCATTTAATCTAAGATAGGGGAACACAGGGTGGATATGGGGTGAGGAAGCTGGGAAGGGTGGGCGGGAATTTGCCCCAAAGTTGGTCCTCATGTTCAAAAAGTGTCGATTTTGATGTTTTTCCATTCTTTTTCTCAGCCTGGAGTCTGAGAGATGCTAATAGATGCATCCAACTGTAGTTTTCAGGTAGAGTGGACCCCAGTGAACAGGTTTATCACAACACTTCTTTAGTCTGAGTGAAGCTGGGTTCATCAGTCTAAAGAAGGTCTTTTGCACCAAGATTTTTTTTCTGATTTTGAACTTTAGCTGGACTTGCAACCGGAAGTAGTTGCGTCCATGGCTTATTTTGATAATAAACACGATCAGTTGTAATATGCCTTTGTGTTAACAGTATTTGTCAAGGTTTCAGTCCTCATAATTCTGTGTTTCAGACCTTGAAGGTAAGCCCATCCCTCAAAAAAAACAATTTTGTCCGATTTCAATTTTTAAAATTTGTACTTGATCTCAAAATGAATATATAGGAGAGTTGTCTCATTGGCACTCACACCACATCTTCCTATATCTATATACAGTGAGAAACATGACACTTAATATAACAGATTGAGGAAACATGAACACACTACAAATTAAATGGCATTATGATGACCTCCAAATGTATGGATTGCCATTGATGCCAAATAATGGGGGTCTGGTACGACAAGGGTTAAAAAGAGAAAAATCACAAACTTACATAATTAACAACATGGTAAATTTTACACGAAAAAGCATCAAAATATGATAAAACTTTCTTATATTAACAACAACCCAAGTTTTTTTTATGTTTAATTTATTCAGATTGGTCCACCTCATCTTTATTGAAAGTATAAGGAAAAGTTTAATTACGAAACTTGTTTTTTTCCTGATGAGTAAAAATTGACGATAATGGGAAAATCATCAAATTTGGGCACTTCAAAAGGGCTGTAGCAAAAAAAGAAGTGCACCAACAGATGATTTTTTTCTTCTTCACCAATAACTTCTTTACAGTCATATAAACCCAAAATTCAGGTTTAGAAAAAAAGTTGAATTCTAGAAATTTCAGGCTCCTCAGAGGTGTACATCCTTAAACTGTTTTTATTCTTTTCAGGCAATGCAGTTAGTTTCCAAGTACTGGAAAAGAAGCACTACTGTGGGGATCAACATGGGAGGACTAGCAGCCTGTGTGTATATGATGTATCGTAACAGTGAAGTTTTTGACAAATCTCAACCTTTAGTGATCCCTAGATTTGATGAGAGGTCACCAAATAAAGATTCCAAGAAAGTTTCAAACATTGAATGAAGAGAATGCATTATCATGAATCTCACACTGTGCTCTGTATATCACTCACTGGTTAAAAACTCTGTGATTAAATTATTTTCCCATTGGAAGCGTTCAAATATTCTCTCCTTTTTTACAGCTTAGAATAGTAAGGCTTACTTGTGCAATAAATATCATCAAATTTCGCCTTCCTGTCATCATAAATTAGTGCTCAATATAACTTGTGTATTGTTTGAACTTAGAGATGTCTTTTGGTTCCTGTAATGTTGGATTGATGTTTTATTTTAATGGTAGATATCTGGGTTTTTTCCCCCAAAGATCCACAAGATAAAAAATAATATAAAACAATAAAATGAATTAACAAATTGGTTACTTTTAGCTTTTAATTTTATCATGTAGAGCCTTCAATATTTAATACAATTATGTAGAATAACAGTCTATAAAATGTAAATTGGTTCAAATTAATTTGCAATGAAGTCCTGCACATTTATAGTAGGTTTTGGTGAAATGTATGGTCCATAACTTTTCCTAAAACTGATATATATATTACTTATGAACATAACATTATGATTAAACTTTTGAAAATGCATACATTGAATTAACAAAAAGATGTTTGCTTTTTATGTAGTAATACACTGTCTTTTGAAAACAGAAAACAGAACCTCTTTTGCAAATATTTTGGTGGATCTTTGTTATGATGGTTTTATTAGTTATAGAGTTATTTTCTCTTAGGAAATAAATATTGACAACACATTTATTGGGGGTCTCATTGAGGAGTTCTGATCCCGGATCCTGCTTAACGTTTTGTCAGATTCCTGTATCCCGCTTACACAATGCACAATGTATGTAAGTAATTCTTATTGTTTTGTAATACACGTGTCCCTCAAGACTTCATTTCCCACTTTCATGGCACAATAATTTAACTTTCATGTGTCATGCTTACAAAAAATCGGCAATCCCGTGTCACTCTTAGACAATAAGTCCCCAATGAGACCCACTTTATTGAACACTTGGGAAATTACATCAGAGTAAACATGAAACTAATATAATAAACATACAACATGCATATGACAAAGTTTAAGAGTTGCCACCCTGAGATGCAGTGAGATTCATGTACATGACATTTTACTTACAATTTAAATACATGTATCAACGATGTATTACAAAAATGAAAAACAATTTACACCAAAATAATTTCTTATGTTGCTTAAAAAAGTATCTGCAGATAATTACAAGCTTTATTTATGATAAAAAAAACTAGGATATTACAGAAAAAATGTATGCGGTTTTACAAAACATTTTAAAAACACTACCGTAACCATCAGTCTTATTTATTTTCATTTTAATATTACAGATTGTTTTTTTGCATCCACTTCAATGACCAAAAGAATTTATTTTTTTGTCAAAAATTGTGTCCATCCCTCTCATACATTTTTTCTTTAAAAGCCCTCAATAGAATCTTAATAAAGCACAAGCTTGAGTAAAACTGATTCAAGCTATTTAAAATATGAACACAGATGTAAAAAGTACACTATACACATGCATTGATGTAAAATATAAAATATCATGTAAAGAGTATTTGAAATCTGGAAGGATTTTCACAATAGTGTTTATATATTTTACATTCTCGAACAAAGTAAAATTTTGTTTTATCATTCAATCAAGGAATTATTTGATGCTGTTAATTTATAAAAAAGTGGATCAATTATTGTAGGTGACATTGATCTATAATTGCCAAATTTTCAAAATTCTCTATCTGTATACCAAATAAGAAAATCATTTTTGAATACATTTAATTTCATCTATGTCATTTTCACAAATTTATTTAACTTACAACATTCAAATTGTCAATAGTGAAAAAAAGCATGTTTACTCTGTAGCATAGAATTATCTATAACAAATAAAATAATTTAAACATAAACTAAAAATAACAGTATTACACATCGTAATCACATAAAAAGAAAATGCACCAAATATTAATGTCTTGACTAAATCTAAAATGCTGCATGTTCTGAGATTCACATTACTCTTCTCAATATTTACATCATCTTCACAGTTTTAGCCTAAAAAATACAGTAAATAAGCATCTTAATGACAAAACAGGGATGATAAAATGAATTAATAAAAGTGAGCACTGAAGGGTATTCTAAAAAGCATAAAAGGTTGTAATAATATTGCATTGTATTTTGATCGACAAATTAAAAATTTGTGTTGGAGTTATCTACCTTTGTTTATGATTTATAACAAAATCATACACCATAATTTAAAATAAAATTAAATTAAAACACATCATATTGTAACTTAAATATCAAGGTATAATATATAAACCATAAATTGCAAAAGAAACATGCACTATTTTGTTTGGACTATCAAAGGTAGTGGTCAAACTTGGAAGATATAGAGATCAAGTCAGTACTAGAGGGTTTTAACTGGGTTTCATGCAATCTTTACAACAATAAAGTTAAACTCTTAAGTACTTTCAAAATTATATTTTGTTCATTGATAAATGCATAGGATAATATAGTTCGGTCACATTTATAATGCAGAAATAACATTTATAATGTGAATGTCAATTTCTCATTATCACCTTGTCAAAATTGACGTATGTTTCTACTTTTTTTTATGTAAAACATTGTCTTGTTTCACATAGGTTTTGATAAAATTAAATGTGAGCATCAATCTTACCAAGTAACAAATAAATATTTGTTTAAACATCTTATATAAAACTTTATTGTCTAAATAAAATAAAAATATGACAATCGCAAAAGATCTCAAAATGTACAAATTTTAGCTATTTCAAACTTCAATCATAAAATGATCATTCGTAAAATATAAGACTTTGTGAAAGAATAGTCACCAAACATACCAAGAAATATTTGTTTGAGTAAAACACTATAGCCTTGCCTGGGCAAACAGAAATACTTCTCAAACTACAAACAATTAATAGAACAACAGAGATCCATGACATAAAATCAGTACATCAACAGCAAGAATGACACAAAAATGCACAGGAACAATGCTTTCATTGCTGTTCTCAATCTCAAAGTCAAAGTGAGGCCCTCAACATGAAACAAAAAATCGTTCATCTCACTGGAAATTTAAGACTGTCGCTAGCACAGGTTTAAACTGCTATAGAATAGAAGGGTACTGGTACCTGTCGCTAGCACAGGTTTAAACTGCTATAGAATAGAAGGGAACTGGTACTTGTCGCTAGCACAGGTTTAAACTGCTATAGAATAGAAGGGAACTGGAACTTGTCGCTAGCACAGGTTTAAACTGCTATAGAATAGAAGGGAACTGATACTTGTCGCTAGCACAGGTTTAAACTGCTATAGAATAGAAGGGTACTGGTACTTGTCGCTAGCACAGGTTTAAACTGCTATAGAATAGAAGGGAACTGGTACTTGTCGCTAGCACAGGTTTAAACTGCTATAGAATAGAAGGGAACTGGAACCTGTCGCTAGCACAGGTTTAAACTGCTATAGAATAGAAGGGTACTGGTACCTGTCGCTAGCATAGGTTTAAACTGCTATAGAATAGAAGGGAACTGGAACCTGTCGCTAGCACAGGTTTAAACTGCTATAGAATAGAAGGGTATTGGTACCTGTCGCTAGCACAGGTTTAAACTGCTATAGAATACCGGTACCTGTTGTCTATTTTTAAATACATGAACAGATAGTCTAACATCATGGATATAGAAATCTTTAGTTTTAAACTATATCAGAAACTTGCAAACTCCATGCTACTTGAAATATTTCAGATTTTCATAGGATACAGAGATAACTTGTTCATATCATAAAGAATAACTTTTTACAACATTTTAAGGCTGAGGATATTATAGGTAGAATAATTTCCCTTTTCTATCTATGTCGCCTCCCCACTCCCTTACTTACTGCCCGGGTTGCCATCAGCATGTACGGCAGCAACAGAGGTTGCTTCCTACCTTTCCTATAAAAAGTTTATTTAAGACCATACATTTATAGGTGTAGTTACCTCTGTCACGATATTGCACATGGCTTTTTCTTTGGACAAGAACATCTTTCATGTACTGGTACATCTTCTAAGACAACTTCTATGTGACGTCCACAACCTTAAAATAAATGTAAAATTCATGTATATTGATGAGGTCTCATTTTATATCAGAATTTGGAAAGGTGGATAAAGGAGAGCAAGTATTTATTAGGGAAGGAGTGTCTATCAACAAAACATCGTACAACAGGATCCAAAGAGCGGACACAGTTATGTCCGTCTGCTCAACCTTCCGTCAGTCCGTCTGTCCATCTGTCTGTCTTTTTTGCTGGCTATTTTGTGGTTGGGGCTCTCATATGGGTTTATACGTGCATTACCATCTTATAGGCAAATAAATATCAATTTAGTCTAGAATGAAAGAGTATTCAATTGTAATAATATTCTGCAAGGGATAATTTAAAAACAATATTCTTACAACAAACCATTTATAATATATATAACGTAACCACCAGAATTTCTCATGTTAACCATTAACTAAGTTTGTTATTCAAATAAAACTTGAAAAAGCATTGGCAATAACAAAAAAACTAAATCGTTTGTTAACGAAATATCATAGGATTTGAAGGAAGAAGATAGAAACAAATCAGCAAGTCATTAATTATAATTGTTAATATAAGGAAGTCTGACTTTAATGAACAAAAGGATTGGTTAAATCTTGTGAAAAGAAAATCCACATAAAAAGAGCAATTATATAAATGAAAATTATAAAAAAAAACAAGAATGTGTCCCAAGTACACGGATACCCCTATCGCACTATCATTTTCTATGTTCAGTGGACCGTGAAATTTGTGTAACCAGATGCTCCGCAGGGCGTAGCTTTATACGACCGCAGAGGTTGAACCCTGAACGGTTGGGGCAAGTATGGACACAACATTCAACCTGGATTCCGCTCTAAATTTGGATTGTGATTAAATAGTTGACACAGCATAGGTTTCTGACACAGAATGAATGTATTCAAATAAACTTAAAATTTTTGTTTTCTCTTAGAGCAATTCACTGCTGTTGAATATTAATCCTCTCAAAAAAATGTTTGAAGAAATTTTCTTTTTATTTATGAAATTTCAAATGAGAAAAATTGAACCCAATTTTTTATTCACATCCCCCTTTCCCTTATTCCAAAACTAATTTCAATTAGAATATTCTAATGAAGTTTGCAACAATTACTACTCATTTAAATACATCATAAAATATTAAGATGTAAAAAAACTGCTTGTTATCACTGAATGGTAAAGATTATTTAAATTTATCAGTTGGTAGAAAAAGTGAATATACATTGTATATTGTATATAACAAAGATTTAAGTTGATTCTGGACAAAGAAAGATAACTCCAATTAAAAAAAATTCTTGCAGATATTTCTTGCTTACTATACTGGACAAAGAAAGATAACTCTTAATTAAAAAAAAATTTGCTATTTCACAATATTGTGAAATTAGATATTTCTTGCCATTGCACAATACTGTGCAATTAAAAAGACTTGCTATTGCACAATACTTAATATAATCATTTTAGATCCTGATTTGGACCAACTTGAAAACTGGGCCCATAATCAAAAATCTAAGTACATGTTTAGATTCAGCATATCAAAGAGGCCCAAGAATTTAATTTTTGTTAAAATCAAACTTAGTTTAATTTTGGACCCTTTGCACTTTAATTTAGACCAATTTTAAAACTGGACCAAAAATTAAGAATCTACATACACAGTTAGATTTGGCATATCAAAGAACCCCAATTATTCAATTTTTGATGAAATCAAACAATGTTTAATTTTGGACCTCGATTTGGGCCAACTTGAAAACTGGGCCAATAATCAAAAATCTAAGTACATTTTTAGATTCAGCATATCAAAGAACCCCAAGGTTTCAATTTTTGTTAAAATCAAACTAAGTTTAATTTTGGACCCTTTGGACCTTAATGTAGACCAATTTGAAAACGGGACCAAAAATTAAGAATCTACATACACAGTTAGATTCGGCATATTAAAGAACCCCAATTATTCAATTTTGATGAAATCAAACAAAGTTTAATTTTGGACCCTTTGGGCCCCTTTTTCCTTAACTGTTGGGACCAAAACTCCCAAAACCAATACCAACCTTCCTTTTATAGTCATAAACCTTGTGTTTAAATTTCATAGATTTCTATTTACTTATACTAACGCTATGGTGCGAAAACCAAGAAAAATGCTTATTTGGGTCCCTTTTTGGCCCCTAATTCCTAAACTGTTGGGACTGAAACTCCCAAAATCAATACCAACCTTCCTTTTGTGGTCATAAACATTGTGTTTAAATTTCATTGATTTCTATTTACTTTAACTAAAGTTATTTTGCGAAAACCAAGAATAATGCTTATTTGGGCCCTTTTTTGGCCCCTAATTCCTAAACTGTTGAAACCAAAACTCCCAAAATCAATCCCAACCTGTCTTTTGTGGTCATAAACCTTGTGTCAAAATTTCATAGATTTCTATTAACTTAAACTAAAGTTATAGTGCGAAAACCAAGAAAATGCTTATTTGGGCCCTTTTTGGCCCCTAATTCCTAAAATGTTGGGACCAAAACTCCCAAAATCAATACCAGCCTTTATTTTATGGTCATAAACCTTGTATTAAAATTTCATAGATTTCTATTCACTTTTACTAAAGTTAGAGTGCGAAAACTAAAAGTATTCGGACGACGACGACGACGACGACGACGACGACGCCAACGTGATAGCAATATACGACGAAATTTTTTTCAAAATTTGCGGTCGTATAAAAACTAATTTGGCATTAAAATTAGAAAGATCATATCATAAGGAACACGTGTACTAATTTTCAAGTTGATTGAACTTCTACTTCATCATAAACTACCTTGACTAAAAACTTTAACCTGAAGCGAGACGAACGAACGGACACATGCACAGACCAGAAAACATAATGCCCCTCTTCTATCGTAGGTGGGGCATAAAAACGTACAAAGGTTTTTTCTTAGAATCCGAGTGTTACTTGATTTTTGTCGAGCCTTCGACTTTAGTCGAAAAAGCGAGACTAAGCGATCCTACATTCCGTCGGCGTCGTCGGCGGCGTCAACAAATATTCACTCTGTGGTTAGAGTTTTTATACGACCGCAAATTTTGAAAAAAATTTCGTCGTATATTGCTATCACGTTGGCGTCGTCGTCTGCGTCGTCGTCGTCGTTGTCGTTGTCGTCGTCGTCGTCGTCGTCCGAATACTTTTAGTTTTCGCACTCTAACTTTAGTAAAAGCGAATAGAAATCTGTGAAATTTTAACACAAGGTTTATGACCATAAAAGGAAGGCTGGTATTGATTTTGGGAGCTTTGGTCCCAACATTTTAGGAATTAGGGGCCAAAAAGGGCCCAAATAAGCATTTTCTTGGTTTTCGCACTATAACTTTAGTTTAAGTTAATAGACATCTATGAAATTTTGACACAAGGTTTATGACCACAAAAGAAAGGTTGGGATTGATTTTGGGAGTTTTGGTTTCAACAGTTTAGGAATTGGGGGCCAAAAAAGGGCCCAAATAAGCATTATTCTTGGTTTTTGCACAATAACTTTAGGTTAAGTAAATAGAAATCAATGAAATTTAAACACAATGTTTATGACCACAAAAGGAAGATTGGTATTGATTTTGGGAGTTTAGGTCCCAACAGTTTAGGAATTAGGGGCCAAAAAGGGACCCAAATAAGCATTTTTCTTGGTTTTCGCGCCATAACGTCAGTATAAGTAAATAGAAATCTATGAAATTTAAACACAAGGTTTATGACCATTAAAGGAAGGTTGGTATTGATGTTGGGAGTTTTGGTCCCAACAGTTTAGAAAAAAGGGGCCCAAAGGGTCCAAACTTAAACTTTGTTTGATTTCATAAAAATTGAATAATTGGGGTTCTTTGATATGCCGAATCTAACTGTGAATGTAGATTCTTAACTTTTGGTCATGTTTTCAAATTGGTCTACATTAAGGTCCAAAGGGTCCAAAATTAAACTTAGTTTGATTTTGACAAAAAATGAATCGGTTGGGTTCTTTGATATGTTGAATCTAAAAATGTACTTAGATTCTTGATTATTGGCCCAGTTTTCAAGTTGGTCCAAATCTGGGTCCAAAATTAAACTTTATTTGATTTCATCAAAAATTGAATAAATGGGGTTATTTGAAATGCCAAATCTAACTGTGTATGTAGATTCTTCATTTTTGGTCCCGTTTTCAAATTGGCCTACATTAAGGTCCAAAGGGTCCAAAATTAAACTAAGTTTGATTTTAACAAAAATTAAATTCTTGGGCCTCTTTGATATGCTGAATCTGAACATGTACTTAGATTTTTGATTATGGGCCCAGTTTTCAAGTTGGTCCAAATCAGGATCTAAAATTATTTTATTAAGTATTGTGCAATAGCAAGTCTTTTCAATTGCACAGTATTGTGCAATGGCAAGAAATATCTAATTTCACAATATTGTGAAATAGCTATTTTTTTTTAATTAGAGTTATCTTTCTTTGTCCAGAATAGGAAGCAAGAAATATCTTATTGCAAGAATTTTTTTTTATTAGAGTTATCTTTCTTTGTCCAGAATCAACTTAAATCTTTGTTATATACAATATACAATGTATATTCACTTTTTACTACCAACTGATAAATTTAAATAATCTTTACCATTCAGTGATAACAAGCAGTTTTTTTACATCTTAATATTTTATGATGTATTTAAATGAGTAGTTATTGTTGCAAACTCCATTAGAATATTTTAATTGAGATTAGTTTTGGAATAAGGGAAAGGGGGATGTGATTAAAAATTGGGTTCAATTTTTCTCATTTGAAATTTCATAAATAAAAAGAAAATTTCTTCAAACATTTTTTTGAGAGGATTAATATTCAACATCATAGTGAATTGCTCTAAGAGAAAACAAAAGTTTAAGTTCATTAGAACACATTCATTCTGTGTCAGAAACCTATGCTGTGTCAACTTTTAAATCACAATCCAAATTTAGAGCTGAATCCAGCTTGAATGTTGTGTCCATACTTGCCCCAACCGTTCAGGGTTCAACCTCTGCGGTCGTATAAAGCTACGCCCTGAGGAGCATCTGGTTGAAATTTTAATAACTTTCTTAAACTATAATGGATTTCTACCAAACTTGGACAAGATAGTATCCAGAAGTGAATTTTGTAAAAATAAAATTCCAATTTTTCCGAATTTTACTTATAAATGGACTTTCTTAAACTATCCTGGGTTTGTACCAAACTTGGACAGAAGCTTGTTTATGATCATAAGATAGTATCCAGAAGTAAATTTTGTAAAAAAATAAATCCATTTTTTGCATATTTTACTTATAAATGGACTTAGTTTTTCTATGGGGAAACATTACTTCACTCTGTGGTTAAAGTTTTTAGAATTTTAATAACTTTCTTAAACTATCCTGGGTTTGTACCAAACGTGGACAGAAGCTTGTTTATGATCATAAGATAGTACCTAGAAGTAAATTTTGTAAAAAAATAAATCCATTCTTTCCATATTTTACTTTTACATGGACTTAGTTTTTCTGTGGGGAAACATTACATTCACCCTGTGGTTAAAGTTTTTAAAATTTTAATAACTTTCTTAAACTATCCTGGGTTTTTACCAAAGTTGGACAGAAGCTTAATTATGATCATCAAATAGTATCCAGAAGTAAATTTTGTAAAAAAATTAATCCATTTTTTCCGTATTTTTCTTTTAAATGAACTTAGAGTTTCTTCCAGTTAACCATACATACATGTACAGTCTGCAGTTGTTTTTAAAACATTTATTAGATTCATAAACTATCCTTGATTTTAACCAAACTTGGACAGAAGCTTCTTAAAATCAGAAGATTGTATCAAGAGGAATATTTTTATTGATTTTTTTCCTCATTTTTGTTGAGCCTGCGATTTACAGCAAAAGTAGGCGAGACACCGGGTTCCGCGGAACCCTTACAAATTTTGTATCTACAATGGTTATTCTATTTTATGAAATAATAGTGATAATTTATACTTTTATTTAGCGTTTTAGAAATTAGGATAAGATCTATTTAAATGTGAAATCAGAGACATATTGTATTATATGTCTCTGGTGAAATAAATACACAATTCAAAAGTTTAACACTGTTGATCTTTGAGAGTGAGGATGACATTCATTAATTAATATTCCCGCTAATAAATAATGTTATCTGCGACAAATTCGGCGTTTTGCAATTGCGCCGATCTGCAATTCGTTTGCGCCGATTTTATCTTTGAATTCATTTGCGCCGATTGTGTACAGGTAATCGTGTACATGTTAATTACAAATAATTACATTAGATGTAAGTTGCATTATAATACGTTATTCTGATTGGCTAACATGTTATTCCGTAAACAATTGCATCAGACAGTAACATTTATCATGCATGATGACACGAGGTCCCACAAAAAAGTGCACAGGTGAATTAAATAAAACTGGATAAAAATCGTGTTTTCATGATTTTAGCTAAAAAAATGTAATTATAAGTATTGAATACTTCTTTTTGAAACTTTATAGGGTTGTAAAAGCGTTGACCGTGCGTACATTTTTAGAATGAAGCGCTTCCGCGCTTCATACAAAATGTACTTCGGTCAACGCTTTTACCACCCAATAAATTTACAAAAAGAAGAATTCAATTCTTAAGTGAATGTTATTTTTTAATTCTATCATAATAAAACAAATAGCCAGTTGTGTATATTTTATGACTCAATTATAACTGTTTTCCCCTGCTTAATTTTAAAAGATAAAATATAGAAAACTGAGAAGATGTGATATGATTGCCAATGAGACAACTCTCCACAAGAGACCAAATGGCACGTAAATTAATCACTATAGGTCACCGGCGTACAGCCTTCAACAATGAGGCCAAAGAGCACTCTCTGTTCACATCCACTTAAAAATCTATTTGCAGCATTCAAAGGCATGTAACATTAAAATTATATCCAGATCCAATCTAATTAAAACCAATATTCTTTCTAGGTGCATATAATTTTACTCATGCAATGCAAATGGGATCATGCAAATATAAAATCGGACCTAAGGAAAGAATCAAATAGGAAAATTTATTATCGGCGCAAAATGTCATACGCCCGACAAATTAAAGTAAAGTAAAGTATTCGTTATTTAAAGTCGGGTTGCATATATACATAATAACAAAGAACATGAGCTCATAAGAGCTCTTTAACCGACTGAAAGTAACTAAAATTTACCTTTTTGAAACCCCGTTTGGAGAATGTGTTAATTCACGAGATTCAACTACACCATTGTTTTAGTGAGTTGGGCGGCCGACATTGACTTCACACTGATATCACTAAAACAAACAGCTGATATAAAATTGTTGCCATTTGCAATTATTTATCCCTATCAATGATTGAAACTCTCACCAATGGTCAATGAAATCCCGTCGAAACAAATGACAAATTCCGAGGACGATTTTCAATGAGTTTTAGAAAATGAACATAATATACAACATAAATGATGATAAATGAATATTAGGTCGATTCAATATGAACCATGCGACTACTCGATTGAGTATTAAAGTGGTAGTTGGAATACAATATCCGAACACTGCTGGTGCTTTCAAATATAGCTCCTGCGACTAATCGCTTAAATGGACCCTGCAACTTTTTTCGATTGGTTAATTGGTATAGGTGGAATGCAATACTCCAAAACTACTAGTGCTTTTCAATGGAACCTTCGATCAACTGCCTTCGACTATTCGATTGTTTACGTGGTAGGTGGAATACCATATCGAAACAATACTGGTGCTATATAAATGGACCCTGCGACTTTTCATGGCGATATTGAACCAAAGTTTGGATCTTGCGACTTTTCGATTGAATAATAAGTTGTAGGTGGATTACGATATCCTAACACTACTTGTGCTTTACAAATGGACCATTTGACTTCTCGATTAATTACAATAATTAGTGGTAGGTGGTTTACGATATTTCAACACTTCTTGTGCTTTTCAAATGGACCATGTGACTACTCGATTGATTACTAGTAATTAGTGGTAGGTGGAATACGATATTTCAACACTTCTTGTGCTTTACAAATGAACCATGTGACTACTCGATTGATTACTAGTAATCAGTGGTAGGTGGAATACGATATTTCAACACTTCTTGTGCTTTACAAATGGACCATGTGACTACTCGATTGATTACTAGAAATTAGTGGTAGGTGGAATACGATATTTCAACACTACTTGAATTTCCAAATGAAACATGTGACTACTCGATTGATTACTCGAAATTAGTGCATGGTAGGTGGAATACGATATTTCAACCCTTCTTGTGCTTTTCAAATGGACCATGTGACTACTCGATTGATTACTAGGAATTGGTGGTAGGTGGAATACGATATTTCAACACTAAATGGACCATGTGACTACTCGATTGATTACTAGAAATTAGTGGTAGGTGGAATACGATATTTCAACACTAAATGGACCATGTGACTACTCGATTGATTACTAGGAATTAGTGGTAGGTGGAATACGATATTTCAACACTACTTGTACTTTCCAAATGCAACATGTGACTACTCGATTGATTGATTAGTGGTAGCCCAACACTATTTGTGCTTTACAAATTTACCATTTGACTACTTGATTGATTAATTAGTTGTAGGTGGTGCTTGTGCTTTCCAAATTACCATAGACCCCGCGACTTTTCAATCGATTAAGGGGTAGGTTGAATACGATATTCAAACAATATTGGTTCTTTCCAAATAGACACTATGCGATTATTTGATTTATTTAATAAATGGTAGGTGGAATACGATATTACAGTACTGGTGCTTTGAGTTACTTATTTAAAGTATACAGATTGAATTCAGTCGTTTTCGTTGTACAAGGTCGGTATAGGCTCTTATGAATAATACAACAGGTAAAATCAAATTTTCCTAAATCTTGAATGTTTTTTACTTTGGTTTAATGTTTCCTGTATTAAATGCGTATTTATTCTGTAATTCATGTCACGAGATGCAAAGGAGAGCAATATAAAACACACCTTATTCAAATTACACCTAACGGAGAAACTTGTGTTACTGACACTTTAAACACACCAATTGACTTTTCATTATTTAAATGTCAGGTAGAGAAATCACCCGAAGGCTAACAATGATACAATTGTAAAAGTGTGTTCCTTTTCTATCGAGAAGATGTATTAGATACATTATTGTATCAATTTCCATCAGACACCAGAGAGGCGCTTCGGTAGGGAACGGAGTATCATGCGTATATTCCCTTCTTTTAAGCTAGCCTCTTCTTTTTGTTCAAGTTGAATTGAAGTAAAACTTAATATTCTTTTTATTAAATTTATTTAGCGGTCATATGTACCAGTTTAAAAGCCAGCATATTGACTTAACTAGAATGTTAAAAGCCTCGTTGGCAAAATGTTAGACAAAACTGTGTTTATTTTATAAAATTCCTAACGGAGTTTCCTATCCTTTATTTTTAAATGGAATTACAAATGTGAAAGACAAATAAGGCATATAAGTAATGGTCAAAGAAAGGAACAACTTTATATAACAATTTTTAGACACAACATTTATTTTCAGTTAACTTCTTTGGACAAAATTGCAATGGAAGGGATATATACAGATCAACACAAAACTTTTCAACAGAACTGAACTATTCGACGTAGGTTTTATACCCAGGGACTTTAGTATAGAAAGTCCCTGGTTTACCATAATTAAAGCCATTTCATCAATGATTGTGCAAAATGTGTTGGACTTTTTAATTCCAGGAAAAATGTCCATCTAACAGAAGAAAGGACAACTTATATAACATCATATTTTTTTTAATTTAAAAATTATCCTTGGCCGAAATTGCGATTGAAGGGATATGCACAAATAAAACAGACATGAATAAAATTCTTTCAAAATTAACATAAGTTTTACTTGTGAATTAATGTATTTCATCTTGAACAATGTAAAATCACATACTTCATAGTCTTAGGTAAAAAAATCGTCTGACAAGTATGTACTAAATAATGTATTATGATAAATAAGTCAACTAATCTACAGACATATAGATGTATACACATACCTGATCATTTTTGTTACATATATTTATTTATTTATAATTTTTTAGTGTTATTTCTAACCTTCAGGACAGACTTCGAGTGCTCTTCACGTCTAAACTTTAATCGACGATTTTGTTCCTTTCCAATTTGTCTCTTTTCTAACATTTTTTTTAACTCCACAAGATTGATTTGACTGGCATTAAATCCTGATACTTTTCAACTGATAAGTCCCTCAACAGTATTAATAAATTGTAAACAAAATAATCACATTGTAATTAATAAAACAGTGTCGTACGTCTAATCATTTACAAAAGTCAAACCATATTATGATCTATTAAGAGTAATGTGCAACATTAATTTAGTCTTACCTGACCATGTCATTTTTTGGCACTTTTTACACCTTACTTTTACACACATCCTTTAACTCGTCACACACATTCTCTTAATCCAACTCAGTCAAGATCGCATCTCCATCAAGATCATAATATAGAACGCCCTGAAAAATTACCTGTACATCAGACAGGTGCAAATAGAAAACACGCCTTACAAATGTGTTAGAGTGATAATTATTAAGACGAATGTCTCCTTACCTAGCTATTATTTTCCGTTCGAGGAACAACATCGGGAGTTGATTTTGATCGATCTATGTATATTAATATGGCCATTATATATTTATCAATATATATATAGGCCAAGACCACAATTTATCACCTTTATTACGAATATATACTTCACAACACAAATAACACACCACATTTTGCCATACATATATGATATATATTATAAAGTTTCACAAAAGTGGTTTTTTTTTCTGCTTCAAAATTTGTAGAAATGTACTATACTAAAGTATAACTTTACAATCAAGGATTCACTATACAAATCCTTGTTATAATTAATGATCATTTATGCAAAATTTCAGTAAACTGATAATTTTAGTGTCGACAATGAAGATTTAAAAACAAGAAAGTAAATAATCAAAAGTCTGAGAAAAGTAAATTCCAAATAAGTCATTTATAGACAGGAATTGGATTATGAAACTGAAAATCAAATTCATTTTCAGTGGGTTTTTTTCTGGTGAAAAGTTCCACACGATTTCAGTTTTGCAGTTTTCGGAGCTAGTCTTTACTATACCATACAGTATGATGGATGTGTATGACCTTAATTTCACGGTAAGCTGTCAAGTTTAAATTTGTATAATTGTTGGATATATTTTGAGACATATACTATACATAAAACCAGAGACATATTATAATACAATATGTCTGATAAAACACAGAAAAGATTGGAAATAACACGGTGTGAACTTTTAATATTAAACTAAACGTTATAAATAACTAATAGACGGGAAATGAATCGTGTACAGTTCTTCTTCGTCTTCTTTATTTTTACCCAATACACAAAAAGGGTAGATCTTAAGACTTGGCAGTTTTAAAAGCAATACTAGTCAAATAAAGATTCATCAACATTTGACTGACTTATAATAGCAATCATATTAAAATAAGTTCTCATCACTTGCTCCTCGATTTTTAATATGTCGCCGTGTGGCGATGAGAACTTAATTTAATAAGATTGACTTACTAGTACTCGAAGATCTTGTCTTGACGCGTAATGATTATTAAAGTGTATATCTGTCTTTTTATTTTTTTTTCAAAAATTCCCATGCAGAGCAATTTCCTAAACAAGGAGACTAATGCAGATTTTGGACATGTTCACTTCTATAAATTTGTAGATCTTGCATTGCTGATCGTTTTTGTTCTAAAGTTTCTATATATATCTATAACACTTGGTATAAGTTAAATCGCTAAAATTGATTTAAATCGTCATTAAAGGACAAACACTCCAACAATGTTGTTGTAGATGGGCAGTAGGTTACTGAGATCGTATATAAATAACATCCTGAAAAACTTTTGGTCGTTATATTTTCTCCATCTAAAACAGTTTTTAAAATAATAGACAAACCTACCCCTATGATCTAGTTTTAGGCATGTCCGCTATGTTAAACTAGTAGCTCTAATGAGCCTGTGTCGCTCATTAAACAAAGGAAGCAGATCATTCATGACAAAATTGTGTTTTTGTGATGGTGATGTGTTTATACATCTTACTTAAGTAAACTTTCTTGCTGCTTACAATTATCTCTATCTATAATGAACTTGGCCAAGTAGTTTCAGTGGAAAATGCAAGTAAAAATTTACAAATTTTATGAAAATTGTTAAAAATTGACTATAAAGGGCAATAACTCCTTAGGGGGTCAATTGACCATTTCAGTCATGTTGACTTATTTGTAAATCTTACTTTGCTGAACATTATTGCTTTTTACAGTTTATCTCTATCTATAATAATATTCAAGGTGATAACCAAAAACAGCAAAATTTCCTTTTCCAATTTAGGGGCAGCAACCCAACAACCAGTTGTCAGATTCATCTGAAAATTTCAGGGCAGATATATGTTGACCTGATAAACAATTTTACCCCCGTGTCAAATTTGCTCTAATTGTTTGGTTTTTGAGTTATAAGCCAAAAACTGCATTTTACACTTATGTTCTATTTTAGCCCTGGCGACCATCTTGATTTGATGGCCAGGTCACTGGACACATTTTTTGACTAGATACCCCAAATATGATTTTGGCCACGTTTGGATTAATTTGGCCCAGTAGTTTCAGAGGAGAAAATTTCTGTAAAAGATAACTAAGATTTACAAAAATGGTTAAAAATTGACAATAAAGGGCAATAACTCATAAAGGGGTCAACTGACAATTTCGGGCAAGTTGACTTATTTGTAAATCTTACTTTGCTGAACATTATTGCTGTTTACAGTTTATCTCTATCTATAATAATATTCAAGGTAATAACCAAAAACAGCAAAATTTCCTTAAAATGACCAATTAAGGGGCAGCAACCCAACAACGGGTTGTTTGATTCATCTCAAAATTCCAGGGCAGATAGATCTTGACCTGATAAACAATTGTACCCCCATGTCAGATTTGCTCTAAATGCTTTGGTTGTTGAGTAATAGGCCAAAAACTGCTTTTTATCCCTATGTTCTATTTTTAGCTGTGGCGGCCATCTTGGTTGGTTGACCGGGTCACCGGCAAAATTTTTAAACTAGATACCCCAATGATAATTGTGGCCAAGTTTGGTTTAATTTGGCTCAGTAGTTTCAGAGGAGAAGATTTTTGTAAAAGGTAACGACGACGGACGAAAGACGCCAAGTGATGGGAAAAGCTCACTAGGCCCTTCGGGCCAGGTGAGCTAAAAACAGACTAGCCGGTCATGGGATACATTTTAAAAACTTAGTTGTGGATACGACAATGATGATTTTGGTCAAGTTTTGGTGAAGTCGGTAGTTTCAGAGAAGTTTAGGAAAAATCAGTAAAAGACAGACGACGGAGCCAAGTGATGAGAAAAGCAAACTTGGTTATTTGGGGATATCATGAAATATAATTGAGGAGGTCATGAAATAATTGAGGACCTCCAATAATATACATCTCAATGCAAATGATTTATGGAGATCCTGCAATATTTCAAAAGCTCCTCAAGAATGTAGACAAAATCCGTGTCTCATATATTATATTGATTAACATTTATCATCTTTGGATTTATATTTCTTATTGGCCAGTCTACAGTTTCTTCGAATCTGCTTCAAATGTTGACTTTTTATTGCACTGCAGCATTACTTCGGAAGCATCTAAGTTTAACTATAAACTGAATCCTTGGTTTTAATCCAGGTTGTTGGTGAAATGCGTGTCGCTCAATCTTAAAAGAAGTTTTATGTGTAGTGTTTTGGGGAAATGTTATATTGCATGTATTTTGTTGTGGTTTTGTTTTATATAACAACTTGGTATGGTCGGACTTGTGTTATATATAGTCTGAGAGAGTTGGCGCAATCAAGAGATATTCCATGAACAGAACATTTTATTGAGAAAATAAACATTAACGCGATACACTTTTATTCTGTTTTGGATATCAATGGTTTCAACTAGTCATGCTTGGATGACCATGGAAAACTATATTGTTGCGGCACATTTATATCCCGTATAAATATGCACACCAGAATATAAAACTTAAAGGGGCACTAGCTGCCAAATTCCTGTTCACTGATTTGACTCAAATTCTCATATTTTATTTATAACAATGTAAAACATTTTTCCAACCTATCAAAAGTAAAAATAAACAATTTACAGGACATGGTCTCAATAAGATGTAGCTTCGTTCCGTGAGAAATTTAGCCAAGATGCCATCTAATAAACTATCGAGTTTACCTTCTATGACCATATAAGCGATGTCAACATAAACACAGATATAAATAGATCAAGCAACTCGTGCAATTGGATTTTTATAGGTCTGTTATTTTTGTATTATAGATTTAAAAAATGTATGTGTATCGTCGTTTTTACCGTTAGAAGAATATTTTTGTGGATCGAATCATTCACTTAAATTATTTACCTTTGCTTCACTTTCAATGTTTACATTCGTTTCCTTTAAATAACCGTACACGGACATTGCATGCGTTATTCTATCTCGGTCTACGAGGTTAGATTGGAGTTCACACGAATATGGATTTTTTTTAGGTCGAATTATTCACTTGCAAGTGAATAAGTCATTATCAATGTTTATTAGCTTAATTTGATAAAATTGAACCATTTTAGCTGATATAAGCAAATTTTTAATTCACTATTTCACTTTCATTAATGATTGAACAAAAAAAACATACTTGAGATTTTTTATATTTCTCGTAGCTAATGCCCCTTTAAGTTGATCATCCAAATAGATGTCATTAAGCAAGGATTTTAATGCTGAAGGGGTATATAAAGTTCTGACTCTATTAACCATCATTGTAATTATAAGTTTCTCCAGATGACTAACTTGTAGACAAGAGTGCACACGCTGAAATTCTGTCCGTTTTACTTTTCATTGAATTCATATCGAAAGTCTGTAATATGATTAATATGAAGGTTTACTAAAAGTATCAAATAAACTTAAAATTATAAACGTTCTATAAAAAGGAGTTCAAGGTCAGATGAACCATATCGGACAGACATGTCACAAGTTCACTTTACGATCACCCCATACACCAAATATAGTGCTACAATCGCTTATACGTTTAGTAACTGAGAAACAGATCAAATCATAAAATCTTTACATTCAATCGTGTAAAACATGTCAAGGTCATATGAACCATACCAGACAGACGTGTACACGTGACCATACAATCAACCAATCCACCAAATATACATATTGCTTAGAATATCTGATAAACTGATAGAATTACGAAAACTTCTCATTGACCCAAATGAACCATGGAAAGATTGATTTAATTTATAAGTGGGGATTAAGTCAAATTGAATATTGCATTGTATAAAGCATTGGTTGTAGTCAATTCAACTACCTTTCTGGACAAAGAAAGATAACTCCAATTTTCAAATCGATTTTAAAGATGATTACATTTATTCTGGACAAAGAGAGATAATTCCAATTTTCAAAGATGATACCATTTATTCTGGACAAAAGAACGCCAATTTTCAAAGAAACTTTTTAAAATGATACCATTTATATTTCTTAAACAGCAATGTTTCATTTTGTTAAAGGGTAACTGTTCAACTGTTAAAGTGACACCAACAAAATTCAAACTTGATCTGTGTTTTGTGGTAATAGTCATTGTGTATAAGTTTCATAACATATGGTTGAGGCAAACTAAAGTTTTAGAATGGAAACTAATTTTGGGACATACAAACTTACAGACAACTGACAAGGGTAACACTTAATTCCCCTCCGCTACGGCGGGGGCACAACAAATAAAAAAAAAAATTTTGTTCAAGCAATCATTGAAACATGAAAATGAGATCAAGCAAAATGGACATGTGCCAAATGGAATATACGTAGCTGTGCACAAGGTATAAAGGTATAAAGCCTCCAGGTCTCCTACCTTCTGAAATATAAATCTTTAAACTGACAATTTGTCATTCTGCAAACTATCCTGATTTACAGGGGGATATATATCTCACGAGAAGTCTCAACCTGATTCTCAAAATTCAGTACTTAAAAACTTGGAACACCTCAAAACAGGTATGTAAATGAGTAAAGAGCATTTAATCACTTACATACTCATTGACAGTCCCTTTGGTATCTTTCGTCCCTCTTTTCAAACAATATGGATTTAAATAATTTATGACAATAACACTGCAGGGGAGAATATGTTCCTCTTTTGCTTAAAATACACCTAGTTGGCAGGTATGAATTTGTGATACTTGCATACTTTAACTTTTATACAGGCAAGCTAAAAAAAACTCTTTTTGGCATCCTCTTTAAACAAATATGACAGAGTTTGCCCTTACCCTGGCAAAGCTTTAAAGTGTGTCTTTATGGGAGGGAAAGGGGGACACATGGTCAATAAAATTGCTAAAAGATGAAAGAGAAAGTTTTCATTCCACAGAAAACATTGTTTTTCAGACATATACTATTGTAAGGAACAGTTACATTGAATTTTGACCGTTTGAATTGATAAACATTTATTCCATCAAAATAAATTTCATCCAAATCAGGCAAAGTAAACTCAAAAGGATGGTATGAAGGTACTTTTATTTGCTTCCATTTTGAGCTTAACATTACTCGTTCCGTTAAGAGGAATTTACAAACATATGAGAGAACAGTGGTTAGAAGATACCCATGCTGAAAATTATTTTCTAACTTATGTATCTGATTTAAAAAAACAACAACATTTACCCTGTAAAATAAAAAAAATGTAAAGGTTCCTGGGAACCCAGTGTCTCACCTAATTTTGCTGCTAATCACAGGTTCAACAAAAATTAGGAAAACAATTGATTAAAATATTCCTCTCCGTACTATCTTTTGATTGTAAGAATCTTCTGTCCAAGTTTGGTAAACATCCATTTATAAGATAATAGGGAAAAACAGGTACAACATTTTATCAAAATTTCCTTCCAGGTACTAGCTTTAGGTCATAAACCAGCTTCTGTCCAAGTTTGGTACAAATCCAGGCTAGGTTCAGAAAGTAATTAAAATTTCAAAAACTTTAACCACAGAGTGATTTTTTGTGGACGCCATTGCCAACTGAATGTAGGATCGCTATGTATCGCTTTTTGACAAAAGTTGAAGGCTCGACGAAAAGAAAACTTGAGTAAAGCTCAAAGTAAAATAAAAATTTGGTCAGATCAGCATGTCAGAGAAAGAATTTTTTAATCAGGTGAAATTTTTAAATTCCTTTAATGCACTAGTTAGATACTATTGGTCACATCCATTGACACAAAGGTTAGTGTTGAAGATTATGTTGTTTAAACTCCTAGGTGCCTCAAAGGAAAATGTGATTAAAGGGCAATTACTCCTGCATGAGTCATCCAATTGTTTTGGCCAGATTGACATTTTTGTAGATCTTGCATTGCTGATAATTTTTGCTGCTGTTTCCAGTTTCCACCTTTTAATTTTTTTTAAGGTAGTTTAAAGATCGTTAAAAAGGGAAATTACTCTTTTGCCTTGTAATTACAAAACAACTGTTACTTTTTAATTCAAAACAACAGTAACTATTACACCCATAAATTCTTTTAATTATTTTCCTGTTAATGGAAAGCAATTATATATAAATAAACTTTTGATACCCTATACTTCAAACAATATCTACCAATGAATTATTAACTAAAAAATTCAGCTTCAGTTCCATTTTGAGCCAATCCCAATTTACAATATACAAGAGGAATAGGTTTTAAAATTCAGAACTAAAAGTTAAGGCTTAGCTTAAACTTAAATTTGAGATACATTTACATGATGTCAAGTTTGTTTCTAATAGGCCTAGCAGTTTCTGAGTCAAAATATTAAAGTCTCTTTTCCATTCCTGGTGGAAGATTCCCCCTTGAGGGTATCACTAGCCCATTAGTCAGCACTTCTGTGGTTGACTATCATTAATATGATCATAGCAATTGCTTTAAAAAATAATTGATTCATTGGAGTTGATGTAAGATATATTCAAGGCAATGATTATTCAAAACACAATTAAAGTACAGTTTTTTAGTAAGAGTTTGTCATATGAGAACTGGGATTTACTCTGACACTTTTTTTTCAGTCATTAAGAAACAATTTGGTTTAGCGACAAAACACAAAACTTGGCTTTATATACAATCAAACAAATAAACATTAATAGTCTGAGTATTTTAATTTCACTTAATTTTATAACAAGCACTTTATATATTCTGAAGCTTTTGATGTAATATACTCATTTAAATTTGCTTCAAGTCTCAAGCAATGATATGTTTAATTTGTTTACAATAAGACCAACATCTTTTATCTTTACTTGAACTTAATATAGCACATTCATTTTAATTGACCTTCCTTACCCTAGACACAATTATAAAATGTCTTCTAAAGTAAACTTTTATATTCTCAAGTTAATTGAACTCATTAACTAGTCAAGTAAAACTTACATGATTTCATAATTAATGCTTTTAGCATCATGATGCATTGAATGTACTAATTTGAAATTTGTTACCAAGCCTTTTCAATTTCTTTTTATTTAAATATCAATTCCCCCCTTATTAAAGAAAAGAATTTCTGATAGCAACATGGAGCAAACATTGTTTTTAAGCTGATATAAAATGATCAATGGTATTTAATACTTAAATAGTACTTTTTATACTATATATGATACATGTATTAACATTTGATTATTGCTTTTCCAATATTTGTTCCTTTAAAAAGTCCTTGGAATGCCGAATACATATTCTCTATACCCTCTGTTACTGTTTCTCTGTACTTCATTTTACCCTGAAAAGTATCATAAAGTATATATTTTCATCACTATTGAAACTAATGAAGGATGTACTTTAAAGGAACAGATATTGTTTTATGTAAACACTGCCTGATGGATGAATGTTTGATAAATTTTATCAACTTTTGACAGAATGCCAAAGTTTCTTAAAAATCATGATGACAACCTATGTAACATATGTGGACAAATTTTACATCCCTACTGTATTTTTTTTTTTTATTTATTGATGATATAAAAGCTTTAAAATTTATATGAAAAATCATTTTTTGTAAAAAGAAAAAAAAAGAAAAAGAAAGTAACTACCTCTTTAATCCATTGTGCCATTTGTTTTTCTCCTTCAGGGTATCTGTCCAACCATTTACCAGAAATAATAAAACCCTGCACAGACAACTGTTTGAAGAGGATTGTTGGGAATGGTGAAATTCCTACAAAATGATAAATAAAATAAAAATATGAACATACTAATATCAAAGTCATTCTGAGAAAGTTCCCATTTGAACAACACTAACTAAGGTAACTAAATTGTGAAAAATACAATCATGTATTTTAATGGAACATGTTGGATTATCCAGACAATATCTTTATCTCATTTGCATTAATCTCACCTCCTCTCCTTTCAAATTTACAGCTCCATATTTTTCTCTTTTGCACTGAAGCTATGCAGAGGATGCACCTCATAAATAGTGCTAATTTTCTTGATAAAATAAAGTCTCAAGGCTATTCTATTTTCCATCTTATTAGATATAAAGTTCAACTTCACTTTCTTTCAAAGTTTTGCTACCAATCTACATTTATTGTGGATTTCCTTTAATTTTCAGTTAGTTTGTAGGTTTTATTAATATAACAGCCTTCCTTCAATGGGCAACAAAAAATAGTACTTGCAGGCAGGACTTGCACATCATTAGGTATCTGATAAAGAGTTGACTCAATAGCAATCATACCACATCTTTTCATTTTCATATTAACCAGTAATAATACAATAGGTATTGTTTTCAATAGTATCATTGGGTTTGCAATAAATAAGGGATGTCTTTATATCTTTCATTTTCTATTGACTTAAATAACCATCCTGCTATTGCCAAGGTGTAAACAAGCAATAATTTCTTTTTTTATTTTAATATTAAGGTGGTACCTAACACTAAAGGGAGATAACTCTGTAAAGTCAGCTAAACGTTTTAATTATGTTGTGTTGTAAAAGGAATATTAAGCTTCTCAATGATCAAAATTGGTGTTTGTCAAATTACTATATAACCAGTGTAATTTTTTTGACCAAACGGTTGGTTCAAATTTGTTTTAATTTGTTATTTTTGTAAAAGTGTCAAAGTAAACTTTGACAAAATTTTATGAAAATTAAACGAGCCAAATCAATTTTAGTGAAAGTGTTGGGTACCACCTTAAGGCAACTTCACTTTGTTATTTATACATGTTGCATCATCCCATATCCTTCTTATTCCAATGTATTATATACTGACCTTTTGGTTGTTCTGTTGCATTATACCCTGAGATGGTACCACAAACTGAAATTCTCCCAAATGTTTTCATATGTTCTAGGACTGTCGTTGTAAACTCTCCTCCTACCTATTAAAACAAAAGAACAGATTTCCAATGTCCCAGCATTGCACATATTTTATATATCACAGGAACATGGGCAAAAACTATAAAGAGCATTTTTTTTTGTACTTTAAAAACCTTTTATTAACATCTTAGAGAAATGAAGGCTTTAGAATAAATATTTCCAAGGGGCATAAATCATTAAAGATATTTGATCAGCACTTATTTAAAAAGCGTCAAAGACATTGGGGTATGTATAATCCTATGATATAAGTTTTATTATTATAAACATAATTACAAGGACTGTATGGTGTGGGTTTTAAATATAAATAAAGGTAGATGTAAGACATGAAAGTAATCAAACTGAATGTAAACTGAAATAAGACTATCAAAATAAAATATTTACAAGGACTGTATGGTGTTGGTTTTAAATATAAATAAAGGTAAATGTAAGACATGAAAGTTATCAAACTGAATGTAAACTGAAATAAGAGTATCAAAATAAAATATTGCAAATCCCAACTTCTAAGTTGCTCAATATCATACACTTTTTTTTGTAAAAGTCTCTATTAACACTTACATTATCAAAATAACAATCTATTCCTTCTGGTGCAGCTTCTTTCAATGCTTCATCTAACTTTACGGTTTTATAATTGTACGCATAATCAAATCCTATATCCCTTAACCACTGACATTTCTCCTCTGTCCCTGCAAAACCTATCACTTTACATTTCTACAACGAAAAATAATAAACCAACTATATCAATAATAATGTATAAAAAATAATACAAAAGCAAATAATCAAAATCATACAAAGTGAATTTGGTTCTTCTAGATACACAGTGATTATATAACTAATTTATGTAAAATTCCAAAACATATATGTGTGTTATACTCATAAACATTAATCCATTTGATCTTGTACGTCTTATCATTTGCTGTATTCAGTTTTTCTCTATCTGTTGTAGTTCTACATAATATTCAAAAATTGGGTAAAAATTATCATTTTAGGGGAATAACTTCTATTATGAGCTACTGAAATTTCAGCCATTCTGTGGATTCATTTATTTTTGTGGGTTTCAATTTTCGTGGATTGATGAAAACTTGTCTTTTCGTGGATATATGATTTTGTTGTTTTTCAAAAGTCTGCACACATCCTAATACAAAATTTGTTATTCGTTGAACATTTAAATTCGTGGTTCACCTGTACCCACGGAAACCACGAAAATTGGTATCCAACAAATAATAATGAATTCACAGTACTTATATGGTAATATTTATATGCATGACTTTTTTTTTAAAATGTAAAAAGGAAAATCACAGAGATACCTTGATCTTAGCAATCTGTCCCACCACACTGCCAACTGCACCAGAAGCAGTGTTTACCAAAACTGTTTCTCCCTCTGATGGTTTACACAATTCAAGAAAACCAAAATATCCTGCCATCCTGTAAAAAGCATTGTTTTCATTACTTCAGGTTATTATATATGTAATAAAATTGAGAATGGAAATGGGGAATGTGTCAGAAGGACAACAACCTGACCGTAGAGCAGACAACAGCAGAAGGTCACCAACAGGTCTTCAATGTAGCAAGAAATTCCCGCACCCTGAGGCTTCCTTCAGCTAGCCCCTAAACAAATATATATTACAGTAGTTGAGTGATTTGGGACTTCATCTAAGACTTTTCTGTTCTGAAGAAAATTAAAAATGTATACGTATGTACATTCGGAACTCAGGTTAAAAATATATGTCTACTACAATGTACATATTTTTGACAAATTTAGGGTTAAAAATTAAGCAAATGCTAATAGATTATAAAGGGGGAATTTATTCTCTGGTGAATATAAAAACAAAAAAACATTTATTTTGCTATTAGAAGTAATACGCCTGAAAATATCCCATTGAGATTTAAGAAGATATGGGTAATATAAAGATAAAAAATCATAAGATCATTTATGAAAAAATAAAATACCAATAATGCCCCTGAAATTTCAGTATCGCAGGCTTATTAATAACATCAAAAACGTTATCAAAGTACAAGAACACACCTTACCCAGGCATTCCCACCACACCAAGAGCTGTGGATAATGGAAGATCTCCAAGCTCAGGCATATGACGAGTCAGTTTTGAAGTGACTGTATGTGTTCTCCATCCTGCATGGGTACGTACTATTGTTCCAACTGGATTCTGACTGTTTTTACTTTCTATCACTCTGGAACAATTAATAAAAGTAATGCTGTAAATTTGAAAATGTCTTTCTCATTTACTAAAAGGATTTTCATTTTCAAACAGCTTGTTACTATTACTACGGTACACAAAAAAAGAGACACAGAGGCTCACTGCAAACAAGAAATCATTGATTCACTGATGCCAACATTTTTTAGAATATCTTTGTCACAGATCAATGTTTTGCAGTCATTTTTACTGGCTTCATGGAGATTGTAAATTGCTTAGTATTGCCTGATAGATGATTTGTAGTTTATGTCACAAATTGCCATTTACACTGCCTAAGAAGGTTTTTGTCAGAAAAATAATCTCAGAGATGCATTATACTGTGGATTCATTATTATTCATGGGATATCAATTTTCACGGTTGAAAGTTAACCTAGAATTCAAATTTTCAACTTAGTATAAATTTTCGGTATGCTTGAATGGAAACAACTACTTAAAACATACCTGGCAATCTGCTCACCAATCATTGTATCTCCAACTTTAGCTCTATCTGATACAAAAGGTCTGAAATCATACAAATCTTTTTATTAGCAATCAAACATTTTTTTTTTTATTGGATAAACTGTAGACAAAGAGAAAGCCTAAAACACATTCAGGAATAAGAATTTGATAAATGCATGAATTTGCAATATTTACTATCATAAGCTAATATCTATACTATAAAACGAGAAGACCTCATTTTGTGTGTCGCTTCTCTTCCTTCCAAAATAAATTAAATAAATTAATCATCATGCCTCTGTGCTCTATAGGTATCATGCATAGTCGCATTTGTCATCTATTCTTATGACTATTCAGTTTGGATTATTTTGGGAGAAAAAACGAAAAATAAAATGATAAAGGAGGTCCAGATATTGTTTCTGTTATACATTTGTAAGACCAACTTTTAAGTCATACAAGACTTCCGGTTTTAAACTTGCACATAATTTTCATAAAAGTACTTTTTTTTATATACATTTTCAAGGTCATCAGTTGTCTATCAAATTTTAAATTAACTGTTACAAGTATATGTCCTTCATAAAATGATTTACCTAATAGATAAGAAAGGATGGGGGAACATCAATGAGACAAAATAAATACATGCACAGAAAAAAAAAGTAACAGCAGTTTTATTGCTGTTCTTCATCTCAAAGTCACATAGGTTTTCAACTGCATAATTATAATAGTTTAATATGGTATTGTATGAAAAAGTGGGTAGAAGAGGGATTTAGGACAAACTTCTTTTTAGTTGTAAAGAATTACCGTCAGCAACAAGATAAATAATGGACTAACATATTTTATGACATTATATAACACTCTGAAGTATGTTACTGTCTGTACCTCATGTATGGATCCACTGACAAATATAGTGCTTCTATTAACATTTCTGAAAAGAAATAATAACATCTGGTAAGATTGATCAAAATGACATCTTTACCTTAGTCACAAATTACTGGACACTATGATCATGATGATTATAAAACATATTACATTTTCATTGATCAGCTGATCATAATAACAATCTTACTGATGATAGTTTTACAGGAACTTAAGTACCATAATAGACTTTATTACAAAAATAGCATGATGCATGTATCAAATTTGATTCAATACAGTTGTTAATTATGACAATAACCAACTTTTATCTGTATCTAAGTTTTTTTTTTAAATTCTGATCTTTAAACTGATAAAACACAGAGTAACACATGAGACCTGTGGTGTTGTGAAAAGCGCATCAGACTACTGGCACAAAGGTTCCTGGTTCTATCCCCTTTCTGGGAAGAAAATTTCAGTGATTAAATTAATGGCTCACCCGTGACACCATTTGCGAGTATGGTCTTGAGAAAGGATGATAGTCAGTCCAAAGGGGGCAATAAATGACTGACCCATGTTAAGAGAGAGCCACATCTCTTGCACGTAAAGTACACCCATATAGATTTTGAAAAGAGCAGGCCAGCACCACTACATGTACACACTCACACTCGCAAAGTGGAAAGGGATTGATATCAGTTGCCAATACTTGGTTCCCAATCAACTTTAAATAAATATATTCAAACTTACACATTTGAAATGGATTAATAGGAGGTGGATAAGATGCTTACCCTACAAAATCTTTCTGTAAAGTGGTTTTGACCTGGCTTTCTCTACAATGGAACCAAGGGTACCAGGCAAATCCTGTTACTTGGCTCAGTTGGCCATGGGTATTTTCGCTATAAGAAGGATGCAGGATTTATTGATTGATTGTTGCAAAGACATGATGAATTAATATCCTGTTGAAAATATTTCATGCATATTCATGAGGTGGGAATGCAGCAGTAAAAGATGTTCAATGGAATTAACAAGCATTGCCATCTCTTTCCATTAGGTGCAGGTGTAGAGGAAAGTGGTAGGTTGCAAACTTAGAACATGTTTTTAAAAAAATGCTTTTAATACCGGTACTCATATATACTGTGAAAAGGGTAATACAGCTGCTAGCTTTTGATTAAAATATTCATAGCTTCTCACCACATCATTTGACCTGAAGGAGCTTGCATGTGCTCCATACATGTAGGAGTTAAAAATATATCAAACAACACTTGTAAATATTGAAAAGGCAAAAGCAATTACAACTACACTATATCCTGAACTTCATACAACAGAACCTGAATGACAAAAGAGCAAAACTAAAAGAAAATAACCTTTTAACTGAATATACATGTAGTGCATTTAATAGTGTTGTTTTATGCTTTTTTTCTCATTTTGTTTCACTTTAAAATTTCAGTTCATTTACCCCCACAGTTGGTCCTATTCAAAATATACTGAATCTTCTAAAAACATTTCTATAAATCTAATCTTGCCTCCTTCCCTTAAATCAGGCAAATCTTCTTCCACAAGTTCCAGATCATCTTCCTTTGGTTCCCCATGAAACATTGCCTTTATCTTCCATACTTTTGATTTCACCATTGTGTATAATCAGACTGTTTTTTCTTCACAAAGTACTTTCCTACAATATTAATTAACTTTGTAGAAGGTCCTATAACAACAACACTTTACATGGACATGATGGAAGTAAACTATTAAAATAAATTAAAATACAATGGTTTTGTTGTTAAAATTATTCTGCCATTATGTTTTAACACTCTTGCACAGTGGAACAAATTATACAATAAATTATTGTCAGTTGTGTTCTATAGTGTAAACTTTGTGTTCATTTCAGACTTTCAGTGGCAATTGTGTACCATTTTGACTGGATTCCCTTGGTAAAAACGAGTCCAAAGAAAAAAAACAGTGTTTTAGCACATGTGTAAGCAGGATTGTCTTTTCACAATATTGGATGAAAATTGTTTAGTTTGATTTGTATTACAGACTAGGGGAATAGCTCTGGTAGCATGGATGGAGGCGATTATATACGGACACATAAAAACACATCAGCTTCCATTTCTACATTTTAATCAGACAAAGATGACGTCACAAACATAGATCTATACAAAGTACTGACAAAAGGGGAACAACTCTCTCTCACATACAGAAACATAATCTGACCATACATACTGATATATAACATCCCGCCCCCAAAACAAAAATTTACTAAAATTTTTTCAATGGTCAATATGTTTATGTATTAAAAAAAAATACAATATAAGAATAATTTCCAAAATTGAAAAGTTTACATGAATAAAGTTAATCTCTCGACACTCTAGTAACCATTTTAAAACAAACGTATCAACGCTGCAAAACCGAAAGTCTGGCATCTCGGACTCCTCCCTCGGATGACCTTATGCACGCATTACTCTCACACAAACAATTACAGTGATACACACATATATATGGCATTTCCTACCAGACAAACTGATATCATTATAAAAAGCTGAATACACATTTGATAATATCATCAGAGACCTTAAACTCTTAAATTTAATAAGGTTTTATTTATAATAAATATCACACCGCTAAATGATAAACCCATTCACATCAGGTTAAAATCAAAGTAAACAAAATTAGCATGAAAAGTATCTGGATTCATAAAATCAACATAGTTAAAAATAAAATGTTCTCGTACAGAATAAATTCATCAGGGTTTCTTTAAAATAGGTCTTCTTGGAACTCTTCAAAACCATGGCGATACAGTTATCACCAAAATACAGTAAATATAACAGTTAATATAGGTAACGGCGGAATGGACACAACAGCAATACAGTCAACATTACGCAATACACATCACACGTGTAGTTCAACGGGTTAATCTGGGTCAACATCAATAAACAGTAAAACTGGCGCTTCTGGTGAAATCGGAACTTGAGTATGCATGGCGATACAATTATCACCGATACAAATTATTTAAATAATGTCAAATGAAAATAGCATATAATAAATGTATAAACAGGATCCAAATGTTACAGAAATAAAATGCATGATGCAACGAGATAAATCTCACGTGCTTCAGATTAAAACGGGATACAGGTAGTTGACATTCATCACAAATCACAAAGACAGTATGTATACAAGACGAGACATGGTCTGTTCTTCTTCTTTCAAAAAATAAACTTAAATGTTGGAATTATAATAAAAGTTCGGGTATAAAAATTTAAAATCAATAAAAGTGTTCAGCTTCATGGCGGCAATGGCAGGATCAATCAGGAACAGTCAGTCAATTTCACAAGTAAAAATATCCAAAAACCATTAAAAAACAAAATCCAAAATATGTATAAATCATTATTCACGATCGTTTAGGTCACTCCACCATATTACAGACTAGGGGAATAGCTCTGGTAGCATGGATGGAGGCGATTATATACGGACACATAAAAACACATCAGCTTCCATTTCTACATTTTAATCAGACAAAGATGACGTCACAAACATAGATACAAAGTACTGACAAAAGGGGAACAACTCTCTCTCACATACAGAAACATAATCTGACCATACATACTGATATATAACATTTGATATCTTCCTTAAACTTGGATTATGTGATTAGGACAGAAGGCAGCATTGCTGATATATACTTAAGAAAAAATTTTTGTTTGTAAGTACTTAATCACAATTCCAAAATGGCAGCAGTGCTGATTGTATATTATGAGAATTTAATTTGCCGATAATTCGTGCAAGTTTTATAGCTTTTCAACCACTCGTTCAGCATTGGATCAGAAGTGACGATGCCCCTAAACGCATGAATGATGTTCTATATAAGTCCTTGCTAAAATCAAGGTTTTTTTTACGTAAAATGCATCGTACTCTTAGGTTGTCTATTATATTTTTGTATTTTATGTCTCTGCTAATATACATGTATGTATATATTATAATAGTATTTTTGGTTATAACATTTATGTATCTGTTACATTGAAATAAGAAATGTTATTCATCTTCATTTTTTCCATTATTACAGAAAGCACAGTACCTTTCTACTCTTGGAATATTACAATGTCCTCAATAAATAATCAAAGTATGTGCACTTCAAAGTTAAATGCGTAAATTGTAAAATAAAAAAAAAAGCAAAATAGAGATCATGGGGAGTGGGGAGTGAAATGATGAAATGAGTACAAGAATGATAATGACATCCAGCTCCTTTTTCGGGAACACTATGATGTTTCTCGGTCTTCCAAATATTTGTCGCAAAAATATAATTGTTAAACAGCAAGATAGATGTAAAATCTTAAGTACAGTCTTTTGGGTATCCAATATCTATGCTAAAGCGACATGTTTAGGCCATTTGTGTGACAGGTGCACGAACACATTTGTACTCTTAATCTCTATGACAAAATTAAATATTCAAAACGATACACATAAGGGTTACCAATGCATGTTTGTTTACTGCAAATGAACATCATTGAAAAATAATAATTTAACTTGCATATTCTACCTTGCAATTCTCGTAAATCACCAGTTCAAAAAATTCTACTATTTGAGATTACCATGTAGAAAAATTATGTAAACACTCTCCATGTGCGGGTAAATTGTATAGCTCTAGAGGAAAAGATGAGAATCGAATACTATTGACGGTATTTGTAGTAAAATCAAATGCATGTAATCATTGTGCATATGTATATGTATTATCAGTAGATTATCAAATCGGTGCACGATGAAAACATTGTTAAAACATGAAAATCTGGGAAAAGGGAGATAATCATGTGGTTTCTATTTATCACAGATCAAGAAGATCAAGAAGTGTCATAAAATTAAATTAAGAATTTCTCTCTTTTGCAGGGCACTCTTTCCTATGTTCCTTCCCCAATCCTCAATCTTATGGCACAACTGTTCTCATTGGTGCATATGACGCCCTATGTGAATCTTCCTCCTGGACCCTTCCTCCTGGCATGTAATTTCCTCCATCATATTTAATTTGTTTTTGCTGTTACGATTTAGGTTGCTGATGTTATGGTAAGTCAAAACATCCTGTTTTTTGCAATAAAGTCTGAAAAAGTTGTTGTTTTTGCAGATGATGGTATAATATAAAATTCACTTGAGGTTACCTGGTTTCATAGATTAACATGATAAATGGTGGTATCAGGTCCGTTGGCGCCCAATACACTTTCGCACCCTACACGTTCGCACGTTCGCACTCTACACGTTTGCGCCCAATTTTAAATTCAAATTCCAGTAGAATAATTGGAAAATCATGATTGTTGTTTTAAATTGCTTTAACATGTTTAACTGAATGTATTTGGCTTGGTATGAGTAAAACATTGAAGATTTTAAATGAAAAAAATACAAAAGATAATTGTTTTAACAGCTTGGTCCCTTTGATCTGAAACAATGAAACAATAAAATTTAGCAATACACAATGATAATCAAAACATGATTAAAAAAAATTCAACACACCAAAAAAAACGTAGTCAGAAATTCACTTTATTCACTTAATTTTGAAACAAGTCAATGAAACAAAGTTATAGCAATACACTAACCAAAACATGATAAAGAGTGATTCATTCAAAATAAAACGTTGACAGAATATCACTTTATTTAGAAAGGATTATTTTTGTTATCAATGCACTATCCAGAACATGATAAAGATTTATTCAACACAAAAAAAATGCTGTCTCACTTTATTTTGAGACAATCACAACAAATATACTTATAAGAATACACTAGCCAAAACTTGATTACAAAGTTATTAAACACAAAACCGATTAAAATTGGGCGCGAACATGTAGGGTGCGAAAGTGAAAGGGGGCGAACATGAGTGGGTGCGAACGTTAATGGGGGCGAACGGACTTTGATTCATAAATGGCATACTATGCAGTTGCAAGTGCATGCCAATGCCTATAATCCTAATTATTATGAGGTCTTCAAAGGATTTTTTTTCTGTGACACCTTCCTTCAACTTCGCCTCGGTATTAAATAATGAGTCGCAGACAAAAAAGAAGTAGCCTTTCAAGACAAAGGAAGGTATCATAGAAAGAAATTTAAAATAGCTTTTTGCATGTTTCAAGAAGTCATAATTATTTGGCCTAGCAGATGCCAACTAATGCATTGTCAGAAATAAGCATTGTTGTCGTGGGTATTACAACATTGCTAATCATAAGCATAAAAGATTATTTTTAATTGCAAGTATTATACATCATGTACATGGTTACTTATTGGGTGTGAAAGTATTTGCAATATCAAACAAACATGTTGCAAATATTTTTGCACTCAAATCTACTTTAGGCATGCACAGTTACATTTCAAAGTCACTTTTTCACTAGTTTTCATGTAATATGCATATTTATTAGCTAAAAAGCGTCTTAAAAAATAAAGCATTTTTATTAACCAATATTTCAAATATTTTATTGTATTCATCCTTCATATTAAGGATCCTTCCTACAGGCCAGCAACCAGCCTATAGATTAAGGAACACATTCCAAAAACCTAGTCGCAGTGAAAAAATCTCTGTCCATTTGAAAGTTGTGTATAAGTGTTGAAAAATTAAATTTTGTTCTTACATGTCAGAAGCATGCAAAATTCAAACTGAAATATCTCAAAAAGCAAGTCATTCAGGTACATTTGTAGATTGTATCAGTATAATATATATATATATATATATATGTTTGGATGATGCTTATGGAAATTGTCATTGTGTCAAAATGCATGATTATTTTATAATTTCAATGATACATTTTACATTAAATTTTGTGTTTGGATTATTTTTTTAGGTATTAATATGTATAAGCAGAAATTGTAAAAGATGCCTAAAAGAAAAGAGATAAGAATTCAAGAAAATGGAGAGAAGAGATTAATTGCCGATGTAAAGTCTGAAATAAAAAAGAATCAACAAGAGAGTAACAAAGAAGCAGAAAAAGTTCCAGTGGTTACAAAAGCAAGAAGCAGAAGGAATGGAAATACCAGTATTGAAAAGCATGAAAAGCCAAAGGACATTGTAAAGGGGATAAAAAAAAATGATTCTGAAAATAATGAATCAGACACTATTCCTGTTATTAAAAAAGATAATTTAAAAAGTGATGAAAAAGGAAACCTGACTCAAAAAGACCACAGTAAAGATATGAAGAAAGAACAAATTGGAAGAAGAAAGAGAAAGAGTAGCACTCAGAATGCAGAAGACAATGAAAAGATTGATGGCAGCATTAAAGGGGATATTGTAGATTGTGATGTACAACTTGCAATTGATGGTTCTAAAGACAGCAAAAAAATGAAATTGGATCCATGGCCTAATACGAAATTAGATCCATGGCCTAAAAGGGACAATGAAACAAAATCTACAGTTTTGTCTAAAAAGTTAGAAGCATGGCCACAAGCTCAAAACAAAGGTAGAACTTATGAAAATCTTATTACTGATGGAAAGACAAAAGACAAAAATGCTTGTAAGGGTAAGAAAGAAAATAGTGCAGAGAAAAAGGAATCACAAAGTTCAGATATGATTAAGAAATTAAAGACAGACACAGGGAATAAGAGAAAGTCAAATACCAAAAAAGAAGATATTCTTCAGAATACAGTAATAGCAAAGAAACAGAAGAGACAAGCTACAAAATGTAACCAGAAACAGAAGGACAATCATCTCAATACTACAAATTTAAAGGAACATAATGATAATAATGGAAAGAAAATGGGAAAAAAAGCAGATGGTGCTTCTAAAAAGAAAGGAAAAAGTGAACTTGCTGACCCTAAACAAAGTAAAAACGAAGTTTTGGGCAAGAAGAGTGGAGAAAAGACAAAAAAGTCATCCAAAAAGAAAGTAATTAATACAAAATTAGATGATGTTGATATAATGTCAGATGACAGTTCAGACAATGAACAGGCACAGAAAAGTAGTAAAAAAATCAAGAGAAAGGTGAAAGATGTAGGTCATAATATTGAAAATGACACTTCTAATTGTCAACCATTGAAGTCCATGTCAGCTGTTCCAAAGAAAGTTGACATGAAAGATGTGACGTCAGTTTTGTTAATGATGGAAGGGAAGACAAAGAATGTTGATGATGCTGTACCCAGTACCTCAAGAATGCATGATGACAGTGATGAAAGTGAAGATTTGATAAATAGTGATGAATCAGACTGGGAAGAAGTCGCAGGTAGGTTATGATTTGCATCTTACATATTTGTCCAGAAAAGAGTTCAGGTTTTCCCGACCAACTTTAAACATTTTTATAAGGATTTCTGAAACAATCTCACCATCAAATCAGTTGTTATAACTACTTACAATTTACTTACCAATTTCCATTCTCTATTTTATTACTTATCTCATCAAAATATAATGAAGAGTGTTTCACCTCGCATAATAGCAATACATTCAATTTCATCTGTATGGCTATCCTATAAACCTGAGATACCAGTTCATGTATATATTTTTCTTTTAAATGTATACCATATCATTATAATGGATAAACACATTTGATGTTGGATTTCTTTTCCTGAAAATTAATTGAAGTAATTTTTTTCTTTTTACAATTTTCTTTTTCATTTAAAATTTATTTCTATTATGCCTATGTTATGGTCATGGGTAGCTGCTGACAGAGCTAGGGTTCCACAGCTAGATCATGGGTGACATCTGTGAATGTGATGGATCCTGTCACTTCCTTAAGATATTACCAATACATTGTTTATGTTGTTTTGTAGCACTCCATGAAAGTCCAAACAAGTCACAGATTCCATCTGGACCCATTGAAATTACTTTGGATGGACCACAAATTATGAAGAAAAGGTATTTATTTTTAACAAATTTTCATCAGATATTTCTGAATGTCTAAATCTACCTTTTTCATTTAGATTCAAAGTTTTAAACACTCCTTTGCAGATAGAGTTTTTGAGGGGTTTTTTTCTAAATTATTTTGTTTTACATTTTTGGCAATTATTTTGAAAGCAGTCAGATATGAGAGGAAGAAACTTTGAATTGAATAAAAATGATCCACAAGGAAAGATTTTTTTGGGGGTAAAAAGAGTCAAGGCAATAATTCCTCATATGTCAATTGTCCATTTGTACCATTGCTACTAATGTTCTTTCAATGAGCATATTTTGTTATCTCAATTTTTGAGGAACAATATTTAAAAAAGGCCATCTATATTTTTAGGAAGAAGAAAACCTTTGATGTAAAAGCTTACTTTCAGAGACTGTCAAACAGGTTCCAGAAAGAAGTGAGGGAAAATATTCATAAGGTATGTTATTATAAAAGTGATAATGGTTTGCATATTTTCAACAAGCTGAGTCAGATTTTGAAAAATGCTACAAATGCTGCTCACAAGGTCATCAAGGTTATATTCTATAGGAAAATAAATGTCATCCCATGACCAGCCAAAGACTTCTTCTGATTGTGAACAGTCTTTTTTATGCCCCACCTACGATAGTAGAGGGGCATTATGTTTTCTGGTCTGTGGCTCCGTTCGTTTGTTTTCGTTCGTTCGTTTGTCCGTCGCTTCGTTCGTCCGCAGGTTAAAATTTTTGGTCAAGGTAGTTTTTGATGAAGATGAAGTCCAATCAACTTGAAACTTAGTACACTTGTTGCTTATGATATGATATTTCTAATTTTAAAGCCAAATAAGACTTTTGACTGCAATTTCACTGTCAACCAAACATATAAAATGAAAGTGGGATTTTCAGGTTAAAGTTTTTGGTCAAGGTAGTTTTTGATGAAGCTGAAGTCCAATCAACTTAAAACTTAGTACACTTGATGCTTATGACATGACATTTCTAATTTTAAAGCCAAATTAGACTTTTGACCCCAATTTCATGGTCCATGGAAAATGAAAAATGATAGTGCCAGTGGGGCATCGGTGTACTTTGGACACATTCTTGTTGGTTCTAACTCATAAGTCATGTACTTAGTCATGTTAGTTAGTGCCATATTATGTTGGGCGTTTAAGCAGCAAATATAAATTATATAGTCTTATTAAGTATACTACACAAGAGAAACAGTGTGTATAATTAATTATGCAATGTTAAAATAAGATTTTCTTTTTTGTGTGTCCCTGTAGAGATCAAAGGGACATTTTAAGTTTTACCCTTGTTCATCTACATACATCCTGAAATTTTTTACTGGACACTAACTTTACTTTGCCTCAATCCAACTTTTTGAGATGCAGATCAAGTTTGAATTGGGTAGCATCATTTCTGCTGTTCTACAGTTATGTCCCTTTATAAACAGAAAAACTTATACATAATGCTTATAAACCAAATACAGATCAATGTCAAATTTGAGAGGAGTTTCATTATAAATGGAAAAAAATATAGAAATTGGTGTATACATGTATTCACAAGCAGGGGCATCTGTGTCCCATCCATTTATTCTTCTTTTATTTTTCTGAAATATCCCCTTATAATCATTTATATTAGTAACAGTATAGAGATTTCTTTGGTTGTGTATATCTTTCATCATATGTAAGTATTTAACTTAGTAGATATAGGAAGATGTGGTGTGGGTGCCAATGAGACAACTCTCCATCCAAATAACAATTTAAAAATTAAACCATTATAGGTTAAAGTACGGCCTTCAACACGGAGCCTTGGCTCACACCGAACAACAAGCTATAAAGGGCCCCAAAATTACTAGTGTAAAACCATTCAAACGGGAAAACCAACGGTCTAATCTATATAAACAAAACGAGAAACGAGAAACACGTATATATTACATAAACAAACGACAACTACTGTACATCAGATTCCTGACTTAGGACAGGTGCAAACATTTGCAGGGGGATTAAACGTTTTAATGGGCCCAAACCTTCTCCCTTTTTCTGAAACAATAGCATAACATCACAACATATAAAAACATACGCTTTATTAAAGTGGTTTAGTTTGAGTTTGAGATTTTATTCTAATTTGAAAGGCTAATGTCTTATTTTGTTTTATTGCAGGTTCATTTCATGTGTTTGTTATCTAGAGGGATGTATTTAAACAGACTTTGTGAAGATGACACCATTAAAGCCTTTGCCTTGTCCATCTTGCCTAACCAGTTTACTACAGTATCCAGGAAAACTTTTAACATCAATTTATTAGCCAGGATCTTGATATGGTATAAAGAAAAGTTCCCTCTCATGACAAAAAATACCATGAAGGATCTTTGTGTGGTGAGTATAAACTTCACTGGATACTGAGACAAATCACCATTAAAATCCAAGCTTGATGATTCAGAACTGTACTTTTAACACAACCCTAAAAACAGTTTGTGAAAGGTTTGATTTTTCCGTTCAAGAAAAAAAATGTGTGTATAAAAAGTGCTGAATTGATACAAGTTATTTATTAAGTGAAAACATACAGAGCTCAGGGTTAATATCAGAGTGGTTAGATTTTTCATTTTTGTCAAGCCTGCGACTTTAGTTGCAGAAAGCTCGACATAGGGATAGTGATCCAGCGGCGGCGGTGTTAGCTCACTTCTTAAAAGCTTTATATTTTAGTAGGTGGAAGACCTGGATGCTTCATACTTTGTATATAGATGCCTCATGTTACGAAGTTTCCGTCAGTCACATGGCCAATGTCCTTGACCTCATTTTCATGGTTCACTGACTACTTGAAAAAAAAAGTCAAGATTTTTTGTAATGTTTTATTCTCTCTTATTAGTAGTACAAGTAATAGGATAACTATATTTGGTATGTCCAAGGTCATCATGCCCGTCAGACAGTTTTCACTTGACCTCAACCTCATTTCATGGATCAGTGAACAAGGTTAAGTTTTGGTGGTCAAGTCCATAACTCAGATACTATAAGCAAAAGGTCATGTATATTTGGTGTATGGAAGGACTGTAAGGTGTACATGTCCAACTGGCAGGTGTCATCTGACCTTGACCTCATTTTCATGGTTCAATGGTTATAGTTAAGTTTTTGTGTTTTGGATTGTTTTTCTTATACTGTATGCAATAGGTCTACTATATTTGGTGTATGGAATGATTGTAAGGTGTACATATCTAGCTGGCAGGTGTCATCTGACTTTGACCTCATTGTCAAGGTTTAATAGTCAAAGTGAAGTTTTTGAGTTTTGGTCTTTTTTTCTAATTCTATATGCAAAAGGTCAACTATATTTGTTGTATGGAAATATTTTATGATGTAATTGTCAGTTGCGCATGTTTTATTTGACCATTCCCTCCTTTTCACGGTTCATTGCTCATGTTGCTCAGTGTTAAGTTTTTGTGTTTTGGTCTGTTTTTCTTAATCTATAAACAATAGGTCAACTATATTTGTTGTATGGAAGAATTGTTAGCTCTGCATGTCTGCCTGGCATTGTCCATCTGACCTTGACCTTATTTTTATCTGGTTCATTGGTCAATGTTTAGTTTTCTTGGATAATGTTAAGTTTATGTGACAGTTGTAATAAAGCTTTATATTTAGGACTATCTACAAAATATCAATGATTAGTAAAGAAGGCGAGACATTTCAGTGTGTGCACTTTTGTTTAAATTTATTATAAATATGAAAGCAAATTGTGTTTTTGCATTTGACATATATAGAATTGTTATCTACTGAGCAGGAAAATGTTACTATTTATAGAAAGAAAGATTAGAAGAAAGCTTCAGATTTTCAACAGTGATGTCCTATCTAGAAAGAGCATTGGTGAGTAAAAAGCAGGTTAAGCATTGTATGTATATCTAGAGAGAAGTGAGAAAAATTTCCCTCAATTTTATGAGTCATAATAGAAAAAGTTTAATTTGTAGAATATACTAGTAGACAAAATATTTTCAAATGATATGAATAAAGCATAAAAGTAATACTAAAGTAAAATTTAGAATAAATAAGAAAATATATGGGCCAGAATAAACTCATATTTTGTTCTATCTACAATATCTAGAAATGTAGATACATGTACCAAAGATTAAAGAATCCCCAGTTATAAACAAAGTGAAAATATTTTGTTGTTGCCTGCACGTTAAGTCAATCTAATGGTTTGAAGTTATCAACATTTGAATTACCTGTTTGTATGATTTATATTTTTCAGGTATTAATTATACTGCTGAGGAATTTAGGGTTAATAACCAGACTTGTGATGTCTATACAACCAATGCCATTAAAACCTAAGGTAAGTAGATATAAGAAGATGTGGTATGAGTGCTAATGAGACAACTCTCAATCCAAGTCTAATTTTTAAAAGTAAACCATTGTAAGGCAAATTACAGTTTTAAACAGAGGCTTAGCTCACAATGAACAGCAAGCTATAAAGGTCATAAAAAATGACTAGTGTAAAACCAATCAAATGGGAAAACCAATATTATAGATTATATGAAAAACGTCGAGAAACGAGAGAAACACTTATGAACTACATATACAAATGACAACAACTAAACATAATTTTCCTGACTGAGGACAGGTGCAAACAAACGCAGCAGGTTTAAACCTTTAAATAGGTACCAACCTTTACCCTTACCTGAAACAATAGTGTAACATCACAACATAGACCTTGATATTAACTGTGTAATTGTATGCACTGCTTATGATAAGAGGAGGCCAATTTGTTTTTCCTATCTATGGATGACTGTCCAACTGTATTAGGTTGAGGTTGTTTCAATGAAGCTGTGGTCAGATCAACTTGTAACTTAGTACAAATGTTTAATAGTATTTGAACATTTTCAAATGTCAGTTAAAATAAGGAATTTAACTGAGCATTGTATAGTGTCTAGTGGACATGTATTATTCTTATTCTTAGATTTAAATTTAAAATGTAGAAATATCACTGATTCATGATTTTTTTTCAAATCCAATTTCTTATAATGCACATTTCAAATGAGGGAATTCAAAGACCATTTATAAAAGATATTTTGAGTAGATAATTAAAAAAATGGCTGAGATATTGATCATTTTCAGTGCTCAGATTTCATAAGAATTCTTTTTCAATTTCTGTATTTAGAATATTATACTATTAATTAAGAGTAAGAAAATATTTTCCTATTTTTAATTCAATTTGGTTTATTTTCAATAATTTTTTTCAGGATACATCCAAAAAGTCAGGAAAAGAAAGTAACTCAAGAACTAAAAAGGTTTCTGAAAAAAATTCTCAAAATTCCAAGACAGTACATAACAAGTCTGCAAAGGTTCTCTCAGGGAAATCCAGCAAAGGAGGTCAAAAGAAACAAAGTAGTCAAAGTGATTCTACAGAATCGGAATATTTTAAAAAGAAAGACAAAAAGCCTAGGTCGAGAGGATCAAAGGTCAAACCTCAAAGTTACAAAGGTTGTGAAAGTCATGATGAAGATTCAAGCAGTGAGAGTGAATTAGATAAGCCTAGAAGAAGTAAAAGTGGTAAACAAAAGAAAGCTGTGAAGGGAAAAGCGAAAAAAGAAAAGTCTGATGAATGTAAACCAGGGTAGATTTTTGTTATATTGTTTCTAAATGGTTATAGGGCATGATTGAAAAAAGCATTTTAAACAAATATACTGCTAAAAGAGATTTTACAAACTTATCCTTTATGACACGCAAACATTTTATCTCTATGCTTAGAATAATAATCTTGTACAATACCTAATTTTGGTACAGTATGAACTCTTTCATTTCAGTTCTGATGATGATTTTGAAGAAGACAGTTTTACAGCTAGGAGTCCTGTTAATTTATTAAAGAAATTCGTGGAAAAAAACAAAAACAGAAAAATTCTATCATCAGACTCTGACATTGAAGAAAACACAGGCAAGTATTCATTATTATTTTCTGGTTATATTTTGTATATATGTAGTATAGTAAATTTGAGAGAAATTACTTATTGGTTACATGTGAGTGCATTTCATGACCTGTACTTGACACAGATAATCATATTTTTTTTGTATCCTGTGTCACCAGCTCTCTAAGTTTGTTTTTTTGCATTATGAGAAGTAACAGGTCACATCTGACATAACTGCTTTGGTTGAATTAATGCTGTTTGTACTTGTCAGTAACCCTATCAGATATTTTGATATTTTAAAGTAACGACTGATTTTTAAAGGAAAAAAATGAGTATAGACTTGGGAGAAAGGTCTTGAAACGTAATGTACTGATAATTAGTATTTTAGTGACAAAGTAATGAGATAAGATATTTATTGTAGGGTGTGACATATGGACAGAGGTGTTCCTAGAATCAGAGGATAAGTGGCTATGTAAGTTATGTATTAAAAGAATAGAAAGTTGAATTGTTAAACAGAATTTCATATTGAGTCAAGGTAGATAGGTTTTAAAATTTGTATACAAATAAAAAATGGCAACACGAAGAAAAGACAAATAAGTTGATATATTCCTTCACCATACTGCAACAAAAACTGAACAACATGAACCCCACTAAATAATATGTGTTAACTCTTATGCTCCAGTAGGGTCATCAATACCTGCTCCTGATTTTATTGATTGACATTGATTGATTTAAACTTTCCAGAGATAAAAATATAAATGAGCGTACTTTTTCTAGTATCCCCCCCCCCCCCAGAATATTCTCATCCGACCAAATTGCATGAAAGTAATTATTGGAATATTCACTATGGGTTTGGTCCTACATGTCCTATGTTAGGTAAAACTTGTCTAATTAATGTTTTATTTTACATAATTTATTTTTTGTTATTACTTTAGGTATTGACTGTATGAATTGTCGGGTGAACAAGCCACATGTAATAGAAAGCCAGGTTACCAAACCTCTTCACTATGTCCTGTCATTTGATAATGGTATGTAAAAGATTATTTTCATAACTTTATATAGCAGGATATACTGTTCACATAATTTTTTCATCTTCACCATGTATTTTTGCAGTTTTAATACAAATTATGATTACTATTTTTGTTATGATATACTGTGGATTCATTTATTTTCGTGGGTATCAGCTTTTGTAGATTGAGGAAATGCAGCTTGTTCGTGCGTATTTGATTTCGTGGCTTTGCATAATCGCTGCATACAAAGACTACAAAAAAGTGTATTTTGTTGAACATTTAAATTTGTGGTTCACCTGTACCCATGAAAACCACGTAAATTGGTATGCGACGAATGATAATGAATCCACAGTACACATATTAAAAATCATGTCACGAGTACCACTCTCTCAAGTTGATAAAATCATAACGTCTTGTTAATGCAAATGACTCATTTTAATGATTTTTTTATTTTATGATTTCTTGAATTATCCATCCACCAATTTCTCAATTACGTTCCTTGTGCAGTTACAAATTCAATCATCAAAATCAACAAAACTTTGATTTCAAGAGTTTATAAATGTAAGTAAACCACATTTAATGTTCAGAATTACTGAATGCAATGTTATTATTTGTAACTCTTTGCTTAGTCTTGATTTGAACATTTGCATTTTGAACAGCTGATGTGCAATTGTTTTCATTTTCTAATGCTAATGTGTCAAATTTCCCTATAACAAGTCAATTATCTTCAGGGTAAGAAAACATAAACCCTTCAGTATATTTACTCAGTTTTTCTTAATAATAGATGGATTTATTAAAGACCTAACACCAAAGTATGCCTCCAAATGGTTGACGGAGACTAGGAAATTACGAATTAAAGATGAGTGGTTACAGGAAACCTTAGCTCCATACAAAAGTCCAGACATAGATGTCATTGCTAAAGAAGATAATGATATTCAAGGTACACAAATGTTAAGATTAAATTTAACAAACTAAAAGGGGAAAAGATTACTGTAAACCAACTTATTTTCGCGGATACTTTATTTTGCGTTTTACCCTTTCTTGACCACTTCGCGGCTATTTAATTTCAAGAATATCTGATTTACTCGATGAAGTTTGTTAAGGAAAGATCAAAGATTGACATTTTCGCGATAATTTCTTTTCGCATTATTTTTCTACTCGCGAAAATAAATCGCTCGCGAAAATAAGTTGGTTTACAGTAATTGGGAGTTAACCTTATGTTAAACTTAAGAAAAGAAAGAAATGTGGTAAGATTGCCAATGAGACATCAATACAAATTGACCAGATAACAAAGATATGAAGGTTTACGATTCTTTGTCTGTATTATATAGCCTTTTTGCCTTTTATCAAATGTTATTCGAAAATTAATTTAATTTTATGCATTGATGATACAGCATTCTAAAGACACAAAATTAATTTTAAAAAAAAGTTATCTAGTTCAGTTATTTAGTTAACCCTGAATAGTTATATTGACTTGGCATTTAAATCATACGGATTAGTCTTGGAGTAACCCTTATTTACTAAAATGTAAATTGTTCAAATAATGCACTATTTATTTATAAAGTTAATAAAACTGGTTTTTTTAGAGATCAACAAATCAAGGCATTGTGAAATTTGATATCATCGTTTTATGTGAACATGGTATAATGTGTGATGAGAAAAGCAGTAGTGGTATACATGTAGTTGATATATAAATTATAGAAAAAAATACTATTCATTATGCCTAGAGCTTAAAGTTATGAAAATTTTGTCATACTGCCAAACTTCATTTTATAACTATTTTCAGCTCAAAGATTATCTTATGATTTTTTCCGGTCATGTAAATATAATTTAATGATTATGTTTTCAGCAAGACTTGTGTCTCAACCAGTCCCTAAAAGTGTGTCAGAATTGAAGAGTCATCCATTGTAAGTGCATTGTTCTTCTTTTTTATACCCATGTATTATACAAAATGTTTTACTTGTGACATCTTTTTGTTCTACATATTGTATAAAATTGACAATGGAAATGGGGAATGTGTCAAAGAGACAACAACCTGACCATAGAACAGATAACAACCGAAGGCCACCAATAGGTCTTAAATGTAGCGAGAAACTCCTGTACCCAGAGGCGTCCTTCAGCTGGCTCCTACACAAATATTTATATACTAGTTCAGTGATAATGGACATCATACTAAACTTCAAATTATACACAATAAACTAAAATTCAAAATCATACAAGACTAACAAAGGCCAGAGGCTCCTAACTTGGGACGGGCACAAAAAAGCGAATATAGTTTGTCATACCCTAAAACATTATTGGTTGAAACTTCATAGAGGATTCACAACGCTTGTTATAATATTATAAAGTCACAAATTATTGTGATGTTTTTATTATCTGAAGTGGTTAAAATGGCAATAATTTAAACCTTGCATTTTGAAAATTTTTATATAATTTAAACAGGATTTTTATTATAATATTATAATATATTACAAATTAATTTGCATTTTTGTCTAAAATGACAAAATCACAATGATAAATGCATGCAAGAATTTCTGAATTTACAGTTAGTGATTTGTTTTACTAATTAAGTGGAAGTTTTATGTGCCTTTAGCTGTGAACATGGTTAGAAGATTGGTTGTGCTTTTATTTTTAACATCTGTTGCAAGTTTTGGCCACACTATCATGACTATTGTAATTTATTTTCCAGATATGTTTTGAAAAGACATCTTCTAAAATTTGAAGCAATATATCCCAATTCAGCCATACCTGTTGGTTACATTAAGAATGAACCTATTTATGCCAGAGAATGTCTCCATGTTGTAAGTAGTTTATATATTTAGGTCACTGGTGATTTTTTTACCACATAGTCATCTTTTACTTATGTACATGTATTATCCAAAGTGGTCAAAAATGGTACAAAATGTTTATCGGTACATGTAAAAGCTGATGCCTAAGTCGGTCAGACTATCTGTCTATGTCTCGGTCATTTCCAGAGGGCAAACTCAAATACTTCATAAATATTGCAACCATACTTGGCAATATGGTCACATTAAATGAGGGTAGTAAAGGGTTATTTTCAAGCAACGTTTTCTGCCTTTTTATTTCATGTATTTTCGTGTTTCGTGTTTGTCTCTTTTTGCATGCTTCATTTTTCTCCTTATTTATTTTCCATGTTTTGTGTCGGTGCTCTCAATCTCATGTCCCGCATTTGATTAAAAAGTCAGTGTGTTATAATGCCTTCTGAAACTTGGGTAATCTAATAGAATTTGATGTATATTGTTACCATTCTACTTTTGCAAATGGTATGGTATTAATAAAGTCCATCAAATTACTATAAATGATATTTTTTGTTAGATAAGATGCAAGTAGCAGACTCTAAAAGGTTACCAAAAGGTCTTCATGTCCATAAATAATGGCTACATAATCTCCAAGTCCGGCTAAGTAATGACTTCTGGTACTTTTTTCCTTTATATTTACGTTTTATTCCTCATGCTTTGTTTTACCTGATTTTCATTTTTCGTGCAACACTTTTGGGATATTTATTTCACGTGTTTCCGTGTTCAGTTCCCCCATTACAACCCTCCTAAATGAGAGCTAAAGATCAATTTTATTTTGAGACCAATATGTTTAAATTCAAGGTAAAATTACAACAAACAGATCGGAATTGATGCAGAAAAGTGGTTTTCAGATGCTAAATCAAAAACCATGTGTAGGACTGTACCTTACTTGAATATTTGGTCTTGTATTGTGAAGGAAAATGCTATGTGATTTGGAGGTCAATGCTTTTAAGATCAAGGTCAAATTAACATCACAGACCTTTTTTTTAAGACAGAAGGGGGGATTGATAATGGTCTTTACTTAGATCCAACATGTGTAAAAACAATTGAGTCATCAAAATTGTGCCACATAATAATTCATTATTAGGTTTTGCAATGTTTTGCTTACATGCAGGGCCAAATATAACAGAAGATAAGGTTCATGAAAAAGTGCAAACATACATGTGACAGGGGTCTTGGTAAATATACATTTCACACAAAAAAATCACTACTATAGTAAAAGCATCACTTCACAACTGATATGTGATTATCAGTGTTGTATTTCTTTTACAGCTACATTCTAGAGAGAACTGGTTAAAGGAAGGGAGAGCAGTCAGAGTATGTATTAATAATATTATTCCTTCCAAAGTACATGAAATAAATCTTTTATTATTCTAATTAAAATGTTTTATATTATTTGAAGAAATAAAATAGGTGGTACATAAAAACATATTTAACAGTCCTATCACACATAATATACATGTGATCCTGGCATAACTGAATTCCTTTTGGACTGAACATATTTTGTCAAGTTAACAATTACAAAGAGGGTGATAAAATGGGGTTCTGAACGCAGAAACATGTGAAATAAAAATTGCGAAAATAAACCCTCTACTTATAATATTCACAGTTTGTCTAGATACAAAATAATTATTGAAATAAGAAGATGTGGTATGAATGCCAATGAGACATCTCTCTAACAGAGACCAAACGATGTAGAAAGTTAGCAACTATGGGTCACTGTATGGCTTTCAACAATGAGAAAATCCCATACAGCTTAGCAAGCTATAAAATGACCCTAAAGGACAAATGAAAATTATTTAAACAAGAAAGCTAACAGCCAGATTTATGTAATAAACAATAAACACAAAAACAAATATGATAGAGAGCAACAAATGACATTCACTGATTATCAGGCTCCTGCAATTACTTCAATTAAGACAGGTGATAAATAGAAGAAAGACATATTCTTGTCAAGGTTGCAAAGGTATAAATAGCCCATATTGTAATGTTTTACTGTACCCTTCAATCCTGTGTTTTGTTGTGAATTGTTATACAAACGAAGATCACTAGTGCTTTATACACATTTTTTTTATTAACAACAAGATAATGAGTTATTATTTCCTAATAGGTTGGTGAAGAAGCCTACAAAATGGTTAAATCAAGAGTACGCTGGGTGAGTTTTCAAAACAAAATGTTGATGGTGAACTTGTGTCTGATATTGCAAAGACAGTAGTTACAGATCATATATCAGGAAAATAATGGTTGAACTATATGAAAAAAAAATTAAAATGTGTTTCCTGTCCAATCATTCTATTCTTGTAAAATGATTTAATAACAAATTATTGCAACGATTTTATTTAAATGGGACCAAAGAATGCTCAATCATACATTTTTTTTTCATCTTAAAGGTTAGTAGGATTGAGTATCACTTTCTAGAAATTCCATCCTTTGCTTTATCATTTAATTGTCATTTATTGTTGAGCCTTTGAATTTTGTTGAAAAAGAAAGACATAGAGATCCTACATGCCGTTGTCGGCAGCTGCGTCCACAAATATTCACTATGTGGTTAAATTGTTAAAAATGTAAATAACTTTCTTAAACTATCCTGGATTTCTACCAAACTTGGACAGAATCTTGTTTATGATCATAAGATAGTATCCAGATATAAATTTTGTACCAGTTTATCCATATTTTAACGATAAATGTACTTAGTTTTTATTCCAGTTTGCATTACATACAATCTTCAGTTAAAGTTTTTAAAACATTTATTAGATTCATAAACTATCCTGGAATTTTACCAAACTTGGACAGAAGCTTTTTTACAATCAAACGATAGTATCAAAGAGGAATACTTTATTGATTGTTTTTCTCATGAGACACTGAGTTCCGTGGAACTCTTATAAATTTTGCTTATATAGAATACAAGAAAAGCTATGTTCACTATTGTTGAATATCATATTTTTCAATGTAAATGTAAAATATTTTCAAAAAAATTCAGGCTTTATTATTGGTTTTTGTGTACTGTGTCGGTCAAGTTGAAAAAAAACCTTACTGATTCTGTTTCAATTTAATCAGAATGTTTTTGCTTCAAAGATATAATTATTTGAGAATGAATTGGTGGTATGATATGTAAAACTGTTTCAATTCAACAGTTTATTGTTTTACAGAAAAATAAGAAAGAAAATCCTGATGCATTAGACCTGGAGATATTTGGTCGCTGGCAGACAGAGGTGTATATACCTCCACCAGCCATTGATGTATGTATATAATAGCAACCTGATGTTTTGATATTTTTCTATTGCTTGAAGAGCATGGTAAAGGGGGGTTGTATGCATTGGGAAAAAAAGTAACAAGACATAATTTCATGTGAATGTTAAATTGCAATAAGGTAACGTCTTCCCAAATTCAAAATATCAAAATTAAATCTGTGAGTTGTGTTCCATGATCAGAATATTCTACAAGATTGAACATGTTTTATATATTTCAGGGAAAAGTACCAAGAAATGGATATGGAAACATAGAGATATTTATGCCATCTATGATACCTGCTGGAACAGTTCATCTTAAATGTAAGTTGTTTAAAAAAAAATTAATATAAATGTTTTATTCTTTGATGTTATGTTTTATTCAGCCATGTTACATTGTATATCTGATATAAGTTTGTATTCAAATTTGCGAAGAGGATCAACATATATATTTTGTCTCAATTTAAAATAAGAATGATAATTATATGTTTTCAGTGCCTGGTCTAAATAAAGTTGCTAAGAAGTTAGACATAGATTGTGTAGCTGCCATGACTGGATGGGACACACACTGTGGATACTCACATCCTGTGTAAGTTCATTGTAGAGTATAAAAGTGATCAAAGTGGCTTCACTTATAGTATACAAATAGCTTAAAACAAGTGAAAATCTTCTTACATCTATGAGGTTTAAATTCTTTGACTTCTTTAGAATTCCCTGTAAAATGAAATGTGCTTGGTTTTTTTATTTGCCTGTGGTGTTGAATTTTGTCCATCTTTCACTGATTTTTTCCCTGCTGCTTAATATTTTCTAATCTTTTGTAAGGTAAGATTTATATTTGTTATAAAATGCACCGTAATATCTTGGGGCTTAGTTTAGGGTTCATAGGATATCCTATTGCAAGTTGTCTGAAAAAAATTTAGTGAATTTGAAAGATGATTTACTTCTTTATAGATTGGATGGTTTTGTTGTATGTGAGGAATATAAAGACATACTGTTAGCAGCCTGGGATGAAGACCAGGAAATACAGAAACAAAAAGATATTGAGGTAATCTAGTACATTTAATAACTTTATTAGGATAAAGTTTATAACTTTTTTATTGTAATTGGTTTTCAGGATTCATATAATGTCTGTGTGTGATGTGTGTTTTTATACGACCGCAAATTTTGAAAAAAATTTCGTCGTATATTGCTATCACGTTGGCGTCGTCGTCGTCGTTGTAGATTCTTAATTTTTGGTCCCGTTTTCAAATTGGTCTACATTAAGGTCCAAAGGGTCCAAAATTAAACTTAGTTTGATTTTAACAAAAATTGAAACCTTGGGGTTCTTTGATATGCTGAATCTAAAAATGTACTTAGATTTTTGATTATTGGCCCAGTTTTCAAGTTGGCCCAAATCGAGGTCCAAAATTAAACATTGTTTGATTTCATCAAAAATTGAATAATTGGGGTTCTTTGATATGCCAAATCTAACTGTGTATGTAGATTCTTAATTTTTGGTCCAGTTTTAAAATTGGTCTAAATTAAAGTGCAAAGGGTCCAAAATTAAACTAAGTTTGATTTTAACAAAAATCAAATTCTTGGGCCTCTTTGATATGCTGAATCTAAACATGTACTTAGATTTTTGATTATGGGCCCAGTTTTCAAGTTGGTCCAAATCAGGATCTAAAATTATTATATTAAGTATTGTGCAATAGCAAGTCTTTTCAATTGCACAGTATTGTGCAATGGCAAGAAATATCTTATTTCACAATATTGTGAAATAGCAAATTTTTTTTTAATTAAGAGTTATCTTTCTTTGTCCAGTAAAGTAAGCAAGAAATATCTGCAAGAATTTTTTTTAATTGGAGTTATCTTTCTTTGTCCAGAATCAACTTAAATCTTCGTTATATACAATATACAATGTATATTCACTTTTTACTACCAACTGATAAATTTAAATAATCTTTACCATTCAGTGATAACAAGCAGTTTTTTTTACATCTTAATATTTTATGATGTATTTAAATGAGTAGTAATTGTTGCAAACTCCATTAGAATATCTTAATTGAAATTAGTTTTGGAATAAGGGAAAGGGGGATGTGATTAAAAAATTGGGTTCAATTTTTCTCATTTGAAATTTCATAAATAAAAAGAAAATTTCTTCAAACATTTTTTTGAGAGGATTAATATTCAACAGCATAGTGAATTGCTCTAAGAGAAAACAAAAATTTTAAGTTCATTTGAATACATTCATTCTGTGTCAGAAACCTATGCTGTGTCAACTATTTAATCACAATCCAAATTTAGAGCGGACTCCAGCTTGAATGTTGTGTCCATACTTGCCCCAACTGTTCAGGGTTCAACCTCTGCGGTCGTATAAAGCTACGCCCTGCGGAGCATCTGGTTCAAATTTTTACTAGTAATTACATTTAATTTGTTATTAAGTTTAATACTTTTGATATCAGAAGTTATTTTTCACTAAAAATTGTTAAAAGGTCATGCTTTGTGTTAGCAAAAGCTTATTCTGTCCACTGTCCAGTATAGAATAAGTCTACATTGACTTTAATTTGTTATTAAGTTTAATACTTTTGATATCAGAAGTTATTTTTCACTAAAAATTGTTAAAAGGTCATGCTTTGTGTTGGCAAAAGCTTATTCTGTCCACTGTCCAGTATAGAATAAGTCTACAATTGACAAAGGGAAGTAATTTGTTAAAAAAAGTGTGTAATATAAAAAGAATCAAATCAGAATTAAATTGGCAAACAGACTTTTGCAATTTTGATCAACTTAACAGTTGAGTACTGGTGCATGGAATTTCTCTGGATTATGAGAAAATTAATTTACTTGTTTTTAAGTTGGTAAATTAGATGAATTTCATTGAAAGTAAGTTAATAGATTAAATTAATTAACTTGTTAGAAAATTATTCAATACATCTTTTTGTTTATCACTTGCTTTTTTCTTTACAGAAAAGAGAAAAAAGGGTAACACAAAACTGGCGGTTACTGACAAAGGGATTGCTAATCAAGGAAAAATTAAAAAGAAAGTATCTTTTACAGCCTAACTTACATGTAAGTTCAAACTGAACATCTTTTTATGACTACTAAAACAGGCTGTATACATATATCAGTATATATTTTAACGCTCTTTTTATGCCCCACCTACGATAGTAGAGGGGCATTATGTTTTCTGGTCTGTGCCTCCGTTCGTTCGTCCCTCTTCAGGTTAAAGTTTTTGGTCGAGGTAGTTTTTGATGAAGTTGAAGTCCAATCAATATGAAACTTAGTACACATGTTCCCTATGATATGATCTTTCTAATTTTAATGTCAAATTAAAGTATTAACCCCAATTTCATAGTCCACTGAACAAAGAAAAAGATAGTGTGAAGCTCAGGTTAGAGTTTTTGGTCAAGGTAGTTTTTGATGAAGTTGAAGTCCAATAAACTTGAAACTTAGTACACATGTTAACTATGATATGATCTTTCTAATTTTAATGCCAAATTAAAGTATTTACCCCAATTTCATGGTCCAGTGAACATGTAAAATGATAGTGTGAGTGGGGCATCCGTGTACTATGGACACATTCTTTTTTTAATCTCAGGTGACCATTTAAAGACACATACCTTGTATATTTGACTGTCCATCTGAGACAAACTGTTTAAAGATTAGAAATTAAGTCTTTTGTAAAGTTCAACCTTTTGATTTTGGTACATGTACTGTAACATTCCTGAGTATTTTCAATGCTTGTTAACTTTGATTGAGTGAAATAAATAGTAAGAGCCCTGTTGTGTAATTGTTAGATGGCCTATTGTAATTATTCTGTCTGTGTGTCTGCTGTCCTTTAAACCTTGTTTGTAAGTCATACTTTAAGTCAGGATTGCCTCAATCGATTTCAAAATTTTAATGCAGTCTTCAATGAGTCTTTGGCTGTAATTAATAGAAAATTTGATGTTATAATAAAATATTGACCAATAAAGAAAGGAAAGAATCACACTTTAATTGCAAACAAAATAATCAACCAGTTGGGAAAAGTAAGACTAGAAAAAAAGTTGGAGAAAAAACTATACATTTTAAAATGTTGTTATCATAAACCTTTAGGAAACCAAAAATTATTGTTACTAACTTTTCAAGACAGTAAAGAAAGACAAAGATCTATTGGTTTCACTCTTAAGAAAAAAACTAAATTCTTCAAATCCTTCATAAACTTGAGCACAATAGTTTACATTATAATGCATTAACATTCATTCAAAAGGTTTGGTTTTATTTCAAGGAGGTAGAAACTAAAGAAAAGACAAAAACAGAGAGCAAACCAGCAGAGAAGGCAGACGATGTAGAGAAAGCCTGGCCAATGAACAAAGAAGGCAGTAAATCTCTTAGTACAGCAAAACATTTTAAAACTGAAACTTTATAAACATTCTACAGTCTACCTGTACTTAAACATTTCATAATTTTAAAAGGGGAACATGCTTGTATGGAAGTTGTATAGAAGAACCACAATTTAGTTGTCATTTTCATGTAATTAGTATAATGATGAGATCTGTCGAGACATGTAAATGTATGATATACCTCATTGTGTTCAGGTAATATTTCAATTATGGCTGTAGGATATGAGTCTTACATGTATCAACTATATATAATCATTAAATTCTTATTATAAAACTGATTCTGCTTATGTTCTTGTTTTTTTCAAAATCTGAATGTTTTTATTGCTTTCCAAGAGCGGAGTGTAAATATGGATGAAACTATGGTGTAGTCAAACATGCTATAAAATTCACCTCTGTTATGCAAAAACCTGTGGTGTCCAGTTAACCCTTTCATCACCTACTGTAGTATTAACTATTGCATTCTAATTGCTTTTTAACTCACCTGACCTGACCTGATTTTTTATCAGGTCAAGATCTATCTGTCTTGAAATTTTCAGATGAATCGAACAACCCTTTGCTAGGTTGCTGCCCTGAATTTGTAATTTTAATAAGGAAATTTTGTCGTTTTAGCTCACCTTGCCCAAAGGGACAAGTGAGCTATTCTCATCACTTGGCGTCCGTTGTTTGCTTGTACAAAAATCTTCTCCTCTGAAACTACTGGGCCAAATTAAACCAAACTTGGCCACAATCACCATTGGGCAATCTAGTTTAAAAAATGTGTCCAGTTTCCCCGCCAACCAACCAAGATGGCCGCCATGGCTAAAAATATAACGTAGGGGTAAAATGCAATTTTTGGCTTATAACTCAAAAACCAAAGCATTTAGAGAAAATCTGACATGGGGGTATAATTGTTTATCAGGTCAAGATCTATCTGCCTTGAAATTTTCAGATGCATTGGACAACTGGTTGTTGGGTTGCTGCCCCCCAATTGGTAATTTTTAAAGATTTCTTTTTGGTTTTTGGTTATTATCTTGAATACTATTATAGATGAAGATAAACTGTAAGCAGCAATAATGTTCAGCAAAGTAAGATCTACAAATGAGTCAACATGACCAAAATGGTCAGTTGACCCCTTAAGAAGTTATTGCCTTTTATAGTTAATTTTTAACAATTTTCATTAGTTTGGTAATTTTTTGTAAATGTTTACAAAATAGTTTCCTCTGTTACTTTATACTAATGGGCAAAATACATTACAGATAGATATAATTGTAAGTAGGTAAGTAGCAAGAATATTAAGTAAAATAAGAACTTAAAACAAATCACATCACCAAAACCCAATTTTGTCATGAATTTATCTGTGTCCATTGTTTATTATGCACATAGACCAAGGTGAGCGACACAGGCTCTTTGGAGCCTCTAGTTTCATTACTTACCTTACATAATTCTGAAGATAAAAGAATGATTCCAAGGGATTTCTATTCTTGTTGTTAATTAGAGATTAAGAAAAAATATAGGCATGCCATGCTAACATAGACTTTACTCACTTATAAGTTAGAAGTTTGGGAGTAAAATTCAGAATCCAGAGAGGGTTACCAACTCATAAGCGAAATCCCGAGACCAAGAAAGGTGGTCAAATGTGAATTTCTTGACCATAACTACGTTTGTGATAGCCAAATAAGGAATTCATTTCTGTATGAGGTAGTCTGGTCTGACATCACTTTTTGTTTACCTTCATTTCAGAAGGTAGGTAAGCTGGATGATTCTTATCTTGTTAACTGATGTCTTATGGTCTAAAGTTTCAGTCCATTGTCCTTGATCTTCCTTTTATGGTTCAATGTTTGCATATATAATCACATGATTTTTTCACATATAAGTATTACCAGTAGTCCAACAACATTTGATGTATGAAATCATCATAGGTTTATATGTCCTTCTGACAGGTTTCACCTTACCTTGACCTTATCTCATGGTTTAGCGATCATCATTTCATGTTGATGATTTGGCCAATTTTGCAGATAGAGAATAGAATAAGGGTAAATGTTGGTCAGACTACACTAAACCTAATTTTTATACAACTGCGAAAACAATTTTGAGTTCGGATTACGCTTTAATGTTGTTGTCGTCCAGACACATTTGGGTTCCAGACAATAACTTGGGAAGGCTGGGATTAAGTTTGGGAAAATTGCCTCAAGCATGTAGCAATTAGGGGCTAAAAAAGGGCCACAAGCAAGCATTTATCTAGTTTCAAGACAATAACTTTTGTTTAAGTGTATGGAGCTCTCTATAATTGTACTACAAGGTTCCATACTACAAAGGAAAGACTTGGATTAATTGTGGAGATTATTGCTCCAAAGGGGGGTTTCCAATTTTCTAAGGGTTCATAGGGGGCATTAAGTTTTACCCTAGTCTGTCTGTACGTCCAAGTTGGTTTCTGTTATAGAGTTATGACTCTTCAAAAATGGTAAAATTGATGGTTTTTTTTGTTTCCTTTCTCTTTCTTTAGTTTGCCTGCACTAAATGTTATAAAACTTATAGACAATACATATTACCACAAAACTCTCAATCAAGTAGTTGTCTTCTCTATCGTCAGGTTGTTGTCTCTTTGACACATTTCCCATTTCCATTCTCAATTTTATTGAATATTGTGTTCAAATTTTCCCCATTTGTTCAGGGTTCGCCCTCTGCCGTTGAATCAAGCTGTGCTCAGCCAAGCATTTTATTATAATCTTGACAATGCAAATGTTGAAATTGCAATAAACTGCATACCAAATATCACCTCTAGTGGTTCGCCATAATCTGACCTAATCACAAATTTATACATGTTAATTAAGCAAATGTTTCATAAACAATAGATTACGATTGAGGGGGCAGGGTTGAAAAATCTCTATGGAAATGAAATGTGCCAATGCTAATACAACTGCATTACAAATATCATTGATCGACCCTAGTGGTTCACCATTAACGGCATAATCACAAACTAATACATTGTTGACAAAGCTGCAATTGCTGCCAGAAACAGCATACCTAGTGTATGTTTCACTTTGTGACTCTTGTCAAGGTGAGACAAAAATTAGTAACTAGCGATCTATTGCAGTAAGGGTTTTAATTGGTAAAGTCATCCTCTGGAAGTTTTAAGGACTCTATCAATACTGTTATTCGATTTCTTAAAAGCTCAATTAAATAATATTTGAATTTAACAAAAGTTATACCAGAATTCTTAGAGATCATTTTGAGAATTCCTATAGAAAGAAATACCTTATCCTTGATTTATTTTATTCTGTTTTTCAAGAAGATTACAAAATTAAACTGACTAATCACTTATAAAACTTAAAGGACATAAATGAAAACAGCACAAAGGGATATAAAGCCACAATCCTTCATAAAAACAAAACACACACACACACACACACACAAATGTTATAATTTATATTTTTTTAATCTTCTCCAACTCATTAACATTTCACTTATAAAACATTCATAATACAAGGACAAATATTTCAACATTTTACATTTATCACATTTTTACAAATTGTATCTATTATAAAACTTGAAAGTACAGAACATTTAAAACATCATAATCTTTTGCCTTCATGTGCTCTTTTTATAAATTCACCCTTTTCTGTTTGCCTAACATAATTCATATCCTGAAAGTAGAAAAAGATACATGTAATATAACCACAATAATTCATTGATATCATAACTATATTCATACTTTCCAAGTCTGTGAAACTTATTTCATTTGACTGCAATAATTATAAATTAAGAAATTTTAATCTGTTTTACTACTGCGAAAAAACACTGCAGGATTAGTATTACATTGTCCCTTATCAGTATTCATTGAAGAACCTTTGTAAAAGGCCTTTCCTTAAATTTATTATTTGAATTTCTATATTTTTTTTATTTTGTGTTTGAAGTTTCAGTGATAGAGAAATTTGAAAACTTATCAAAATCAAGAATTGGGCATTATTGCAATTAAAATTGCTTCAGCTAAGGCACAGAGATCTACAAAAAATATTACAAAATATTCAATGGGAAAAAAGAATTTGAAAACTGACCAATCAAAATTTGGTTCAGAATGGCCAAGCAATTTTAAAGATAATATATAATTGTTTTCCTATAATTTTCAACAGTTATGTGACTGTTCCCAGATATGCATGCCACCCAATCAAGAGTAATGACCTTCAAGTTCATCAGTAAGGAATTATCATTAAAGTCCTAAGATACAATCAACATTCCTATGAAGATACGTAGAGATGAATAATTTGAAATCTGTCAAATCAGAATCAGGAATTTCCTCTGGCTTCCAAGTTTAAATCCTATCAAAAAGGGCAATGAGTTTAGCTATAAAAACTTGTTTACATAATTCCTGTGGAGCTCTGTTCAATCTTGCCTTGTTGCTTCAATAGAGTTGATCATAAATTAAAGCTTCATCAACAGAAATCAAGAACTAACCCCTGATTGTTGTCTAAGAATTTTTTCTTTTTCTCTTTTCACCAGTTCATCCAAATCCTGGAATGTAAGATAGAAAGAAATTGCATATAATTTTCTTTTAAAATCCGAAAGAAGGAATTGGATAAGGCACTTAACAGAATTAGTGGTTCCATTACATGTAAATTAAAAATGAGGAAAAAGTATTCAAATATCCCTTAAAAGGACTGTACAGTGTGTCTTACTACCTGGACTACAAATACAGTGCACGTCTGACATGGCAAGACCTGCATTGTAATTTAAATGTACTATGATGTGTTTAACTGTAATGTAAATTTACCACAGATACAGGTCTAGTGTTGGCATGCATATGATGGGTAACCATGTGTTTTATTATTATTTACTTTTGATTATAAGACATGAAATAAGTTTTCCCAATTAAATTGTTGCACATTTTTTTTTATGTCAAGGCCTTTTAAGTTGACTGTATGAATATGTATGGTATGGGGTTTTCTCATTGTTAAAGGCTGTTAACATGGTTAAGGTTAACTACATTGTATAATATTGCTTACATTCAGTTCATTTGAACTTTGGTGGATAGTTGTCTCACTGGCAATCATATCACATCCCCTTATTTTAATATTTGAACACTGATACAAATATTGTGTATGGTACGAAGACTGTACATATAACTTAAATTGTACCTCTAATGGCTTGTACATTAAATGAACAGTTTGAGATCCAGCTGCCATTGCTACCAACATTACAGCTACTCCTTTGAGGTAAGTATTCCATGAAACTCCAGCTGGCATGTTTATTTTAATCCAGCCAATTTTCTGTCTAGTTCTACTTCTTCAAGTGCTAATTTTTGTGCTTGATTTTTCTTAAAAACTGTATCTGAAAAATACAACAATAAGCATATTAAAAAAGGTTATTTTACATGTTTTACTTCAAAATTTGCACAAGATAGACATCCTACATGAGCTCACAATTTACAAGGTCACAAGCTTTTAGTGCCTTAATCATTGTTAATAGATAATACATAATTTGTACATGTTGAATATTTCCAATTTTATCTTTATTATATTTTAGCAAATAAAAAGAAAAAACTGAATGTTTAACATGTTAAATACAGTATTTGGACATTTTTCTAAACTTAATTGAACTGGCTAGGACACTACTACTTTGGAAATAAACTCATCACAGATACCAGGACTAAATTTTGTATATACGCCAGATGTGTGATTCTTTGAACTCCAATTAACTTGAAAATATCTGAAAATAATTTTCTCTTTAAATTAAGGGCAAGAATACTAAAGCAATCATTCATTAAGTTTTCCTTGATATTTAGACTTATCGATAATCTCTCAAAATTTGTGAAGAAAATGTGTCCACCATGGCCACAGAAATTTCCTTTCGAGATTATAATTAAGTTTGATTTTGGCATGATTGATAAGTGATTGAGGTAAATACAAAAGAGTTCTTCTTTCAATACAATTTTTTTTATGAAAACGAAGGACAACTTTCAAACAGTAACAGATATTTTATTTTTTGTAACCTGTGCCTTTTATCAATTTTACAATCTTCACAATGAACTGTTAAATCTACAGGCCCTGAGCTCAATTTTAGAAAATTTTGAGTTAGATTCTGTTGGCCTGTAGATATGATTAAAACAGGCCCAAGAGCAATTTCACAAGCCTTGGCTGCCACTAAGTGTGAAGACTGTTTCATATGAATGTAATAGTTGACAGGCTTATGTGCAAGACACCAAAATTAAGTATAAAAGTTCTGCTGAAATTATATCAAACACTTCAATGTTTTTTAGGACTTTATTTTTTGTAAATGAAACGAAAACTCAAATTGACTTTTCAAGGGTAATAACTCTCCAAAATATACAAGATTGTCTGATTTTATACTGAAAATTCCATAGGATAATAAAAGGGTCTTAAAAGCAGGAGATTTTGACTCTCGCTGGAAGAATCACATGTATGGGATATACACCGTGACCTTGCTGAACATATTATGGTTTCCTATTTCATTTTCCGTTTATTCAAAATTTTTAAAACATTCGCTCAGATTGCTTACAAAACTTAAACTCAAATTGTCTTTTCAAGGGCAATAACTCTCCAAATACACCTTATCGCTATTTGTCCGCCATTACTGGATATCACACAGGTAAGTTCCCGTAAAATTTTGACGCCATAAAACAAAATATCTGACACCATATAAATGGATTGGCCAGCCAAGAAGGCTATAACCATGATAACAGCTATAAGGTGTATTAAGATTGTCTGATGTTACTGAAAATTCCATAGGATAAAGACCTTGACCTTGCTGAACATGTTATAGAGTTTTCTGCTTCATTATCGGTTTACTTTAGAGTTTTAAAACGTTCACTCAAATATCTTACAAAAATTAGCTTCTTTCACCCTCCAATTTATCATAGAAAATTCGAGAGCCGCCCCTAAACAAAATCCCACTGGTATGATCACTCGATATGTTCCTAATTTCTTTCCTGGCAATTTTTTCAATAGTATGGCAAATTTCCGGCTAAAAAAAAACATCTTAAAAAAGTTTTATATCAATGTCATATTTCGTAAGTTTTTCACTTAAGGGCGCAGCCATTTTAGAATTTTACCAAAGCATATTTAGTGTAAATGTAGGTGGTTGGTCAAACTTCTCCATTGTGTCCAATCAAATATTGCGTTACTGCAATACATTCAGCTGCACAATGGCTGTCCCCTTTCTATTTTAAGCATTCAATGTTTTGATTGGTTCTTATTTTGACCTTGATCTTTAAGTGACCAATGAAATCAATGGGAATTTAAGAGACAAAGCGACTGCCAGCTATCATCTCATAATCATTTGTTTATATTTTATCTTATGTAGATACAAAAGTGATGTGTAATGTATGGTAAATTACTATGTAAGTGGACGCTTACTAATGTTCCCATAAATACTATGATGTTTTCATTTGATTTGAATAGGTCTGCAAATTTACAGGATAGATCTCAAAATTATATTTTGGTCTCGGTATCCGATACACATATAACATGTACATGATGTACACTTGTCGAATTGAACATTTTACACAAAATTTATAACTGCTCGATCCTCAGTACCGAATACTTCCTAACACACATAACACTGCCAAACAGTAACACTTTAAGATGAAACAGAAAGAATTAATGAAAACAATAAAATATTTTTTTTTATTGGCATCCCAAAATTAATGGGGGCTCGGTTGGTCAAAGTTGTTTGACCTGGAGATCAATCAGCTACTGATATCTCTTCAGTTTGTCTGTTTCTGCCGGGTATCCTGGTGGTTCTCTCCGAGGACTTCGGCTTCCTCCAACATAATAACAGATATCCTGGTGTCCAAGCACTCCCTTTGTGTTGGGGTCGGGATTGTGCTTGTAAATATTGCACATTGTAAATACATTAGTGACACATCTCCATTAATCCCGAAAGGGAGTGTACACGGATTCCACTGTACCCTCGCAGATCTCGAGGGTTGCTCCGAATAACGGATGAATCTACCAGTACATATATACATACATGTACATACAATGGGAATAGGAATCAGTCTCCGTTTGAGAGTTTCTCCCTCATTATCAATACCATACATAAGTATAGGGTTGGCAAATTGTCGATAAAATATCACAAGCACTGCACCATGAGAATTCCCCTTCTGCCATTCTGCAGATGGAGTAAGGAAATGTAGTTTCAGGTATTGGTAATGTACATGTAGGCAAAGAACTGTCACATGTTCATAATTTCATCACTCCAACTGTTTGTATGCCCCATTTATGGGCATTATGTTTTTTGGTCTGTGTGTCTGTTTATTCATCCGTCTGTCCTGCTTCAGGTTACAGAGGACCTGGTTGAGGTATTTTTTTATGAAGTTCAATCAACTTGAAACTGGGTACAAACTTTCCTTATCATATGATCTTTCTGATTTTAATGCCAAAGTAGAGCTTTTCCCCATTTTCACGGCCCACTGAACATAGAAAATGATACATGTAGTGCGGATGAGGCATCCATGTACTAGGGACACATTGTTGTTTATACTTGTATTTCCTGTTGAAAAACATTGTGACCACAAGTTATCCTTCTTTGTTTAATCCACCGAAAGTGTAAACATGGCACTTTAATTGTCTCAAAACTCCATCAAAATCAAATGAAATTTACCAATTTAACAGAATTTAAAATAAGGGAATATCTGGAAGCCTTTTAAGTTTTTACCAAACGTACCATGTACAAAGACATTGGGATAGACATCTTTTAGTGTTAGGAAATTATACAACCTCATTTTGTATAAAAGTTACAATGTCAAATGATAAAACCATTAAACATGTATCAAACTTGGTTATAATTTGCAGAAAATAAATTATGTAAATAATATCTTGGAAGGACCAGCAAAGGTTGATTTTCCGTCAATCCTTGCGTTGGTTTGACTGAAAAAATAAAATAACACCAACTCTACATTTATAGCTTCAGACAATTCAGAAATACATGAAACATAAGAACAAATCTTTGGTATTTGTAACTTATGTATTGCTTCTCAAGTTCCAAATTTCAAATGATTTTTAAGGGGTTAATACTCTGTATTTGGTCTCCTTTTGTCATTTTATAACTGTCATGACAGTCTGCTAAAAAGGTTGATGAATTCTAACAAATTTTTAAACCAGTCTTGCCAGTACTTAGTGACTCATCAAGTTGATTTTGTTCACATTAATATTAAGGGGATATTATATCCCCTTAATATTAATGTCAACAAATTCAAGTGTGATGAATTTTTTTTTTCAAACATCTATTCCACAAAAAGTTTAATTCCTGTTGAACTCTATTCATTACATTTGTTTTCTTGTATTTTCAGATTTTCATTAATCCATTTAGAAGATATCAAAATGTCTAGTCAAGTTGATAGCATGTTCCAGCTGCCAGTAGATTTTCCTAATATTAAGGCAGAAATCAAACAAGAGTATGCTGGGTAAGATGACACAAGTGTTTTTACTCTAGGTTGAAAATTGGTCAAATAAAAAGATGTATTAACTCAGAAATTAGAGGCATCACCATCAACAGTTTTGTTTTATGCAGCTTGTTTTACAATGTATGTACATGTAACAACAAATACTAGAATAATGATTTGTTTACAGTACACACATGTCAAATAATAAGGGCTTTAAACAATACATACTGGTTGTTTGTCTCCTATTAGAAATAAAAGGGAAGGTTGTACCAGTAATGTTTCCATTAATATAAAGTGGACGTTGACAGTGCTTAATTGAATATGTCTGGGCTCTGGACTTGCAGTGTTAACTGAAAAATCTCCAAAATGGTCACAAAATATGAAAAAAAGCTCTTAAATAACCTCTTATTTTAAATATTTTTCTCTTTTTTGGTTTAGCAAAATCAGAAATGAAAGAGGTTTCTGGCAATTATTGTTGACTCGACTTACCAAAAGTTGAAATCCATCAGTTTTACAAAATATTCAACATTGAACAAGTTTTAAAAGAGATAAAATATATTTGATGTACATTGTAATGATTAATCCTGTTGCAAGATTGTGTTATTGTACTGTATGTTATTACATAGTGATCCTGCTCCAGCAAAGAAAAGAGGAAGAAAAAAGGGAAGTAAGAACCAGAAACAGACAACAATCACAGATAGTATGCCTGTTAGGAAGAAAAGAGACAGATTTAATGGGATGCCAGAAGAAGAAGTTGTTAAACGTGTTCTGCCAGATCATTTGGCACCTGATCTAGATATTGTGATTGTAAGTTGGACATACAATTTTTTTTGCCATATATACAAGTATTACAACATGTACAGTACAGGTGGGGACTTATTTTTATGGAAGCCTTAATCCGTCTAGATGTCAGACTGGTGGACAGTTGTCCCAGAGTAATAAACACCTGCTGTGCAATATCCAAGTGGAAGGTCGTAAATCAATCTGAACCAGCTTGATTAGAATTAAATTTTACCTGTACAGATATATTTGTATTTATGGAGAATAGATAAATGTAAAATATTGTCTTGTATTCAAAGAGAAAGAATTGAAATTAAAATTAAATATTAGAATTTAAATTAAAAATTAAATACTTAGAATTAAAATTAAATATCATGAATGTGGAATTTTTTTTTTTATAATTTGAAAATGAAATAAAGACGATTTTTAACAATATATTGTGTTGCCAATTATTATAATAGTTTTGTGCCAATAAAATATTTTGTATTTGTATTTGTAAACCGTAAATATTTCATCTAATAAAAAATAATAAGCCTAATAACAACCAAGACTGTTTTCAATCGAAGTTTGAATCAAATTGTTGAGACATCAATCCCGTAAATTATACAAGTTTTTGTCGATGGTTTTATTATTTCCCCCTTTAAACGTTCTGTTCCTTTATATGTTATTATTAGAAACACAATTTTAAGTATAAGGCCAACATATCGTATTTATAAAATATGTATAGGCATTGTGAATAAAGTTATTTTCCTTTTGATACAACTTTCCCCGTCGGAGCCTTTACATCAATTCACACCTGTCAATCATTTCTCGCAAGTAAAACATTTTGGTCAGACAGATCACTCGTGCTTTCTATTTTGACATATTTCCCGTTAATCTCTTTGAAAGTCAAACAATTGGTTTCTTTAAATACAATATTTATAACGCAGTGATCATATTTCGATTCCTATTTTTTATTTTACAAAAAATTGTTGACATTCAAGATATTGCCTTTCTATTTTCATGTCTCGACTCTTTTATGAAAATCGCCGGAGTTTTTATTATAAATATATTTTACGAATCGATACACGAAAATCAAAATTTAACCTTATATAGTTTATTAAATAAATGCACATTTATACCCCAATGGGGTTGAAGGCTAATCGTACTAGTCATGATCAGCTGTCTTTACTTTTTCGTCGTACTTCTAGTCATTCTATAGCTCGCGCTATCCGTAAGAATTTTTAAATCGATGTTGTATTATTTCCGAAGTTTAAAGGAGTTCTCCAAAGTAGAATATTTAAATGGGAATCCGGGAAATGACTGATAAAAATAAAACAAAACAGTTGAAGAAGACTAAATCTTGTTTTGATTTTACATGTATGTAAATCAATTAAATTTCTATTCTGGTCAATCGATCAAGAACCTCAAAACTAACGCACAATACTGTCAATCATTCCACATCAAATTTAATCATGAATGGATTTTCCCACGGTAGTTCAGTAAGGTCACCTGAGTTTACTGTTACGACATTTCCCGCCATATAAAAATCTCGTGCAGTGGACAAAATCGATCATCTTTTATTAGCATTCAATAATATTGTGAGTGGAGTCAAGTTAAAGTTCAACCACGTGCACACGCTGTTGATCACTAATATGTGTATCATGGTATTATCTTTTCACGGCAAATTTTTCTTAACAAATTGCTGTTAAATATATAACATACAAGCAGAGACATATAATACAATATTGTATTATATGTCTCTGATACAAGTTTCCTTTTTTACATGGATTGTGCGTAAATTAATATTACGCAATTAATTTAAGTTCGGGATTTCGGGATTAACACTATAGTGATCTGGGAATTCTTTTTTGTCGCGATGTCGGGATTTTGATTTATTTAAATTCAGGACCTTGGGACTTCGTGTTTTTAAGCCCGGGATTTCGAGATCCGGACCCTATTTACTCCCTACCCCCAAATGCAGATCAATTATATAAATTTAGCATAATGAACAAACACGGAAATCTTAAAATAAACTTATGTACGGGAAGAATCAATATCTTCTTCTAAGTGTTATTATTTGCGTTCTATTTTATTGATACATCTCCAACTTTGAAGTTTCGGACAGTAAATTGTTTACAGTAAAAAGTAAAAACTACAAAGAATCAGCAAGCTACTAAATAATATACAAGTATTGCTCACTGTAATTATAATTTTTTTTAATCTCGGAACTGACCCAACACAGACTGAATATTAAATACATATTATAGAAATATTTTGCATGTGGCCGCTTCAAACTAACCCTGGAGACAGCATTCTGCTAATGGATTTACGAGTAAAACAAAAATAACCGTAGGCTTCCAGTAATAGAATACATGTAAAAATATTTATGTTTGAAATTTTATGCAAATAAATAAGAAGCAGATACACAAAAAAACAAAAAATAAACAACAAAGAACATAGAACAAAAATAATTTTGAGGAACAAATTAGAAAGTAAATAGCAGTTGGAATATAAAAACCATAACTAAAAAAATAGGCTATTTTTATTAAAACAAAGATGTCTCCAGTACTTCACCTGTAAAAATATTTTATGTCAAAAACGATGTAATCAATAAATTGACTGAGAGGTTAAAATTACAGGTAACCTGATTCTGAAATCAGTGAACCGTATCTAGCAGCACGGATTAAGATGAAAGGACAAATATATTGCCAATCACACCTGGATTTGTTGATTAATGACCATACTACCTACCATAAAAATGTCCGATTATTCATATCCGACTAGACGGATTAAGACATCCATTAAAATAAGTCCCTACCCGTACTGTATAAGCTTTGTCATTATCTGGTTCCTGATCTGTTAATTTAAGTTAAATTTGCATATATTCCTTGTCATGTGATAGCTATATTTGTTCATTTTTCTTTTGATACTCGATAGGTGCATTTCTGTCATCCATCCACTAATTACTTTTATTCATCCTTTTGATAAAGGATCTAGCTGAGTATTGTCTTATAAGGTTAAAGTAGTTAAACACAGATGAACCAGCATGATTTAAATGTCATGCTTTGGTATAATTTAAACTTTAGCATCATCAGGATGAATAGACATTGAATTTTAGTATTAAGCTTAAGGAACTGTGATCATTTGCAATTAACATGTTTTTCCATAACCATGATAACAGTTTTGAAGTTATCTTAAACTAATAATTCATTGATATTACACCACATCTCCTTAATTAATACGGTCAAACCAAGCTGACCACATCAATGGATAAATATGCAACCAAACCTATGAGTTTTAATGTTTAAGAAATTATTCATGGGGGCTTGAATATATCGTGATTTTACTACGGGTTGGCGCTTTATGACTAATATTACACCCTGAGGGTTAGCGAGGGGTAAAATGTCGGCATAAAGGGACAACCCGTGGTAAAATCTAGATATATTCAAGCCCCCTTCATGTCCTTGAATTATTTCAATTCTGATAGGACAAATACCGCAATTCTTTGGATCAAAGCACTCTAGGTGGAGGCAGATATTTGCCGTTCTCATAAATAAACCCACTATTAAATTGACGTAAAAGAACGGGGCAACTGAATTAGTGACATGTTTTAACTATTAAAATAACGTATTTAGATAGTTTTGATTGAATTTAAATGATAATTTACTTATATGTCGAACATGTATAAAAAAAAAAAATGGCTCATACATGTACCACATTTTAGCATCGTTTATTTACGTTTCCTTGTTTTGATGATATTCTGATTCACAAGTGTGAATTTTCCCGTAAATGCTTTTATTTTTACGTCATTGTTCTATGACTTCTCGTTCCTCATTCATTTAAAAAACATATGACGTGGCGTGGGGGTACAATTGGAACAGCCCATGAAATATATTCATATTTTACCACAGATGTGTACTCAAAGCGTTTGAAGGACGTCATGTTAGAATTTATGATAAATGTTTACAGACTTAATTCTATGTATATCGTTTTACAGGTTGGTATAAATCCAGGCTTATGTGCAGCATATGTTGGTCACCACTATGCAGGACCAGGGAATCATTTTTGTATGTACTGATTTCAATAGGCATAAAATTATTTATAGATTTTTTTTTTTAATTCATGAATACAATAAAATGGAAGTAACTCATCTGCCTTTGGTAAACAATCAGTAACCAACAAACAAAGGACAAACTTTATAAAAATTACATTGTGTAATACAAGGGCAATTACATGGTTTCAAAGCATGATAGTTATCTGGGCGACATACAAAGATGATGAAACTGAAAGATCTGTCATCCTAATAACTGAAGTAATTTTAGAGGCTCAAAAAGCCATGAAAAGTTGTATTTAAGAATTTAGATGAAATTATCAAGAAGGGAATTCTGGTTTTTAGAAAATTCTGAGTTGAAAACTTCATCTTTTTTTAAAAAAAAAACACTGAGAAATCTTAGCATGTGTTTGATAGAATTTGTTTGCATATGGAAATGATTTATGTTTTTACAGGGAAATGTATGTTTTTGTCTGGACTTATACCAGAGCCATTAACAGCCAATGATGACTATAAACTGTTGAATCATGGGATAGGTTTTACTAATATTGTTGAAAGAACAACCAGAGGGAGTGCAGATCTGTCCAGGTAGGCTTTATGTATTTTCGTTGAGTATTAAAAAAAATTTTACTTATGAAATTCTAAAAAATGTATACCCTAATGGCCTATGAATAATAATGAATCCAAAGTAATTTTGTTTTATAAAGATTTGAAACATGTCAGTGATAGAAAAAGAAGAAAAAATGAACTTATCTTGTAGTTGGCTATAAGATATTAAAAAGTGTCAATGTGGATTATGTCTATTAAACATATTATTAACCTTGAATGTATATTAAAAATATTTATTTTAGGAAAGAAATAAAGGAAGGTGCCCTATTATTAACAGAAAAATTACAAAAGTATAAACCAAAGATAGCTGTGTTTAATGGAAAAGGTAAGACAGTAGTTTCAACATTCTTTCTGTGTATTGTATATAAATTTAAGGTGACATGGTATGATTGTCAATGAGACAACTATCCACTAGATTTAAAAGGAATTAAGTTATAAGTCTGGAAATTGTAACAACACCTTTTCAGAAAAGATAAAGACCCAGAAAGTACTTGACTTAGAAATTACTTTCCTGATTTTAGTATTACTTTGACATTTTTTTTAAGACTTTACAAATTACATGAAAAGTTGATAAGGTTAACATTAGTTTTACTTCATCGAAAACAAGATGTGGTATAAGTGCCAATGAGCAAAGTCTCCATCCATGTCACAATTTGTAAAAGTAAATCATTATAGGCCAAGGTACGGTTTTCTACACGGAGCCTTGGCTCACAATAAACAGCAATCCATCAAGGGTACCAATAGATGTTTAAAACCATTCTAAAAAGAAAACCAATGGTATAATTTATGTGAGAAACAAGTAACGCTTATGAACCACATCAATAAACATCAACCACTAAATATCAGGTTCTGAACTAAGGATAGGTGCAAACAAATGCGGGGAATTAAACATTTTAACCCTCACCCAACCTGAAACAATAGTGTAACATCAAAACATAGAAAGACACACTATAAAATATCAATTGAAATGGCTTAAATCATTTAAAAGAAATATTACCAACAACAAATGAACATACACTGTATAAATGATTTTGATCTATGACACAATGAAAATACTAAATTGATAAATCAAGGGATTAGATGTTAAACAATATCAGATCGATAACCATAACCTTGCATTGGATAAAATACTGCCAAATAAAGAAATGTACACAGGTAAACAAAAATGATTTTGTAGTATAAGGTATGAAGTTTATATCGATATTATGATGAATGTTATTTGTTGCCTTTCACCTCAGTTATGCTGTTCAATCATAGTCAAATAATTTGCCAAATGGGATGACATGTCTTCTTATGAACTGGTTTTTTTTAGTAAGCATGTAAACCGATCTGTTTGCACAAGAGAATTGTTTACTTTTATACGTAACATTTATATAATGTTTTTATGCTGTCATTTTTAGGTATATATGAAGTTTTTCTTGGTCATAAAAACTTTGCCATTGGTAAACAGCCAGATCTCTTGGCAGGCACTGAAACAGTAAGTAATATTTATACTATTTAATAGTAGTGTTTCCATAGAAGTCAGCAAGGGCAATAATGCATATATGTTGCCTAAAATTTCATGCAAACCAACAGATGATCTTATATAATTTCAACTGCATTTGCCTTGAGCTCATGGTCAATGGACATAAGTACCCTGGGTACAACATTATTTTAAAATTGGATAACAGGATCATATTCAGTTTTAACCTATAAATTGAATTCCTTTGACGATGATTGTAGTTTAAATTGGAACTTCACCCAAATTGAAGCTATCTGTTTTTTAAATTTTCTGTTTTTATAACAACACTAACAGAATAACACAACATGTGCAGTTTTCCATTATATATAGCTGCAGGTCTATTTATGAAAACTTTCCTTACCTTTCAGACTGTGTATGTGATGCCTTCCTCAAGTGCAAGATGTTCACAGCTTCCGAGAGCTGTAGATAAAGTTCCATTTTATGCATCATTGAAGAAGTTAAGAGATTACCTTCGTGGAGACCTAAAGGAGTTGGATGATTCTGAAGTTTGTTTTCCAGATTTAGAATTAAAGGTTGTAAAAAGGGAACCAAAACCAGAAGTTAAAGAGGAAGCTGCTGAATCTTGTTCAATGCAAAGCCCTGCATACCCACAAAATTGTGACTCTGCCTATCCATCAACAAATATGCATATAAAGCAGGAACCCAGTTTTAACAGTCAATCTCAATATGGCATGCCAGTAAATGGAAACTGCTCTCAAATGCAACCCCCATATTACAACTCTAATTACAGTTCAGAACAAAATGGAAATAGTCAATATCCAATGATGTATAATTCAGAGGGGAATAACTCTCAAAATTTTCAGATGGTTCAGAGCAATATGGGAGATAACTCATTCCAAATGTCTCAAATGATGATGCAGGGGCAATCTCAAAATTTTCAGATGTTTCAAGGAGCAATGCAGTCGTCATTTAGTGGGGACAACACAGGACATTCTTTTTCTTATCAACAAAGTTTGCAAGCCAATGGAATGAAAAGTCAATCTACAGGACAGGTCATGGTTCAAAGTTCATTTCAAAGTCAAGGTCATCCATTTCACAATGGTGCTCACAACTCTCAGCCTTCTAGTGGCTACCAGCAGGGTATGATAAGTCAAGGGAATTTCATGAACTTTCCAAACCAACATCAGCAGAATTTTGCACAAGGAAATTTTGATCAAAATCCACAACCCCCAAGCGGGGATGTGTCATTTATGGGATTTTCTCAAGGTCAGCCACAAGAAGGACAAAGCAATTATAGTCAGCCACCCTCTAACTTTGTAAAGCAAGAACCTGCTGATTATAATGACCCTCCAACTGGTAGCTGTAATGGGCAAAAACAAATAGATTCCTCACAGAGTAATAATATGATGAACTTTCAAAGTCTTCAGGGTCAAGGTTACATGTCCCAAAATGATGTACCTCCAATGCATATCAAAGAAGAACCAAAGGATTTTGACTTTACAAATGGTTCATGTCAAAGTAGATAGATGTGTCATTAATTTCAATTTTGGAGACAATTTGCCTTTTCAATTAAACCTGAATTCCTGCATTATATACATTAATTTCATAACAATTTTATTGTCTATTTTAATGTACTTTTATGTGTACATGGTATAATCAAAATAAATTTGACAGCATTTTTTTCTCTATATACATGATATGAATTAAGCCAAAGTCTACGGGAAATATGCATCTTATTCATGAAATTTAGCTAAATCCTGGCAAATCTTCCTCATGCAAGTTTAATTATAACATAAACAATATATTGAAACTGTGTCATGTAGTCACAGCTTATATTTATAATTATATGTTCTGAAAATGTTTTTTTAGACATTAGAAATATATTATTTTATTCTGGATCATTCAGATAGGCTGATTATACACTTTTGTGTTTTGATTGTTGATTTAAAAATCATGTAGTTTACTTGCTAGTTTATTTATAGTCAACATGATAAAACAAAAAGATTTAAAAGGATCATAATTATGTGTGTCATTCTTGTAGTAATTGACATATAGTAAAATATATATGTAGTATTAGGTAATAGTTTCATTTTTTTACTTATCTTTTTTGTCTTTATTATTTATGAATGTTTTGATAATTTATAGGTTTTGTTTTGCATACATACATAATAAAAATAAATACCAACTGATTCCTATCGGTAGATTTGATCTCAGATCTTTTGTAGTAATTTTGAAAACATTAAATATTTTAATGTGCTATTTGAATAGGCCAAAAAATATATTTAAACTCAGGGTACTTCTTGTATGTTTTGTGTCCCGTACTTAATCATGTTAATACCAGTTTATGTAATTGTGATTGTAAAACAATATACATATATACAACATTTTATTTTAATTTACATGTACACACTTTTGGTACACAAACAGTGGTTGTAAATAATGGCACATTTAGTATCATTTGTATAAAGCATAGCCAAACATGTATTTCATACCATACCACATTATCATGACAATTTCAACATTATAATCACAATGTATTATTATTTTTACATCATGCTTTTGAAATTATGGTTCAGAAGTATTTTTTTTACAAAATATGTCATGAATGTGTTGTCATAAATCAGTATGAATGTACATATATAATAATACATTTGATTTAGTAACATCCAAAATACCATCAGAATTTGATCTATATACTGTGTGTTAAAGCATGATTTTCATTGCACAGGGAAAGATTTACAAATGTTAATTGGTGATCTAGAAATCTCAATTCTACTATCTTGTGTCTTCTGAAAGAAATAAAAAAATCAAAAAATAAGAAAAAATCTATTTTAATGCTTGTTTCATGAAAACAATAATAAAGGATAATTTATTGAAAAATATGTTTACCTTAGTAACCTAGGAATAATGAATGTGTTAAAGCTTATCATTTGCTACAGTACAGATTTCCAAACAAATAGTCTACTCTTCAATGGAAGAAAATTAAACCTACAAAACATGTATTTACAGAATTTATGCAAATAATTGACAAGGCAAATGGGACAATAGGCGGAGAAGTTAATCTCATTATAAATCGTCATTTATTTCGCCATACACACACTTTATGATTATAGTAAAATTATTATGAAATTTAAAATTTATATACCATGTATACATTCTCAGGATATTATTTTCATGTTTGTTTATTTTGAAAATGTTAAAGATGAATTATATTATTTTCGTATATTTTACTTTATTTTAAATACAGATTGTATGTACAACTTTTGTTTTCATTCATCATGTAAAAATCTCAATAGTGCAATGCATTTTAAAATAAATTGTATGTTTACAAGAGTGCTGTATATTGCATTTATTTATTTGAAAAACATGAAATATTGATGTTTGATATATTTACATTTGTAAATGTTATTATAGTGTTAATGTATTTTTTATTATGGAATTTTTGGATATATTAATATGATACATTTGGTTGTGCTTCTAGTACAATTTGGAAAACCTTAATACTTTTAAAAACATGGACTGCTGGGAACAATTCATGAAAGCTGAATAATTTTTATGCCCCACCTACGATAGTAGAGGGGCATTATGTTTTCTGGTCTGCGTTCTTTCATCTGTCTGTCCGTTCGTTCGTCCGTCTGTCCCGCTTCAGGTAAAAGTTCCAATTTCACGGTCCACTGAACATAGAAAATGAAAGTGCATGTTTCAGGTTAAAGATTTTTGTCACAGAAGTTTTTGATGAAGTTGAAGTCCAATCAACTTGAAACTTAGTACACATGTTCCCTATGATATTATCTTTCTAATTTTAATGCCTAATTATATTCTTTATCCAATTTCATGGTCCATTGAACATTGAAAATGATAGTGCGAGTGGGGCATCCGTGTACTTTGTGCACATTCTTGTTTATCTTTTCTCTGAGAGATATTGTACTTTAAAGAAGGACTGTTATAAGGGTACTTTTGCAGTTGACACAGCAGTTTGGAGAAATGAATCACAGTGTCACTGATTATATTTGAAAATGCTATTACCGGTTTAATGGTAGGGTTTTTGCACAAATATGTACTGATTGTCAGTTTGTCTGCATATTGATATTGTTAAATAATAGTTGCAAGTCACAATATAAAACTTTCTGTCAAGTGAGCCCTGTGAAAGAGTTCAAAAAGTCCTCATGTTTGTCTAGCAGCTGATTTTTCACAATATAAATATGATGTTAACTTGACAATTGATTTATCAGACTTTATTTGTGTGTTTTGCATGATATAAACAAGTGTTTTCTTTGTTTTACAAGCAAGCTGGAAGATGATGTGATGAGTTTAGGTCAAATTTATCAACCTTGTTTCTTTCATTCAAATGTCAGTGATATATCCAGGTTAAATTTCTTTAGACCAGGTTTAGGTATTCTACTTCACAAAGCCATGATATGAAATTTTATCGAGAGTGAAGCAGAGTGATTCAGGCAGTGAGAACACTGATATTATTAATGAATATTGTTGCTCACAAATATCATATTTCACTTGTTGTCTTCTACAATATGCTTTACTCCTCCAGACATTATTTCCATGTATTACTGCAATGTCTTTGTTTTTTATATCAAGTAAAATATGACATGCGATTTTTAAAACCAGTTTCTTTTTGAAATATATTTTCTCACATAAATCTGAAGAAGCTGGTCAGACAAACAAAACAGTCAGTCTCAACCTGAAATTGATATGCTTTATCCTGTTTTTCATTTATTTTGCCTGAATATGCCCCTGTTGAAGTAAAGTAAGATCCCTGGTTCAAATTTGATTTTTTATTTCATTTGTTTACATAGCATGATGATTTTGTTATTCTATAAAACATTTGTAACTGGGACTGGTTTTTTTAATGGAATTGTGAAAATTAAATAAAAAATTTGGATATATACATGATCATGAAGAAACAAAATGTAGTCTTAATTTATTTTTTTTCCTTTTGATAGGGCAAAGGAATGAAATTACGTAATCCTTTTGTGTGATGAATTCCTACTTTCTGAGTGTACATGCTATATACTTGTAGTAATTTCTTCCACGAGAGATCATGGCAGTGAAATTAAGGAACTTCGATGACAACATGCCCAATTTACAAACTTCATATTTTTCATTTGTTTTTCATGTATAACATTCTGTATGAAACCTGTGGCAAGGTTAAGTTTAGTTAAAGTGATAAATGAAGTCAGAATGATCTTAAATGTTCAAATCTGTCATTTATATCTACATTTATAACTGTAATAGCTGTATTATGACAGACAAAGGGATACATGTATTCCAAGAATGAACAATGTGATTAAAACAAATCCTAAATAAACTGTTCTATAGTATTCTGAGTTTTTATTTATACTAGTCAACAAAAGAAACGATACAAGACTTTCTTTCAAATTTTAGATAAAGTTTTCCGTTCATTGGACCAATATTGAAGGTAGTAATACTTAATCATTATGGAAATATAAATCCATTAAAAAAAAAATGTTTTTTGCTTTTGTGACGTTTTTTCGTGATTTTTTTTTACAAAATTTACATTAAAGTCATAAGAAACCTCAAATCAAAAAAAAATAATGCAAATGTTTTTTATAACTCAATGGATAGTTTTCATTGTAAAACTTATGTACATATACTTTTTTCTGAAGAAAATTCTTTAATTTATTGATATTTAGAAGAAGTTTACTTTATTTGAATTGCTTCCTTCCAGCAAGCAATTCCCCCGATATATTTTCCGTATGCAAGGTGACCTCAGTGTGACCCATCTCGTAAAAATCCGGTGACCACAATACGCATGGATGTCCTTAAAATAAACTATTATCTGAATTTACATGTTAAACACGTGCTCAATTTCCATGCTTTTTGTTTATTTTTCGTCAATTGTTGACAAACAGGTGACAATCGTTAAACTTCGGCTTCAAAACACGAACTTTAATTACCTGCCATATTTTCACAACAACACTGACCGATTGAAAAAAAAATTGACGATTATACGAAATTTACACGAAAAAAATGATAAATTTGAGCACAGAGGACTAAGTTTGTGATGTTTGTATGCATTGGTTTAAGAATTGGAAGAACAATATTTTTCACCGGTCACTCGTTTCTTATGACTTTAAAGCGACAATTTTAAAATCAGAAATTCAAACTAATGATGCCAACATCTCATTTAAAGGTAAAGACAGTGTTTGCCATCAATTTTATTTTTAAATCATAGTTTCTTTGTTAATTTGTTAAGCAAAGATCGCCCCCACGAGAAATCATTAAAATGTATACATTATCACTAATTTACCATAGACAGTATGTGTAAAGTGATATTCAAAAAGCAGTAACAATCTTAAAGCAAATCCGAAAGGTTCCAAATTTACTGTGTGTTGTTTTCATATCTAAAGCATTGATTTGGGATGAAAAATAGATTTTTTTTTTTTGCATTTTTTGAGATTTCAAAAATCACTTTTTTCCAAAAAAAATTTGAAAAAACAATATTTCAACCCATTAGTTACAACATGAACATAAGTTGATTAGCATATTGAATTTTTTAAAACAAATTTGAAATCTTATTTAGTACATAGAAAATTATGTGTCGATTTTTTATTCAACTTTCTGCAAAACTTATTTGCACCCTCTGATCGTTTACACGGAATTTAGATACTTTCCGGCAAGTTTTGATTTTTATTATCACATGTGCATACATTGCAAATGAAAGCTTTTTAAAATAGTGTATCTCATTTAGTTTTATATTGAATACTTTTTGATGAATTTTTATTTCAAAGTCTTGTATCGTTTCTTTTGTTGACTATACAAGTATATATCATAAGTCTGTTGATCAAGAATTTTAATGGTTTACTTTGGGACTTTCTCCTTACAGGTTTAAGAGCCCTTGGTGGCCAAGTGGTCTTAGTAGATCAACTTCTGCAATAAATAGGCTGTTAGAGACTCTTCGACTAGTTCATAGATCGTTGATCAAGGTTAAGTTTTTGTTGTTATTTTCCCCATCTCTGATACTATAACCATAAGGTTAACTTTATTTGATGTGTATGGAATGAGTTTTTGACTATGGATAGATTACATCCTACCATGACTTCCAAGGTTCATAGGACAATTTGTTTTTGTCAAGCCTGTAACTTTTGTTGCAGAAAGCTTGACATAGGGAATGTGATCCGATGGTGGCGGCGGCGTTAGCTTTATATTTTAGAAGGTGGAAAACCTGGATGCTTCATACCTTGTATATAGATGCAGTCAATCACATGTCCAATGTCCATGTCCTCATTTTCATGGTTCAGTGACTTCTTGAAAAAAAAGTTAAAATTTTTTGTAATGTTAAATTCTCTCTTATTTTAAGTAATAGGATAACTATATTTTGTATGTGCGTACCTTGCAAGGTCCTTATGCCCATCAGACAGTTTTCACTTGACCTCATATTCATGGATTAGTGGTCAAAATTAAATTTTTGAGTTTTGGTCTTTTTTCTAAGACTACTAGAACACACCCGTGATATCGTGGGTCCGTTAGGGCGAGTTTAGATATTCCAGATGATATAGTCAGTATCTGAAAAACGAAACTACCTATTATTCTGTTTATCGGTAATTATGACGTCACACAATGTATTGCCTATTTTTTTCAGTGATACAGCCAGAAGGTTGATACTTGAAAATATTAGGCAGTAAGATCAAAGGTAAAATATACGAATTGCCGATAAACAGTTTTCTCTGCTTTCAAATCTTCCTTTTTGAACCCGTCGAGCTGGAACTTATCAATTATTGGTAATATTAATTATTTGGATAAAAAAAAGGTCCTGGAATGGAGTATTTTTTAATCAACATCATTGTCCAATATTAGTTATAAATAAAGTTGAATTCTTTCATTCGCTGTTTTACGTCATGCCCGCTAACAAATGGAAAACTGTATCTACGCCTTATTTTTAGTCCACATTTTTAGTATTCGTATTGTTATCTTAGAAAGTCTTACTGATTAAAATACTACAATAGGTAACAATTTGACAATTTAGTAGTGTCAACCCTGTGATTATGGCCCGTGTATATAGCATATTAATCCTGAAAACACCGTTTGTTGGTGCGCCTGTCATAGGCGGAACGTACAGACAAGGTAATAGTTAACAGGTGAATATACGATTGCATGGTATCGGTATCGGACTCGACCCATAACTTCTTAATTATTGGCAATACTAATTACGTGGAAAACAAAAGGGCCTGGAGTGGTGTAATTTTTAATCTACACCTTTGTACTATATTAGTTATATATAAAGTTGAATTCTTTGATTCGTCGTTTTTACGTGATGACGGCTGATAAATTGGACCTCGTAATTTTAGTATTATAGATATGCAATAGGTCAACTATATTTGGTGTATGTAATTGTTTTATTATCTTTATATCAGTCCCACAGGTTTTATTTTACCTTGACCTCATTTTCACAGTTCATTGCTCATTGTTAAGTTTTTGTGTTTTGGCCTGTTTTTCTTATATTATAAGCAATAGGTCAACTATATTTGTTGTATTGAAGAATTGTTAGCTTAACATGTCTGCCTGGCACAGTTAATTTGACCTTGACCTCATTTTAATGGTTCATTGGTCAATGTTTAGTTTTCTTGGTTAATGTTAAGTTTATGTGACAGTTGCAATACAGATTTATATATAGGACTACCAACATAATATCCATGGTAAGTAAAGAAGGCAAGACATTTCAGTGTGTGCACTCTTGTTGGGATTTGGTCTGTTCCTCAGATTCTACAAGCAATATATCAAGTGTGTATGGTGCATGGAAGGATTTCAAGTTTGCATGTCTCTCGGACAGTTTTATCTGACCTTTATTTCATTTCTATGGTTAAGTTTTCATAGTTTGGTCTCTTGATCAAATACTATAACCAATAGGTCGACTATATTATCATAACTTAAAACTAATGCAGGAGACACTTCTGCCTGTGCAATCTTGTATCTTTATAACCCGGAAGCCAAATATAGTTGATTATAAATGCTGCATTACTTTTATGTTTTGGTAGTTATCTGAATATACCTCATAAAACTTTCGTGTCAGTTTTTTGTCGAGCCTGCAACTTTTGTTGCAGAAAGCTTGACATAGGGATACTGATCCGGCGGCGGCGTAAGCTAACTTCTTAAAAGCTTTATATTTTTAGAAGGTAGAAGACCTGGATGCTTCATACTTTGTATATATAGATGCCTCATGTTACGAACTTTCCGTCAGTCACATGTCCAATGTCCTTGACCTCATTTTCATGGTTCAGTGACTATTGAAAAAAAAGTTAAGATTTTTTGTAATGTTAAATTCTCTCTTATTATAAGTAATTGGATAACTATATCTGGTATGTGTGTACCTTGCAAAGTCCTCATGCCCAACAGACAGTTTTCACTTTACCTCGACCTCATTTCATGGATCAGTGAACAAGGTTAAGTTTTGGTGGTCAAGTCCATATCTCAGATACTATAAGGAATAGGTCTAGTATATTCGGTGTATGGAAGCACTGTAAGGTGTACAAGTCCAACTAGCAGGTGTCATCTGACCTTGACCTCATTTTCATGGTTCAGTGGTTATAATTAAGTTTTTGTGTTTTGGTCTGTTTTTCTTATACTATATGCAATAGGTCTACTATATTTAGTGTATGGAATGATTGTAAGGTGTACATGTTTAGCTGACAGGTGTCATCTGACCTTGACCTCATTTTCATGGTTCAGTGGTCAAAGTTAAGTTTTTGAGTTTTGGTCTATTTTTTCTAATTCTTTATGCATTAATCAACTATATTTGGTGTATGGAAATATTTTATGATCTATATGTCTGTTACGCAGGTTTTATTTGACCTTGACCTCATTTTCACAGCCCATTGCTAAGTGTAAAGTGTTTGTGTTTTGGTCTGTTTTTCTTAATTTATAAACAATAAGTCAACTATATTTGTTGTATTGAAGAATTGTTAGCTGTACATGTCTGCCTGGCATGGTTCATCTGACATTGACCTCATTTTCATGGTTCATTGATCAATGATTCGTTTTCTTTGGTTAATGTTGAGTTCATGTGACAGTTGTAATAAAGCTTTATATTTAGGTCTATCAACATAATATCAATGATTAGTAAAGAAGGCGAGACATTTCAGTGTGTGCACTCTTGTTGTACTCATACTCGAAAAATCAACCAATCAAAATGTTGGATTTCATGTTTTGAACATGATCTTTGTGTTCCAAGCACTGAGCAAAGTTTTATGACTTCAATCCCAGGTAGTTGGGGAAAATTCAGAGCCCAAATAATTGATTGATTGTTGGTTGTTCAATGCCCAGTGGCAAATATTTCATGCATGTTCAGGATGATACCCAAAATCAAAAGTTTGAAAAATGTTGAAGGAAAACTTTTAGAACTGCTAAAACATTGTACAAACAATAGAATACAATGATAAAAAATATTCAGATCCACAAATAAGAAACCAGACAAAAATAAAGCAATCATTCAAAAAAGGATGCACATTTTAAATATGTCCAATCACTGTGAACATTTGAATAATGTTGAAGCTATGCATAGTACAAGCTAGGTACCTTTTATGCATTAATCTGGACAGGAAGAGTGGAGCGGTTACTATACCTGCTAATATCTCCTTAGAAATAAAAAACAAACTGAAAAGAGAAGAAAACAAATGATAAAACTTCTGTGCTAAATAATGTTTAGGAATAAATATCTTTCATCAAATACATGTACATTATTTAACAAAAGTTATGAAAAAAAAAACATAAATGCAAGGTGTGGCAATGGCCATATAAACAGGCCAATCAAAGAGTTTGTACTTGGTAATACTGTGCATCTAACTTTAACCTTCCTCAGTAATAGACCACTTTAGAGTTCATCCGTAACTGGAAAAATCTTGTCAATTATGTGCTCCTTTATGACGTCATTTACCAGATAGAGGGGATCACCTGTATACCTGCACTATCAACATTCATCAAGCGTCTAAGTGATCGTCATTGTGCAGGATAAAATAGTAAAAATGTTTGTTTTGTAAGTACCTAATGACAATTCCCTAATGACAGCAGTGCCAGTTGTCAAATATGAGAATTAAATTTGATGAATAGTTTGTGCAATATAACAATATAGTTTTCTTGGCCACTCGCTCAACATTCGAACAGAAGTGACGATGCCCATAAGCGCACGAATGATGTTCACTAAAACCAGAGTTTTTGATGGAAATGCATCGAACCTAAAAGTTGTCTAATGGCTTCAAGTAGCACAGAAGTGTCATATAATGTTTGATAAATTAGGATAATGGTGGCAATTCTGGATAATAAATAATCATAAAACTTCTTTAACATTTTCATAACCTTGTAAAGATGCTTCTTAAACTGTCAGTTCATTCATGGTTCTACAGGAGAGAGGAATGCATAGTGACCTGTATGTCCATCCACTTACAATTTGCATTTTACAGTAACTCACTTTTAGTTTGTTCGGTAAACATTTTTTGCAACACATAGTTCAGATAAATAAAACTTTGAACTCAAATCAACTGCAACTTTATTGTGAGCAATAACATAGTTTTTATTTAATGAGTATAATTGATAACATATTGGATAACATTATTACATGTATATCTTAACACACTATACATTATTGTTTATATTTCATTTAGTCAAATGCATAAAATTAAAACTAATGAAATTTGTTTTATACATACTGGTAACTGATACTCCAATGCATTGGCAGATCCAGGGGGAGGAGGTTCCAGGGGTTGGAACCCCCCCTTTTTTTTGCCAATCAATGCATTTGAATGGGGACATATAGTTGGAACCACCAACCACCTTTATCCTGGGTTGGGACCACCCCCCCCCCCCCCCCCCCCCCCCCCCCCCCCCCCCCCCCCCCTTTTTAAATGGCTGGATCTGCCATTGCAATGGTAATCTCACATTTAAATGTACTCAAAGCGTTTTCACTGGAACATATTTTCTGACTTCACATTTACTTTCCATAATAACAGAGTTATCATCTAAGATAGTCAAAGTATTTAAAACATTTTATCACATTTATCCATATACATATAACATGGGTTTATAATATTCAAGTATTTGATGTATTAAATTAACGTTGCAAAAGTTTTAAATACTTTTCTAATGTCAGTTTATATGGCTATATATATCTATAAAATGTAAGAATTAAATTAAATGGAAATTCCAACTTTTGACAGACAGACCTTAAAGTGAAATACCTTGTTAAACACCCAAACACATGATTATGATTAATCATGTGTAGTAAAAAAATTCCCAATGCTGCCTCAGATAGTATGAGATGTAATGGAACCATAGTTCACATAATGATAAGATGATTTAGGAATTATTTTTTAAAAGGTCAGCATTCAAGTTCAGACTGCTAAGTGTGTAGTTCAAGCAGTAACCCATGGCAATCCCCTGTAAATTGAATGGTGTTTTCTATAAAACAGTCACATATCCTTGGCTCAGAATTTGGGAAAAAACAAGATTCAATGTATATAATGTAGATTAGATCGAACACTGGATCTCTACCTTGCCTTCATTCTTTGACCTCATGAGATAACTTGTGACTTTGACCTTTGACCTGATATTAAAAAGCCTGTAAAGTTCAACATGGCCCAGCCACAGATGATATTTGATAAAGATAAAAGGTGAAAGTGGAACTTCAATCTTTAAACTTCAAACCTTTAAAACTATCATGACCTTGACCCTTTATCTTGAAACTGAATAGAAGACAATTTATAATACCTCATGAAAAGTTTACTGAATGACTTCATGTCTATTTATAAGCACTAACTCTTATCATATTTTGATTTTTTTTTATGTTTGACCTTAATTTAATAACCTTGAAGAAAAAAAAGAGTGCAAGCAAACCCAAAGGCCATGCTATAAATTAATAATGGGGATACATGGCTGGATTTTAGAGCCTACAAAAGTGGTATATATAAAATCACACAAATCAACAATGGTTTTACAAAAAAAAAACTTATGCAATTTACTTGTAAGGGGATAAAAATTTTAGCAAGTGTCCCATGTTCCTCAACAAGTTATAACAAAAGAATGACATGTGCAAACGAAAGTAAGTTACATCTTAAAATTTATTGTAAACACAACATATTTTCATTAAAATGAAATTTGGCATAATTTTTGGTATTTGGATGAACAAAATAAAATGCACACTTCCTGATATATGGTATATATACTTATGAAAATATCTTTAATTAATGGCAGTTCCAAAATTGTCCTGCCATCTTTATTTTTTTGACAAATATTGTGACTTAACTTTATACAAAACTGTATAAGTTATTTAAGTTTATAACTTGTGTTATTTCTTTCGAAAGATTCCATTTTGAATCCTTTTAATTCAACATGAACATTTCTACCAAGAATGATAATCAGGAAAGTATAAGCACTAACAACAGCACTTTTATACAAATGTCATAAATATTGTAGCACCTACTAAACTATCTATGATTTGAAAACTTAAAGGGAGATTATACCGAAATCCACAAGACTTTGTGACTACTGTAAACCAACTTACTTTCGGGAGAAATTTATTTTCGCGAGTAGAAAAATAACGCCAATATAAATCGTTGTGAATAGGTAAACCTTAGACCTTTCCTTATTAAACTTCATCAAGTAAATCAGAAAATGGCGAAATTAAAGAGCCGCGAAGTGGCCAAGAAAGGGTAAAACGCGAAATAAAGTATCCACGAAAATAAATTGGTTTACAGTGTCTTAAGAAACACACCACCATTGCCAAATGTCAAAATATATAGCTGAAATATTAATAAAATCTCTGAAAAGCCTAAATATTAGCAACCAAAATTTATACAAACATTTGTGAAAAATATTAAAAACAATGCAAATATCATGCAATTATTTCAAACTTCACTTTACATGCAGAAAACTATAATCAGCTGTTTGCTATCATTTATCACTGCATAACAATAGTAGTTACTTTAAATGTCCATACTATTTATGTTACACAATAAATCGTTATATTCTACAAAACTGTCACAATTTTCATACAAAATGTTGGGAGTGTAAAACCATTTCAATAGTGAGTTATGGGACTAGTGTTTTTAATGTTTTCATAAATTTCATACACAATGTTAGGAGTGTTACACAGAGGGTCTCTAGATTTGATGATTTTATAAAATGGTTTAATCAATCAACAATTTAAAGAATCTTTAAAAATACTTTTTTGGCATCTAAAATTATAGTTCTGTCTTCAACATTTACAGGTAAATAGAAACTCAAGGGATAAACAATAACTATTTCTTTGTACCAAGCCATTCTCTTCATTATAATGATGTATCCCTTTAACAGGTTTGTTTTTAAGAATGTATTGAAATGAAAATATTCTGGCAAACATAAATGGACACCATATTTAAACTATTCAAGGTAGCTATATGTATATAAAACCAACACAAACTTTCTATGATACTGATTATTTTTTTCTACAAACCAGAATTCGATAAAACAAAATACATGGAAGCTTATTACCAAGAGCATATTATATAGATATTTATAATACTATCATCCGAATACATTTTTTGCATGCAATATTTCAAAAATATAGAAATTTTTACAGTGGAGGATCAACTATTGTCCATGTTTAGAAATTAGAAATGTTTTCTTTGATTTAGTGTACCATACTGGTGCGTTATTCTTCAAGATAAATGTGAACAAATATTGTGAAATTAAATAATGTATTTGTTATTTAGACATTTAATTACCAAAAAAAATCTTTTACGCGGACCTTAGTCATTAGATCCATGTTGCTGTATAGCATAGTACTAAATAAAATAAGACTAAGGTGAAACATATATATCTCACATAAGTATCTAAACCAAAAACTTAACCTAAATTACAAGGATAAATTGTATTCCTTGCTGCCTGGTACAGAAGGGCATGTAAATACTTCTTCCTTGGATTTCCCATCAAATCTTCTATCAACCTATCACAAATCTTACATACTAAAAAGTGATATTAAATGTAATACAATTCATGTTGCAGAAGGTCTCATATAACATGTATAAGGCACTGAAAAGTGGTTAAAAGCATAGGTTAACATGTGTCACACCACAATTTTGTTGTTCTGACACATAGCACTTTAAAAGTATTAAATTTCACCTCTACTTATAGATTTGTGTAATTTTTGCATCCCATATATGAATTTTATTTAATACAATATCAATCTGGCCAAAAAAATCAGAAAAACAACGGTTCTAGTTTATTTAGAATGCATATTTCATTAAAAAAAGAGTCCTTTACAGCATGGAGTGTTATCAGATGTAAAATTTCAAAAGATAGGTACACGCTATATCTTCTCACACATCTGCAAAATAATTCAGTATTATTCCTTTTCAATTGTTTTTCTCAATAATAATTTAAGTAAGAAAGAACAGAACTTTACATATCAAAACTAAAGAACAAATAACTTTCAGGACTTTCAAACCTATATGGAGGAAGTCAAACTATTATAACGAAAACAGAGTATTCCCACTCAAAAACCCTTTACAATCACCCCACATACGTAAATATGATTTTTTTTTTTAAGAATCAAAATACCTGATACACAAATCTATGGTCTGATATATAAAACAGACGTTATGAATTATATTTTGATACATTAAAATCTGACCTTATTTACAGTAATGCTACAGTTATTTACATACTCTTAAAACCTCTATTTGATATCATTCTGAATTTACAAGTATTTCACAACATTAAATAAAGCCCTGAGTTTGGTCTATTTTTCATTTTGTATATATTCAAACCACATTCAGCGAACTGTTACACTTGCAATAACTTATTAATACAATCAATTACGCAATATCAATACTGAAACAAAGGTTATTAGAGGTTATTAAATTCAGAGGTTATTCGTATTAATTGTACTAACTGACCTGCTTTAAAATTGCTAAGAAAAAAAAATTGTTTCAGAAAAAATTACATATTCAAAAATTTGTCTAATATAAAACAAAGTAACAAAGATTAGAACAACAAAAAATCTTCCGGTTTAATGCTGTTAGTCCTACTTCCTCAATACTTCTCAGCGAAGAAAACAGCTCATTTTCGCCCAACAAAATACATATCTCTATTAGGTACAGATTTCCACTTTTGATTTCTAGATTTCATCTAAAATATTGGACTGTCAACTGCGAATTCCAAATTCTTCGACAACTTGATGTATAAGTTCTTTAATTTGGTTGCGTTTAATTCTTACATATTCCTGAGTCACTAAATCGTTCAGATGAATGTTGTAACCTTCGCACAACTCCTTACATAAATGTTCTGCTGTAGCTATCAAATAAACTCCACAGTCATAACCTACAAAACACAAATTAAATTAATCAGTTTTGCTTTGTACATACATTTTTATTATACATTTCCAAGGGCATAATTAGATCTTTTAAATAAGGGCTGTTCCAGAAAATACTATGTCCCCCCCAGGGACGGCACTTTTTTTTAACCACCACCACCCACAGAAATAAAATTTAATTAGAACAGCACTCCCTTTGCATTTTGGTATTTCAAATACAACCACCCACATAATATTAAAAAAAAATTGCCTTCCCTGGGGGGGGGGGGGGGGGGGGGGGGGGGGGATATAGTATTTTCTGGAACAGCCCTAAGTCAGTATAAAGAAATTGTCCAAAGTATTGCCGCATTAACCTTTTGTATAAGTCATAAAAATCTGGCAAGAATTGTACATGTAAGAACCCTGTTTAGACAATTTATCATAAATTTAATACTTCCAAGGGACATAACCCTTTTAAAACAAATGTCAATAGGCCACCATTATAACACTTGTCCGAGTATTGCTGATATTAGCATATTAACCTATAGTATAAGTTTTATAAAAATCTAACAAGAATTGTAATTTTGAGAGCACTAACAAGACCAGATGAACACTTTGTATAAACATGTCCCCCACAATACATTACATTTGGGACAACAAATAACTCATGGCAGCTATAAGTATGTATGCATTACCCATTGGTGGCCTTTGGCTGTTGTCTGCTTTATGGTCAGGGTTGTTGTCGCTTTGACACATTCCTCATTTCTATTCTCAATTTTATGCAAATTAATTTGAGTCCAAATCAGCCAATTTGGGCCCATCATCACCTGATCATGAAATGTTGGAACATAAAAAAAAAGTCTCAATAGAGTTAAATTCTTTCCCAGATATTTCCAAAGTGGTAAATCTAATACCGTTAAGACATTTCATTTCATTTTTGAGTAATGTTCACACTTCTGTTTGTAAATGGAGTAATAGTGTTATTACAGACTACTGGCCTTACCATTTTCTTGTTGAGGTCCGTCCATTTCTATAAACTTCATTCTTCCCATAGGGGCTGCAAAAAATAACAGAAAAACAAAATATATATCTGAATATGAATGAAAGAAGAGGTGGCTATACATCTATTAGACCAATTGTCACAACTACAAAAAAAGAAAAAATTGGAGGTGAACATAGTTTTAAAGAGAATGTACCTGTTTCTTTGCAAAATCAAGTACCGATATTGTTTAAAATAATATCTTGAACTAATCAAATTACAACAACAGGGTATTTTGTGAAAAATTGAAGAAAATCAAAATCAATGTTTATTTAGTATAGTACACTTCTACAAAAAACAAGTTATAAAAGTTCTGCGAACATATGAGTTGAAAGATTCCTTTACTCACCATGCACATGAGGCTGTATTTTATATGCTAATTTTTTGGCAATATCTTCATTATGTCTGGTACAGGAATCGTAATGTCTAAACTCTTGTTTACTTCTTATGTACACTAATAAACTCCTAAAATATACAATAGTATTTTGAACAACATATTTAAATAATATATAACTGATACATATCCTATTTAAATGCCTCAAAATGCTTACCCTTAAATGTTAACTGTAAGTCTTACCATAATCTCAAGGATATTTTTTTAACCAAAACAAAAACCCAAAATTCTACTGATCCAGAGGCGGATTTAGGAAAAAAATTGGTTGCTTATATAGGGAATCACTGGAGCAGGCCCCCTTTTAGGCAGTCATTGGGCCTCCACTTTTGAATCCGCCACTGTGATCTACTTACTCTAGATTTCTGTAGGAGGAAAATCTAATTATATAAGCACTCATACATTTTGTTTAGTCTAAAACAAACTAAGACAAGGGATTTTTAATTTTGTTTGTTTACAAATCCACTGACCCCATTATTCCAATTTTCAGAAAGAAAAAAATAAATTGATATTTTATGCTTATTTATTCATATTTTTGCAGAATGAAACTATGTTAAAAACCCATCACAAGAAAGTTTTTTTCCTTGTTTGTCAATTTAATTGATGGATAGTATTACTTAAAAAGTCAAGAAATGAAAATTTGGACATGGAAAAACAGTTGGCACCAGAAAAGTTGCTAGATCAAATAAAAAAATTGCAATGTGCGACATTAACGAAACCCAGCACAGTCCTGGACTCCTAGCAAAAGTCTCAACTGAGACTATAATCCATTTTTAACCGGATTTTTGTGACAAAAATATCGGTTATTAAATTGGGGATGCTAGGCGGGCGGGTCTCACAAACATGTTTAACCCCGCCGCATTTTTGCACCGGTCCCAAGTCAGGAGCCTCTGGCCTTTGTTAGTCATGTATTATTTTAATTTTAGTTTTTTGTGTACAATATGGAAATTAGTATGGCGTTCATGATCACTGAACTAGTATATATTTGTTTAGGGGCCAGCTGAAGGACGCCTCCTGGTGCTGGAATTTCTCGCTACATTGAAGACCTGTTGGTGACCTTCATGAAAGGAGAACACATTGTAATCCTATTCATGACAGGAGAACACATTGTAATCCTATTCATGACAGGAGAACACATTGTAATCCTATTCATGACAGGAGAACACATTGTAATCCTATTCATGACAGGAGAACACATTGTAATCCTATTCATGACAGGAGAATACATTGTAATTGTGATTAAGGATGTTCGCTAATCTGTTAAAAAATAACAAGCTTTTGAAAAGACTATTATGAATTGATAGTATATCAATAAAGAAACTAAAAATGGAGAAAAAAATGGAGGGTCTGTGTGCTCGTTTTCAAGATATAAGCCATTGAAAATTTGGCGGGAAATAATTCTCTCTAGATTTTTCATATATTTAACATTGGCACCTTATTTGTTTCAAAAACTATGAAAAAATTACAAGAATTTTAAAAAAATTTGAAATATGGCTTTTAAAACTTTATGTAATAAAATTATGAAAAGAAAAGAAGGGATTAGTGGGCAAATTTTTTTAATGACAATACATGGATAAAAACAGAGGATTCCGAAAACCTGGCTAAAAATCAAAAATGGAGGAGCAAACATCCTTAAATGTAGATAAATATTGACAATTACAATGTGTATGTACATGAAATACCAATCTCTTCATTTACTATCCTGTTCTAACCAATGGGAGCCTCCTGCCTATCTGCATTTTCATTACATGTAGACAAATATTGTCAATTATATGTACAAATACCACAAATTAAATTAATAGCTTCATTTACTATCGTGTACTAACCAATGAGAGCCGCCTGCTGTCTCTGCATTTTCGTTGTCATTGACAGGTAGAAATACAAACTGTTTTGTTGGCAGGTTAAGTGATTCAAGGCTAGAAGTAAGATCTGCAGCTGAAATATATATCAGGAGAAAAAAAACATATATAATGATATTACATACAAAAATCAATATTTAAAGTGACTATACATGCTATAGGCATGATAGGCATCAAAAACAAGCAATTAAATTAGATAAGGAGTTAGTCTAACAAGCATGAAATTTATGTCAGTGAATAAATCGTTTCTGAGAAATAAATTACTCTGAGTTAGTGTACATGGAGTTGGTACATGTATATGAAGACCAGTTGTGCTCCAATTGTCCATCTTAACTTTGTTGAGACTAAATATAAGCAGATAAAAAGATACATACCTGGAGCTAGCTTAATAAATTGTGCCACATCAGGAACTATCAATGCTAGTCTATCTGCTGAATGATTGAATTTCTCTCGTTCAAAATATCTAAAATGAGATCAAAACTTATGTCACTGGAAGTGAATTCTAATTTCATGACCAGATATTCCCACCAATTTAATATTTTATCGGATACAAAAATATTGTCATATATTTACAAAACCATCTCAAATTTACCTGAATCATGATTGTATTGCTATTGGTAGTTTGTCTTCAAGATAATCAAATCTTCAACAAATCAAATCTTGCACAAATGTCTTTCTTGTCATCTAATATATTTCCGACGTAGTCTGTATAGTTTCGGTTTGTGCCCTTTGAACTTAAGGACACTTAACTATGGCAACAGAATACGCATGCTCGAAAATCCTTTCTGTTATTGGACAAAATGCTGTCATGGTGGGTGATTGGTTGTGTTTGAAAAAACGTCTCGTTAATTATATCGTGATGGAAAGCAAGTGAAAAACTATAAATATTTAAACTAGATCTTACAAAGATTTATATTTTTATTAAAATAATTGTTTCTCCAATAGCTCTTTGCATTCATGACAGCTGTTTATTCGGGACAATTACATAATTTTTAATGTTAACTTTGTTGTACGAACATACATGACTTTTAGAGCGCACCTACGCATGTGAGATTTCCGCGGGGTTTTGGTGAATGTAAACAGAAAGATACGTAGACAGATAATACTGAACACTAACAGAGAAAACATTATTTAAATGGTAAATCGAAATGATAGTTTTAAACATATACCGGTACTCAAATCTAAATACGTAGGATATCTTTTTTAAAGATAGTTCTTGTTTTTTATATTTTACTGAATTTTATTTCCTGAATGACTTCGTCTCTCTCAACTTTGTATTTGTTTGGCTTTATAACTATTTTGATATGAGCATCACTGATGAGTCTATGTATACGGAATGCGCATATGGATTCTAAATTATAATCCTGGTACCTTTAATTTGATAACTATCTCTATTGATCATGTTGATCACCTTAGTTAATCCCTTGAAAACCAGTAACTCAGATATTTTTCACATGTGTGCACACTTCTTTTACCTTTGATGTATTTTGTAGGTTAAATAATAATCAAGAGTGTTATATGTAGTTTGCCTCTAACAATGTCTAATAAATAAGGGTAAAACCTGTTTAGTGATGTGGTTCATACAGGTTTCTTATTTCTCGTTTTTTAAATAGATTAGATAGTTGGTTTTCCTGTTTCAATGGTCATTTTTAGGGCCCTTTATCGTTTATAGCTTTCTGTTCAGTGTGAGCCAAGGCTCTGTGACGTGGGCCCTACTTTGACCTATAATGGTTAACTAATACATATTGTTACTTGGATGGAGATTGTTTAATTGGCATTCATACATCTTATTCTTTTATCTATATACAAAATACATGAGAGAACATTACAGTCTAATATTATTTGACACAAATATAAACAAAGGGTATATGTTGTATGTAGTTAAAACGCCCTTTGAATGTCCATATTGAACTGCAGACCAGAAAAAAAGATACATGTTTACTGAACACTTTATAATAACCTACATTGTATTCTAAAGAAAGAATTAAACATGTGCAAGAATTTATGTGGATTTTTTTTTGCCATATTCATTTATCTGCCAAAATAAGCGAAAATTATAAACCAGTTTACAATGGTTTAGCAGTTCCCATAAATGAGGATCTATCCCAATCTGTTGGACTAAAGAGCATCATGTTAATCTGTTTATTACAATATTTGTATTCATATAATACATTGTAGTGTAATAATCCTGTGTGGGGGTGCGAGAGGCAAAATATTAACAGCTAATAAAGTTACGTCCTTTAATGGCACTTGCAAAACGAAAAAGAGACAGTACATGTGATTACGATTACATACATGTATATTACAAAATCATATACTGACTTAACAGTATTTACGGAAACGCGGATTCAACCCCCTATATATATTACAGTAGCAAGTACTGAACATGCTGAAGAAGATGTAAAATAAAAATAAATACGATCAGATCAAAAAAAAGTTGGTATACAGTTCAGTGTTATGGTAAGGGTCTATTGTAAGTTGGTAGGCTAAGTGTTCTATCTTCCCTGTTGTAATGGGATTCAGAGGTCAGATATGTTATTTAAATCTGATTTTACTTTTAATGGAAACAATCATCATAATGGGACAATTTCAATGTATACTATGAGGATTTCAAATAATTTGAACCTAACATACATTGGAAATTGACAAGATAGCTTTGGAAATACACACAACTGCTGAATATGCATTTTTCATATACTGTCAACATCATACATGTACTAGTAGTCTCAGGGTCAAGAGCAAATGTATTTCTGGATGAAAATGTTTGGTTATTTATGTCTTAAAATAGCCCAAATAAAGATCAACATACTCGAAACAAAAGCCTATTAAAATATCATTTAGCCAATGAGGACCGTCAAGTAAATCAATATCAGATTTCCGCACTAAACTGTCGTTAAAACTTAGAACAACATCGTTTTCTCCATCTGCCATGATCATAACTCCATATTAATACGTCACTTCCGTTTCTCTGATTGGCCTTTGTTGACAACTACCACTTTATCTGGAGGGAAATTTAAAAGTAAATCATGTTCTCGCGAAGCAAATTTTATCACAATAAAAACATACATGTGTATTTGTAAGATATTGTAACATTCCCCTGAAAAGATGAATATGTCCACACCAAGTTGTTTTATTGCGTATGCCCTTGAAATCGATTAGATCGGTGTGCTCGATAACTGATTTTAAACGTCACATTATCACCGGTCCAAAATGGCACCTATTCAGCAAACAAACAAAATAACAAAAATATTAATAGACAAAAGGTTTAATGAGCATTCACATTTTCTGTTCCAAATAAAAGGTATATTTTATCTGGAACCCTATAAGATATCTTTATGTGTAGTGTCATTTTTATTGGATAAATCAGATAAATGATACATAAATTAGATGTTTTTCTTCAATAATTTAATGATATTTAATGTCAAGTCAATGGTTTCATTAACAGACAAATAGATTAATTTAAATAACAAAAATCGAATTCATTTATAAAAATGTTTAATAATTCATCATTTAATTGGTTTGGTTGTTTTTTTTGTGATACAAATACTCTAATGTATAAAGTTGTCTCTCATTATAAATATAATTATGAATAAAATCTATGAAGCAAATGTATGAATGCATTGCAAACAGGAAAGAAATACAGCACTATATGTATGTGAAAAAAAGTTACATCAAGCACTTTATGTATAATGTTGAAAATATAGTTTTACAATATTTACAACGTTCAAATGAGGTTTATGAGATGCTGCATACGAGCGTGAGCATGTTGGTGTCTGACGGTCTTTCAATAGCTAAAATCGGGTGTCGTGTACTCTGTCTTTTAGTTGGACAGGCTGCTCCTGTTACAACTGGATACTATAGTAATTGTATATTCGGCTAATGCTTCAATCTTCTCGAGAATGTAGGGAAAAGGAAAAAAGTCACGTAAAGATAGTTACACGAAATAGTCCCAGGATGAAAAGTCCTGATCACAATATATATTTTGTATAGTAAAGATTATAAGGTCACATAGGAATACGGTTCTAAAACCCTACAAAGGACATCCTTTGTGCACAAATATAGTACAAAGTTCACCAAAGGACCAAAACTTAAAGGAGTTTGATAATTAAAAGCGGAGAGGGCATAACTTTGATTTCATACTGGATTATATAGTCGTTTCTTACGAGAAATAAAATTTGAAGGAGATGTGATGTAGACAGCTAGATGAAGCGTTTTTGACGAGCATTTTTACCTCCATCTACCGTCGCCATATTGGGATAGTCGTAATTCCAGTTACAATTATCTCTTTAATACCAGTGCTGGTGTTGGCGGCGGTAGCGTTAGTTAACTTCTTTAAAAAAAAAAACCAGCTTTATATTTTAGAAGGTGGAAATACCTGGAGGTTAAGGTTTTTTTTTGTAATATTAAATTCTCTCTTATTATAAGTAATATAGGATAACTATATTTGGTATGTGCGTATCTTGCAAGATCATCATGCCCGTCAGACAGTTTTCACGTGACCTCGACCTCATTTCATGAATCAGTGAACAAGGTTAATTTTTGGTGGTCAAGACTATATCTCAGATACTATAACCAATAGGTCTACTCCATTCTGTGTATGGAAGGACTGCAAGGTGTACATGTCCAACTGACAGGTGTCATCTGACCTTGACCCCATTTTCAGGGTTCGGTGGTCAAAGTTAAGTTTATGAGTTTTTCTCTTTTTTTAAATTACTATATGCAATAGGTTAACTGTATTTGGTGAATGGAAATATTGTATGATCTATATGTCAGTCGCGCAGGTTAAATTTGACATTGACCTCATTTTCACGGTTCATTGCTTTGTGTTAAGTTTATGTGTTTGGGTCTGTTTTATTTTTAGCTATATTCAATAAGTTTTTGTGTTTGTGTCTGTTTTTCTTAGCTATATTCAATAAGATTTTGTGTTTGTGTCTGTTTTTCTTAGCTATATTCAATAAGTTTTTGTGTTTGTGTCTGTTTTTCTTAGCTATATTCAATAAGTTTTTGTGTTTGTGTCTGTTTTTTCTTAGCTATATTCAATAGGTCAACTGTATTTGTTTCACGGAGGAATTGTTAGCTGTACATGTCTGCCTTTCAAGGTTCATAGGTCAAATGTTTAGCTTTCTTGGTTAATGTTAAGTTTATGTGACAATTGTGGTAATAAAGCTTTATAAATAGGACTATCAACATAATATCAATGATAAGTAAAGAAGGCGAGACATTTCAGGGTGCACACTCTATTTAAGGCTTCACTTAGATTTTTAATTTTTTTTTTTAGTTGTTCAATGATCTTGAAGATGTTTGGGGAATGCATATTGTATGTAGTCTCTTCAGTGATGCCATTTGGATAATCTCAATAGATCCTTTAGATATCTGCCGATACCACTTGTATTTGGCAATGCACAAGGTCATGGGTTTTTTCTGTGATTGTTAATGACGTCTTTACGTCTTTACACTAAATCCGTGTGATGTTGGTAGTGTATTAATTTATACTTTAGTCTTAAATGCATGACTTTTTCACTAGTTGTTATTGGTCTTGATCAATCTGTCAGTAAATGCGATTACTCTCATATATTCTCAATCTAAGTAAACTATAGATCTCTGAATTTGTTGTACTACTAATGTAGTATAACGAATTCAGAGATTTATATTTTGCCATGATTAGATTGAAACCTCCTTTATGTCTTTTTGTTGTAGGGATGTATGAATCTCAGACACTTGTCTAAGATTTGTTTAATGCATACCTTAATGTGTTATACTAAGGTGTATATGGAAAAAAATCTGAGACACGTGCTTGTGCAGTATAAATACACTGCCACGTTCGGTCTGGGTTTTTTTCAAAGTTGGGAAAAAAGGAAAGACCTTTTGATTTTCTTCTGATAATAGGATATTTCCCCTTCCATAATTTAGGGTGCTTTCAAAGCTGAATATTTGGTAATAGTTTTGCTCATTGTTGAAGGCAGAACTGTGACATGTAGTTGTTAACATCTATGTCATCTGGTCTCTGGTGCGTAGATAGCTATCGCATAGACAATTATACAACATCTTCTTATTTCAATATCATTGTTAAAACAACAAAACACCTTATGTTTATGGAAATTTGCAACTAAATCTGGGTTGACACCAATCATGGGTGTACAGAATTTAATGAAGTAAGCTACGAGACATGTAAACAAAATATATGATTTAGTGTAGTTAATGAAATAATAAATCGCTTTTTAGCAGCCAATTTGGTTCAATTTTGTTAATAAAAGCAAAGAAACATCACTGATAAATTATTCACTTGCAAGTGAAAAATTCGACCTCGTTGAATTCATGTGATAAATTTAACCCATTAGCTAAAGATTGGTAAGTCGTGTACATCTATTAAAAGGAAAAGAATGTCAACATTGAGTGAAACAAAGGTTAACCATTTAGTTGACTGATTCAATCAACAAAAAATTCATCCCATACAGATAAAAATGATGACTAACTTATTTTTCAACTTATCACATGAAATCAAACAGACAAAATAAATTGCCAACTAATCACCTCAAGTCAATCATCATTTCTTTATAAATAATTTACAAGCAGTGTAAGGGAGGTAATCAAACATTGTTCTTCAAATTGATTTCGATTACCTCCCTTACACTGCTTTTAGTACTTTAACCGGAAAAAAAACTTGTTTTCGCCTTTTTTGCCCCTCATTCCTAAATGGTTTGAGCCATTACCCCTAAAGTTATTCAAAACCATCCCTTTGTAGCTGAAGACGCTGACGACGACGACGACGTGATACAAATAAACGACCATTTTTTTTTTTTTAATTTTGCGGTCGTATAAAAACTGCAAAATTTCTTTAAAATTACCAATACAGGGGCAGCAACACAACAACAGGTTGTCCGATTTGTCTGAAAATTTTCAGGGCAGATAGATCTTAACCTGACAATCAATTTAACCCCGTTAGATTTGCTTTAAATGCTTTGGTGCCGAGATGTAAGTCAAAATCTATGCTCTGTTTTTAGCTATGGCGGCTATCTTGGTTGGGCGGGCGGGTCATCAGATACATTTTTTTCAAATACGACATGTGTTGAGTTTTTCTTCATTGGCTAGAGGTATAGGGGAGGGTTGAAATCTCAAAAAACATGTTTAACCCCGCCGCTTTTTTGCGCGTGTCCCAAGTCAGAAGCCTTTGTCTTTTGTAAGTCTTGTATGATTTTTCATTTTAGTGTCTTTGTGTATAATTCGGAGTTTAGTATGACGTCGATTCTCACTAAACTAGTATACATATTTGTTTAGAGGCCAGCTGAAGGACTCCTCCTGGTGCGGGAGTTTTTCGCTGCATTGAAGAGCCATTGGTGGTCTTCTGCTGTTGTCTGCTCTATGGTCGGGTTGTTGTCTCTTTGACACATTCCCAATTTCCATACTCAATTTTATTTAACTGTCTGTAGATTCGTAGCTTGTTTTGTCCGTTTGTTCTATCAGCGTTAATTCTGTTTAAATCATGCACCTTGGAAATATGTTATTAAAGTAAAAAACAGAATGGCAGATAGTGTCAAATGTGAGAATTTGAGTTAAATCGGGGAACATGATTATAACAGCCGGTGTTTAAAATTCATTCATCCGATGAAAAATTCATACGAGTAGTTTCCATTTCATATTTGCAATATCATTGTCGCTGCGTATTGTCATATTTTTTCAGAACATTTACCTCTTGCTGAGTCACCCAAGAACGTGTGTACTTGAATTGGTCCAAATTTATGTTGTTTTAACCAATATCTTACTTTATAAACTTGTTTCAAGGAAATGATTGCTAGGACTGCATGCAATTATCCTCTACCTACCAAGCTACAAATTGCCAAATATGAGAGAACACGTGTAAAGGCTGTGGATTTTCAAAAAAAAATCCATATGTTAAGTATTGAATCAAAACAAGGATACACAATCCTTAAAAATAAACAATGCCATGTATGTATTGATTGTTTCATTCTTACTTATACTACACACATTCTTGATTGTTTAAAAATAAACATGTATGTAAGGATTGTTTAAAAATATATATGTATGTAGTGATTGTTTAAAAATATATATGTATGTAGTGATTGTTTAAAAATATACATGTATGTATTGATTACAAATCAAGTACCCGAGGTCAAACCATATCTAATGTCAACACTGATAAGGTATATATAGGGTTAAATTTTAGAACAAGATTTAGTTGCAAAATATAATTTGGTTGAGCTTTAAGATAAAATAAAAAAGAAAGCGAAGATGGTTAAAGCAAAATCTTGGAAAATTGCAAAGCTATTTAATGGAGTGCCCAAAGATGAAGATTTACAGCTGGTGGAAGAAGACTTACCCGGGTTAAAAGACGGAGGTAAGTAATACGTACATATAACTCCATTCAGTTCTCAGTAGACCGGCATGTAAAAAACTAATGTCACTGTCTCATTATCAACGAATTCATTATGTATCATTAGTCTCTACTTTGACAGTGTACAGCTTCCTTTACTAAATGTATTAAAGCAAACTATGGGGGAAACAATGAACAAAACTGGATATTTTTTCCGTTTTGTCAGTAGAGATTTAAAAATTTATATGGAAATTTTTGATGATAAATAATTTTTTCTCTCTCTCTTAATTACATTCGCCACATTTCCAGACACCGTTTTGTCAGTAATGTTCGTTGCTTCATCCACTACTATACATGGTTCGCTTCTCTAAATAAATAGCCATAATGCAAATAAAATATTTCATATAATCTCACATTTTATTTCAGAGATGTTGATCGAGGCTGTTTATCTGACTGTTGATCCATATATGAGGTACTTTCTTTTTTTATCACGAACAAACTTTTAATTAATGGCATTTCCTATTTGTCCGGCTAGCCGGATTAATTGTACTGGGACTATTTGTTCGGCTTGCCGGAAGAGTAGTGCGGTATCTGTTAGTCCGGCTAGTCGAATAAATAGGAATGGGACTTTTTGTCTGGCTATAGCCTATTTGTTCGACTAGTCGAATGATAAGCACTGTGACTTTTTGCCAATGTATAGCCATCATTTGTGGTGGGACTATTTTTCAAGTTATTCAGTTGAGTATTGGTGTATCCATTTTCTCCGAATGCCTTGATAAACCCATAAAAATGGCTAATGAAATGATTTATTTCCAAATTTTCTATACACATTGGGGTTTTTTTGTGTAAAAAAAAGATATCCCTGTATGGTTCATACTCCTCACTAAAGACCAAATCAGATAAATTTATCTATAACAATGATTAGCTTTAGTTTTGAAACAGACTCTTTTGTGATAACGGCGGAAGAGGAAGAGGATTAACAGAAATAATTATGAGCAAAACCAATAAGATAACTATTTACTTCATGTGTGTAGGTTTCTTCCCTGTTCAACGGAAGAGAAACAAACACAGGAAAACTTAATAATTAACATTGTTGAGTTTATCTTAAATATACATTATATTCTATAAATACTTTTCTTTTCAATACAATTTATTGAAAAACTCCATGTCCGAAGCAATAAATATAATATTGAAAATTTAGAACTAATTACAGCCGATATCATTGAGTGTGTAAGGAAACTTTAAGGTAAAATTCTTGGTAAGCTTTCTTGCTAGCTGAACCGTGAAGTCATTATTAGGTAAGGTATACTACCCTTCTTTCAAAATAGTATAGTCTTACAGACAGACGGATAAGTTATCTGTCGGACTAGTCCGATCTTAAAGGAGGGTAGTTAACCTAACATAAACATTACTTTACAGTTCATCTAACAAGCAAGCAAACTAAGGATTCCACCTTTCCCTACACACTCAATGAAATCGACTGTATTAAGCTATTTATTTTTATAAGAAACTTGCAGCGCACCCTATACCACTTAAACATAAACTTCTAAAAACGACCGATGCATATGATATTTGTTTTCCAGTTTTTAGTTTTCCAACCATAATGTATTAATTAGAAATAAGAACAGATGAGATAGTTAACCGGTATGGACCGAAAGTGCCAAAATTATAAAACTGCAAGGTCATTTAATGACATTTAAAATTTGATCACGAAGGTCAAGGAACACTATATTTCCCAAACTTATACATGCTGAATCCAAAATTATTGTATATCTACAAAAACTGATTGCTTTCTCTTTTGCAATATACATAATTAAATAAATTAGATGTTAGAATATCATGACTTTGCGATTTCATTTGTCATTGAATCCCTTTTATAAAATTGATCTTTATTTGAGTGCATGCTATTGAAATTCTCGTGTCAAGTTATGAAAACTGCAAAATTTATCACAGTGAACATCGAAACCTTCGTTTTCAGCAATGATCACAACATCAATGATTGGTAACACAATGCCACGTGTGATAACGCAAGGCCACGTGATGCTAAAGATATCATTTCGCGCACATACATGGTGATAAAGCGGCATGCACATTGCAATGGCCGGGATTTTCCTCACAAAAAAATACCAAAAAAATCAAGGGAAAATAAAACTGTTTCTTTGTGTCTCGTCACGTCATGTAAGGCCCCATTGGAATGCCAATCACATGTAACCCCAAATCTAACAGTAATCGAGACTTTTTGTCAAAATAAACGCTGAATGTTATTTTTTGTGTACCGTCTTAAAAACTTAAATATGTATATATAATTCTATTAATAAGTAAAAATATGATTTCTGATTTAAGAGTAATGTTAGAAACAAATGGAAAAGTTGGAGATACAATGATGGGTGAACAAATATCAAAGTAAGTAAATATAAAGTTTGTCAAATAAAACAAGAATGTGTCCAAAGTACACGGATGCCCCACTCGCACTATCATTAACCATGTTCAATGGACCGTGAAATTGGATCAAAATGTAATTTGGCATTTGAATTAGAAAGATCAAATCATAAGGAACAGGTGTACTAAGTTTCAAGTTGATTGGATTTCAGCTTCATCAAAAACTACCTTGACCAAAAACTTTAACCTTGAAGCGGGACAGACGGACGGACGAACAGACGAACGAACGAAAAGACGGACGGACGCATAGAGCAGAAAACATAATCGTAGGTGGGTATAAAAACCAATAGTAATTTCCTGTCAAAACGAAAATTTTATACATTAAGCCGTCACAAAGAGTTTATAGACTTTTCTACATACAGCTGATTATGTAAATCACATCTACGTACCTTACTTACTTTTATATACCAAGTAATTTATATACATGTACAAGAAATGCTTGGAAAACGTTTCTTTATTTCGTGATTATTCAAACATCTTTAATTGAAATAATGAAGAGTCCTGAATCAAATTTAAAATTAAATTCCTAAATTGTCATTTGATGATATTTTAGAGTGGTTGAAAGTAAAAACAAAGACTATCCAGTTGGGACAATAGTAAGAACTCACTCTGGATGGAGAAGTCGTACCATTGTGTCAGCAGAAGCTTGCCGCAGAATGCCTGAACTTGGAGATTTATCATTATCCACAGCTCTTGGTGTAATGGGCATGCCCGGGTAAGATAATGGAAATAATTTTCTCTTTATTTATATTGTAGTAACACAAAGTTGTTGAAATTTTAATAAGAACACACACCATATTTTCGGATGCAAAAGTTGCAAATAAATTGTATTGAATACAAATTACTAAAAAATGATTAAATTCTGGTCATTGGACTTCAATTGCAGAAAATGCAAGTCCAAAGTATCTATAAAAACTCAAAATAACAGCAAAAACACGTTCAATTCAACTCAGGGTTGTTAATATTACAATCAAACTAAGTTAACATGTTTTGTCACTTTTATTTCTAAGTATTTAATATAAGAATATTACTAATCCTGCTCAAAACACTTGGCACAAGACAAGACGAATGTCATTGAAATAGGGCTAGTTTAATATTTAAACAAGTGAAATGATTCTTGGTGTTAGAAAGAACATATTAAATTGACACGCATTTAGATAATACCAACATTTTATCGTTGTATCGTACATGCATGAACGAAAGTTGGATAGTTAGTTACTGAGAAACATTTTATACTGATATAAAAAATTCTGTTATGGGCTAACATTTGGCTGACATAATCGTTAATAAAAACTATAGTATATTTAACAAGACTGCAATTCTGAACATGGCAATTAAAAAAACCTGTAAAAAGCCTATTTAACTACATTGTACTTTAAAACAATGAACCTACTCTTCGTGAAATTACATTGCATTGAAAAGACTCCTTGCTTTACTATTCATCTTGTTCTTTTGTACTTCTGATCCTGTTCATGCAATGAAGAGAGCGGCATTTTGGACAAATGGCTGAAATCCTTGCAGTACTTCAAATGATTGATACGTAAAAACAGCCTCTTGCAAAGCCGCTGAATTCTATAATCACTTTCCTGTGCCATCGCGATCAAAGTTTTTTGAATGACAAATAAATAAAATAAACCATACATTGAATAATATGTTAACAACTTTTTTCACAGTATGACTGCTTTTTTCGGTTTCCTGGAGATATGCAGTCCTAAAGAAGGTGAAGTAGTTGTTGTGAGTGGGGCAGCTGGCGCTGTTGGTAGTTTGGTAGGACAAATCGCTAAAATAAAGGTAAACTCAATTTGCAGTCGTATAAGTCAGTCGCATATTTTCCTCAATAAATTAGATTTATAAATAAAAGTGAGACGAAAGATAAAAGATACCAAACGGATTTATAAGTACCCTGCATGCCACGTCATCTGCGTGTTTGTTACTTTTCGTTTGCTTTATTTTGATCTGATGTGTTAAGCCCTTTTCAAGTGATTTTTATTGTTTGTTCATGCAACACCGTTCAATGTTATAAGGATTGGGCTCCTGTTAACATATTTAACCCTGCCACAACCTGTATGTGCCTATCCTAAGTCAGAGCCTGTAATTCAGTGGTTGTTGTTTGTTGCAGTTTTCACATTAGTATCTCGTTCATTTTTTGTCGAGCCTGCGACTTTTGTCTCAGAAAGCTCGACATAGGGATAGTGATCCGGCGGCGGCGGCGGTGTTAGCTAACTTCTTAAAAACTTTATATGTTAGAAGGTAGAAGACCTGGATGCTTCATATTTGTATATGGATACCTCATGTTACGAAGTTTCCGTCAGTCACATGTCCAATGTCCTTAACCTCATTTTCATGGTTCAGTGACTACTTAAAAAAATTTTTTTTTTTGTAATGTTAAATTCTCTCTAATTATAAGTAATAGGATAACTATATTTATTATGTGCGTACCTAGCAAGGTCCTCATGCCGGTCAGCAACTTTCACTTGACCTCGACCTCATTTCATGGATCAGTGAACAAGGTTAAGTTTTGGTGGTCAAGTCCATATCTCAGATACTATAGTCTACTATATTTGATGTATGGAAGGCATGTAAGGTGTACATGTTAAACTGGCAGGTGTCATCTGTGTTTTGGTCTGTTTTTCTTATACTGTATGCCATAGTTTTCCTATATTGGTGGTATAGAATGATTGTAAGGTGTACATGTCTATCTAGCAGTTGTCATCTGACCTTGACATCCTTTTCATGGTTCAGTGGTCAAAGTTAGTTTTTTTAGTTTTGGTATTTTTTTCTAATACTATACGCAAAATGTCAACTTTATTTGGTGCATGGACATATTTTATGATCTTTGTCAGTCGCGCAAGTTTTATTTGACCTTCACCCCATTTTCATGGTTCAGTGGTTATAGTTAAGTTTTTGTGTTTTGGTTTTAAACTATAAGCAATAGCTATAGGTCCTCTTAATTTGTTTTTGGAAAAAATCGTTAGCTGTACATGCCTGCCTGGCATGGTTCATCTGACCTTGACCTCATTGTTATGGTTCAAAGTTCAATGTATAGTTTTCTTGGTTTTTGTTAAGTTTATGTGACATTTGTAATAAAGCTTTATCCTTAGGACTATCAACATAATATCAATGATTAATGAAGAAGGCGAGACATTTTAGCGTGTGGACTCTTGTGATGACATAGATCGAGCTTCTATTCTTTTCGTTGTTTTACATATGCCATTTCGATGTCATTAATAGCTGATTATACTGTATGAGATTTGCTCATTGTTGAAGGTCGTACGATAACCTATATTTAATCATGTCTATGTTATTTTGTCTCGAGAGTCGTCTCATTGGCTCTTTTACCAGATCTTCTTATTTTCATACGATCATGTTTATCTGCATGCTCTGAAAAATCGACTTGCTCTGATCTGTCCAGGGTACTGCTGTTTGAATTCGACCTAAAAGATTCTAAAACTGCAACGGTCGATGAGAATGTAATACTACATATATAAGGAAATCAGAATTCGAAAATATATTTGAAACTACATCAGACAGACCATGAAGATAACTACTCCGACAAAACAGATGCACAAACAAAGAAAATCAACAACTAGTAAGACACGTTTTATATATAAATTAACTTCATACACACAAACATGCAGTAGGGTAAAGCTGCCTAGTGCCTATAACAAAAGTTAACAAAATTTAGTGTGTACCAAGAGTATATACGGTGAGTGTATTTTATTTTTACTTAACAGTATAACAAAATGCTGTTATTGTAGAATGTTCTTTCTTGCCACCAATACTGACATGAGGTTCGGATGTCATATTACCCAACGGTTAAAAACCAATGCCGTCTTTTCTCTAAAATGAAATATCATTGGATTGCCAAATGTCTGTTTTATAGATATTTTTTTATTTTCTGTCAGTTTGCGGGACGTCGCAATTGTTAATTTTTTTGTTTTTTTTGTTTTACAGGGTTGTAAAGTTATAGGATTTGCAGGAGACGAAGATAAATGCAAATGGATAAAGAGTTTAGGATTTGATTGTGTTTACAACTATAAGAAGGTTAAAATTGACGATGCTCTGAAGGAAGCCGCACCAGAAGGTGTAGACTGTTACTTTGATAACGTAAGATACATTTTAGGGTGAATAAAACTATAAACTTAGAAAATAAAAAAATAAAAAATAAAAAGATCCGAAACGGAAAACATAAAACAAATAACCTTTTTGTTTGTTGTATATTCAGGAAAATACACGTGAATTAATTTTGTATGGAGTAAAACGTGGAAACCTATACTACCGTAAATGATACCAAACATTCCTACACACTAAGTCAATTTTAAGTAAGTCATTATCGGGGGAAATACTTTTAATTTCTTTTACATGTATAGTGAGTCATGAGACTTTAGAAAAAACATCTTACTTACGAACGTGGTTAAAGTAAATATTTATATAGAAGATCATCTTCGCTAGCCAAGGGTTACGATCCACTCCCGCTCTCTTCACTTGAAGAGAGCGGGAGCGGATCGTAACCCTTGGCTAGCGAAGATGATAGAAGATAGAAGATGCCAATATTCACTAGATATTTTAGTGACTTATACGTAGATCGAATAACACAATAAAGTATATGTGTGTACTAACTAGCATATGAACAATACTATCTCATTTATATGAGCTCATGACCATGTATGAGCTACAAAGATGAGGTTTTAGTCGTGAAAAGTATATACAATGCATTATTCTCTATTTTTACTATTTCTTTTCATTTTAGGTCGGAGGAGAATTTACATTAAGTGTTCTAAAAAATATGAAACTTTTTGGTCGGATGTCAATTTGTGGACAAATATCGCAGTACAACGCTACTGATAAATTAAAAGGTATCATAACCACGAGTAGATAAATCTAAGAATACCCTCGATACAATATACGTCTAGGTGGCACGGTAGTTTTTCCTGGCCCATAAGGGATAATGATAGCCTTTTTAGAATTTTCACGGTAGTATTTCCTGGCCCATAAGGGATAATGATAGCCTTTTTAGAATTTTCACGGTAGTATTTCCTTTTCCTGGCCCATTAGGGATAATGATAGCCTTTTTAGAATTTTCATCACTTTCTAACACTGCAAAAAATTTGCATTCACAGTTAACTGAAGTACTTTCATTTTAATATTCAGAAATGAATTTGAATGTGTATCATGACCGTTTACTTTTTTTTTTAATATTCAGAAATGAATTTGAATGTGTATAATGACCGTTTACTTTTTTTTGTTGCTATTTTTAAAAACCTAAGGCCACTAGTGCTTTTAGGTCTTTTATTATGCAGTGAATACACAATTTAAAAAAATTATCAAAAAATCATTTTCATCTGTTCACATTTTCTACAAGTGATTCATCCCTCAGTTTGGGAAAGTATGTTCAGTTGATACTGTATTGTTTTCAATCACACTGTTCAGATACATTGACTTAGGGGTACAATCTAGTCCTATAATATAAGACTCTGGAGGTTCATATCATTTACATTCAACGTTTTTTATCGGATATTTTTTTTTACTATCAATGTTGAACCCCATAGTAAAAAAAAATATCCGATAAAAAACGTTGAATGTAAATGATATGAACCTCCAGAGTCTTATATTATAGGACTAGGGTACAATCAAGAGCAACCTGTAAATTCTGGAATGCAAATACAACCGTGCCGCCTCTAAGGATAAGCAAACCTGATTTCCATTTAGATTATATCACTTACCCAACAGACAACATGCCTAAATTAATCTTTCTTATATAGAGTTTGGATACATGGAAACGGTATCATATTACATACCACGGTGTGCATGCAAGATTATCTATAATGACATATATTGTTATTTATGTTTTCCATTTACACTAAGCATGTTTGAAATGTCTTTACTGAACGGATTATGCACACATTCCCACAATGCATAATAGACTAAAGCACGTAGAATTTATTAACTATATGTTCATCTATGAGTAAAAACCAATATCGCATAGTAAGCTATAAAATGCCACGAAATGGGGAATAAAACTCAATGACAATGTATCAAAGTTCCGACATGTTCCAAATACTGTAAACCAACTTATTTTCGCGGATACTATAATTCGCGTTTTACCCTTTCTTGACCACTTCGCGGCTATTTAATTTCGCGACTATCTTATTACGTAATGAATATAAAAAAAGAAGATGTGGTATGATTGCCAATGAGACAACTGAAGCTTATTAAGGAAAGATCAAAGATTGACATATTCGCGACGATTTATATTCGCGTTTTTTTTCTATTCGCGAAAGTCGCGAAAATAAATCTCTCGCGAAAATAAGTTGGTTTACAGTATGGCATCAATACAACTTCACATTTTCATTCACTTAAATTATTAAGACAAAAGTTTTCGAAAAAATAATTATATGCAATAAAGATATAATACAAACAAATCATATAGTATTTTGACACTTCCAAGAACTTATTTGGAATGTAAAGACAGATATTGCGACATAGAATACGATGACATTAATGTTTAAATTTTGTATCCATAGCCGAACTACCATTTCCGATGATATTGTTTAAGCAGCTCCTAGTTCAAGGGTTTATTGTCACGAGATGGTATCCTAGATGGGCAGAAGGAGAGAAACAAATGTCACAATGGATCAGAGAGGTAAATAAGTAGAAGACATGTTCGTTCTTAGAGTTTAACATATCCTCATCAGGTATGCTCGACCTAAACATTTGAAAGCCAGTAACTGTGATGCGTAAATACGCAGCAACGTAAGCAGCAAAAGTACCAAACAAAATATAACCTGAACAGAATAGCCAAATTCATCAAACTTGAAAAAAAGAAAGTCCCTAAAAAAAACACTCTAACAGGCTTACAATTTGGTTGCTATTTCTAATTTCAAATAACTTTAAAATGCATGGATGTGCTGAGGTTGTAGTAGTGCACAAAAAGATGAATGCAATTGAAATGCAAACAACATAAATTATAGATAATCTGCAAAGTCTACAAAAGATTAAATAATGACCTCGATATGGAAATCGTTCAAGGTTTGGCTGCGGTTTTCAGATTAGAAAATATTAATGGACAAAAACAAATCGAGAAAATTAGTCAAAAAAGATTATTTGGAGTGTTAGCATATAAAGAATACATTCCATTCTCAATTTTATAATCATGTGTAGATAAATATAACAAAAAGAGAATATTTGAGTGTTTAAATTCTAATAATATAGATTTAAAATTTGATGTTGAAACATAAAAATAGAGATTTAAGAGGGTGTCACAGTAAAATATAAAGAGAAAAAATAATGTACTAACTAAATACAATGTACTTGTAAAGAAAAAGAGAAAATGGTATAATTCGACAAATCAAAAATAAAGAACAGATTTAACACTTTTGTGAATATGACACTACAAATTTGCCAAATAGATTATTATGCATATGACTCGAACAATAACATAGCAGCACAAAAATTTAACCAAACAAGCAAAAACTAATAAAACTTCAATCGATTTTTTTTTACAGAAGAAAATTCTTTTCAAATTTATATGAAACACGAAGATGACTAAAGTTGTCATTATCACCAAGCACAAAACAATCACACGAAGAAGATAAAAAATATATATAACAGCTTGAATTAATCTATCCATACCGATTTCTTGTTACAACTGATATAAACAGAATCTATATATTTACATAGTCTGGCCTCTTTTAATTGATTGATCGTTGGTGTTTTAACGCCACTATTAAGCGCCATTTTTGGGCCATTTCGTGGTGGTAATTTATTATGGGTGGAGGGAGCTGCAATGCCAGAAGTAAACCATCGACATTCAATAGGAAAACTGACAATTCTGGCCCCTTGATGTGGGGCCATTATTATTCAAAGTTTTGTTATGCACACCAGTTGCATTACACTCAAACCGGCATTTTCTAGACCTAAACATAACCGTGTAAAATATTTTATTTTTTTTTGTTTCAGGGGAAAATAACGTACAAAGAAACTGTAACAGAGGGATTTGAGAATATGTATACAGCATTCAGAGGACTTTTCAAAGGATCAAATACTGGCAAGGCCATTGTCAAATGCTGAAGTGAAGAGTGTGTAGAGTTATTAGAACGCATAATGTATCACCTTTTAAAAGTGTTGAATTTGCCGATTTCTGAAAGATATATTTCTTGTTCAGTACTTCAGAATCCATCTGTACTGAACCAAATAAAGGAAACAATATTCCAACTACATTTAAAAAAAAATCTCGGTGGAATAGAGAAACTTGACATTGTCTGCGAAGCGTAAATGCTTTCTGACTTTAATTCCCGGTGACATTTTGATCTGTAACATCACTTATTCAACTTCTACATATGAACAATGCTATGGTAACATGACATCTGACAGCCTACAATTATATTTATTATTATACATTAAAAAAATATGCATTGTGTGATTTATAAATAAGGCCTTTTTTTTTATATAGTATATAGATTAGACCGTTGGTTTCCCTGTTTGAATGGTTTTACACTAGTAATTTTGGGGCCCTTTATAGCTCGTTGTTCGGTGTAAGCCAAGGCTCCGTGTTGTAGGCCGTACATTGACCTATAATGGTTTACTTTTCTTAAATTGTTATTTGGATGGAGAGTTGTCTCATTGGCACTCACACCACATCTTCCTATATCTATATTATAAAAAGCGATTCAAGTTACAAAGAACGACAGTTCAGAGTCAACAGCAATGAAAATCCACATGTTAAATGTTATAACGATGCTATTATGGAAACACATTCATAAAGCAAAATCGAAACGTTTGCCTTTTGAATTGCATATATATGAAAATTGCAGAGACGTCTTTAGGGGAGGGCTCAGGGGCCAAAGCCCAAGTATAGATTTCATATATGTTATCACTATAAAAGTTGGTTTGCAAGGGCTCCCTGTTCAAATCCTGGATTAACACTTGCAGTGTGTACAGACATGTCCTACCTCGTCTATAGTTGACGACTATTAAATTTCCTTTTCTTATTCCGTTGTATTATTGGGTTGCTATTTCATGTTCTATGTACACATATCTCATTTCATTCGTTGTTTTAACGATAATTGACGCGGAGGAAGAGAATCATACCAAGGTTTACAATGCTTTGTCCAACGCCGTTCCTGGTAATTAAACAAGAATGTGTCCCCAGTACACGGATTCCCCATCCGCACTATCATTTTCTATGTTCAGTGAACCGTGAAAATATGGGAAAATCTCTAATTTGGCATTAAAATTAGAAATATCATATCATAGAGAACATATGTACTAAGTTTCAAGTTGATTGGACTTCAACTTCATCAAAAACTACCTCGACCAAAATTTTAACCAAAACTTTAACCCGAAGCGGGACAAACGAACGAACAGACGGACGGACGCACAGATCAGAAAACATAATGCCCATAAATGGGACATAAAAAGTGCTATTTTACAAAGGCACATTTGGCATGTATCACTTTTACTTTTTGTCAAGTCAGATGTTATTACATTTCTTTCTTTTTTTCATTCTCTTTTTAATTTATTTATCTGGAGTTCGCATATGATATATATTACTGAAATTAAGTTAGATCATCTTAGCCGAAAATAACATAACTAATACAAAACAAGAAATTTATTTAGTTTAAGGTGGTACCTAACGCTACAGGGAGATAACTCTACAAAATCAGCTAAACGTTTTAATTACGTTGTGTTGTAAATGGAATATTAAGCTTCTCAAAGATCAAAATTCGTGGTTTTCAAATTGCTATATAACCAGTGTAATTTTTCTGACAAAACGGTTGGTTCAAAATTTTTTAATTTTTTATATTTTTGTTAAAGTGTCAAAGTAAATACTTTGTTAAAATTTTTATGAAAATTAAACGAGCCAAATTAATTTTAGTCCAGGTGTTGGGTACCACCTTAAACATATTTATTTACAGTGGATTGGGAAACAATTTTTTGCAACTTATATTAATCCCTTTTCACTTTGCGGGTGCGGGTGCTGCCTTGTAGCGGCATTAGCCTACTCTTTTTCGAAATCTACAAGGGTGTCTTTAACGTGCATGAGATATGGCTCTCTCTTAACACAGGTTAGCCATTTATCGTCCCCTTCCGACGGACTTGAACTTTATTAATTGTGACCTTCAATTTCAATTGATAGCGTGATAATGAAATATCGATTTATTTCTGCACTCAGTAAAAAGTTAAAAACTGAAAGATATCTATTTTGTAGTTGATAAAATTTGATAACCGAAAGACGGTCAAATTATCAACTAAATAATTCCTTAACATACCCATTTATTTAGATAGATAACGACTATAATAGTTGTAAAACTAAAACTTTGACCGTCATAATGATAAAGCAATTTTATGTTCTCCTTTCTGGCAAAATTAGGTCGATTTTATTTGACATAAATTCATTTCATATATTAGAGAATTAAGAAGATCTATTGAAAATGAAAATGCTTATGTAGTATAAAGATTTAGTGACCTGATAAAAAAGATCTGTTGAGCAGTTATGTGTATAGATAACATCTATGTTTGTTAATTGGAAATTAATTTACATATTGGGGAATACTAGTATGTCCATAGACAACATATAATGAAAGCTATAATGACACAAGGGAAGGGGACATCGAGACAGCACAAGGGACTTGAAAATGCCTACGTATTCATCATAAATGTAGCTCTATTAACCCTCTCCCACCTCCCCCTCTACAAAATCATTCTCTTTAATATGAAGTTGTTCTTTCGTTTAAATTGTTTTATTGTTCATCTCAAGTGCTATCATTGACATTTTAATTTGAAATAAAGTCTTTGGTTCTTCACTCGGTTTGTATCGATTTTCCTAGAATGTTTGTACAGATTTTATACAGAATAGCCAATTGTACTGCACCAGGTAGACATTTCGACGGTATGTTTCGTTATTGGTGCCCGAGGCGAACTATTTGAAAACAAATACTAATAGTAACTTTGAAATACCATCGAAAAGGACCGGCAAAATTATCAGAGCTATACACTCCTAGTATATTTGAATATATACTGTCTATACTAGGCTGATGCTTTCCTCTGGGACAAACAGTTCACGCCTCCGGGTGCGGGAATCTCTCGCTACATTGAAGACCTGTTGGTGACCTTCTGCTGTTGTTTCTTTCGTTGGTCGGGTTGTTGTCTCTTTGACACATTCCCCCTTTCCATTCTCAAATTTATACATCATAAATCTGCATTATCAAACCATGATTGAAAGGTGTGTTCCCATTTCACCTTAGCTGTGAATTCCAGGTAGCAGACAAAAACTTTAAAATTGTGAAAGGAAATGGGGAATGTGTCAAAGCGACAACAACTCGACCATAGACCAGACAATAGCTTACTTATATACACACTTGTACCAAAAACTAGACCGTGCCAAGAATACAACATAAAGGAACATTTCGCAAAACCACCTGCCCTAACATCGCTGGGAAGACTACTGGTGACATGCCTTGGAAAACGCACCACAGATAGATGCCTGCACCAAATTGACTGACATACATTGTAGATAGATGATGAAACCACCACCAAACAGACAAACAATCATTACAAAGTTTGAATAAAAAGATGAAAAAAGGTTTTTTTTGCTTATGTTATTAGGTGTAAATACTAAATATTTGCCCATAATCTGTATAAAGTTGTAGTGCCTCTACGTTCGTAGATGCTCTAATTTGAACTGAGTCAAAATATTGATAAAACCGTAAGGTGCGTACATAGAACTGTGATACTGTGAATCTAACTAAAGATTGGAAGACCTGAAAAGTATTAGCCAAGCATACCCGTAGCCAGGGGGGTTCGGACCCCCCCCCCCCCCCCCCCCCCCCCTTGAAAACAAATAAGCACTGTTAAAGTCAATGTTCTGTTTGAATTGTGACTGTTAAAGTCAAGTTTGTGAGTCAAACGAACCCCCGCTTGCAAATTCCTGGCTACGGGCCTGCCAAGGTTACATCAAATAAAGTGGAACCCTTTCCTTCTCCTTTCAATGAAACAAAATTCTTATTTTCATGCCAGGACTTGGGTATATTTGCCTAGTGATTCACACAGAGACGACTGACCGTAAGCTAGAGCTTAATGACACATTTTGATAGTTAAATATTCCTGTTTTTAAATTATGTAATTACATATTTAACTGAAATCGAAATTCCATTTGGCGATTTTGAAATTCCATTTAAAAATTGAAGATTTTTTATGCTCTTTTCTATTTGGCTTCAGCGGTACTGATAAATATTATTTCATAAATATACATTACGTGCCACTGTATCGCAGTTTTGTTTTTAAATTGAAGGAATTTGAATGATCTTTTATATTTCTGCTCTGTTTCTACAATTTTTTTACTAATATTCCTAGGTCCGGTAGTAAGACATGGTCTATACATATAAATTCATTTGTTTTTGTAGTATGTCAGAAAAACTATCTACACGTAATACAATTTTATTTTGAATCTTTTACCAATTACAAGATGGAATATGTTTTGCGCGTTTGTCATGAGGAATTACTGTCCTTTGTCAATGGATATAGTTAAGACTTTAGTTAAATAACTGTCTTCCAATACTCAAGATATAATATTGCTCATGGGAATTACAGAATGTTAACCATGCCATACTTGTACAGCACTATCACAGAACTTTCACATCACCATGTATGCATTAGCAAACACTAAAGTACCACAAACAGATCGCTTACGTTCCAATCTTGTACAGCAAACACTTAAGGTACAAAACAGAGCGTTCACATTACCATGCGTGTACATAAAACACTGAAGTAATAACACAGAACATTAACGCGCGTTACCGTCGAGGCTACCATGCTTGTACAGCAAACATTGAAGTAATATTTCTTCGCGGAGAGGGTTGATTCAATGAAACTTCCGGCTTCGGTGTAGTTATCTGTTGATTGTATTTGTCATTTTGGAAACGAGATGGTAAGTTCAGAAAACTATGATTGGATATATCATTATATTTAAATAAATTTGAACGAGAAACGACAAAACTATTCCTGTCTCGTGACTGAACTTGGCAACGGATAGACCATACTTCCTTTTTCTTGTTTTCTGGATTGATGTCTCGCGAGGTTTGCACTGATGTGAATTTGAATGGATTATTTATGTTTCTTTCGATCGACTTTGGGCGATTATTTGATGATCTCTCTTGTGGATTTATTTCATAGTGCCTCATCGGTGTCATCAACTGCGGATCAATGATAACTAATGGAGTGTGTTCCTCTTCAATGTTGTCACACGGATTAGTTTCGTGACGCTGATATGAAGGTTTCTGGGAAGTCTTGCGAGCACTGTTTGACTGGTTCCCTTCATGCACTTTTTCTGTTCCTTTACTCTGATCGACATTTTTAGAATACTTAAAAGATACTCGCTTTAAATTCATAGGCTGTTTTGTATTGTTAACCGTTTGGGTCCCCATTTCATGAGATATTGTTCCATTTGAAGAAACTTCAAATTTATTTTTGATTTGATTATCCAGTGCAACATTTTGTAATGGTGAGTCGGTCAATGTTAAACACATTGTACCTGCTCGCAGATGCTTGTTCACTTCTTTTCTCCAATTGTCAACATATCTTCTTTTAAACGGAGTTAAATGCGTATCCATGATTTCAGGTTTCTATATCCATAATAAGAAAAATTACACTTAATCCAAAGGTAGACGTAGCACAGTATATTTCCAGTATAACACAAAAGACTCAGACGATACTAATTAAGCATAATCTTATATTTTACAAAAACTGCTGAATCTATATTTCAAAATTTGCTTTTGTTCCGCATGCACTTTCTTCAACTGAGTTTGCGAATATCCTGAATTACAATGTTTTATATGGTAACATCCCTTCGTCCGAACAATGATATACAACCACAGGCAGTAGTTTCCTCGGCATTGGTGTAATTATACAAAATTACCACATTATCATATATATTACCTACCAGAAGCAACACACGTTTTTGTTTACCGTTATTTAATTAGTGCCAATAAATTCTTCAAAATATGTCAACAAATTGTATTAACGACGGGGCGATTTAATTGTATTTGATTTAATCTGATAATCTGAAATAAGAATTAGCATACTTTATTTATTCATTAATAAACAGTCGTTGCTATACTGTAATAAATAAGTTTAAGATATTCAAATAGAATTGTGAAGTTAAATTTTAATTTACATGATAAATAGTGTGGGATAATCAACTTCTTGTAGATTAAAAACTTTGATCTTAATCCAACAATTTAAACTGATAAGTATTTTACTATAATACTATAGCTTATTACAAGGTTAATTAGTATAGCCATTCAGGTTGTTGTGTCCCGTTTAAAAGATAGCTTATTTTAAAATATTTTCACACAGTTTTACAATAGCTAAATGATAATATTATGTGATCGGGTGTTTAAAATTTGAAAGGCTGGGCTTCTGGATCAGTGCATCCTTTCGACACGACGGGTGCCAGACTTTATTGAAGTATATAACTATTATTCAATAAGGGGATGCCAAAATTGTCACGTCTATGCACAGATGCACTGTTTAAATTCTGTTTGAATACTTGGCTACAGACTAAAAAAAAGCAACAAAAAAAATATAAATAATATCGAGAGCGCCCGTCCGTTTATTTATTAAATGAATTGTAATTGAAATGCTAGAATCTTTAATTATTCCTTTAGTGGGTGCCAAAATATTTATGTATATGTTACAGTGAATTTGTATAATCAGGGATTATGTAGAATCCCTGATTTTTCAGGGAATATGTAGAATCACTAAAATCATTAGTAATTATGTATAATCCCTGAAAATGACCAGTGATTTTACATAATCACTGAAAATTTTAATAATTGTTCTACAAATTCCCTGATATAATTTCAGGGATTATGAATAATTTAAGGACCCTTTGTTTGATTAAAAAAAAATATATAGACAAGTTATCATTTTACCTTCATATTCCAGTTTAATTTCCTTGCCAGGTGAAATCATTTTGCTTTCAAACACAGGGGATGATCTTTCAGATAAAGTTGAAGACTTCAAAATTAATAATATCAAGATTCCCACTATAGCGATAACTTTACATGTATTGTTTGTTTATTTTAAGAAGCCATTGTCAAATGGACAGTCATGTCCTATTTGTAAATCTACAGAGCATATTATTTGTGATACATGTAAAAGAAATGGTGAAGAAGATTATGGAACATATATCCAAATTATTTTTGTTTTGTTTTTGTTTTGTTTTTGTTCAAATGAACAAGATCTTTAAACAGAGAGAACTAATTCACATCAACATGTATAGGAAAACTCAAGATTGACAATTAGTACAAAATATTTAAGCGAAAGCTAGCATTTGGTGTACCAAAATATTCTCCTAGCAATTCCACACAGTAAAAAAGGTAAGGGAATCCCCCAAAACATAATGGCAATTGTTCACCAAAAGTCTGAAAAAGGATATCGCCTGGCCTAAAAAAAATTGTAAGGGTTCAAGGAAACCAGTGTCTCGCCTACTTTTGCTGTTATGATGAAAAAAATCAATAAAAATATTCCTTTCGATACTATCTTTTGATTTTTTTTAAAAACTTTAACTGCAGACTGTATGTAATGTTACATTTTTTAACTGGAAGAAAAACTAAGTCCATTTATAAGTAAAATACGGTAAAATTGTTGTTTTTTTTTACAAAATTTACCTCTGGATACTATCTTTAAGATTAGAATAATGCTTTTATCCAAGTTTGGTAGAAAACTAGGATAGTTTAAGAAAGTTATCAAAATTTAAAAAAAAAACTTTAACCACAAAGTGAATGTAGTAAGTCCATTTATAAGTAAAATATAAAAAAAAAATGGAATTTTATTCCAACAAAATTTACTTTTGGATACTATCTTATGATCATGCCACCGACGACGCCGCTCACAGAATGTAGGATCGCTATATGTCTTGCTGTTTCGACTAAAGTCGAAAGGCTCAACGACAATGGTATCTTGCTCGAACCAGTTCGAGGTTGCTAATTCCCCTTTTTGTGGGTACCTACAGATGTTTTTACTGAACACTTTATTTCTCTCAGGCGGGTCATACAATCTGATTCCTGTTTTCTAAAATGTGGATATTGTGGTAAAAACAGATGTGAAGCAGATTATTTTAATATATTGTGCCTAACATTTAATTAAATAGGGTTATCATTTTGATATTTTGTGCTTAACATTTTATAATTTATGTCTACAGTGTAATGCTGTTTTAATATGATTTTATAGCATAACTTATACCCCAGTCCCACTAGGCCACGATCGCACTACGATCTGTGAAAAAAATGCAAATTTTGATGATCGTAGTACGATCGTGTATATATCGCAGTGAGGTCGTATCACGGTCGTAGTGAGGTCTTTAAGATCGTGACGAGCGTGGCCAACTTTGAACATTTTCAAAACAATCGTGGTGCGGTCGTGGCGAAAAGAGGTCGTAGTAGAAGCTTAGTGAGAGCGCATTAAGATCGTAGTAAGATCGCAAAGGAGCTGTACCATCGTAGCGAGAGCGAAGCGAAAGCGTGATTCTATTCGGAGAGACTGCGCTACGATCTCACAGCGACGTTATTACGACCTCACTACGACCATCACGTTCTCACCGCGACACAACTACGCTTCCACTACGACGTATTAGCACTCATACCACATCTTCCTATATCTATAACACATCTGTGTCACCTCTTCTATCATATAAAGAAAATTAAATTCGGTTTGAATATTTGGTTAATAGAAAAGCAAAGGATATGGTAGTATCTATCCATGACACAAAATCAGTACATGCAAAAAGAAACAAAGCAAAAAGCAAAGAAACAGCGCTTTTTTGCTGTTCTTCATCTCAAAGTCACATAAGACCTTTGACACGAATCTGGAAAGTAACCGATATCTGTTCGTAGACCCGTTCAAATATTCAAAATAGTTTGATGGTTATTGAAATTCTAACATAATGTTTAGCTACAACTGTCAGTATGGATTGCATGTCAACCTTCGATGATAAAATAATGACCTTATAGCAAAATTATCGGCTAATGTATCAATTTTTAATATAGTATCAATTTTAAATAAACCTATACATTTTCTTGTATTAGTCCTGAAGGTCATATTCTAACGAAAGCATTGATTTCCAGTTTGTGAATACTTATTGCTTCTACATGTTTATGCCATGGCAATAACAAGGCGACATCATTTGAAGAAATTCACTGACAATTTCACTTTGCTGAAATACATTTAGACGAAAAAAATAAATAATGCTAGTTTTTCTTCTAGAATATTTATATTCAACTATCCAAATCCACAGCATGAATGATCCAGTACGTAATTTACGGTATGCTGTATACTGTAAGCCATGTTGTATATTTAAAAGCAGCCACGAGACATGTGCATTATTAATGATTGATATGGATACTATAAAATCCTATCCATTTATCTTTGATTTAATGTCACATTACATCAGTCACAAATCAATGACCATCAATGAATTAGTGGTATTAAGATATTAACTTATAGTAGTATATTAATCATTATAGTATACATGCAGATAAATGCAAAAATTATAATTGTCCTGTCCCCTTCCAAGTATTTATGAAAATTATGTGTTAATTAAAACCGAGGGGTAATAGTATAAAGAAGAAGGACATATGTTCGAAACAAGAAATACATGCACACCTTACAATTATTCAAAACACTAAAAAGTCAGTGGCGGATCAAGAACTTTTAGTTAAAAAAAGGAGAACACTCCAGATTTCTTATATAATCATCCAAATTTTTTTCCTACAAAAAGTGTGGGGCGGGGCCCCATGATAGTTGACCTAATGCTTATAGTTTCTAAGAAACAGACTTTGTTTATTTATGTGTTACATACTATTTGTTTTTCGTTCGATGATTTTGGTTTCTTGTGGACAGTTGTCTCATTGGCAATTATACCCGAGATTATACCACATCTTCTTTTTTTTATATTAACCAAGTAAACTAAACTGACCAATGAACCATGAGGTCAAGGTCAGATGAACCATGCCAGGCAGACATGTACAGATTTCAATTCTGCCATTAAACAAATTCAGTTGAACTATTGCTAATAGTTTAAGAAAAACAGACAAAAACCCAAAAACTTAACACTGAGTAATGAACCTTGCAAAGGAGGTCAAGGTTAAATAAAACCTGCGACACTGACATGTACATCATAAAATTTAGTTGAACCAAAAAACTTCACTTTGACCATTGATCCATGAAAATGAGGTCACGGTCAGATGAAACCTACCAGCTAGACATGTATAACTTGCAATCATGCCATACACCAAATATAGTAGACCTATAATTGCTTACAGTATTAGAAAAACAGACCAAAACGCAAAAACTTAACTGTAAACACTGAACCATGAAAATGAAGATAAGGTCAGATGACACCTGCCAGTTTGACATGTACTGTAACACCTCGACAAAAACATTTTGCTTAGTTCTTTGATTTCAAAGTCCGATATATTGAAGATTTCCTGTTTCTCTTTAACCCATTGTCAGTCAATCAGTATTTATATTTCATATGCCCCAGTGAGCTTGTGATAAAGGATACTACAGAAACCAAGATGTTTGCTTCATATCTTGACCTTTACTTTGATATTGACACAGATTGACGCCTACAAACCAAAATCTTTTTAAAAGGATGATTTTAACTTTTCAATTGTCAATTTCCCCATGTCTGAATAGTACTATCTATTTAGTACCATCATATAATGTGCACATATCTCAATTAATAACATGTTGAGTCAGTACAGACTTCATTAATAGGGATATATACTCCTGACTACTTAAAACAGGCCACAGATTTCAAAGGGATTTTAAAGTTATTAGTCAGCAACAATATCAAAACATAATGGCAAAAGTTGAAGAGCGATGTATGACAAACAAAATTCTACAAAACACTACATAGGATTCTAAAGATCAACACGAACCTTATTGAAAACCAGGGTTTATCTCGAGTGCCCACGGAAGGTTTAGCAGATTCTGTTCTAAGTAATTGTGACACCTGAGTGTCGAACGTGGAAATTAAAATTTGGAATCATGTACTAAATTATGAGGAAAAAACTGGTGATTGAAATAGACACAAAATAAGTGTTTATATCACCATATCAAGAATAATATTAACTTTATACTATACTAGAACACACCCGCGAAATCGCGGGCATTCAGAGCGTAGTTTAAAGTATGTAAAGTGTTGTTGGAAGAATTTTGTAAAATATTGAATGACTGGAGAATTTCAGCAAAAGTATCATAAGTTATAGGTTATTGTGGACAGGAAAAAGCTTTTTTTTTTTATCCCTCCTTCTTTATTTCCAATATTCCCATTTTTTGGTTTTCTGTCAATTTCAATATGGTTATAGGTTATTAGGGACAGGAAAATGTTTTTTTTATCCCTCCTCCTTTATTTCCAATATTCTCATTTTTTGGTTTTCTATCAGTTTCAATATGAACATACATTTCGTATGTTATGAACATTCAAGTAGGGAGCCTGTAATTCAGTGGTTGTTGTTTTGGTTATGTGTTACATATGTGTTTTTCGTTCATTTTTTTTGTACATAAATAAGGCCGCTAGTTTTCTGGTTTGAATTGGTTTACATTGTCAGTTCGGAGCCTTTTAAAGGCGAGTATGCGGTATGGGCTATGCTCGTTGTTGAAGGTCGTACGATAACTTATAGTTGTTAATATCTGTGTCATATTGGTCTCTTGTGGAGAGTTGTGTCAACATGGAAATCATACCACGTCTTCTTTTTTTTTGTGTAATCAATAAATTTTGTAAAATATTTAATGACTGGAGAATTTCAGAAAAGGTATCAAAAGTTCAGATGAATATTTTTAGCGCTTATCTGTATATTATAAACATTCATTACTGATTATTACTATATAAATATAGTGTATTTACTTTCAATTCTAAGTTTACAAATCGATCCATAGTGGTCATTGATATAGTATACAGACCCTCTCTATTTAATAAACTCTGTGACTGCCGTGGATAGTAAACTTGAAAATGATAGCAGATAGAATTCTGAAATTACACTTTATTCTTTGTATATATATGTATGTTCAAAGTATACAGATAAAAACGCAAACCGGAAGGCTAATATGACTTAAAATTTCGTCCAATGACGGGACAATATCCGGATGCCTTTTTTCTCGTTTTTCCCCAAAAATAACTCAATCTGAATAATCATATGAATGGATGATAAATGGCACTATGCACTGTACCTATAGGACACCGAGGCGTGTTGATTAATTTATTGTGGAAAGAAGAGAAGCGACACCCAAAATGAGGTCTTCTCGTTTAATAGTATAGATAGATGTTGTGACCCAACTCACTAGCAACATCTTTTTCTCAAACTACAAATACATATTGTCAATAACCCAGACAGCTAGAAGGGCACTGGATTTTAATATTTATTAAAACAATTTACATTAATACAACTCATAAGCATGAGCATAAATAAAATCATAACAATTATTAATAAGAAAATGTATTTGAGAGAGAAAGAAATGGCAAAATAGTTATCATCGGTAATCCCGCTGGTCAGGAAAACCCAACTAAAACGAGTGAACTCGTAGAAAAAAGTTGGAAACCTGTGTCTAAACATATTAAATGCTTTGATAGTATTAAAAAAAGTCTATTAGTAAAAAAAATATTATAAAATAAATCATTCCATATTTGAAATAATAATTAAACAAAACCTTAACACTTCTTAACAAATTTTCTTGCTATTCCTTGAAATGAGGGAAACTTTTGCATCATAATTCAAAATGCATAAATGACACAACCTGCCTCCCTAATGTTTTTATGAAAAAAATAACCAGTGCACATGTTCATGCAGTATGGATGTTATAAAAAAACACCCAAGAAAACTAATGTCCAGCTTGCACATTTTTGTGTGAGGCATATACATGCACTTTTAATTGGATACAAACAAAATAAGCAGAAGTCCGGTGAAATTTAAAATTGTTACTATGTAGTATGAAGCAAAGAGGAGCATAATAAGCTAAAAATATTGAGGATTGTTGAACTCCTTTTCAAGATACTTGATATCGAATACATGTATTTTAACAAGAATGTGTCCACAGTACACGGATGCCCCACTCGCACTATCATTTTCCATGTTTAGTGGACCGTGAAATTCGAATAAATTCTCTAATTTGGCATTAAATTAGAATGATCTTATCAAAGGGAACATGTATACTAAGTTTCAAGTTGATTGGACTTTTACTTTATCAAAAACTACCTTGACCAAAAACTTTAACCTGAAATTTGCACTATCATTTTCTATGTTCAGTGAACCGTAAAAATGGGGTCGAAACTCTAATTTGGCACAAAAATTAGAAAGATCGTATCATAGAACACATGTATACTAAGTTTCAAGTTGATTGAACTTTAACTTCATCAAAAACTACCTTAACCAAAAACTTTAACCTGAAGCGGAACAGACGGACGAACGAACAGACGGACGGACGGACGGACGACCGAACAGACGAACGAACGCACAGACCAGAAAACATAATGCCCCTCTACTATCGTAGGTGGGGCATAAAAATGATGGGAAATATCTTACACAGACTTTTACCTTCTAATTAGCATTTGCATTCTTTGGGTCTAAAATCTTTTAAAGAAAAGAAATAAAGAATCTAAATAGATTTTGGTAAATGACCTTTTATGAACTTTTGAAGTCTTAAATATGAAAAGAAAAGTGGGTGATATAGTGCAAATATTTTACACTGTATCATAGGAAGAAACCATAGGAGTTCAAAAATAATAATCTGTCAAAAATTCCTAAACCTGACGTACTACTTTGTAAAAGGGTTTCAGATTTCATGAATTTTATTTTAACACTAGCAAATAACAATTCAAAAGATATGATCTTAGTAAACATAAAATTTCATAACAGTTTTGACATGGCAAATCAATTTGGAATTATAATCAGCTCATACCCATATAGAAATTTTAATAACAATCCTAGCACAAAAAGAAAATTTCTAACAAATACTAAGTTTAATCAGAGACATATATGTCTCTGGTTTAATTCACCAATTTTGACACTGGAAATATATTTCTAATAGCATATTGTATACCTATATATTTGCATTTTGATTACAATCTCAGCATGTTGTGAAAATTATGTTTTTACTGTAATGGATTATTCCCCTTTTCATCCTTACTTATCACTAAGTATCATAAGCTTTAACAATGACAAAATAGAAAATAGATATACAAAAAAAAGAGAACTTTGTGTTAAAACAAAGGAAAATAGATATTTTTGTTAAACAATTATGATATGATTATGAAAACATGCAATAAGATTTTTCGACAGATACAGAACTCATGCATCAATGAAACAGATTTTTTGACATTATGTTTGTCATGATACATGAACTATTTCATACTGTTTGGTGCCATATACAGTACTTTATGTTTCTCATACCTGCCAACTTAAAGCCTAAAATGGGTTATCGAAAATAGTTGTAGGTGAACGGATTAATCCGGCGCTAAGATGGGCTCTTATTCAAATTTTTTCGCTAAAATATCCTGCGCCCAACTTTTAGCAGTAGCTATTTCCCAACACCAGATGACGAACAACTCATCCCAGTTTAGAAAGGACAGAAAGCATACGTATACAAATTTACTACTTTGCCGGCTATGATTATAAAACATATAAAAATTCAAGCCGGCAAAATAGCATATTTCCATATGTATTGGAAATATTTTATAATAAATAGAAAAAAAAAACTCGAATAGACTTAATACAGCACAATATAAAACATGTGATGTCCATTAAAATACAGCACGAAATGTCTAACAGATTTAATTAAAAAAAAAGTTCGTTCTAGCATGAATTGATATCCCAGGGAACGTACGTAATGTGCAATGGAGTGTACAATACTGTTGAATTGCATTAGGAACTCTTCTTTATTTTTATCATGTCTAGGTGCACATTTGTCTATACTTCGTATCTTTATATATGTTGCTGTTTGCAATTTGATAATAGTATCAACAAACACGCAAATAGCTAGGTGACAACTATAACATAAATCATTATAATGGTCATGGAACGACTCTGAACCATTTTTTTGTTCGCTTTGAATTTCATGGAAATTCTGGTCAAAGCTTAGTGAGTATTATTCAACAGGTAAGTTTTCGCTAAAATGGGTTATCGAAAATAGTTGTAGGTGAACGGATTAATCCGGCGCTAAAATGGGCTCTTATGTCGGCGTTCAAATGTCCCCTAGTAGTTCAATTTTTTTCGCTAATATATCCTGCGTCCAATTTTTGGCAGTAGCTATTTCCCAACACCAGATGACGAACAACTCATCCCAGTTTAGAAAGGACAGAAAGCATACGTATACAAATTTACTACTTTGCCGGCTCTGATTATAAAACATATAAAAATTCAAGCCGGCAAAATAGCATATTTCACCATCATGTGTATTGGAAATATTTTATAATAAATAGAAAAAAAAATCGAATAGACTTAATACAGCACAATATAAAACATGTGATGTCCATTAAAATACAGCACGAAATGTCTAACAGATTTAGAATCATATTCAAAACAGTGTGGCTGTGACCATTGATTGACGTCCTAAATTATCCCATTGACTGAGACAGATTATGTGAACGTTTGTCTGTAACGACAACTGCTCACTATGTACTTGTTAAACACTTAAACTGTGGGGTTACCAAAGGTTCTCAATACCTAAATAAAGTAATTCGAAAAATTAATCATGAATAACACGATGTTATGATTTATATCAATAATATAAAGCAAAACATAAAGGTTATTCCTGATTAATTTTTCGGATTATTACATTATTAAAGGTGTTAAGAACCTTTGGTGACCCTACAGTTTAAATTCTATAATAAGTAAGTAGTGAGCAGTGTCGTTTATACAGACAAACGTTCACATAATCTGTCCCAGTCATTGAATGCATTCAGGACGTCAATCAATGGCCACAGCCACACTGTTTTGAATATGATTCTAATTAAAAAAAAGTTCGTTCTAGCATGAATTGACATCCCAGGGAACGTACGTAATGTGCAATGGAGTGTACAATACTGTTGAATTGCATTAGGAACTCTTCTTTATCTTTATCATGTCTAGGTGCACATTTGTCTATACTTCGTATCTTTATATATGCTGCTGTTTGCAATTTGATAATAGTATCAACAAACACGCAAATAGCTAGGTGACAACTATAACATTAATCATTATAATGGGCATGGAACGACTCTGAACCATTTTTTTGTTCGCTTTGAATTTCATGGAAATTCTGGTCAAAGCTTAGTTCAGTATTATTCAACAGGTAAGTTTTCGCTAAAATGGGTTATCGAAAATAGTTGTAGGTGAACGGATTAATCCGGCGCTAAAATGGGCTCTTATGTCGGCGTTCAAATGTCCCCTAGTAGTTCAAATTTTTTCGCTAAAATATCCTGCGCCCAATTTTTGGCAGTAGCTATTTCCCAACACCAGATGACGAACAACTCATCCCAGTTTAGAAAGGACAGAAAGCATACGTATACAAATTTACTACTTTGCCGGCTCTGATTATAAAACATATAAAAATTCAAGCCGGCAAAATAGCATATTTCACCATCATGTGTATTGGAAATATTTTATAATACTAGTAAATAAAAAAAAAACTCGAATAGACTTAATACAGCACAATATAAAACATGTGATGTCCATTAAAATACAGCACGAAATGTCTAACAGATTTACTTAATAAAAAAAAGTTCGTTCTAGCATGAATTGATATCCTAGGGAACGTACGTAATGTGCAATGGAGTGTACAATATTGTTGAATTGCATTAGGAACTCTTCTTTATTTTTATCATGTCTAGATCGTGTTGCACATTTGTCTATACTTCGTATCTTTAAATATGTTGTTGTTTGAAATTTGATAATAGTATCAACAAACACGCAAATAGCTGGGTGACAACTACAACATTGATCATTACAATAGGCATGTAACGACTCTGGACCCTTTTTTTTGTTCGCTTTGAATTACACGGAAATTCTGTTCAAAGCTTAGTGAGTATTATTCAACCAGGTAAGTTTTCGCTAAATTGGGTTACTAGTATCGAAAATAGTTGTAGGTGAACGGATTAATCCGGCACTAAAATTGACTCTTATGTCGGCGCTCAAATGTCCCCTAGTAGTTCAATTTTTCGCTAAAATGTGCTGCGCCCAATTTTTGGCAGTAGCTATTTCCCAACACCAGATGACGAACAACTCATGCCAGTTTAGAAAGGACAGAAAGCATACGTATACAAATTTACTACTTTGCCGGCTCTGATTATAAAACATATAAAAATTCATGCTGGCAAAAAAGCGTATTTCACCATCAATAGCAATATAGTAAAAATGTTGCTGGTGTTATATAGCCATTTCCCCCCATGCCAGTCACGGGAATAAAGTGTTTACAAAGAGCATCCACTGAAGTAGAAAACAATACTCAATTGAGATTTATCTTCAATGACCATCTGCAAGTAACGTGTATTTTTTTGTGTTCGTTTATTCTCAAACTCAACACAATTTGGGTGACAAAACGATAAGTTATCACTGCCGAACTGAGTTTTACAACTATGAACCTGCGTCACCTCAATGTGTATTGCAGTCGCATTCCAATGACGTTTTATTGACCTTATGCGAATTAACGATTACTTTTATACGTTCTGTTTGTTTTCAAACATTTCTTTAGAGCAATAAAAATTACACCAATTTTCTGATTACATACACACCTGAACAGCAGTATTTTCTACGATGATCGAGTCGACAATTGTCGATTTCAAAACTTGAATGTGTATGATTGTGTAACAAAAACAACCATGTTAATTTCAGAATACATGTTTAGTGCCGGAATGTCAAGTCTGAAGAGTAGGACAACTTGTACACTTCTGTTTCAAATTGGACAATGTTATGTTATTTGTTTTAACTGTTGAAATTAGTTGTTATGTTAAAATAGATAATTATTCACCTTGAGCGATGTATTATTGTTGACCATTCGAGTTTCTTTTTTGCGAACCCGTCTTCAGCTGAATTTTAATATTACTACGCGGGCCTCAAGGGATTTCAAATCGAAGATAAATGCTAAAGCTCGCATTACACCTGCCACGTACAAATACAGCTGATATTTAAAAGATTGAAAGACACTAAACAGTTATAATCCTGGTACCTTTAATAACAATTGTCATTGTTAAAGGTATAATTTAACATTGGAGTTATCTTCCTTTGTCCATAACAGTAGTTGAATGATGTCCTCAATTCTAAGCATGTTTTGGAAACAGATAAAACACATAACATACACGTACAGAACGAAGCATGTAAATATAGGTCCAATATTTCCAATACGGACTGGCAATGATGTGAATATAGGTCCAATATTTCCAATACGGACTGGCAATGATGTAAATATAGGTCCAATATTTCCAATACGGACTGACAATGATGTAAATATAGGTCCAATATTTCCAATACGGACTGGCAATGATGTAAATATAGGTCCAATATTTCCAATACGGACTGGCAATGATGTAAATATAGGTCCAATATTTCCAATACGGACTGGCAATGATGTAAATATAGGTCCAATATTTCCAATACGGACTGGCAATGATGTAAATATAGGTCCAATATTTCCAATACGGACTGGCAATGATGTAAATATAGGTCCAATATTTCCAATACGGACTGGCAATGATGTAAATATAGGTCCAATATTTCCAATACGGACTGGCAATGATGTGAATATAGGGCCAATATTTCCAATACGGACTGGCAATGATGTAAATATAGGTCCAATATTTCAATACGGACTGGCAATGATGTGAATATAGGGCGTATTGGAAATATTGGACCGGGCTGAAAAGCAATATAGATCATGTGATTTATATGTGATGCCACATGTGGAGCAGGATCTGCTTTCCCTTCCGGAGCACATGAGATCACCCCTAGTTTTTGGTGGGGTTCGTGTTGTTTATTGGTTGGTTTTCTATGTTGTGCCATGTGTACTATTGTTTGCCTGTTTGTCTTTTTCATTTTTAGCCATGGCGTTGTCAGTTTGTTGTAGATTTACGAGTTTGACTGTCCCTTTGGTATTTTTCATCACTCTTTTATATGACCAAAACGTCGTCACCAGTATGCAACATGCCGTTTTTGGTAGTATTAGTGCTGTTTTAATTGTATTATTTATCATTAACCAAACGGAAAGTGGTTGGTCTCGAGACCATATTATAGGCAAACCTTGAATCTATACCAGTGCCAATACAGAAACCGCCAGTTAATGACACTATAATAATAATCATATCAAACATCAATCCGGTATCTTAAAAGGAGAATTAAAAAAGAAGGATGGATTCATTACTTTCACATCTAAGAAGAAGGGGTTCTATGTCTGTGTCATTTTGGTCTCTTGTGGACAGTTGTCTCATTGGCAATCATACCATATCTTCTTTTTTATACTAAAAAGGAAAAAAAATAAACGTCAATTGGTATAAGTATCGAAATGCGCATATCATTTGTAATCACACAAAAGAAAATGACCGACACGATTTTAAAGTGGTGTAAAGTGCAAACAATCTTCAATCAATCAAAACATACACATAAATTGTCAGCTGTTAAATTCGGCGACATAGCCACCGACACGTAAACAATGACCGTTGATTGAAAATTTTATTATTTTTAAAATTATGTTATATATAAAATTTCAAAAGAACACATGTAAAAATACAATTGAATTAAAATATAACTGAATCATTCAATATGCATATATCAACAATCACTGGATGTCTTAAGGATAGTTATCACATATATAATATCCATTCATGAACAACCTATCATACTTTATAAAATCAAATATATATAAATGTATTTACTATTTACAAATATTGCACATATATTATAAAGCTTTTCATATCATTTTCTACACATATATTCCAGCTATTTCAGATTTTTTTTAAATAATTAGTTGGAAGAGCTGCCATTTCAATTTGCTGATTTGACTGAGCAAAAGTTATGCAAATTTACTGGATGGTGACAAGGAGCTTCAAACACAACTACTATCATTCCTTTTTCGAATACAAATTCAGTAAATTGTTCCATATAAACATTTTAAATATCCGGAAATGACGTGAAATTGACAGCAGACGGCGTTATCCAATCAAAACCACTTTTAGTTAACATGTTGAAATGTTTTTCCATGAGATAACTAGTAGAAATATTACAATTCCTCATCTTTTATATTATCAATTTTGTTTTTGTTATCTCCATTTTCTGTGGCTGATTCTAGTAATGTTTGGTTCCTAGATTTGTTAAATGACTCTAACAAACTAAGTGGTTCACTGTCTTTATTTTCTAGTGAAGCTGTGCTCATTCTACCACTTATACGCAATTCGCCTGTCTGCGCAGTATCAAAATACGTTCTGTTGTGCTGTCTCATCTTCTGTAAGAGAATAACAATTTAAAACTGAATAAGGTTTTTAATCGTCTCCAATTTACAAAAAGACAACTTACAAATAAAAACTAAGCAGATGACTAGCCTCGCTGTTTACTTCTCATGAAAATAATTGTATTTTGTAAGTTACGCAAGCCCGTCACTGTTTGTTATATCCTGTTGTGTTTGTCGTTGAGGAAATTGTATGTTCTTTGTTGTTCTACAGCTTGCATGTTGTGTCGACTATTATATTATTTGTTTGTGCGTTTCTCTGTGATGAATGTACATGCATGTGTTTGCAGGTGGTGTTTGTGCTGCATTTCTGTCACGTAATGTTGTAATTTCAGCGAAAAAAAATTTAATGGTCATAAAGCGGAAGATTTGGCTAGGAAACAAATCAAAAGTAGATGATGGGACCAAAATAATTGAAATATACTCTCTTACCGTCCCATCGTTTTTCAACAAATCCTCGTCCATCCCTGGAGGAACTGATAGTTTTCTTTGATAATATCTCCTGTAAAACCACAAAATAAATTTTACCACAAGTTATGAATACTGATATAAGACAAAATTCACCATAGACCTTTAGACTGGCAAACAATCAAGTTCACTCGACACACTTTTCATTTATTTTTCACTTGATTTTTCTTCCTTATCATATACCTCGAAGATTGAAATAGTGACATATTCAAGCGAATCATCCCCACCATTCTGCACATATTATAAAGTGAGGGTAAAAAGTTAACAGTTACCACTTTTATGACGACGGTTGCCGTTTTGAAAGTATTGCAAATATTTTTATGAATTTCTCAATCATCAGACAAGGTATTTTAATATATGGGCGTTTTTCAATAAAAACGTATTTTCTTGTCCCAGCCACTTTAAAAAAAATGTGTTTGATCTTTGCAAGTAATTTTTTGTGCAGTCAGTACATTGAATTAGATGTAACATTGTTAAGCAAAGAAATAGTTTATTTTTTAGAGGGATTGTTAAGATATTGACTCCTGAATGGTCCAAAATAACCAAAATGGCATGTCCCTAGACCGCCTGTTCAACATTCATACTCTAAAATATCGTAAAAAAATGAAGAAATAAATGTTATTTTTACCTTACATAAGTTCTTTAATAATTCAAGAGTATGTTCAGAGCCAACATATTTTAATAAACAGCTTTCAATATAGGACTTTTAATTTCAGAAGGTATGTCCCTCACAAAATGTCCACTACGAAACGAAGTCATTAAAATTTGCCAATAAATAGTTTTATAAAATCAATGTAATTTTTGTTTGCAAGAGATATAAACATTAGGGTCTTACATAAGAAGTGATGCTTTTATAACGGCAATACAATTGTTGGTAAGAAAAATTGAGCACATCAAATGGACCAGAGTGATACCGTATTTTTGTTAATGTCCACTACGAAACGGGTCAAATCTCCTTCAGTATCTGGTTTTAAAATTATGAAAAAAATATCAGAGTACAGCTTAATAAATGCTTTTCATGAATACAATCAGTCTTGTTATTATTGCAATATAGGGATTGTGGGAAAAAAATAAAACATGCGAATACGTCCCCTACGAAACGGTCCCCTACGAAACAAGTATGGGAGAAAAACGTTTTGTAGTGGACACTACCACTACCATGCAGTCTTTTTTTACTCTTTTTTTAATTATATTCGTGCAAAACAAATAACAAGGGTTAGTTTCATATAATTTTTATTATGTTTTTATTAACATATAATATGGTTGTTGTCACCTACGAAACGTTTTGTCCACTACGAAACGGTTTTGTCCACTACGAAACGGTTTTGTCCACTACGAAACGCATCAAAATGTCCACTACGTAACATGAGTTGTACCTTCACATGTGAAGTACTGTCTAATCTTTATCGATAAAAATGGTTTTCCAATTCAGAAAAAAATGATATTTGTCTAGTATTTAAAGTAAACAAGCTGGAATGTCTATAGGAAATATTTAAAATTGCAACAAATATGTGTGTTGAGAAGAAGTTTCGTAGGGGACAAAAGTCCCCTACGAAACAGTACACAAATTATGAAAATAATATCATTTTAAAGAATATTTAAGATTGCACTTTTTGTTTACAAACAGGTCTATAATAGAGGTATTCAAAATAACTCTTGAAATTAAATTTTAGACAAGTTGATTTTCCATTTTTTTTAGGACTGAAAATTACGCTTTTATTGAAAAACGCCCATATACATATCTACGTCATTATAAATGCTTCGATTTCTTACACACATGTGTTTCTGGAATTCCAAGAAACTAATACTCTCGAGGTCAAAAGTTCGTAGGCGAAATCCATAAATGTTGAAGACCATATAAACTAGCAATGACTAAACAAGAATGAAGCCAAAGACGAACTCTTCTAGATTGAGTTGCATTTCATTCAAATATCGTGAAATGAACGAATTTATATGTCATCATTATAGCATGTTTTAAAATCTACCAAATAACAATTTATGCACCAATGTTTCCTTCTATTGTTTTTTTTTACCAAAACGACAGGAAATAATATTTCCTGAGTGATGCTTCTTTTGTAAACTGGTAAGAAATAAAAATGTAGTAATTTCACATGGGTTCTCGACACATGAAACGATAAGTTAGACTTACCTCCGTCTTATGATATACAGAACAATTAATGTTATTAAAAGTACTATGATCAGTGCAAGTACTACCACGGCGATTTTGTATCCATTAACTGTCTCGTTTAGATCTGCAAAGAAAAAATTGAGTAAGACTATAATGGTATAGTTAGTTGAGCAAAATACAGTCGACTCAGTGCAAGCTGTTTGTTAAAGTCCAAGCAGCAAATATTACACAAGCATCCAGGACTAGAACAAGTTTGATCATATAAATTCTGAAGAGAAAAAACAAAGATTTGATCACCCCATTAAATTCAATGTGGTCACAATGATGTAGTTGTGAATAAGTATTTAGCACACACTGTTTAACTCCCGTTTAAAATGAGGATGTAAAATCCATTGTCTTAAAAAGTTTTCTACAAAAACAGATATTAATCTTGCATAACTTAATTAAGAGATATAAAACTCCACTACAGATACGTGCTCAACGAACGGTTACGATCGCAAGAACGGACCAACAGAATTTTACCGTAAAAAAAAATAAAAAAATAAAAAGGCAGGAATAATCACCAGGTGGAGTTTACAGTGTGAATTTGAAATATCAGAATCTAGAAAGGGATAATAATTTCTGATGGTATTTGATTCATTTTAGGTCGATTACTTCCTACAGTAGTCTCAGGTTTTTCTTAGTTTAATTACAGAAGTTTTGATAATTCAATGCAAAACCAATGCAACAAAAAGTTTTATTAGTTTTTATCAAATGAATTTAGGCGGCTATTTACTGAATGCAGCCATAACCAGTGATTTATAGAAAAACATGAACAAGCATTCCATGAAAGGGGTGCATTTAGTTCCCATCGGAATGCCTACTATCGACCGATAATTTCCGAAACGTGCATGTAAAGAAGCTGTCAATGCGAAAATAACAGTTTCAACAGGAAGAATATTTGTAGAATATTTACTAGAAGCTGAGATGGAACAACATTTGACGGGGTGTTTATATTGTTTAGGAAGGCTGACATTACAGGGACCTTAAATTTTGAATTAAAGACACCTCCGCGTCGCTAGGTAAACTCAATTTGCGACAGTAAAATCTACGTTTTACGAAGGCCAAGCTTAAAATACAATACAGTTATCTCCTAATTTCTGTATAAAATTTAACATATATGAACGAACGCTTACTCGCACTTCGATTAATGCCTTTTAACCAAAACAAATTTATAAAAAGAACGACTTAATGTTATACTGCAATAGAGATAAATTACATATTTATACCATTTTATATAAACATAGTGGCGTGAAAGTTAATAATGGCCACTTTTCTGTAGATATTAATTAAAAGTGAGAAGGTATGAAAACATATTGTAAATACATAATTTATCTTAACACGTGCAGAAAGTCTGTTTCAATGCTTGATTGCAACAAATGATAACTTGAAATTAACTTTATGAAATATTTTTTTTTATCTTTTTCTTTTCCTATTATTCACAGTTAATTCTCATTACCTACCGCGTATACTTATATCTTGAATTCGGTCCAATTTGTGCCCGAATCACAAACTTTAAACATTGTTGATGAGGCCGACGCCGACATCGGAAACAACATTGCTATAAAAAGTTTCGTCACTGGCGAGGCAACAAATGCATTGAAAATGAATGATTATTTCAAAAATATCAAAGCTTAAAGTGTGAGACATCGACTGGAACACTGTCTGAACTGTGACCAGTGTCTTAGCATCTAGTCGTTAGATAAAATTAAGAATGGAAATGGGGAATATATCAAAGAGACAACAACCCGACCATTGAAAAAACAACAGCAGAAGAATATGTTTAGTCGACTTGCTCTTTTCTCGCTGTCTTATACTCGGACTATAACACAGTAAACATGATGTATAGGGGCTCAAACGTATAGAATATACCTAAAATTCATCTTTATTTCAATAATATGTATATATATATCAATAATATGGATGCAGTTATTACTTGTGAAAGCCATTCAGCGTTTTGTTTATTGTATTGCAACAACTACAATATATTCAGCGCTGGATAGCTTTTTTGACTACTACATAATAGTTCCAATCATTCTTTAGACCGTTGTGCAGAAAAAGACACAGTTCACAACAAAATGCACATATAATTTATTACAACAATACTAAAATAAAGGGGAAAATGCAATAACAATAAAATAAAAACATCATCAATAATTATTTGTTATCAGCAACCAGATGTAAAATGGCGACAAATCGTACAAAAAAATATGAAAGTCATTAAACTAAACATCGATCGAATCAGTCACGTTCTTTAAACTTGAGTGATACAAATTTACACTAGCAATAAAACGAAGGAGAAAGCTTTTTGACTGATTAGAGTACCATCAACATGATATATTTTAAGCACCAATCCGCGAATTTACAACAGCAATGTAAAATCTGTTGTACTGTAGGGTTCAGAAACTTGGCGTGTTTTAGTTAGTGACCTTCAAAAAGTTGATGCATTCAATACAAGCTGCCTAAGAAAGATCAGCAGAATATTCTGGCAAAAAAAAAATCAGCAACAAGAGCCTTTTGGAGAAATATTATGCTAAGAACATTAATACAGCATTACAGCAAAAATCAAACAACGAAGATTTAGATGGTTAGGCCATGTACTGAGAATGCTACAACACCACACACTTAAACAGCTCTATATTGGACACCACCAGGAAAAAAGAAACCAAGAAGACCAAGAATAACCTATCGAAGAACTGTAGCAGAGAATTGATTGGAACTAAAGGGTTACACCTGGGTTCAAGCCCAGTACATGGCTAAGGACAGAGAGAGATGTAGGCAATATGGTGGTATGGCCTTATGTCCCACTGGGGATGAAGAGGATGTATAAATACATTACTATAAAATCGAGATATTCATGTAATTTAAATATGCAATTATTGTTTACAATAAAAAGGTACTGACAGTTCTATTTCAATTCAAGACTATTACTTAGAATAAGATGTGATATATGATTGCCAACTCTCCACAAGAGACAAAATGACATAGAAAAGTCACCGTACAGCCTTCAGCAATGATCAAACCCTTTCAAACAGTCAGATATAATAAGATCCGAATTGACTAATGTAAAACAATGCAAACGAGAAAACTAATTTGGCCTCACATTTAGTAGTAGCTATTGGTAACTGTCTGTCAACTTTGTTTTTCGTTTATTGTTTTGTCATGTCAGGACCTTTTATACGTATAAGATGAAAATGTACATGACAATACGGTATGGTTTCTGTATATTGTTGAAGGCTTCACGGTGTCCGATAGTTGCTTACATCCACATCATTTGAACTCTGGTTGATAGTTGTCTTAATTGCAATCATACTTCATTCCCTGCCGGAGCACATGAGATCACCCCTAGTTTTTGGTGGGGTTCGTGTTGTGTTTTTTCTTTAGTTTTCTATGTTGTGTCTTGTGTTTTATTGTTTGTCTGTTTGTCTTTTCATGTTTAGCCATGGCGTTGTCAGTTTATTTTTGATGTATGAGTTTGACTGTCCATCTGGTATCTTTCGTCACCTTCTTAATATATAAAACCTGAATCAATCGTTATGTGTCTGTTCCAAACCAGTGCTAGTGACTGTATTACAATTATTTTTCGTTTATTGTTTTGTAATAAATCGGGCCATATCTTTTGGCGTTTGAATGTTTTCGCATTTTGACATGTCTTGTTTTTTTTTTGGTAGCGGACTTTACGGTATGGGTTTGATCATTTTTGAATGCAACTCTTGTGGATAGCTGTTTTGTTGGCTATCATACCATCATTGTGTCTTTTGTTCTAATCTTTTCAATCTGAATGTATGAAAAATACCATATGATTTTTGTATGTGCCATACACTTGATGATTTTGAACATAAAAGATTAAAGATGGCACAGGTGTAGACTTCAGGTTTGAAATTTCAATTGTTATAGCTGTACTCGGCAAAACCTTTTGAAATTTTAGGCCCTCAATACTCTTCAACTTTTCTTTTTTTTTGCCTTTTACATGTTGTTTTTTAAGCCTATTTTGTATAGTTTCGAAAACTATTTATAGTACACTTTATACTATTTAAATTTATCTATTTATTATCATATTTTCAGTAATTTGAACACTTAGAATTATCCGTATTGAGTGAAGAACATTTGATTGACACTTGTTTCTTTAGATTTTTTTTAGGAGTCGGTTCAAGACCTTGACGTTTCAATATCTTACATGAAATGTACTTCATTGAAACGTCCCTGTAATACTGAATAGAGGTGTTGGTAGAATACCGAAAGTTAATTCACTCTTAATTCATTTATTATCCTTAAAAAATCATAACCAGGTAGATGTCATTTCACTAAGTTAAGATACGGTTTAAACCTTTAAATCGCTTTAAATGTATTTAATTTCACAGGTAGTATACAATCTATTCTATGTGGACTACATAATTATTTAAACATAACATATTTGACATTTACAAATGTTTACACACATCACAAGACCATGAATTAAAACAAACCTCGTAATACACCTTTTTATAGTCATTTTGTACACAAATTAATACGCTTACCGTCTATTTGTGTCTGTAGTTCTGCTGGTCGAAAATCCTCCGCGGTTGCGGTAGATGAAGGCATCTTACTGAATGCGGAAGTAACACCTGTATCATGAGGCGTGGTTGGGACGATCGAGCCCACAGATGAGGAAATAGTCCTTTTTATTCCATCGATATCTGATCGTATAATTGTACTTGAAAATGTATATGATTGTTCACTCGTGTGGATAAATGTTTCATATGAAGATGTCCCCAAATTGTTTTTCAGTGTTGAAATTACAGGTGAATCGTAAGTACTCGAAAAGGAAGATAAAACTAAGTCAGATTTCGGTGTTATCTGATCCGATTGTATTCCATTTAAAGTTGAACTATAAATTTCACTTGACGAATAAGCTATAGCTGTTGTTTTATCCATTACAAGTGACGAACTTGCATTAAGTCCTATTTTATCCATGCTAGTCGCAATTAATGTGGACAGAGGCGATGAGCTTAGCCGTCCATCCGAACTTGAACTTGACAAGACGTTGGTAGTTTTCAATGTAAAAGTTCCCGCTGAATTAAATGATTGATTAGACGTTAATTGTGTTGATAAGACACTGTCGGTATACGAACTACTAATTTTAGAAACACTACTTGCCAGGTCAGGTGTGTTAAAGGAATAATTACTTAATGCAGACATTTCCGCCATACTCGTGGTTAATAAATGAAAGTTTAAAGGTGTTGAAATATCTTCACTGCTATAAGTACTTCCTTTACCAAAAATCTTCGTTATCTCTATGTCATATGTTGATTCAGGTCGAGTTGACAGAACTGTCTCTGTGATTGTAGGTACAGACAGAAAGTTCTCGTCAGCGTTTGTCGGCAAGCTAAGCGACGAGTTTGTCTGTATAAAGTCAAGTTGAGAATATGTTTTATACACACTACTGAAAAATTCGCTGCTTATGTTGTCCGTGTTATTTACGAATTCCAACAATGTTGATTCAAATTTTGCGGTACTACTTGTAATAAAAGTTAATTCAGTTTGAACTATGGACTCGCTTGTCTCTACCGAAAGTTGATCACTAGCAATACTTTTTATCGATTCTGCTATACTTGTCTTTTCACTGTCTGTTAGAAATATATCGAGCGTAGCAGATGCCAGCAATGTAGAAACATAAGAAGTAGACACAAATGGCACAACGGAAGTCAATGTTGTATTAGCATCTACAATACTGGACGATGTCACATTTATACCAGGTGAAAATATCTGTGTTTTCAAAGTTGAAAAGTCAGTACTTAAAATAGATTGTGTCTGATATGCAATTGGGCTATTATTAAATGATAAATCTGCCATTGTTTGTTCTGTTGGTGTAGGAACAATACCTGCGCTGCTAGGGAGTATATCTGTTTGTGTACATACTTCCATCTCATGTACAACAACTGAAAAGATAAGTTAAGGTTTATTTAAATTTGAAAATCAAAACAAATACAAAGTCATCTAGCTATATGCACCAAGGTCATAGAACCTTCAAGGAAGTTTTCATTTCATTAAATAAAAATTGAGAGTTTAAAATACGTTCTAGTATTAAATATTATATTTTTGCAATATGTTATTTGCACATAACACTGCCAAACGAAAAATAAGGAACTATAGAATTTGGAAATCCGTATTTAAAAAAATATAATTAACCACAAATGTTATATATAGATAAATCACAAGTATCAACAACGATTTTTATCTAATCGACAACAAGACAAATAACAATAAGAAGATTTAGTATGCGGAAGCAATAATATGAATGGTACAAGTCAGTGGGTATATATTATAACACACGCTTAGTATATATATAATATTGTAAGTATGAAAGAAAAAGAACATAATGCTAATTTTTATTAAAAATGATTTTTTGGCAAACTAGGCGGTACTATGGAAAGCGGCATAACTCTTTGTTCTTATTTGGTAGAAACGCAAATACCAAGTTATTCCTTCCCCTGATCATGTTATATGATCTCAGAAGGCGCTTCAGTTGCAGTTAGAAGTGGCAGGAAAATTTTGGAACTAAAAATTATACCCACCATCCCTCCCTGGATAGCTAATTCGGATTTTTTCATTATGTTTGAACCAATTTAAATTGAAATATTTTAATTTTGTTTAATAATGGGTATTGTGTATTCATGTTTTATTTGGTTAAACAATATGTCAGTGTTTATATTCGAATGTAACCCATCTCTGATGGGCGAATGTAACCCCATCTTTGATGGGATGGGTCAATAAGGTTTTGTCATTATAACCATATATGTTGTTTATAAATATGATTTATTGATTTCATTATACATGTTTTTCATTGTGTTGCTTCTTCGTCATTTTAATAATAAATGACAGTTTTCAATTCTTAAATATTTGTTTGTTTGTCATTCTTTCATCCCATCAAACAGAGCAAGCCTGTGTTGACAAAAAACACAATCTGGTAATTTCCCTGACACGTATTGGGTTCCTTGTGATATTAGCATAAGACTGTGTAATTTCAAAGTTTTGGATTTAAAAAATGAGGACAGACGATTGTTGTGTTTTGGTAGAATTGGGGAAACTTGTCATAACTTTGCATGACGATCTATCTGCTCCTCTGAATTTTGAATACTTTATACTATATTCTTTTTTCGGACATCACATGAAATAATCAGAACTCTGCTTAAGGTGGCTATTGTAAATAAAGTGCCTATGATTTCCAAAAGGGCGTCTACACAGAGTATGGTGTAATGTTTGATCTTGCAATGCTACCGATATGGACCTTTCATCTACAGTAAGGATGACAATACTCTTGCAAGAGTGGGCATTGGTTCCGGTCTTGCTGCATATAAACAGCTATGATGTACATTAGGCGCAGATCGAGGATTCATTAAAGGGAATGCTAATAGGCTTTCCATGGAGCTGGAGTTACAGCTAACTTCTCCAGTTACACCAATTTGTATGTCATTTAAAAAAAAATGAAGAAAAGGATATATCTAACTTTACTGATATAACCTTTTTGGGCTTAATCAATGTATGCAGTCATCTTAAATGAAATATCGACTATTTTCAGTTTATAACTCCGGTATTTTATGCCTATGTGTCATTGGTTGTTGTATCTTTCATCAGTCTAGTGATTATTAAATACGGATACGAATATACGAATATAAAAAGGAGTCTGTAAAACTTAAGTTGAGACAGTAAATTAAAAAAAAAAGGAAAAGTTTTGCGCCAATCGCATGCCTTTTTCGCCACGACTTATTTGAGCCAACCCCAAGTCCTGTTTTCTTGACTGAATTTCAAAATATTTGATATCATTTGTGTTAAAAAGAAAAGTTAACGATTTCGTCAATCTATTCAAAAATACTGACTTCCCTGTTCCTCTTACTGCTTGCAACTGTTCTTGTAAATGTCATTTTAAGTAATTTAATAGCACATTTTAAAAAAAGTATGCAAATAAAACATAAACCCCTTTACAGACAACATTATAAAATTTGTAACTTGAGACATGAACATACTCATAATCTCTACGGCTGCATAATTCTGGTATTTTTCATCGGTAAATGTTTCCTTGTATGAGTTTTGCCTGCATCTTGCTGATTTTGCATAAGTACTGCGCATTTTAATGTAGTTTTTTTTATATAGCTTTAGATACATGATTTTTTATAAGTTGTAATTTGCTTTGAACTAGAGTAGTTATTAGATATAGCGAGTACTTCATATCTTTACTTAGTGTCTTTTTGTTGTGGGTATGTATATGTACCCTGTCACTCCCACTTCTTATTATCTCTGTATATGAATACGACGAATTGAAGTGTTCTGGGTCGATTATTGATATTGCTTGACCGTCCTACGGTTGACGGAGTTTCAATAATTTTACTAGTATCAACATAATAAGTCAAGACCTTTTGAACTAATTTTTATAGTTTGTTCTAATGTTATACTGTTACACCACTGTGCTTGGTTAGGGGAAGGTTTGCATACAGCATGCATGTTTATTTATGTAAATTCTGTATGTGCCAGTCCCAAGTTAGGAGCCGGCAATTCAGGGGTCGAAGTTTGATGCAATATATCTGTTTTTCGATTATTGTTTTGTGCACGCATCATACTGTTATTTTTTTTTCATTAAAGAGAAGACAAATGCTATAACAAATTATTTTATAAATCCATCTTTACGAAGTGATGTCTGACGGAGAATAGTGTCACATTGGCAAAATATCACCTCTTCTTATTTTTAGAATAACTTGTTTTGTTTTTACCTTCATAAAAAAGTAAACTTGGTTATCTCTCCTTATGTATAAAATAAAGATTCTTTAAAAGATCAAATATTCTTTTATATAACATGTAATAAAAAGTTCGATAATAAAGCATCTATACCCATAATTTAATCTGTGATTGATGTCTTTAACATTTTCTACTCTTTTGTAGTACCTTAGTTGAAACATGGAATTTTGGGTTAAAATAGAAGCGTGAGGCCTATTCGTGTTATCTCTTAATTTATAAACCACTTAAATATGATCATGAAAATATTATATTAGCAATATTTTATTGCAGTGATTTGATAGAGAGAAAACATATATTAATACATTGTACGCACACAAGTATAGCGTACTTTTGTAAAATTGAGAATAGAGACGGGGAATGTGCCAAAGAGACAAAATCCCGACCAAAAAAGCAGATAACAGCCGATCTAAGACCACCAATGGGTCTTCAATGCAGCGATACAAATCTGCACCCGGAGGATAGCATCAGCTGGTCCTTTTATAAAAATGTGTACTAGTTGAGTTAAAATGGATAACACACTAAAATCCAAAACATGTAAATAAACAAAATTAAAAACATGCACATACAAGACTCACAAAAGCCAGAGGCTCCTGACTTTGGGACAGGCGCAAACATGCAACGGGGTTAAAAATGTTTTGTGAGATCTCAAACCTCCCCCTATACACCTTAGTTGAATACAGAAACTCCGAGTCCGATGTCAGAATAGGTTGCAAAAAAACAACTAATCAATATAACAAAGATACACAAATTAACAAAGGACTAATAGCAGTTACTGATATGCCAGCTCCAAACCCCAATTAAGAAATATGTGTCAATGGTGGCTATATAGGATTGAGCAAATTTGAAAGTTACTCGATCGTTTTTCTTTACGCATATTGCCTTTTTAAATAAATAACCTCCCGAAATACCTTATATTTTTACTACCCATACACTTGTTACCTCAATTCTAGATATGACAGTCTATATAGATGAAAAGAATGGGTACGAGGCGAGTCTCATGAGCTTACTATTATTTTCCTACCTACCACAAAGAAATAAAATCCACCAGCTGGCTTTCATTTTTACATGTATACTAGTCCATCATAAAGAGAAGTATGCCTACAATAAAAAATATGATAACTACACGTTTCAACAGCAGATAAATAGATAATAAAACAATAAAAAGTATATCATCGTATCTTTATGAAATCCTACCTTTAAGTTAAGGTATAATTGTACAGGAACAGGAAACAAATCACTTCTTCATTGTACAGAACATAGTTCATCTACACCAACTTTTCTACTTATGTAGACTTTGTCCTTGCTCAGAGGCGGATTAAGGGGGGGGGGGGGCGGGGCAGGCCCCCCTTTTTGGGAAAAAAAATGGTTGCTTATATAGGGAATCACTAAAGCGTGACTGGAGTGGGCTCCCTCTTAGGTCAGTCAGTTGGCCCCCACTTATGAAAATTTCCGGATCAATCACTGTTGCTTTCACGGACATTTTGGTAGTGCATATTATAAGAACTATAAGTTGAATGCAAATCGCTTATATCTTTTATTGCTTATTGCTCTACTCAATGTACTGACACCTGACTGACTGTTGACCGCTACTCTAGATGTCTTTTTTTTGTGACCTTGTAATGCTGTCTAATTGACATTTACCTCAATTATTCTAATAGTCATACAATTAAATGAAAACAGTAAATTATATAAAACAGACAACCGAATCACTTCAGTGTCATTAGAATACGACGATAAAGACGAACCAAATTTTAAAAGTGTTGTTTTCGTTTGTCATCAATTAAAACCTACGTAAAGAATGTGAAGATAGAATCATTTTCAAAACAGTGTGGTCCTGGCCATTGATTGACGACCTAAATTATCCCTTTGACTGGGACAGATTAGGTGAACGTTTGTCGGTAACAATCACTGCTCACTATGTACTTGTTAAAGACACTGAATCTGTGGGGTCACCAAAGGTTCTCAACACCTAAATAAAGCAATTCGAAAAACGAATCCGGAATAATACGATGTGTTGATTTATATCAATAATATTAATCAAAACATAAAGGCTATTCCTGAATAATTTTTCGAATTATTTTATTATTAAAGGCGTTAAGAACCTTTGGTGACCCCACAGTTTAAATTCTATAATTAGTAAGAAGTGAGCAATGGTCGTTACAGACAAACGTTCACCTAATCTGTCCCAGTCAATGGGATAATTTAGGTCGTCAATGAATGGCCAGGACCACACTGTTTTGAATATGATTCTATCTACGGAACAGTCTGAAATGAATAAAAAAAATACCTACGAAAAACGACAGAAACTTGACAAAGTAAATAAAGAATATAACATAGAAAACATAGGATGGAATGACACGACCCCACCCTTCACAATTTTTGTAGCTAATAACTATGCATGATAAAGAAAGCATTTAAGACATTTATATTTTCTTTAATAGGTGTCGGTAGTAGTATATATAATACACAATAAACTAACGCAAATCAAGTAGTTTAAAATTAAAGCTCGAACTAAAATGTTTCACACTGACCTTAAAGTAATTGCGCACATTCCATCAGCTGCAATATTTACTTAAGTTTTCCCCTGATAAGTAACAATATATATCGAAGTTTCCTTTTTTGTGGTTTCTTCACTTCCGCGTGTAAAATTTTACATATATATATAATACATCATTATTTTTCATTCAATTTTCTTTAGTTTTCCACGTTTTATTTCTGAATTTATAAATTGATATTTGGTCGCTTATTTTTCTTCCGTTTATATATATAACAGCATTGTATTATGATCATATATTTTGACAATCTTGAAAGACCTACTTATCATTAATAAAAAAATCACATACTTACGGATTAGTTTTGCTTATATCATGATCTTTTTGATGTCGAAGTTTATGATGGACTTCATCACATGGCCAAATTTTCACTAAAAGGAAGTGAAAATATCTGTATACTAAAGTTTTGTGTAAAATAAAAAGATGTTTGCACCAGCGAATACATACAATGGGTCAATACATATACTTAAATTCACAATGTCTAACTAGTGTAATTTACCCCAAATTGTCGGGTTTAAAGATTAAATTATATACATACTTCCTTAAGCATTCTATACAAATAAAGGCAATTCTATCTTTATGTCATCAACATTAATGTTATTTCAACGATTTTATCAAAAATGTGATATGATTAAAAACATCGAGTCTGTCATCTTTTGATTATTCAGTCCGAATCTTTAGTATTGACTAGAAATTTTGAAACCATTTATCAAGCAATGATGACGACGTCACAGTCACGTTATGGTAACGTTAGAAGAGCCGCTGTCAGTTTCAACCTGAAAGTTCAAGTTTTAGAAAGCTCTCCAACCTTGATATTTGTGAAATTGTGAGTAGATTATAGTCATATAAAATCGTTGTTAACGATAGTATCTTGGTAAATTCATGTCAATTTTACCGAATGAATAAAACGTGTTTTATCAGATATGGAATATCATAGCAACTTTTCGATCCTTTTAGTTATTATAAGAGAGTTTATGAATCTCATCTCAATGGAATTTATAAATAAGAGTTTAAGGCAGCAACCATTTGATTTTCTGGAGAGGGGCTATGGACAAACATTTTTTTTGGCTTTGGCGAAAAACAATCTATTTTTTTTGCGACAAGTTTAAAACATTTTTTTCTTTCAATTTTAGCATTACATAAAAAACTTATAGTAGCAGCTGAGGATGAAAGAAACATTTTTTTTCTCAATGTCAAAATCAATTTGTTTTTCTCCATAAACTTGAAACAGACCTTTTTTTTTTTAAAATAATCCATAGCCGTTGGCTGTTATCTGCTCTTTGGTCGGGTTGTTGTCTCTTTGAGAAATCCCCTTTTCCATTCTGAATTGAATTGTATTCATTGAAAACAAATACAACCAAATGCGTAATTTACCACATTGTATAGTCAGTGCTTATTGGCCTGAACATGAAGTTGAATATAATCCTAAATTTGTAATGAATTTATTTCGTCAACAGGTTAAAGATAGATATGCATGGTGATGGGAGAGGAGGAGTCGATTAACTGTGAAGAAGCTTTTGATTCCATCTTTAGTCATTTTATCCAAGAATTTGTTATCGACAGTGTCTTAGGCGAATATCGTTTTGCATTCGATGAAACTGAGGAGAATATGTCTGACGAAGTAAGAAAACAGGTTTGTAGTCAAATAAACTTGAAACAAAAATTAAACATTAAATAAAAGTAGATTCTGTCATAAAATTTAAAAAAAAACCAAACATTTCCTGCATACATCTTAACGTGCAACAAAAGAGTATGGCAGTTGTTACTGAAGATACTATTTAAGTGTGATGAAATTATCCTCAGGCTCAAATTAAGTTCAAGTAAACGATGGTATTTGTTTTGAACTTTTCATCTTGATTGTTTACTTCTGTTTACATGAACCATATTGTCTGTGAAAACGTGCACAATTGAGATATTATTTTCACTAAAAAGAATTATAAAAAGTTTAACCGTACTAAATTATTAACTGCAAGCGTTTTATAATTGTATAGAATCGATTGTTCCGTATAATATATGTTTACATTTGCATGATCTAAGCGGCAATTCAATATTTCCAAATACCATTTTGTTTCCAATTTTAAAATTATTTCCAAAGGTAACTGAAAAAGAGGGTAGGACAAAATGGATTGCTGACGATATAATTCTCAAGAAAAAACACATGTGTCAATGGTTTCCGTGTGCTTAAACTTTATGGAGTTGCAGTCCTAAATGCTTTTAGCGCTTTCAAAGAATATTATTACAAGATCCCACACAATAATGTTGCTTATTAGGTCTTTCCACTTTTCGTGGAAAGACCTTTTGTTTTTCTTCTGATTTATATATTTTTTTTTTTTTTTTTTTTTTTTTCTTCTGCCGTCTGAGATGCTTTGTTCAGTAATGGAGGTTTCAAAACTCACCCTGTGTGACCGAACACTTATTCTCATAGATGTTATCTCCCCGGGACCCCTTTTTCTTGTTATCGCTATATCTCAAAAACCGTATAAGATTTTTACAAACTGTTTTCACCAAATTGTGCGTCTACTCTTAATAATGATTTGTTTTACTTTGACTGGGGTGATCAGAAGACATCTTATGGGAGTTATTTCCCTTTGAAAATTTAAATAAACGATATGTTGGGTTAATTCATACAGTATAAGTTGTAGAGGCCTAAAGTCTTTTGATATGAAGTCCTTGGTCCATATAAAGGAAATTGAGGTCAAGGTCAAAGGTCAAGGTCATGTTATAAATTTTAAATTTTGCTTGTTATCGTTATTCAAAAGAAACTGTAACAGTTGATGATATGATATGTTTGCAAAATCACTGTTTACAATAAGGCTCAACTTCAACTTATTCAGTCGAAGTGTTTTGGTTAACCCTTATGGGAGTTTTCTACCCTTATGTATTTGAAATCGTTATTTCTCCAGAACCATACAAGTGATTGACCTCGGACCTTCTAATTTGAGTTCACTGACCCATGACCTTGACATTGAGGTCAATGTCAAAGGTCAAGGTCATGTTATTAATTTAGAATTTTGCTTGTTAGAAACTGTTATAGTTAATGATATGATGTGTTTGCCTAATTACTGTTTACAACAAGGGGCAACTTCAACCCATTTAAGTCGAAGTGTTTTGGTCAACCCTTTTAGGAGTTTTCTCCCCTTTTGTTTTTGAAATCGATATTTCTCTACAACCATACAAGTGATTGACGTGGGGTCTTTTGATTTGAGATCACTGACATATGACCTTGAAATTGAGGTCAAGGTCAAAAAGGTGAACTTGACGTTCTAGATTTTGACCTTTGCTTTAAATTTGTTTTTGTTCATTATAAAACAATTAAATCTTCTGTATATATCTATTAATCTTATTTTTCTATATCAGTTGAGGTACCAAATTACATCATCAAGGAGTGACCCTTTCTAACTTTTTTTTCTAAATTTCATTCTAATCATCGAGGTGGAAAGACCTTCAATTCTTCTCTGAAGAATTGGTTTTTAATTACTTTTGATTTTATTATGCAGAGATACAGGCTTTCCAACCAAATTGAGTGTCTTTCTCTCTGCAAAAACGATGCAAACTGAAATTGGAAACAAAGTCGTTAATTAAACAAAAGTAAAAACACAAAAGTACTTAACTTAGAGGAAAATCCAATCGGAAAGTCCATACTCATATGGCAAAGTTAAATAACAAAACACTTAAAAAATGAATGGACAAGAACTGTCATATTCCTGACTTGGTACAAGCATTTTCAAATGTAGAAAATGGTGAATTAAACCTGGTTTTATAGCGCTAAACCTCTCCCTTTGATGGCAGTCTCATCAAATTCCCCTATATTTACAATGATGCGTGAACTAAACATACATAATAAATAAAATGGTCAAAATATGGTTACAGCAGTCATCATCTTGTAACAATTTTAAAAGGAACAATTTAACAAAACACAAAAACATCTATCTACAGACACATTCATTGATTCGCGTGTCTGATGTCAGAAAATTTTATACGTCTCATATATTTGTCGTTCAATGTATATTATACAAACAAGTTTAAAATTTCACATTGGTAATGTAAGCATACAGGGTTAAAAAAATAAAAAGTATGTAAGAATTAATTTTAGAAATAGGCCGAGATTTAAAATAGTCCAAAAGTTATATAGAATTTATAAGAATCCACAAATAGTTCATTCCATTACGCGATTGAATAATTTTGACGTTTATGGTTTAACGTATTCTGTAATTCATAATAGAAATATATCATAATGACATAAAATAGAACAATTATCTTACTGACGGGATCTTTTAAAGTAGAGAGTCACGTTATAAGAACCAAAGAAATACAAAAAGTCGCATATACAAAACACACCAGCAAAAAATGAAAGATAATACAAACACATTGACGGGATGTTTATGTACATGGCCACGTTAAATGGATATCACATAAAACAATCCAAAGGTAATAGTAATATTAATAATAAAACAAAGACAAATCAAAGAACAATATAGCACTTTGTTAACATGAATTAAACTATTAATTTCAATTAAAAGACAAAATTGAAAATCTGTTCGTTAGAAGTTCCGTATAAACCATCAGGAATATTGATTTTTTTTCAAGAGGTGGATTCGTATAATCAAATACGCAGGTCCAAAAATTTGCCTCGAGTGCCACATCATCAATCGCTACCTTTCGTCATTTCCCCCGCAATGCATCGCTAATATATCACGCGATGTTAAATAAAATCGTCGAATATTTGCAAAATAATTTCAAAATACATGAGTCGTACTCCGTTATGCGCTTGCATAGAACTCTTAACTTAGACTTATTGATGAGTTCACGAATGACGTAATATCCGGTTCAAGTTGATATGACCTCCAGTTGACCAAGACGCACACAGTGATCAGCTCGCCAATGATAAGTGATGGGTTATTACGAAATTAAAAAATTTAAAAAACAACTTTAGTATTCACATAATTCATATATTCCAAGGGCCCATTGTAGAACGAATTTAAGTGCCAAAATGCATACTTAAAAAAATGTTAGACTTAAACACAACTGAATTTTCCATGATAAAACAATCTGTACGTGGTCTAGATCCTGATGTTGTTCTCTTGCTTTATATGATAGCTGATAGAATTCAGACATCTTTAAGGCATAATATTGCTGCGCACAATGAAGCTTTTAAACCAAGAGTTTCAAGTACTCCACGAAACCTCTTTCTAAATCATTAACATCAGCTTTATCAGTAAACAAAGCCAGACTTTGAAATGAATCACATTTGGATACTAAAAAAAATCAAAGATCTTTTAGGCTACATACAATCTAAGACTCTTTCATCTACACAGCTACTTTTGCAAAGGTACTATTTCTGTACCCAAAAAAAATCAGTACTGGAAATTTACTTTTAATATTTAGTACTACATTTGTACTTCTTAACTTTAAAACTATTGTAATATTTAGGTACTTGTATTGTACAGTACTTGATTTGTACTAAATATTTTGGTACAGAAATAATACAATATTCCATGTTTGAAAATCATAACTTTAAGAGATTTGAAATAGAAAAACTTTCAAAATGCTGAAACTGTAACGGTATTAATATATGTAGTACCTAAATTTAAAGTACAAATAAAGTACTGTAAAATATAGGTACCTAAATATTACAATAATTTTAGAGTAACAAAATAGTACTGAATATTAAAAGTAGATTTCCAGTACTACACATTTTTAATTCAGAAATAGTACCGATACAAAAGTAGCTGTGTAGCAATAGTATTAAAACATTTGACATTTCTACACTTTACACATGTATTCCCCATTCCAAACTTAGAGACCAATTATTAGGTTTGGTATTACATTGTTTCATAAAAAAAGAATGACCAATGTAGAAACAAGTAACTTGTCTCAGAGAGGGATAAATCATACATTTTGAAGACTCGCTCTGATTTAAACAAAAAAGTCTCTGAAACTGACATTATCACGTTATCAAGATGCTTGAATTCTTGATTGTCAACATATTTGTTTCGTTAGGAGGACATGATTCCCATGGAAAACATCTATGCTTTTCTTCTTGCGGACTTGTTCCTCTATTTTTATGCGGCTGACTTCATACAGGAATTACTTTTTATGAAGAAAGAAAAGAAGTAAGCAGTATCCTTTAACTTTACTTTCCGCTATAAAGATGATGTTCTTTCACTAAGTAATTCCAAATTTGGCAAATTTGGGGACTGTGTTGAACGCATCTATCCCATCGAACTTGAGATACAGGATACTACAGATACAATTAAGTGTGCCTCATATCTTTATTTACATCCTGGATTGACAATGAGGATGGGTTGAAAATAAAACATTACGACAAATGAGATAACTTCAGCTTCCCAATTGTGAACTTTCCATTTCTATGTAACAACATTTGTGCAGCGACTGCTGCTTACGAAGTATATATGTCAAAATTGATGATATTCCCGAGCTTTTATTTCCTATCATTATTTCCTTGATAGAGGGTTACTGCTCACGAGGAAGCTTTTAAACCAAAAGTACCAAATGGTGAAAGTGAAATCATCCCTTCGTTAGTTTTACGGACATCTGAGACTACTATAACGTTATAGTAGTCTCAGCGGACATTAACACGAGTGTGTTGGCCGTTATGGAATATTCGTTTCACAGAAGATAGAAGATATGTTTCTAATGTCGTAGTCTTTAGTTTTCTATGTAACATTTTTTTTGTACAGTTGTTTGTTTGTTTGTCTTGCTTTTTTACCCATGGCGTTGTCAGTTTAGTTTCAATATATGAGTTTGAATATTCCACTTTTAAAAGAGGGGTGAAAGATACTAGAGGGACATTTAAATACATAGATCCACGGTGGGTATGGTTGTCCTGCGAGAGAACGTACTGTGCTGGTGATTCGGTCCTGACGGGTGCTGGTGGGTCCTGATTCTGTGCTGGTGGGTTTGTTTACATTGTATCAGAACGGCAATAAAACGACTGTTTTGTTGCTTAATTTTTCTGTGATGCGTCACAAGTACCATGCAAAGTATATTACAACAATATTATATTGCAAAATTCGTGCAAGTTCGTTTAACGGAATTGTCCTGACGCGGTGCTGGTGATAAGAAAAACGGTCCTGGTTCTGTGCTCCGATGTCCTGGTTCTGTGCCTTTATATTTTAGTTAAAAGTGGCATATATTCAAGATCATTGATGCTGTACTGTTATTGACTAATTAACTGTTGCCTGCTTTCTTGAAATTGGCATTGTTTTGAATCCGTTTACTGTTATTATGCAAGAAAAAATACCCCCCTTTTTTTTTTTAAATTAACTGTAATCTTATTTATTGGCCTGTTAATGGAACCCTTCTTGTCCCCTTTTAAGATAAGAAAATATGTTTACGATTTTCGGGATTACAATCATTTTGCAAGATCACCAAAATACGTTGTAATTTATACAATATTTAAATAAAGTAGATGATGTGGTATGTTTGTTGTCAATGGACAAGTTTCCTTAAGAAACCAAAGGAAGTATGTGTTAATAGCCATACGTCATCGTAATACCTTCAACAATAACCCATTAAATAAAAATGTAAAAGGTTACCGTTTTGCATAAAAATGGAGAGAAAAAATATAGAACAAAGAACTTTCTGAGCGTTTGAATCATATGTCTTTAGCAGCTTAAATCACTTTTTCATGTGAACAATTGAGTGCTGACTATAAAAATGACGATAGTATTTCGGGTTTGTTTGTTTGGTTTTTTTTTGGGGGGGGGGGGGGGGGGGGGGGATAAGTAAGAGCGAGGTTGCAGTAAAAGTTTTAAGCTTGGAATAGTTTCCCGTAAGATTAAAAAGTTGTATTTTAAAAGAAAAATGTATGTTATAGCCATTTAGAATCACTTGCTGTATCTGTAAGATTTTCTCAACATAACTTTTTTGTCTGAACGGTTATCAGTTTTTTTTTCGAAAGTTCGATAGAACACTAAAACAAATCACTATTTTATGAGGGCAGACTAGAATATATCAGAGAATGAAGACGAGATAACCTAGAGACCACTATAAACAAAACTAAGATTTCTTAACTTTTTCATTTCAAAATTCCAAAATAAATAAATATTTTTGATAAAGAATTACGGGGGAGGAAGTGAACAATGTGTCCTACTTTACTATATTTAAATATTTTTATGAATAAAAATCAAATGTGCCTTAATTATAATTGAAAATGAGTAAATGGAAAAAATACCTAACTAAAATACACTTTTATTTTAATATTGGTAATATCACTAAGCTTTTAAGTTTTGTGTGTCAAACACACCATCTCTGTAGTAATGACTCCATACTAATTTTTTATGACAAGACCTACCTATTGTATTTATTGTGAACCTGAATATACATGAAATATTTGCCACTGGACGTTAAGCTACCAACAATCAATCAATCAATAGCTTCATACTACCAATTGAGTTTAAAAAAGAAATTCTTAGATTAAACACCTACATTTAACTTTAAAAGGTCATAACAGTTTAAAACAATACAAATCTACACACACACACAAACTGGCTTAATTTCAAATGGTTATCAACCTGAATCGCTATAAGATCATATATAAGCTCACCTGTGTCGAGGGGTCGTGTGAGGTTCATGTATTGTCTTGGCGTCCGCAATTACAAAAAGATCTTTTTTGAAATTACTTGACCAAATGTTACCAAATGATTTTTCAAGAGTGAATCTAGGAAAAACAATATTCATCAACAAACATGACCACTGTCTGTTAAAATGTATTCGAGTTTTTAGTTACAGCCGATTCCATCGAGTATATAGGCAAACATAATATCTTTGGTTGGTTAGCTTGCTTGTAAGCTAAACCGTACCCTCCTTTCGAAGTAGCCTGGTCCTACAGACAGAAAGATGTGTCATTTGTCGGACTAGTATACTCTTAAAGTAGGGTAGTTTACATAACCTAACAATGACTTTTCTGTCCATCAAGCAATTTAACCAAAGATATTCCCTTTGTCTTCACACTCATTGAAATCGGCTTTAATATTGCAAAAGTTCAAGCAATTAGGGCAAAACTTTCCGAGTAAAAAAATTCAAAATGTCTTTCCACCTTGCACATTTCAGAACATTCAGATCAGATAACGAAACTGGGTACAGCAACATTTATAAGCAATTTAAGATTTTGACCCTCACAGTTTCCATTCACCTTCCATTCATGATAATTAAATTGAACTGTAAAACATTTCTTGGTACCTTCTTAATTCCTTTATAAGTCTCATGTAAACATAATTATGACAATAACTGTTGTGAGCATAAGATTCACTGCACACTATTAAAGTTCTGCTTCATCAAACATTAAAATGTGAACTTAAGTTTTGAGACTTTTTTAATCGACGCGATTGAGATTTTTGTATATGATAACATGGTTTATCTATTAGTTGAAAATGCGGCTTTGAACTAGCTTTCAGTACCTGCGAGCATTCGTTGTTCAATAATGTGTGTCTTTTTGTAATTATTTAATGTGATAAATTGTTGTGTTAGTACACCACTGTAACAATGAAGGAGGAAATGAGGAGGGTTGGTTTGGTGGAAGTGGGGAGGGGTATGTGGAGCGCTGACACACATGTCTATGCGGCATGGGCTTTGATCATTGTTGAGGCATCAATGTAAGGGGCATTTAATATCTTAACAAAACTATTATTATTTTAGATACTATATATTGTTCTCTGATATTGGACGAAAGATGTTGCCCTTTTATGTAATTATGTTATACAAGTTGCACAGAGATAAATAGGAGTAATAGATCCTATTGAAAACAATTAGCTGCCCAATTTTATTGATTTTGTAACATTTGTTTCAAATATGACCAACTTCTAATCCAAAATCACCAGCACCGTATCAGGACCCACCAGCACAATGACAGGACCCACCAGCACAGTATCAGGACATGAGTATATTGAGAAAATGCTAAATTTTTAGGAATTGCAAGTTTTTTTTACGAAATAGTTTTGTCGTGTGGATTGCGGTATAGAAAGCGGACTCTATGAGCATTTTTGTTTTATTTTTTCAGTTCGAGATTTTCTGAAAATGAGCGTTTTTGTGTTACGCTTACTGAAACAGTTTAGAGGGTCAACTTTTCAATGGTTTATATATGAACCCATAAGAAACAAAATTGAAAAATCTCAACTGTTTTCTTCCATTTTTTATTAGTGAAAACGTCAAAAATCTTCATTTTCGTCTTTGTTTACATTTTTTCATTGATCACCAGCACCCGTCAGGACCGAATCACCAGCACAGTACGTTCTCTCGCAGGACAACCATACCCACCGTGAGATCGATATTAAATTAACAACGTCATGGCTAAAAAAGAAAAAAAAAAGAATTATAGAATTGCTGTCATCTCGAAATTTTGTATATTGTACTTATTTGGAGAGGATTATGTTACGTTGCATCCAATCCTATTGCTTATCAAGACAATGAAATATTTGTAAACTAAGTTAACTAACAATTCATCGTTTAACACCTCTATTTTGTTGTTAACAGGAAGTAATAATACCAGACTCTGTTGGTGATTGGTTACACCCTACTATTAAGTGCACTGATTTATCAAAGTCAACAGATAAATTGTTCGATGTGAGGAGGCTACACGAGTCTTTTGATTTAGACCTTGAAGATGAAGAAGAAGAACTTATCAGTAATATTATACTTGATAGGTTAATAGAAGGCACACAGGAGGCAATAACTTTCCAAATAACTGAGAGTAACGAACAGGATACAGATGTAACACAGGAAGCAGATACCGTTCAAAGTGTCGAGAATAATGAACAGGGTAATAGTTTTCTGGATATGGTAACAGATGGTACACAAGAGAGAGTGACTTTCCAAGTCAATGAGAGTAATGAGCAGGGTAAGCTAGTGTTAAATACAAAATCACACCTATTTAACTCAGATATTGGTATTATTTTCCCTGATAACCTTTAGAAAACGGCTATCAGGAGATCGATTGACAGTTGATCGTCATGTTTCTGATTTGTTTTAACCACTTACGATTTAAACTTCACTCACAAACTCTTTGGTATAGCGCCAAACAAAAAAAACACCACACCATACTCTTTTCTAAATTATAATGTACGAAGATTGAACATATGATGACAGAGAGCTGAACAATTAGTAACCTTATAACCTTAAAGATAATTTTATATGGAGTGTATTGCATTGTAGCGGTTTATAAGAAATGCAATCAGTCAGACTTAAAATAAGAAGTGGTAAAGATCTGGAATCCTACACTTCAACTGGAAGCTATCAATTTAAAACAGAAGTGGTCACCAAGGAGACAATTAAAAACAACAAAACAATTAGAACAGACGAAATCATGGCAATAATAAAAACGACAAAAAGACAAACAACAGAACATATTTCGGTAAACTTAAGATTTCGCAACACATGCTTCACCAAAATAGCGGGAGTTAACATTGGTTCACCGGGAGTTAACAGGGTTCACCTGGAGAGAAAGCTCCATATGTTGCAACAGTCAGTCATTCATTATAAATAAATTTCATTCAAAATAAGGCTCAAAGAACTTTTAATATTATTTATATTAACAATAACAACGTACGTACACACATGTCGGCGTATGAATACACAAACGTCAGAGTGGGCGTGTCGCCATAAAAATTGACAACATTGAAAATAAAACTGAAACTTTTAACCAATCAGAAGACAGTAAATACACCAAATTTATTTATTCAAGTAACACTCAGGTGATAAGTATTTTTGGTAATGTCAATTTGAAGAAATTGGAGTAGGGATTATGGTCATGTGTAGGCATACTAAATTGTTGGTGGAAAATAATTTAGATCTATTGAATGTTCACCGGTATAGATGTAGTCGATATAGTCACCAAACGTTTTATTATCCTTTTAAGGAAATCATTGTGAGCCTTAAATAAAGGTAAAGCTTCTGAGTGAAATTTACGTCATACAAACAAATGAACAAGTTGTCAATCTGATGGGCACAGTTGGTTTCAAAAAAACATAAAAATCTTGTCAAGCTTTGCATGAAGTTTTAAAAGGTTTCAAGGATAACATGTGTTGTATCTTTCATTTACGAATTGAATGCTTCTTTTTATAACTTCATTGTGGTGTAGAAGCGTTGACCGAAGAACATTTTGTTTCCGCCCTTCATTCTAAAAATGTGCACACGGTCAACGCATTTACAACCACATTAAGTTACAGAAAAAAGCATTCAATACTTATAATTACATTTTTAGCTAGGATCAGGAAAACACGAATTTTATCATTTTTTTTTTATTAAATTCACCTGTGCACTTTATTGGGGAACCTCGTGTCATCATGAATGAAAAGTTTTATTTAGTAATGCAATTGCTTAAGGATTTAACCTGTGATGTGCAGTTAGCAAATCAGAATAACGTATTATAGTGAAACATACATCTAATGTTATCATATAGTAAACAAATCCCATCAATATCACTGCTATGTTAATGGTTGTTATATGTGCGATCTGACTTAGTTTTATTTTCGTTGATGTTTTAATACACAAAAAAAAAGAGTACTGTGTTTGGTGCTAAGTAAAAAGTTAGTCCATGGTGTAATAGTTTACTTGTATATGGTTTAACGTATCGTTTGTCTCTTGCAGGGAATAAGTTTATAGACAGAGAACGAGCAAAAAGTCATCATTTTGGAGTTGGTCGAACAAGCTCAATCCGCAACGTTTACAACACGATTTTCCATGTAATTATATTTATCTAATATACATTTTTATCTATATATTATGAACAAACGTAAATATATATATATATATAAATTTAATAGAAAAAAAAATATTGAAAGAAAGTTGAAGCTCAATTACTGAACTTTATATTTGTTTCGTGTAATTGTTGAAAACTTTTAATTATGAGATCACAAATTGTTCATGTGTTCAAATCATATGCTGTGACTTGCATGTTTTGTGGAAGTTGTTTAAAATACGAATCTTACAATATGTAGCAGGCTACGGATGTCATGTCATTACAAATATTTTATGTGAGAGACCAGAAGTGTGTACAGGGAATGATGATATTTTCAGGGTAGCTGCGGTATTGACTTTTATGACCAAAAGGACTAAATCAATAGCCACATAATATTAAATGTTTTGTGCCAAACATCTAGATTGCAACTTATCATGAAATGTTATCTTCTGTTTGGTACCCGATGGACAAAAAAAATCTATCAAAAATGCTAGGCTTATAATTGTGTACGTCAAACGCGCGTTTCGTCTACATTTGATTATTTTTCCAGGTCGTAAAATGTTAGACCATTCTATCTACCTTATAAACTAATTTATGAATGAAGTAGTTTTCTAATTAACTGTTGTCATATGCCATATCTAAACGATTTTAGTCATCAGGTGGAAATTGATCTTATGACAGATATTCGATACTTTCACTTCAATGTGTTCACATCTTTGAAAACAGGTTCAACCCACTTTTTTCATTTATTAAATCGGGTAAATTGAAGTTGTTATCTGCAGCCAGTTTCTATGTTCTCGTTCTTTTCCTCTTATAGGTGTCATACCACCAATTAAAAGTCCATATCTGTTCAACCAAATTTTACAATTTTCACAGCTTTCTAAATATTTTACCTTTAGTTTAACTTTATAGAAACCAGGTATATCCTGAACCGTCCATGTATCAGCTTTCTACATGCCAATTTTCAACAGAGGTTATAAATCATATAAAAAAGGAAAGGTCTTCCGAAAAGAGGTACCACTAAAAATAACCCCTGGTTTTCTGGAAATCTTAAATTAGTATACTATGGAGTGCATTAATCCTCAATTTTGTTTGCAAACTCATAGACAAGTACATTTTAGCTCAAAATGGTCTTAATATATTTCTCTTTCACCAAAAGTTTCATTTTTGCCAATTTGTTGGTTAGTTTAAGTAAACAATGACATTTTTTGACCGAATAGGCCTACTTTCACATACGTTATAAATTTGAGTGGGTAATTGATGGTATGACACCTCAAGTTAATGTGTTTCCTCGGTTTTAGTTTGTTACCCGCACTTGTTTTTGCCTTAAAGACTAATGCCTATTGAACAGCGATACTTGTTTGGATTTAGAACTATATTGATCTGAGCGTCACTGATGAGTTCTTTGTAGACGAAACGCGCGTCTGGCGTACTAAATTATAGTCCTGGTACTTTTGATAACTATAATTTTCCTGTATACAAAACTTTGAAATTAAAAAAAAAATAATTTTCCTTTCCCAGGTATAGATTACCTTAAAATTGTGAATGGAAATGGGGAATGTATCAAAGAGACAACAACCCAACCATAGAAAACAACAGCAGAAGGTCACCAACAGGTCTTCAATGTAACGAGAAATTCCCGCACCCTGAGGCGTCCTTCAGCTGGCCCCTAAACAAATACACACTAGTTATAATAAATATAAACAAGTATATACTTAGCCGTTTTTGGCACAACTTTTTGAAATTTGGGTCCTCAATGCTCTTCAACTTTGTACTTATTTGGCTTTATACCGGTAACTATTTTTTTCTGAGCGTCACTGATGAGTTTTATGTAGATAAAATGCTCGTCTGCCGTTATAAATTATAATCCTGGTATCTTTAATAACTATTGATGCCACAGTAATATAAGCAGTCAACACCAGTTGATTTTATAATACGGTGAAAACCTGATTTTTTTTGTCTTAGGTTTTCGCATATGAACACTAGCTTTTTCAGAAAATTGAGAAAACGGACTGAAATTGTGTTTTGAAAGAGTTTATAGTTGATGTTAAATGCCGGCGCATATTGGCGTATAGACCGACATGCGCTAAACGTACAGAGAAAATTGACAAAGTCCGTATACGTAAGTTGCACGCCAGAGGAACGCTTTGTAAAGGCAACAGTAGTATACCGATTTTCAAAACTCATAAATCGATAGACAAAAACAAATCCGGGTCATAAACCAAAACCGTGGGAAACGCATTAAATACAACAAAATGACGACACAACATTAAAATGTAACACACAGAAACGAACTAAGCATTAGACAAAATCGGATGCGAATAACAAATATAACATAAAAATTAAATACATGAATTTCGGGATAGAAAAGTACCGTGACACGTCTTATAATAATGTGAATTCACACACAAATATAAACAAACGACACAAAAGAATGACAAAGTTAAAATGTATCACACACAGAAACGAACTATATATATAATATAACAATGACTATGCATATTCCTAAGCAGTCGTTAAACGTGCGTTGCATAAGTTTAAAGTACATCGAAATGTAAAGGTATACGCTTGGTGAACGCTATAACTCCAGGAAATATTTATGCAGAATACAAACTTTTATCCTACTCAAGCGTTTCTCAAGCATATACCTGTACACTACACGCACGCAATACATACGCTACAAGCGCGTTGAACATGCTACAGATAAGTTAACACACATTTATGTACCTTTTGTTAGCCTTTATTCGTGTTTCCCTCAGTTTAAGTTTGTAACACAGATCTGTTTTTTTTCTCAATTAATTTATGAATTTTGAACAGGGGTCTACTACTGTTACCTTTATTTCGGGCACGTTGTATACGCTTCAAGATCGTTCGGCTTGAACTAAAACGTATGCGGGTGTGTTTGTAACAATAACTACAAAATTAAACGTCCCCAACACACCGAAATCACGGATTATCGTCCCAGATACGACCGGGACGTGTCTCAAATACGTTCAAGAGACTTTTTTCTTCGTAGCGAGCATTGCATCTACGTTAGGCAAACGCCAAACATACACCAACATACTTTACTTTAACGCTCGATAAACGCTTAGGTACGCTTTTCGTACTCTTAAAGGCCGTCGTGCACACGATACAGATATGATTGACTGGTTGAATGCATCCAAATTTACTAGTGATTGGCAGCGTACATGATTTTTTAGAATGAATTTTCGCTTCGCCAAAAACTGTAACGCCAAAATAAGCATGCTCTATGACTAGTCTATCCAAACATTACCCGTAAACATTGATGATATACCCTATAAAGTTGACATTTGAGCCTTTCAGACCAGTTTCTTCGTCGCGCAATAAACCTTCTTGCGTTTGGACTTTGGTGATTTCTGTCTTTCTATTCCTCCATTTAACAATTACATATGAAACAATGCAGGACATAATACTTGATACTCTGATCTTTTACAAATTTCATTTGTTTTTATTTGACACATTTCAGCGGAGTAAATCGTCAACAAAAAGAGTGAAGGAACCAGAGGAATTAGAAAATCTCGTGTCAAATAAAAAGAATAGACGGTTCTTCAAACGTACACGCCGAAAGAAACAAGGTTGGTGTTTATACTTAAAAAAAACCACTCCATTCATGACCGGCGTATTAACAAATTTTCTCGATTTGAGAGCTTTTCACGCTTTTTAAACGCTAAACAACTCTCTCTTTCAAATGGTAGTCCACATCCTACATCTATATACAACTAATCCAATCATAACGAGTACTTTAATTCATCATTGTTATACATCGATGTCACTGCTTGTGAGTTTTTTTTTTAACGAGGGTGTTAGCAGACCAGTAGTCAGCACTTCTGGGTAGACATGCATTATCATTGATATGGTAATAATTATATATCAACTGTTAACATAATTTTGAATTTTTGAAAAATTTAAGGCTTTTCTACCTCAGGAATAGATTACTTTAGCTGTATTTGGCCTTTAAAACTTTATTTGATTCTAGCGTCACCGAGGAGTCTTTTTTAGACAAGTTTCGAGAAAAAATCTGAAAAAACTGTTTGTATTTAGAATTATTAGTCCAGTATTTATTTAGTTTAAACATAGTTTATTTGCGTAAATGTGCACAAGTTAATCAAACTTATAAAGTCTTCTCCCATAACAATTTATAACAATAGAATATTTACAAAGCATGCATACAAACAATACATTATGTATATATATATATAAATTATTTGAACTCTGAAAAGATGGTGCGTGGTGAAGTGAGTGGTAATACACAATATGCATGTATTTGCACTTTATAATGTGTTACATTACACATTTAGAAACCTCTTAGACTCTTTAATAAATTCATATACATTCTTTATAATTCTTTCATTTTCAACATTAGTTAAAGACTTATCGCCGTAGGTTAAGGTGTTCAAATTTTGTAGAGAGTTATCTGGTAACCAATTTAGATTATTAAATAATTTGGTTCTTATATTCGAATATTTAGGACAATAAAAAAAGAAGTGACGTGAATCTTCGAACTTCGCACCACAACTACAAGACGGATCTGAAATAATGTTGACTCTGTTAAGATCATAGTTCAAAAAAGAAGCTGAGCACCTAAGTTGTGTCAATATAATATTGAGTTTACTATTGCCATAATGTTTTGGTACTTGGGCTTTTGAATTTAATTTAAGATTTTTTAGTTCGGTTTTAAATTTACCTAAAGAGTCAATGTTGCGTGTCACCACATTAAGGTTATTCCACAGTCGTATTGTTGAAGGTATGAAAGACTCTTGGGTTAATGAAAGTCTACAAAAAGGGTATATTATATCATTCCCATTACGTAATGGATAAACAGCTGTACTTTGGATTGTTGGTGGAATTGAATTGCAAAGATAGGCTGGTGCATTATTATGTTGAATATTATAGAATAATTGTAATTTCCTTCTTTCTCTTCGTTCAGCTAGAGTTTCCCAACCAATCTCCTTGTAAAAATAGGAAGACCTGTTACAATTCTGGCTGCCTCAAGCTGCAGCTGTTCATATATTTTACAATAACCACACCCATATTATCCCAAACTTCACATGCATATTCGAGTAGCGGTCTAATAAAAGTCAAGTAAAGCTTTTCTAAGTTGCTCCTACTTATCCTGTACTTTAATTTTCTAAGTACATTTAAATGTTTAGATACATTTTGTATGATATTTTCCACATGGGTGTTCCATTTAGCATTATTTTTCCAGTATTTATTTACTAGTCTTTACACTCTTCTTAAAGAAGAGTGAATATGAGTAGCTGCATAGAAAAAAAAGATGAATAAAATAAAGATTCGAATAGCATTAACATTCGCAAAGTAGAAAAGGATTAATATGTGTTGCAATATCTTTTTTCCCAATCCACTATAATTAAATATGTTTAAACTAACATTAAAAGTCGTATGCATATTTTAATCCAAACAAAACGCTAGTTGGATAGATTAACATCGTATAAATTATTTGACGATCTCTAATCTGTATTTTAAAAACTACGGAGAGCATTAGTTATTGTGAAAACAAGGTAGGATACCGATTAGTAATTAAAACACATGTTTCTTGGACTGGACGCATTACCATTTAAAACTTTATACCTCCTTATTTTATAATCATAGAGCAACCTATTAATAAGTATACACAATATAACACCAGTACAGATGTAAAACAATTATATACGCCCATGTCATCTTCAACTTGAGGCTGTGAATCATCAAATTTTAGATATGATGCTTACGGCTATGTTATTACGGGGGTTAACAAGATATGTCAAGACCATAAGGTTCAAAAGCACCAACATGTCGTCCTCACAATAAATGGGAAACGATCAGGTAATTAAAAGAACTCTTTCATCATATTGGAACATTGGTGTTAAAAACTAAAATTACTATCATGATTCTTATTTTTGTAAAAAAAAAAGATGAATTATGTGGATTTTCGAATATCATACTTTGATAATAGAAGTGTACGTTAGACGCCTATTATTAGTATAATAAATAAATGTTGATTACTCGCAAAGAGGTTTGAGTTCGTATCGGACAACAAAGCAGCCAACAATGTGTTTGTAGTATGACTTCAATACAACACAAATTTTTTCAGAATGTAAATATAAATTCTTGAACATTTAGATGCATACACTAGACCGAGAATCGTATAGTAAACACTCATTCATCAACAAATCTTAGCTTAATGGATCTGATGGTCCTTTCTATGTATTGGTTCCTCAAAAACTACTCAGTTTCATCACGTCCTCTTGTATTTGTTCTAGAAGTAATAGCTCAGTGCTTTAAATCATTGTCTTCCTTATTATCAAAGAACTTTCATTCCTACCTTTTGTCGATGTTTATTTTGGCTTTGCACAAGATCATGTTTGTTCTTGCTGTTAATGACGACTTTTCATTAAATTTATTGCACGATAGATGAGTACTGATTGATATTTTGTGCTTTGTATCGAGAATCAAAATACTATACGACTAAAGATCTCTTCAAAGTATATAATACTGTGTTCTTATTTTGTGCCGTAGCACATCTGTCTCAGGCCAGACAAGGGGAGGATTGGCGCCCGCAAATATTTTCCTCACAACAACATTAGGTGCGTGCATACACCAAGCCAGCTGCCAGTATTTCATTGATTTCGTTTGTTGCTATAAATCATATTTGTTTTTCTTTACTGTTTTGTAAATAAATCCGACTGTTAGTTTTCTTGTTTGAATTGTTAAATATTTTTCATTTCGGGGCCTTTCCTCGCTATTTTTGCCAGTACATTTATTTTTTGCTCATGTGGTCCCTGGTGAAGAGTTGACTGAATGGCAATCAAACCACACAAACCATTATTTCCCCAAAACAACTGCATACTTAAAAATTAATTGACACTAGTCTTAAAGGCTGGTCCTTTTAATATGGTAGTATATAAAACGAAAACATTATTTTTCAATTCAAATTAAGTCATATGTAGTTTGTCGATGTTTAAATCTCTGAAATCGATCAAGTAAAAAAGTCATTGTAACAAACGCAAACTGAGAGAGAAATTCGTTTGGTTGACCACGAAAATGAGCGAGATCGGGTTCGTCCACAGAGTAAACGTCTCATGTTATGCATGAATCACCATCTTTGAAAATTGAGAATCATAAAATGTCACACTAGGTAATAATACACAAATAGTTATCAAAGGTATATGGCTTATAATTTGGTACGCCTGATGCACGTTTCGTCTACATAAGACTCATCAGTGTCGCTCAGATCAAGATAGTCAGATACATCTTAGGTAATCTATGCCTGGGATAAGAAAGTCTTTCGTATTTTAAAACATTTATATTTTTGCAAACAGGAAATTTGTAAAAATGACCATATCATTGATATTCATGTCAACACCGAAGGGCTGACTACTGGGCTGGTGATACCCTCGGGGACGAAACGTCCACCAGCCAAGGCATCAAAACGCGATAATCTCTACCAGAAAAGCAATGAAGTGTTTTTTGGAAAAAATATTGTTTTAATTAAATCAATTTGATGTAATTTAAAAATTAAAAGACGAAGGGAAAAGTTATAAGGACCTGCATTGGACTTTTCAAAAACTGTTTTACTAAAGTTAAAAACCAGCACTAATGCTGGAATGTCTATAAATCTTCAGAGAAAAAAAACTTTCCCTTAATTACATGTAACAATCACATAATGGACATATCATACATTTTTTCAAACTTAGATTAATGCTAATTAGTCAATTACAACAGCATTGATTTTTGTTAAATTGTGCTAGTTATGTGATAAGAGAACTTTTCTCATAAATCATATTGAAAATTATCGTTTTTGCTCGATTTTATGCGCATTGTTGGATTCACCTTCAACGGAATGGCAAATGTTGATTCAATGAATAGAAAAATCAAACATTTCGTAAGAAAAAAAATCGATACAGGGAAGGTTATTATGTCATAAAAAAGGAAGCAAACGACTTTATAAGTATGTTTCGAAGCAATTTGAATAAAACTATTCAAAATGCAAATCTCAAGGAAATATTAAATGAATTGAGGTTATTACTCCTTTAAAATCATTACTTTATAGAATTCAATGAAGGATGTGTTCAAATCCAATTATAAATTGATATTTCCGCGCATGCTCTGCACGATAACACAGAAACATTGTCGTTGATTTAAAAGTAAAAAGATAATTAATGAAATGTTATATAATTGAACTACATATCTATTTTATTATAAATTTGCATCCCTCTGCACTTAATTAGTATAAAACAGTATGATTTTATTAGAGTACTAAAGTAACTTTTTAAAGACTAGTCTGATAAAAAGCAACTTTACTGCCTTTGTAGAAATAATATCTGATAAGTCTGGTATGTATCTTAAATGACTTTTTACAGACGAAGCGTTCCCGATAGTTTCACCAGTCCTATCGTCAACATAATATTATTTGCACGTTCTTTTTCTGTAAATCGAGCCTCTGGACTGTTCCACGGACAATGTCGTGTACGGAATCGAATGTACTTTGTGTGGACTACTTTATGTTGGTGAAACTCGTCAAACTTTGCGTAAAAGAATGAATCAACACCGGTCTGATAATAAAGATCCTCAATTTAGGGTTCTTTATAACCATTTTAATCAACCGGACCATGATCCTTCTTTATCTATGAAAGTACGCATCATTGAGAAAATTTATCACCACACAAATAGCCCTGTACTAAGTACTCCCTTCCGCAAAGATAGAGAAAATTATTGGATAAGGGAGTTAGGGACTGCAATGCCATATGGTTGCAATGACAATATTAAAGGAGTAGGAAATTTGTCAAGTCCTGCCTGCAGTGATGTTAATGTAATGGGTTTATTTAATACTACCTTACGACAACAACGTAGTCATGGGCAAAAACATTACCATCGGCCTAATGTAAAAAAGTCTTCCAAATCTAGATCACCATCTGGGAGCTTTGATGACCTTCTTTCACATCTTCATCATCCACTAGGGTTACATTACATAAGAACTATTCTCTTTTCACTGCCAGTTAATTTTCTTAAACGTTTGAGAGATTATGCACTTGACAAAGGAGGCACCAATACATTTTCTGCAATATACAGACTTGTCAGTATTATTTGTTATGTAGCTCTTTTCCGTCTTTTCAAACCAGTAAGATCTGAACCTTTACATGAAGAAAAGAGGAGATTCTTTTCTGTTGATTTTGCAAATAGAGGAATCGATGCAATCAATATCTGCAACGTTCTACATCACAAGGAGGTAACATCTAAAATTCCTATTTATTTTCAAAATCAGTCTGTTCCTATTGTATCCTACAGTTACACCAAAACCATTGCACCTAAAATATTTAACTATAAACAGGCATTGCAGGACCTTGACTTAGAACAATACCTTAAAAACCCTCAGACATGTGACTGTTCCCACTCGCCTTATAATTACAGCCCCTCTGGTCATGTTATAACTGGGGATCTAAATATAATTCAACATGAAAATCTCCGAAAGGTGATTTCTCATGGTCCTAAGTTTAGAGAACCCCAACACATCAATTGGAACCATAACTTCAAAATAATTATGGATTCTATTGAGGACTACGCCAGAGCATGGGCTAAGCGAGAAGAAGTTGAACTGGACACTTTGTCAGAATGGGTTAAAACTATCAGGTCTCTGATAAAACGTCGCATTCACAAGTTGAAAAACTGTGTGAACGATCGACCAAAGTCCGTTTTCAGAGACAAAGAGGTCATGAAATGTCTATCAACTCTTCATGATAAGTATGTTGTTGTTCCTGCGGACAAAGCTTCAAATAATATTGTCTTTGTATGTAAATCGTATTACTACGAATGTCTTGTAAAAGAATTAGGTATAACGGAGCACTCAGGTAATCCCACATACAAAGACATATCATTTGACAAGGATGAGATTTTAGCAAATCATAAGTCCTTCATGGCTTCAATAAACATTACATTGAACACCAAATCGGAGGACTTACCTTGTTTGTATTGGATACCAAAGCTTCATAAAATTCCGTACAAACAACGGTATATTGCTGGCTCATCTTCATGTTCCACTAAAGAATTGTCTATTAGATTGACTAAAATTCTGTCCGCAGTGAAAGAGGGTCTTCAGAAATACTGTGAAACTGTTTACTCGCGTAGTGGTATTAACCATATGTGGATTCTTAAAAATTCTAAAGAACTTCTAGACAATTTCAAATCTCGGTCTCTTTCTGAAATAAGTTCCATCAAAACTTTTGATTTTTCAACCCTGTATACCACCATCCCCCATGTAAAATTGAAAAATCGCCTAAAAGAAATTATCCACAATGCCTTTCAACATAAAAATGGTAGCATACGCTATAAATTTATTACTTTGGGATTTCATAAAGCATATTTCGTTAATAGTGACAAACAAAAAGGTAAATCATGCTACACAGAAGAACAAGTAGTCAGTATGCTGGAGTTTCTTATCGACAACATATTTGTTGAGTTTGGAGGTAGACTTTTCCAACAAGTTGTCGGCATTCCTATGGGAACAAACTGTGCGCCTCTTCTTGCCGACCTCTTCTTATTTTCATATGAATCGGAGTTCCTCCAGACACTTGTCAAAAACAAGAGGATCAAAGAAGCCAGATTATTTAATTTCACTTTCAGATATATTGATGATGTTCTTTCCTTAAACAATCCGAACTTTTCTGATTGGGTTCCATTAATATATCCCCCAGAACTCGAGATTAAAGAAACAACAGACACGGCTTCCTCCGCTTCATTTTTAGACTTATATCTCGAATTTGACTTACACAGTCATCTCAGTACCAGAATCTATGACAAACGAGACGATTTTAATTTCGAAATTATAAATTTCCCCCACCTTAGTAGCAATATACCAACTTCACCTGCATATGGGATATATATTTCCCAACTTATTCGATATTCAAGAGCTTGCAGCTCCTACTCAGACTTTGTAAAACGTCATCAGTGTCTGAGTAGTAAGTTGATGAACCAGGGGTATGTCAAAGAACGTCTCGTCCTTTTTCTAAAAAAGTTCATCGGAAGGTACCAAGACCTTGTTGATAAATATTCCGTATCAACTTCTCAAATAATACACGATGGTCTTGATGTATAGATTCTGCGTACTGATGTTGTGTATCATCTTAACAACATGTTTTATTGTTCTTTTATTTGTTTTTGTTCTATTATTAAGATTACTTTTACTGTTGAATGGTTTTATGTGATATCCGTTTGACGTGGCTCGGTACTTATACATCTCGTCAATGTGTTTGTATTGGCTTTCATTTTTTGGTGATTTGTTTTGTATATGTGACTCTTTGTATTTCTTTTGTGCTTATAACGTGACTCTGTACTTTAAAAGATCCCGTCAGTATGATATTTGTCTATAATATGTCATTATGATATATTTCTATTATGAATTACTTGTATACGTTGAACCACAAACGTCAAAATCAATCAATGGCGTAGTGGAATTGACAATTTTTGGATTCTCATAAATTCTATGTATAACTTTTGAACTAGTTTGAATCTCGGTCTATTTCTGTAATTTATTCTTACATACTTTTGATTTTTTTTTGGCTCTGTATGCGTACATTGCCTATGAAATTTTTTTTTTTAAATTGTTTGTATGCACATTGAACAACAAATTTATGTGACGTATATAATTTTTCTAACGTCAGACACTCAAATCAATCCATGTGTTCTTAGACAGTAGATGTTATTGTGTCCTGTTAAATTGTTCCCTTTAAAAAGTTTTGGATTCTCATATATTCTATGTATAATTTTTGGACTAGTTTGAATCTCGGTCTATTTCTGTAATTTATTCTTACATACTTTTGATTTTTTAACCCTGTATGCGTACATTGCCTATGTATATTTTAAAATTGTTTGTATGCACATTGAACGACACATTTATGTGACGTATATAATTTTTCTGACGTCGGACACTCAAGTCGATCCATGTGTTCGTGGATAGGTTTTTGTGTCTTGTTAAATTGTTCCTTTTAAAAGTTTTGGATTCTCATAAATTCTATGTATAACTTTTGGACTAGTTCGATTTCTGTAATTTATTCTTACATACTTTTGATTTTTTAACCCTGTCTGCGCTCATTGCCTATGTAAAATTTAAAATTGTTTATAATCCAGGTACTTTTGATAACTATTGTATGCACATTGAACGACAAATTTATGTGACGTATATAATTTTTCTGACGTCAGACACTCAAATCAATCCATGTGTTCGTAGATAGTAGATGTTGTTGTGTCCTGTTAAATTGTTATACGATGATGACTGATGTTCCCATATTTTGACTATTTTATTGATTGTGACTGTTTATTTAACGCATCATGTAAATGTAACGGAATTTGATGAGACTGTTATTAAAGTGAGAGGGTTAGCGCTATAGAACCAGGTTTAATCCACCATTTTCTACATTTGAAAATGCCTGTACCAAGTCAGGAATATGACAGTTCTTGTCCATTCGTTTTTGATGCGTTTTGTTTTTTGATTTTGCCATGTGATTATGGACTTTCCAAATTGATTTTCCTCTGAGTTCAGTATTTTTGTGATTTTACTTTTTACCAGTCGTAAAATGTTGAATTATTCGGAACTCTTATGTTTCTCTACCCCATTATTTAACTAAACTAATTCGTATTTCTTTATTCGATATTTGTGGTTTTCAATACATCTTAACTGTGTTCTTGATTTTAGCCTTCAAACTTGTTTTGGTTCCACTGATACTCATGAGATTTATGTAGACGAAATGATTACAATAATAAAAGGAATTTCGAAAAATTATATAAGCAACACAAAAACTACCAGAAATTGTTCTGCTATTTCTCACTGTTCTGTACACTTGTAATCACCCCTATGCCGATCAAAAAAAATTAAAAGAGTGTCACTTGGAAAAATTTTACATATGTAAAATTGAATTTTAAACACTCTCTGACTTGCATTTTTCGTAGGAAAGTTATAACTAAAGGCAACAGTTGTACACTTCTGTTCGAAAAATTGACATCAAATGTTAAAACCAGCAATGCTTAGGTCGGACTTAAAAACCGAGATGACGAAATATTATTCCTAGAGATGTAACCCTTGCAAATATAAATTGATAACGTGACTTTTATTCAATTAATAACCTATATCCTAGACATATACAATAATTATTATGGAACACACCAGGAAATTTTAAATTGTTAGGAATTCCGTTCAATCTCTTAAAAAATGAGAACAACACATTACATAATTTCTTGCGTCCAAATCATATTTATCAGGACTGTTCAAAGCCAAAAATGTATAATAACTGAAACAGTGGAAGAGCTATATGAAAAACCCTTTAAAATAGCCAAACCCAACTTATGTCAACTTTGCCTGAAGGAGTCACAACCTTACTTTTTTTTATAATTTCAAAATTTTTGAACTGAAAATTTTAGAAAGATTTGTTATAATTTATGCCAGCACACAAGTTCTGACTACTGCATAAAGTTATCAAAGGTACCAGGATTATAATTTAGTACGCCAGACGCTCGTTTCGTCTTCATAAGACTCATCAGTGACTCTCGGATCAAAATAGTTGTAATTCAAACAAGTACAAAGTTGAAGAGCATTGATAAGTTAATGATACCCTCGGTGACTGATAGTCCGACAGCAGAGGTTTCGACCCAGTGCTGTAAAAAACCCAAATTAAACGAGGATAAATAAAATCGTAGAACACTATACAGAAAACAAATCAAAAGTTGGAAAAGACATATATCAATTTATCAGCTTACAGGAACTAGACAACTATTACTATGTGTAATTTTGACAAAAAGTTCGGAATTTTTATATATTTGTTATCTATCTACATATATACTACTGAATTTGTAGACCAAAATGTTTAGCTGGTTTGTCTTCGAGCCGACATTTGTCAGAAGTATTATTAAATTATAAATAGTAAGTGTGTGTAATGAACATCTTCGTTTTGTAAGCACGTAGACATTGTTTTGTATTCAATTGATGACAACTCGAAGAAATGTGTTTTTAATCATTAGATTGTTTTCTCCTTCTCTTGGCAAATATTGCATCATATCATGTCAAAGATAATGCCAAGGGTCTATCAAGGCACTTTTGGTTCATCTACTGGTTAAAAATTGCCGACATATCTCGTTATAAAATAACAAAGAATTCTGAAAATCGCGTTAGCTACATTCAATGAATCAATCATGTAATGTGGTGAAGACTAGCCGTTTATTGGAATATTTTCAACAGAGTGTATTAATCTAAACATGATTTCACGGTATTCGAGTTATCTCGTTATCGTTGCAATTATTTATGATTGTTAATATCTTGACAAAAAAAAATGAAATTTGGTTGATGAGTTCGGTTAATATCTTTCACCTTATGAATAATATTAATATTTATTCAAATATCTGAAACGAACAAGGCGATACGAGGAACTATTACTGCGGTTGATAACAATTGCAATTAAAATCAATGTAATTAATTTTGATAAACAGACATGAACAATATTCCTACCAGTAATGATAGTCATCAATAACTATTTCAAATTTCACGTTTGTTATGTCGTCTGTTTAAACTTATATCGTATCTAAAAGATTAAATATTTATTTAAAAAGTAAGTTGCATATGACTTTGTAATAAGTGATAATAATTAGTTATTGGCGCCACATCTGATCAATTTGAAATGTCACTTTTTCGGTCAATTCAGGTACCAAATACTACTAGCGTCATGAATTGAGGCAGCAGTAGTTTATATGTTTTAAAATCTCAATTAAAAGTCTTTTGATCTAAGTCAATTTGTATCCTTATGGCATTCAAAGACCAAAATGTAATCCTTTTTTCCGTCTAGCTTCTTGCCTTTTAGATTGGATAACATCACAAAAGGTGAAGGGGTATTCAGGTCCCGTTTTTTTTTCTTTGTCCAATAAAATTACACATTGGGAACCACTCCACAGTTAGTTGTGTAGTTTCGCATTTTGTCCCATTGGATTTTTCTAATATGAGAGCTAGTGCGCTGGAAAATTTATTTTTGGATAGGTATCATCAAAAAGCATTGAAATCTAGTTTAATCTAAAAAAAATAAAATTGGGGGGGGGGGGGGGGGGTATGTTACGTTTTCACATCCCTTTTTGCAATATTTTATGGAAAATAAATACAGAATATTGCCATAGATACATAGACAATGAATTATATTTTCCCTTTTAACTTCTGCAAATCAAATCTATGGAAGATACTGATAACATACATATGCACATACATTAGGTTAATGTATTAGAAAGCCTGGAATAGAAGATGATAAAATATTTTGTGGTTCAATCTTAATTTTATTTTTCTAACTGTGGAGTGCTACTTTTTGTCTGTGTTTTTCTAAAAGAGCATAAACACGGATATAATATGTTTTATTTACGGACATTATGGTTGAATAACTTCAATTAAGGTTAATGAAGCCTGTGCCTTACCGATAACGCAGTCTAATAGTTTCTATACAAACAAATGTATTATTTTTGTTCAATTCTTATTTTTTATTTATGTATTTTTAATAGCTTTAGCAGTGAGAATATTGTAAATTTAAATAATAGTACATTTTCTTTCAAATGTCTTGTAGACTGTTAGAAACATGGAAAATATTTGATATTTATACTTGTTTGTTTTTTTATACAGAACCTACACCCACTTCAATTGAGGTACAGGAGGGTACTGATGTGTCATCTCAAGTTCAGAGTAAACTCATATCACGTCTCTTCACTGGTCAAAAGGCCAACCGTGGACAAGAAAATGACAACGAAAAAATGTTGGATGGAACTGGGCATTCCAGAACTGTGCTTGGAGGAATCCGCAACTCATTGATGAATTTGTTCAGAAACAGGGTTGTTGTTTAGATAATCGAGGCTTTGATTAATGTTCTGTTCCCTAATGTCAAACCAATATGCTGGAATTGAATAAAGTGGTATGCAAACGTTCTAAGCTAAATACAGTACAAAAACATAAACAAATACGTAGTACCCGAAGGAAACAAACTTTTATATTGTGTACTAAAATAATGTTGACGTATTATTCACGATCATTCGCAAACAGATAAATAAAAGTTTGAACAACTACCCTTGCGTTCGATATTTTAAATCCATTTGCTTGATCGATTTTCGATATGCTACAAGAATTTCCTTGCTGAGTGTTATTCTGTTTACAGTTGGATAAACTTTATCGTTTGAAAAATTATTGTTTTTCAGTAGAACTCCGTATGTAAATACCATTTATAGACACGAGAAATATAATATCCGACATTAAAAGATAAAACTCAATATATAACCTTTTGGTCTGTTCCATCAAAAGACGATAGCAAAAATAAACCTTAACAAAGTCTATATCAAAGAAAGATAGGAAGAAACAAACCGATTTATATTTCAATAAATGTTTACAGTTATTTTAAATCTTTTGTTTAAGCATTGGTTCGATTTTTATTGTTTTAACAGGAATGTATTGAACGAATTTATGTAAATTTTTCAGGTAATATTACTTTGATTTATAGACCTAAAAGAATGTTTTCAAATAATTGCATATTAAATTTAATGTTTAATGTTTGAACTAACGATTCAGAAGAAATGAATCATTTTGAAGATGACGTATCCGAAATTCTGGTGGTGGTTTAGTGCCATTTCTAGTTTTGTTGACTTGCCTATTGTGTAATGATAAAAACTTTATCTAAAATGAAAATACTTTATACATTTCACGAGTACGAAGCGCCTACCTTTGTAAACATCCATCGGGAACGCTCAAAATCACAAATATACGTTAATGCCAAACATGTAAAAGAACCGAAACATATGAAATTCTATATGACCAAAAGGGATCGCAAAAATAGCCAAATCCATTTTAGGTACACACTGCCTGAGAGATTTGAAGTTTCTTTATAATTACTTGAATTATAAATGACAATTTTCGGAAGTTGTGTTATATAACTTATAAAGTATGTCATGTCATTACCGAGGAACTGATGATGCTTTTTGGGATTGACAGTCCATAAGACGACCAAGTTTTAAAAAAAAGTTATAACTTTCATGCATTTAAAATTTCAGTAACAGTTTAACAAAACATGATATATTTGAGGAATTGATTATGCATTGCTTAAGTCATAAGCCTCGGTCATACCTTACCGGATAGCACTAACGGACGACTAACGGATTAAAATGAACGTTGTCCGTTGACAAAATTGTTATCCGGTAAGAGTCCGTCAATGTACTGATCGAATAACACGGATGTGTAGCGAATGCATAACAGACACACACCGGATATGCAACGTACGTAGAAACGGAAACGTACCGGACAGAATGGATGTCGAGCGTACATCCAACGGACGAGTACCGCATCAAACGGACACCAAACGGAAGCGTACTGGCTAAAACGGATGAACAAGATATTCGGCAAAATTAAAGGCGACAATAATAATACCTGAAAATCGCATAAATATTCAAAATGTTTCTGTGTAACTGGTTTTGGTTTGTTCCTTAAAATGCCGCCAAAGGGCAGTGTCTGCCCTGAATAAGAGCTGCTTGATTGTGAAGACGTGACCTTACATTAAGATCGATTATAAATATTAAGAATTCACGAACCTTTAGAAATCTGACATACCAATATTTGGCATTTCTGACACGAAATTTTCAATTTGCATTTATCCGTTCATCACCCGTTTTATCCGTTATACGTCCGGTAGAAGTCCGTTTCTCATTCGTTCAACATCGGATACAAAACGCAATCGAAACGGACGAGTACCATACAAAACGGACACCTACCGGACTTCCGTTGGACGTCCGTTCAAAGTTTTGAACATGCTCAAAATTTCCACCGGACAGAATGGACGTCGACGGATAAAACGTACGCTAAACGGACATGCAACGGATATGGACGGACGTCTAACTAATAAGAACGGACGTCTTAAGGGCATGATCGGATTGAAAAACGTTATCCGTTAGGTATCCGTTCGAGCTATTCATTATTTTATATTAATGTTAATTAAGTATTATACAATTTAAATGAAAGTTTAATGAGCCGTAAACCTAATTTAAACACCCGGTTAAAGCAACAACTTCCAGTGCATTGTGCATGTACTGGATCATGATCATGATGACAAGTTTCAATTAAACTTTGTAGAATCTAAATTTTTAGATATTAAATTTGATTAGTGTATGATCAGAACCTTAGTTATTACAAATTATTACACACAAAGGTATTCTTATTATACAACAAGATATAATGGGCCTTAGTATCTATAAAGATTTTTATAACATACTAAAATAAGTTGATACTTTGAAATGTAGTAATCAATATTACTATTAAGACTAAAATATTTAATTGAGCACAGTATTTGATAGTGAGGAAATTATCTATATGTTTTACTTGATGATGACAAATATCTCCGTATACAACGAAAGCGTCATTAAATGAAAAGCACACTAAAAATATTTCCTTTGGCAAATATACGAAAATATCAGAGTAAACATTGTGTTGTCTTAATTTTAGCAATTTTAAGGGAGAGCGGACTCTATCCGTATTCTAACATAGCAACAAAATATAGTATTTACCATGTTTAAATATTTATTAACTTTGCAAATATTTAAGGATACACAGTGTATAATTGCATTGAAAGGGGAAAATACCAATAATACACATTGAAAAACGATCACAGTAAGAAACATGGCATTTGACAAATGATACTCACGTTTTAAGTACGTTCGAAGGACATTCATACTTTTTTAGGGGTAATCATATCAAACCTATCGATGACAATATGACATGATTGCCCCTGTAAGCATTATATTTGGAATACACTGCTTTAAACCTATTTGAGTTGTATCCGGAACATTACATCTGTGTTTGTGGGTGTATTGTGTTTCTAAAATTGAGATTAATCATAAAAAAGCAAAAGCAAAAACAAAAACAAACATCAGGCAAAAACAAAAACAAACATCAGGCAAAAACAAATCAAGCAATAGTATAATTCGCTGAAAATAACAAGACACAATTAGATAATTTCAACATGACGATTATATTCAATAAGACCAAACCAAAAGTTGTAAAGAAAAAATCTTTATATTTATAAATGATATAACCATGATCATAAAATATAAGCACATACTCTTAAAAATTATATGACATATAAATATATTGATTTTAGTTTGCCAAAGCCATTAAAGTTTGGATACAGTACTGAAGTTGCTGATTTATAAGTCCACAGCTATTGTTTTAACCTGACCTTTTTGGATTGTTGAAACAAGCTCTTCGGATAATTTGAATTTTGAAGCAGATGTTATGGGTTTGCTACTCATAAATTGAGAAGTATTGATGTGATAAACATGCTTTATAATAATGCACCTCCTAAGCACGTTTTATTCAGAATGACATTGGATACTGTGTTATTATATAGTAGTAAAAACAAAATTATCAAATATCAGGGACATTGCTACCACAACTTAATTAAAATCTTTACTAAATTCTTCCATAGATGTAAAGATTTTGTTTTTAAAGTTTGGCTGTACCTTTACCAAAAAAACTAAATTCAAATCTTTTCTCGTTTTGTTTATATAGATTAGACCGTTGGTTTTCCCGTTTGAATGGTTTTACACTAGTAATTTTGGGGCCCTTTATAGCTTGTTGTTCGGTGTGAGCCAAGGCTCCGTGTTGAAGGCCGTACTTTAACCTATAATGGTTTAATTTTTAAATTGTTATTTGGATGGAGAGTTGTCTCATTGGCACTCACACCACATCTTCCTATATCTAGCAAATCCAAACTTGTAAGGAAATGTGGTTTCCAGAGCCAGGAAATTCAGATACAATCGAGGTAAACTGTGAATAAATTTATAACAAAAGGTTACCAATTCAACACCATTAACTGATCTTTAAATATTGTTTTATAGTATTCATATTTTTTCTGACTGCTTATGACTTTCCACTTAATTCATTAGGGGCGTTTTTGTTACTTGTTACTTGTTTTTCTGCTTTGTATCGTTTTGATGAGTTACTAGTAAGCTATTTCAACTGATTTTCATAATGTTATTCATTTGTTGTATTTTTTCACCAATGTCCCAGGTTAGGGGAGAATTGATGCTGTAAATTAGTTTAACCACGGTACATTCTATATGTAACTGTTCCATTAGCCTGATAATCAAAGGCTTTTGTTTGCTGCTGTACATGTTATTTGTTTTTCTTTCATTATTTAAAAATCATATAGCAGGCTGTTAGTTCTACGTTCGAATTGTTTTACAATTGTTATTTCGGGACCTTTGAAACTGACTTTGCAGTATGGGTTTCGTTCATTATTGATGGTCGTACGGTGAAATATAGTTGTTAACTTTAATGTCATTTTGTCTAATGTGGAGAATTGTTTCACTAGCAATTATACAACATCTTCTTAAACATAAATTTATTACGCGGTTTTATAATGATTTCCACAATAAAAGAGCAAACTTTGGATTGATTTTTTTTCAGATCGGTAGAAAGCACAACACAAAGTACTGATCTAATAGTACACGCAGTTACTGAAAGAGAGCAAAGGGCAATAAATGTAGAAACATCTATTATTTCATTCTTAAGAAATTCGCTGCAGTATGCAAGTTATACACTACCTTATTGTTCGATGTTTTGTTGGCTGGTACGAACACAAAAACAATGTTCGTACTAATTTCAGCTTAGTTGTTTTCAACTCTCATCAATACTTTCAAACAGTACCTACCATATTTTAGTTTAAGATCTTTTTAATATCATGCATTGGAAACAAAAGAAAGTAGTACATTTTATTTGCATGGACAATCATGGGTTACCTTTAGTCGATCATTTTGAAACGTGTTAAAAATGTGCACTACATGCACAATTTTGAGAGATACATTACGAGGAAGACCGGAATTATTCTGAGTCAACTTATTAAGTACCCCCTTAAGACCATTCTGAATGCTAATACAAATCAAAACATGGTCATATCTTATCAAAATTAATCTAATTTTCATATATTTATAAGTGTGGAACAAAACAATATGTATTTATAGAACAAACGGTTAAATTGACTATGACAAACCTTTTTCCTCAACGTTAAGAACATTGGCTCAAATCGTATTTGTATAGTTCATGCTGTTCAAACGTGTTTGAAGACTGAAAAATTTAGGCTTTGGTCTAATAAAATATATGTGTTTTTCTTTAAACAAAAAAAAACAACAAAAAAACAAACAAAAAACCAGATCAAAATCGCTTTATTCAAATGTTTTTAAAGGTTATTGATATTTCTTTTTCAATACTTTAATTGCATACTGTTTCTTTTCTTTTTTTAACCATTGACAATTTGACCGTCATTTCGAAAAAGGTTCTATTCAATTTGGATAAAATGATCAGAGAAGTATAGTACGTCAATGATATAGCAAAACAACGATATAAATAATTCAAGGACATCTCTAGGTCAACATTCAGTCTTCAAAATACGACATCTAAAGTGCAGCATACAATACATTTACGACATCTACTACGGGCATCGTTCAGAATTTAACAGTTATAAACGCATGCCTAACAATATATTAAGCTATGAACATCAAAAGCCAAAAAAAAGTTGTGAAAAAGATAATAGTTATCAAAGGTACCAGGATAATAATTTGTTACACCAGACGCGTGTTTCGTCGTCAAACAAGTATAAAATTGAAGAGCATTGAGGACCCAAAATTCCAAAATAATGTGCCAAATATGACTGAGGTCATTTATTCCTATGATAAGAAAATCTTTAGTTAACATTAAACTCTTAAGCTCTGCCATTAACACATTTCTTTTGTTTAATTCCCCCAAAATAAAACACAACCATACAAAATACAAACAAATACACTGCCAACATTACAGTAAAACGGGATTACTTTACCCCTATTTTGTCAAACAACATAAGTTGATAAGTAACAACATACTTATATTTAAAACATTTTAAGAGCCATATTCATATCAATCAATGCAAAAGTAAAAATCGTCAATATCGAATTTGAACTCCATTTTGTCATCAATAACAACATCTACAAATTTTGAATATATTGGATGAATGGTTTATAGTAATTAAGTACAGCTCTTTGTAAGAACCAGGCAGAGTGCGATACATGAATGTTTCAGATTTTTTCTATAATTGGTCTAGTAGAAGCAATGAATGAAAAATGCTCAAAAAATAATTTGGATTGGGAAAATATGAGTGGTTGACATGGTAACGGACACTCTATTTTTGGTTGTTAAGCATTGTGACATAACGTGACATTTTATTCGCATCTTTGTCAATATTATAGAATTTGGTATGACTGTCGTACAAGTGAGATGTTAAGCTAGCTTTAGAACAAAGTGTTATCCACCATTTTCTACATTTGAAAATTCCTGTTCCAAGTAAGGAATATGACAGTTTTTGTCCAGTTGTTTGATATGTTTTGTCATTTGATTTTGCCATTTGATCAGGGACTTCCCGATTAAATTTTCCTCGGAGCTCAGTATTTTCTTATTTTACTTTTTCCAATCAATCTAAAACTTTCACTTCTGAACGGCAAAGGTGAGGATCTCCAATATTACACTTGACCACAATGGTGTCAACTGTATTTTTAAACAACATAACAAGGTTTAAAAATCATTTAACGTTTCATTAATTATTGAACGGATATAAACAAAGCCCCTAGCCCACCCGTGCGCCGTAAAATTCCAGATCAATACTTGAATTTCCGATGGAAAACCAGATAAAAGAAATTAAAGCCAAACGTAACTGACGCGGTTCCAAACTAATACAGGCGCATATATAGTTATTTAGAATCTTAAGGTTTGGCCTTTTCTCTGTTATAGTTTTACATTTAAAAACAAACTATATTTCTCGTTTCTCGTTTTTTTATATAGATTAGACCGTTGGTTTTCCCGTTTGAATGGTTTTACACTAGTAATTGTGGGGCCCTTTATAGCTTGTTGTGTGTGAGTGTGAGCCAAGACTCCGTGTTGAAGGCCGTACATTGACCTATAATGGTCTACTTTTTTAAATTGTTATTTGGATGGAGAGTTGTCTCATTGGCACTCACATCCAATCTTCCTATATCTAAGTATACCTAATAATTCACGTAACCAAATTTTGGTCTAAAAAGGTGGATTGCAATTTTTATAACAATACCGGACTATATATAGAAAACTGATCTATATTACTAACACAATGATATATAAATATTCTTGTAATTGTTATACCATACATCAAATTACATAATTAACAACCTAATCTGATTTATATCCAATTTTTTAAGCTGCTTTATGTACTGTCCTAAATTATCTGAGTTATTCGTTGTTATTCTGTAGTTAACATGTCGAAATGTACATTTATATAATTTATGTATTCCTCCGGTGTGGGTGTTGGTGTCTTTGGTGTCTTTGTATTTATTTGTACCGTGTTCTCGTCATGTAATCTTGTCATTGTAGCAGTATATTTAACATTGCCATAAAGTGCAGACGTTTGGCTAGCCATCAAAACAGATTCAACCCTCCATTTTTTCTTAAAATGTCATGTACCAAATTCGGATTATGACAGAAGTTATCTAAAAGTTCGTTTCTTTGATTGTTGTTTGCTTTTTGCTGCACGTCTGTGTTCTGTTATTTCGGGTTTTTTTTAAATAATTATAGTTGATGAGTTTCCCTCGGTTTTAGTTTGTTGCCCGAAATTGTTATCTCTTAACCAAGTTATGACTTTTGAACAGAGGTATACTAATGTTGCCTTTATTTATGGAATTTTAATAAAGTCCTACTAAACTGGAAAATAACAAAAAGTTCTCATAAAGATTAAGGGAAAATGATAGTAATCTACGGAAATGAATTTCAAGAAAAAAATACTAGAGTTGCCAATATATTAATATGCACATGTTTAATCATCTGATTCAATTCTACTTAATATCACTTTACGATTGAATTATTAATCCTATGTGAAAGTTAGAGGAACCATGTACACAACAATTTAAGTCATAACTCAACTAATTTTTTTATTTGGTTGTCTGCATCATTTAAACTTCTATAAATTGACTTTTTATACCCCCGCTTTAAAAAAGGGGGGTATACTGTTTTACCTCTGTCTGTCAGTCCGTCCGTCAGTCCGTCAGTCAGTCCGTCAGTCCGTCCCATGAAACTTTCGTCACATTTTTCTCAGGAACTACACATCCACCCTTTCTGTAATTTCGTATCAACATTTATATATGTCAGCCATACCGTGTGATACGTTTTCAGATTCATCACTTGACAACTTCCTGTTTACCGAACACTTGTATGATTTTACACATGATAGCCAAGTTGAAAATTTTCGTCACATTTTTCTCAGGAACTACAATACAAGGATTTCTGAAATTTGGTTTCAGGGTTTATCTAAGTCAGCTATACCGTGTGATGCGTTTTCAGATTGATCACTTTAGAACTTCCTGTTTACCGAACACTTGTATGATTTTACACATGATAGCCAAGTTGAAAATTTTCGTCACATTTTCTCAGGAACTTCAATACAAGGATTTCTGAAATTTGGTTTCAGGGTTTATCTAAGTCAGCTATACCGTGTGATGCGTTTTCAGATTGATCACTTGACAACTTCCTGTTAACCGAACACTTGTATGATTTTACACATGATAGCCAAGTTGAAAATTTTCGTCACATTTTTCTCAGGAACTACAATTCAAGGATTTCTGAAATTTGGTTTCAGAGTTTATTTAAGTCAGCTATACCGTGTGATGCGTTTTCAGATTGATCACTTGACAACTTCCTGTTAACCGAACACTTGTATGATTTTACACTTGATAGCCAAGTTGAAAATTTTCGTCACATTTTTCTCACGAACTACAATACAAGGATTTCTGAAATTTGGTTTCAGGATTTATATAAGTCAGCTATACCGTGTGATGCGTTTTCAGATTCATCACTCGACAACTTCCTGTTTACCGAACACTTGCATATTTTTACACTATTAATATTATCCACTTGCGGCGGGGGTATCATCAGTGAGCAGTAGCTCACAGTTTCACTTGTTGGTACTATTTGAAGATTAACAGTTTCTTTATCAATATTCTGTAAAAAAAATCATTTTGTGATATTACAATTCGGCACTATTGACCATGAAACACACGCAAGGTTCTACTAAAAACGAGTTTCCCGTTCAATTCAATTAAAAAAATAAACCATTGAATTTTTCACTGTCAATTTTTGAAAAATATCTGGAAAACTACAATTTTTCTGTATAGTGGAGGTTGAATTACGAAGCGCAAAGGTTTTTTTTCGAGTTTTCTATTTATTAGTTAAATTTGAACGACTTTATATACATGTAGATTTGAACTTTTCTGTAACTTTAACATTAAGAATTCTGAGTTCTATTTTACTGTTTTCCAATTATCAAATGCTAATTTATCTCCCACAAATGTCAAGAATGGTACTAAGCTCTAAAATGGAATTCTTTTAATGACATTAGCACTAACAAATCACATTTTTAAAACCGGATTACTTTAACTATGTGCAACTAGCTCTGAAAAGCATTAACCTTTACAGATTAAAACAGACATCGAACCTAAAACAATCCAGCTTATCCAAAACTTTAAAAACTATTAGTTATCAATAAAAAAAAAAACAGTAGCATACCGCTGTTCAATACTAGTATTACCACATTCTTTATCCTTTGATGAAATCTAAACCCCTTTATATAATGCTGGTAACATACCATTTGATACATCCTCAAATAAATCAAAGATATCGAAAAATTCAAAAGTTTGTTTTTCAATCTCAGTTAATCGGAGCGAATATAAAATATAAATAGTGGGGACCTCTCCGTGTTTACAAACATTTGTATGATTGAACGTTATAATGTATTCGTGGTATGTTGGTAAAATCAATTCATTAAAAACTGTTTGATTAAGGGTAGAAAATGTGCATGTATAAATATAATTACTAATTGAAATTTCTAATTTTGCTTATTGGAAATATTTGAAGCGGTAAGAAATCAATGTTTTCATCGCTTTGGTTTTTTGGTACATGCTGAGACATTCTTCGGTGACATTGAAAATCTGCGGGATAGTTGGTGTTATTTGGTGCCTCAAGCTATCGTATCGGTTAATCTGGATATTATTCCTAATTTCATGTGGGTATTTTGTAAAAACTCTAATAAGACTTTCTTTATTTCAATAAAATTCTAGTTACATAACCGTCAACTCGTCCAAGCTTCAGGATTCAAGATACCTTATGTTTATAAATTTGCAATATTCATCAAAGATTTGCATAGAAATAAAATAGATATTAATATAACTTGTTTGATTAAACACGGTGAATAGAAAGTCATGAAATAATTCTATAAAAAAATATGAATTAATATGGAAACAAAACGTTTAGAAAAAAATTATGCAATTTCACATTGATAAACATGTGAATAATTTGGAATTCCTACTGATGCCTATTGGTAACAAATGATAACGGAAAAAGAATTTCACTCTAGTTTTCGAAAGAAGCTATTTTTATTTATCTAAGACACTGAACTTTAACAAGAAGGTGAGGTACACGAAGATTCTATCTTATGCGAATTTACTTTCATAACATCAGCTTAATACAAATAAAGAAGATGTGGTATGATTGGCAATGAGACAAATCTCCACAAGAGACAAAAAATGCCAATCAAAGCAAAAAATTCATTATGTTAGGTAATGAATAATAAATTTAAAATGCTATACAAATACTTTTTTTCGTTTTTCCTTTTTTTCCATTGTTTTCTTTTATACTGTAATGAACTGTTTCATTATTCATCTTAATTGAAGTTTGAAAAACACATTATTCATATAGTATAATACATAGTATAGGTCGTATATGAGATTAAAATCAAAATATGCGACTTCTGTAGAAAATCATACAGTTTTCATAATTTCAGCAAGAGAGCATTTCCGGTCATTGTGACGTCATATTTACTGCAGACATTTTCTCGATAAATACCAACAATTCATAATATACATACCAAACAAGAGCTAACACAATTAATTTCAGCTTTATGATCAGAGGAAATATTTTGATCCAGTCAAAATCAGACTTGAGGACAATGTAAATAGATTTTATAACAATGAAATTTCTGATTTTCTTTGTCTGTCGATCTCCCTTGGAATGTTAATCGTATTTTTATTTGATGAAGTGTTGTGTTATTATCCGTTTTTTAATTGATTTTATTATATTCTTTAAGTGTTATTGTTGTATCTAAGGTGATAACCACTAAATTAAGCGTTAAATTGTCCTGAATGATGTCTAAGAACCTAGCAGATCAAGAATTGGTTAAATTGTGGAAAATAAATGGTGTATGACGTGAAAATGATTTCCATTGCTCTTGCTATAAAGAACGTTTTTATCGTCAAAGGCGATGTGATAATGATAGAGAAAAGGTCACGGACACCAAAAGCATGAAGTCCTAGGTTCCGTGGAAAGGAAACATCGGGTTGTCGCAATATGTCTTATTTTTCTTTTTTTTTATATAAAAAAGAAGATGTGGTATGATTGCCAATGAAACAACTATCCACAAAAGACCAAAATGACACAGACATTTACAACTATAGGTCACCGTACGGCCTTCAACAATGAGCAAAGCCCATACCGCGTAGTCAGCTATAAAAGGCCCCGAGTAAGACAATGTAAAACAATTCAAACGAGAAAACTAACGGCCTTATTTAAGTAAAAACATTAACGAAAAACAAATATGTAACACATAAACAAACGACAACCACTGAATTTACAGGCTACTGACTTGGGACAGGCACATACATAAATAATGTGGCGAGGTCAAACATGTTAGCGGGATATCAACCCTCTTCATAACCTGGGACAGTGGTATAACAGTACAACATAAGAACGAACTATAAAATTCAGTTGAAAAAGGCTTAACTCATCAGATGGACAAAAATACAAGTAGACTCAAAGTTTGTTAGTACGATTCTGATTTAATCTCAAACTTACGGCATCAAGATTAATTTGTTTTCATTGATTACACATTTGCCATTTGATTAAGGACTTTCCCTTTTGAATTATCCTCGGTGTTCAGTATTTTTGAGATATCACCCTTTTGTTTACGTTTCACGTTAATGACATTCACAAATGCTCTTTATCGCCATATTTTATCTACCATGATCAACACGACGGCTGTTTCTAGTGAATCAGGTATATTGTACCTTTCTAGATCACACGAGGTCACCTCAACGTGCTTGATGGGTAAGTGTACGCTCCATCTTTAGTTTGTTGTAGTATGATGTTTGTCTGTTTATATGTTACTATTCGTCTATCAAACTCTTGGTTTCTAAGCTTAAGTTTGAACATATGCTCACAAAGATTTGAAATTAAACTTCTTATGTGTTAAATAAAGATACGAAAGATATCTAATAGACACTCAAAGTTTAAAAATCAAGACAAGAAGAGACAACGCCAACGCTAAAAAAGAAACATTAACATAAATGATAACCAGATGTGATCTTAGATGTTTGAAAAGGGTATGCCCTCCTGCTCCACTAGTGATACCATTCATAAGTACAAATTCGGTGATGATAACTATGATAAGAGCACGGTCTTGCAGTTCTAACGATAAGAACATGTCCGTGACCATCTGTGAAGCAGATATTTCATAACTGTTTATCATCTCATTATGGTGTCCTTATTACAATTATGATACTTGATAAGTATTTACCATATCTAGGAATTAGCTACAACAATTAAATAACCCACTTAAGGAAATACATGTCTATGCTTTACTTTAGAGAAGGTATCCATAGTCAAAATATTGAAAAAGACGTGACGAATAGTGACATACCAAGAGGATCGCACATCCTTACTTTCTGTCAAAACTACATCCAGTTTTGAAATCAATCATTTCAAATTTCTTAATGTATAGATATATGCGACATCAAATAATTTATTCTTGATTTTGACTTTCGTGATTTAATTTAACACAGCTACAGTTTGTAGCACATAAATATAGCATTCTGATCTATTGACTTTCCTGTACAATAAAGTACTACAAATCGATGTCGACTTAAGTGATTCTGTCGTGTAAATCATTAATAACTTAAATCATAGAAATAACTTCGAATTCTCTTGTGAGATTTTACATTTTTATAATATACATTATAGAAATGTGAGTGAAAAGGTAGCTTCTAACCCTAAGGATGAGCCAGGAAGTAAGCTTGAGATAAGCAGACGACAAGTAGATGTTAAATCCGACATGGGCGGAAGAACGTTGTACTTCATATGTTTCTCTATATTGTATGCTTTCTTTTGAGCACAATTTCCTGTTTGAATGGTTTTACAGTATAAATTTTTGGGGCCCATTATATCTTAATGTTTGGTGTGTGCCAAATATCCTTGTTGAAGACCGCACTTTGACATATATGGTTTTTCTTTAACAAATTGTATCTTGGAGGGAAAGTTGTCTCACTGGCACTCACACCATATCTTTTATCTATATACTAGTACAATGTTAAAATGAATAAGTATAATGTGTGTTTTTAATTTAGTTCTATAAATATCTTGTTTATGCTGATGATCTGTCTGTCTGGTATCGAATTACGGTCTTAAATTGACAAATAAAAAGCAAAGAAAACGCGAAATTGTCCGCACCGGCTTCCTTTGTAATGGTATCAATAGGTTTTTTTTCATAACCATCACTTTCCGTGATCAAACAAGATTAAAATGATGTAATATGAGTATGATTATATCTCTTCCTCTTGTTGTAATAGTCTGATGGTTTTACCCGTGTTGTATTTGAATAGATTCCGTAATATTAATCTCTTACTTTTAAATCGTTAACTTTTTCTTTAAAAATTGAAAAATCTTTATTTGAATAAATGTCTTAAATAGATTGATAGGCCAAATTTTAGTCAGCAGAAAGGTCAAATGCATAACCACGAATGGAAGGGGAAATGTGCATACATGCAGTAATCCTAAAAGTGAAATGTAAAATGCAATAAAACTATCAACATGAACTGAAGGAGACAATGCACTTCCTCAAAATCAACGTTTTGTGTGCGCAAAATATGATTGATTTCGATTTAATCTGATGTTTGTTTATCCTCGCCATTTACCCAGTGAACGTACTTTTATTTCATTTCAATAGCTATTTCTGTTCGGATGATATTCTGTCCTATCGCCGTGTACGTAATTTTATTTTATCTCAATAGCTATTTCTGTTCGTATGCCATGTAATTAGTCATGTTAAACTAATGTTGTGCAATGTATTCTTTTGACACAAAATAATATGAGGACTAAAAGACAACTATAAAGAGAATACAAATAGCAACCGAACTTGGAACATTTCTCCTTTTTATTTTTCTGTTTTGTTTTCCTATACTATTTGTTATTTTTGAAAGGCCATAATCAAAAGAACCATGATCGTCCAAGTAACCCAACAAATAACGCAAATCACAATTAAATCACAATTAAATTCCGATAATGACAATAACTTGAAGGCAATTCATAAATACTCTTCTTTCATAGCGACCATTGTAAAATATAAGGATTAGTTCTCGCCGCGATTTGGCTTTTTTGTGCTGAGGAGACATTAAACAAACACAAATCAATCAATCAATATTTCATATCATTGTGAAATATATTCATCCTACCCGTTCTCAGTTTAAGCATTTGCAATTGTAACCATGTTTTGTCTGTCCTCTTATATACTAATGTTTCAATCAATTAAGATCCCATTTAACTGTATCCCGCGTTATTTGGTTCTAAAATAAAAATCAATTCTATTTGTGCAGTATCCGTGTTAAACGTCATAATGTTTATTATCATCAAGATAAAGGTCCAAAAAACTTTAAATCAAAGACCGTATTTCACAAATAAATGGCTAAAATTGTCAACATTCATCATTAACATTTGTCTAATGCATTATAATGACGAGAATCAATGAACTTTACATTTAATTTCGATCTATACAATGAATTTAGTGGTTACTAATAGAATTCTTCTTTATTCGAAATTAATTCTTCACAAAGCAAACTTTTCAGTGAAATTCTTTTACCGGGCCTCTTTTTAGGGATAATATCGATGGAATGGGTGCTAGGTAGCTTCCAGTCGATACTGGTTCACGCAATTAGCGATCGATAGTTCCGCCTTTACCTGAAGCTAGTGATTACAACGCATTCAATAGTGCCAAGAGAGAGAGAGGAATATATTTCATTTAATTTTACGAAACAAATATGAACAATCAAACAATTTATTTTTATTGGATTTCTTTAATATTTTCCATTTTGTGTTTTCTTTCTAAAGGTGAGTTTTTGATTAAATTCATTAAGGATATTATTTCAGTATTTAAGTATAAAATGTTATAATCACAATTGTTATTAAATGTGTAATATACCTCGGCATCAACATGATTATTTATTTATCTTTGTAAATATCTCTAATCATAAATTCAGTTATAATTTGAAACTAAGGTCCCAACTCCCTAAAGCAATTTCAAAAGCTGACCTTATGTTGATTGTCCATTCTCCTAAGGTCACCTTTAGTCATTTAAGTTCTTTACCCCTCTTTTTTAACGTTTTACCCGTACTTAAGATCTTCGGACGCACAAAGTTTACAATTATTATTTCCATTTTCAAGAACATCTTGTTCGTAATGACGAAAACGTTATCAGCAATACTGCACATTACCCTAAGGTCACTTCAACGTAAAGGGAGTGTAACGTTTGTCATTATATCATTTACAAATGACTGCATGATAAAATAAGATTACAAGTTGTCTGCCTCACCGGATTTAGTACCAATAAAGAAGATACTTTATTTGATACGGTATATTATGGTATTGTTATACATGTTATACATAATAAAAATACTGAAAAAAAATTCAAACTATTATGGTGTTATAAGAATTGAACAAAACATTCTTCAATAATACATTTTTTGTGAAGATTCAATTTTGTTGTATTGTTTTAAATCTGAAGACGAATTGTTCATTAAAGCACTTCATGATATCAACGTTTATAATTGCAATATGTTCAATTAAAAGACTATAAACAAAAATCCTATTGCCAATACTTTTTGGGTTTCTGTGAATAATCTGATGCACATATCTAAATACATTGAGATATTCCGGAGTCATTTGAAAAATACTTTAAAACTACAATTGCTTTATTATAAACAAAATAATCTAGAATGGGTATTCATCACAGCTTTCAAAAAATTATGGTTGACCACCACACATAATGTGTATCCTGTTTTTACAATTTTTTCAAGATTGGGGCATTTCAAAGCTTTAACATATGCCACATGACCTTAAAATAAAGCCGTATATTGACCGCTTGATATCTTTTGTGTGTTTATTGAGTTTTAGATTGCCTTTGCATTGACACCAAATATTAATATTGTATTTCAGCATTACGAAAATTTTGTATTTTTTTCTATTGTTCGATTGACCGCGAGAAATAAATTCTTCAATTGTCTGAAAATTGTACTAATTAAATGTCAGTCATTGGCCGTTTGTACATTTGTATACCTGAGGTAATCAGAAGCACTAACATAAAGTTACGTATTGATAAAGTTACGTATTGATCAAGAAAATGTCAAAGTTTATGTTAATGGTATTTTAATTTTAATCTAAGATGAACATTTCCGTTTAACTTGAATTCAGAAAACTGTTTATAATTGTGTTTTTTGTACAACATATATATTTTTAAAAAATATTTTAAAATTGAAACACGATGATGACTGCTGTACCCATATTTTGACTATTTTATTTATTATGTCTGTTTAGTTCACGCATTACTGTAAGTATAACGGAGTTTTATGAGACTGTCATACAAAGTGAGAGGTTTAGCGCTATAAAACCAGATGTAATCCACCATTTTCTACATTTGGAAATGCCTCTATCAAGTCAGGAATATGTCATTTATTGTCCATTCGTTTTGATGTGGGGTTTTTTCAATGGAATTTTGCCATGATTAGGGACTTTCCAATTTGATTTTCCTTTGAGTTCAGTATTTTTGTGATTTTACTTTTTGATACAGACAACAAAGAAGAATATATTTATAGCAAAGTATGTTTTATAGGCTTGACATCGTAAGAATATGCTTTATAGCAAAGAATGTTTTATAGGTCTGACAAATTTAAAATATACTTTATAACAAATTATGTTGTATATGCCTGACATCGTAAGAATAAACTTTACAAAAAAAGTATGCTTTATATGCCTGACATCGTTGAACTATTGCTTGCAATTGCTTCGTACAGTTAAAAAAAAACAACAACAAAAAACCCAGAAAGAACCTATAGAAAATCGAACCCGTATGGAAAATCGAGTACACATTAGCGTTGATAAAAACGTAAAATCAACTTGTTCCGCAGGAACATTAGAGAAAAACAACAAAGCCAATGCATATGACTAGTACTTTTTCATAGCAGATTGAAAAAGCAGTAAAACTAAAGATTATTGTGCTTTCCATTTTAATTAATTCTACCCAACACGACAGTTTTTTGTCAATCAATGACATTACCATAAAACAAAGCATCTGCATTACGCAAATAGAGCTTTAAATGCTGACATATTTCTTTTGTATTGTGGGCTAGTCATTCCGATAAAAATTACATGCATTCAAAGCAAAAACAACGTATGGTCCAACCTCAAGTTGAATAAAAGTCTATTCGTCGAGAATTACAAATGCTGTAAACTTTTCACCTCTAGTTTGAATTAAACTTAACTCGCTGGGAATTACCATAGCTGTCAGTAAACTTTATAAATTTCTTTGTATAGTCGTCGCTTCACTTTTTCAAAGATATAATCATACATTCACTTATAAAGAATATATATTCTTGTTTTATGAATGATCCGTTTATTTGCAATAATAGATTTAAAAAAAAACATGTTTAAAAAATAAGTTATTGCAAAGTATCTGTGCAGCAAGTAATGATAGAAAATCAGTATAATGCACATCAAATGAGATCGATTATAAAATCCATTTGCACTTTATTGTAGAAAACAGTTTGCCAAAAAAAAAAAGCCTGCAAAGTTAACAAAGTACAGCAAGTGGGAGCTAAACTACTAATCATAATAATAATTAAAAAAAATGCAATTATTTCTAATATATTTCAATTGATATCTTTTAAAAAGGTTGTACAATAAGAGAACTATATTCATGGTAACACTTACTGCAATATGCTTTCGGCATTCATATATATATTTAACCAAGAAATATTTGACCGTCCACGGTTTTCTTTTGCATCTAGCATAATTTTGCACTGTTTAAAAGATGAGACGAACTTTTTTATTTTTTTTTTTATATAAGGAAGGTGTTTTTTTATATTGTGTACGACTCTTTTTATCATTTTAAATCTGCTACATTGTGTTTTTACCATATAAAGACATAAAAATCAGGATACATTAAATTGAATACTATATCCTCTTTAGAACTAGTTTTGTGATTGTCCAATTAGGTATGGCAAACTTTAACCAGACCAGTAAAACAAACAGCAAAAAGAAAGGAAGTCTCAAATCAAATTGTTCGCAGTAAATGAGAGAGAAAAAAAGACATTATCTTCCGAAATAGATAATTATCCTTTTTAATACTCGGATATCAGTCGATATCAGTTAACATTGGCATTGATTTATTGTGACATGGAATGAGCCTTGTCACCACATTTATAAATACCCTGAACAACATATACGAAAGGACGTTTACGCTATTTTTACCGAGAACACCTTTGGACATTTGCGCTCCAAAAGTTATGGATATTTACGCATGGATATTTACACTCTTTGCCTTTGCCTATTCACATGAAGCATTAATCATGTTTACCAAAGTCAAGCAAAGGTGGTTACACATACTTTAAAACATCTCTCATAAAAAAAACATAAAACAAGAAAAATGTTATTCAGGTAAACGATATAGAAAGCGAAATTTGTATTGACGGAACATTCAAATTTTGACGCTAAGTTCTCCAAGCATCTTCTTACATCTTCTCTTTGTCTTTTGCATTGCATGGAAAGTCCAAGAAACTATACCATCACAGTTTATTTAGACCTTTAAAATGTGCGAAGACCGAAATTAGATTTTTAAACCACCTAGTGGCGGATCCAGAAATTTACATAAGTGGGGGCCCGCTCCAGTCACGCTTCAACGATTCCCTATATAATCAACCATTTTTTTTCCTAAAAAGGGGGGGGGCGGCGGGCCCCTTGCCACCCCCCTAAATCCGCCTCTACCACCTGCTGTTCATGTTGAATTTCATCAAAGAATCATGATTGTTATAAGTGGTCATAAGTACGCTTCCTTGAAGTGGGGGTAGGTTTTTTTTGAAACAAACTGTAAATACATATAAAATATATGAATGTGTTAATTTTTTTTTTTACATACCATCAATTTAAACTTTCAACCATGGTAACCCATATGCTATGTTTCGCTTGATAAAGCTTAAATGTCTAATATTGAAAGGGTCAGTGTCATTTTTTGAAAGCGCACATTTTTATTAAAAATGATCTAATGTATATCTATAGTCGAGCAGGATTTTCGGAGCAGTTGAGATCATCATTTTTAGTGTGGTCTATGTTGTTTAGCTTTAAGTTTTCCATACTTTGATTCGTTGGGTTTATTTTTGTTGTTTGCCAAGGTGTTGTGAGTTTTTCTAAGACTTATTAGTTTTCAGTGTCCTCTTGGTATCTTCTGCATCATTTATAGGTTTTTTTCTCGTCTGCGATGAAATTTGAAAAAAGCTAGACATAGAATTACAATCTGGATCAGTGACTAAGGTTGAGTTTTCGTGGTCAAGTTGGTTTCTCATATACTATAAGCAATGGGTTTATTTATGTATTTGTGCCTAGACGCTTATTACCAAACTATTGTTTAAATTTATACGCCTGTCAAAATTTTTGACACAGTTGTTTCTTATGATAGTCAAATGATCTGTATAGTTTTTGGTGAAAATAAGATTAAAACTTTTTGAGTTACGGCACTTTCTAACTAAAACAGGGGTGTGTTTTTTTTCACATGTCGCACCGTATCTCAAAAACGATTCTTGATTATGGCTTAAAACTTTAAACACTTCTTAGTTATATTAATCTTAATATCTGTATACTTTTTGGTGATGATTCAAATTTTTTTTTTAGTTATTGAGTATTTTAAAAAAGGGGGAGGAGTTTTTTACATGTCGTACCATATCTCAAAAACGATTTATGATCATTGCTTAAAACTTTACACATGTCTTTGTTATATTAATCTAAAGATCTGTATACTTTTTGGTGATGATTCAAAATTTCATTTTTGAGTTATTGAGTATTTTGTAAAAAAGGGGGAGTTTTTTTTTATATGTTGTGCCGTATCTCAAAAACAATTTTTGATTATTGCTTAAAACTTTACACACTTCTTTTTTATATTAATTTAAAGATCTGTATACTTTTTGGTGATGATTCAAACTTTATTTTGGAGTTATTGAGTATTTTGTATGGTTGTTTTTACATGTTGTGCCGTATCTCAAAAACAATTTATGATTATTGCTTAAAACTTTACACACTTCTTTGTTATATTAATCTAAAGATCTGTATACTTTTTGGTGATGATTCAAAACTTTATTTTGGAGATATTGAGTATTTTGTTAAACAGGTGAGGTTTCTTTTACATGTCGCGCCGTATCTCAAAAATAATATAGGGTTATTGCATGAATATTCCCCAATATTCATGCAATAACCCTTTTATTGTATAGCAATATAATATTTAAAAGTAAAAAATGGTTTAAAATAAGATTTTGTCGTTGATGACGTCATGAATATTGAAGATTTATTGCACTAGTGCAATATTAGAATAAATTACACGCTAACTTTTGGTTACGTTCTGTGGGAAATATTATATGCTATACAATAATTTATGATTATTGCTTAAAACTTTACACACTTCTTTGTTATATTAATCTAAAGATCTGTATACTTTTTGGTTTTGATTCAAAATTTTATTTTAGTGATATTTAGTTAGTTTTTAAAAAAAAACAGGGTTGGGGGTTTCACATGTCCCGCCGTGTCTCAAAAACAATATATGGTTATTGCTTAAAACTTTCTCAGAAACTATTAATGATTATTGCATAAAACTTCCACACAAGATGTCGGGCGTATCATGCGCTCATGGCGCAGCTGTTTATTTTTACTGTTTTCTGCACTATTGGAGTTATTCTACAGGATGCAAATATTATATAGACCTATAGTGGTTGATTTCTGTGTCATTTTTGTCTCTTGTGGTGAGTTGTCTTATTGGGCATCACCATACCACATTTCCTTTTTGAAGTATTAAAGTTTAAAATTAAGATAGTAATTTCAGTGCAATAATTGTATATTTTTTTTTTTAATGTTGATTCTTATATGAGAATAATGAAAACATGATCATTTATATAATCCAAAAATTGCAAATAAACTTTTATACTAAATATGTAGATTTTGAAATCAACTTAGCTTAATTATATATTTTTCTATTCCATTTGATGAATACACAATACGTGTGGATCGTACAGTTAAAAAGTATTTGACGCAGACTATTTAGCGCCTACTTATCCAATTTTACTTTTTTTTTAATTCAAAAGGAGAATTGCCTGTTTTTCTTGGACATCTCTGTGTGATTTTTGATGGTCTCTTTGGAATTTTCTGACTCTTTTGTATATATATATACGTAAATACATCATTGATTTCGAATAAAGTTAATCGTAGCTGTAAACAAAGATATTTTACACTACATTAATATTACTAGTTTTATTCCATAAATATAATAAAATTATTTTTACTCAATATTTGCATAATAAAACCACATTGATTGGTGTGACAAGGTAACCATATGGGCATTTGAATAATCATTATATATTTCAATAGGTCAAATAATATTTTTTCTGAAAAATAAAAATAATGTAAAACTAGATTTTCCCCTGTTATTTGACTTAATTATGTTACAAATATTCGGGTATCTTGTCTGTTGACATGCATAATTGTTTTGGCTGGTTGCCGGATCGAAGCTTCCGTCACACTTTCGTTTATTCATGTGAACAGTTGTCCCAGTTTAATTTATTATAACATAATAATTAAATTGAGAATGGAAACAGGGAATGAGTCAAAGAGACAACAACCCGATAGAAAAGTAGAAAAAAGCACAAGACCACTAATGGGTCATCAACGCAGCGAGGAAATCTTGCACCCGAGGTTAGACCAAGTGGCCCCTCAACAAAAATATATAAACTGTAAAGATTTAATTTTTATTAGGTCTTGAGTTAGAACCAAAGTTTACCCATAGCTCCATAGATGTGGTTCGTGTTTCTCAGTCCTTATTGTTCGTTTTAATGTTGTTGTTTTTTGTTGTTCTTTTTAAAGTTGCGATAATTGTCAAATAACTTGCTCGATACATGCAAGGATCATATTTAGTTTTGACAAATATCATCAACACAACAATTTAGACATATCCCTAGTTCACGCCCTTCCTAAAAAATCACTTCTTATTGGCTACGATAACTTCAAACAATAACGGTTATTGTAGTTGACTGATATCACTTCCTGTTTGGGTAATAATTTGAATTGTTCAAACGATTAGCTGAATGATAGACCTATCTGAAAACATCTTTTCTTAAACATCACTGTCCGTAAATTGTCTCGTCTATTCTCAAAGGACAAGTTCATTATCTGTGTTTCGATTTTGTTTTTCCACTCTTTTGTGGACAACTTTGTTTTTTCTAGTTATTGGGTCTGTTTTCCTCTAATGAATGAGTAACACGCATAATTGGTAACAATCAGTTTCACTTTGAAACAACCATTTATGTCGTAGGCTAAATCAAACCAGTTTTATGGACACCCTTTACTTATTCTGATGTAAAAATCTATTAGGTGAAAAGTCAGCATCAAAATGGATCTTCACCGTTATATGAACATGCTGGTTATATACTATAATAATAGACTCAACCGTTTTTCGTATTTTTCCAAAAGTAAATTATTTGTTCAGTTTTAAAGTAGAGTGCTTCACGTGAAATTTCAAGGTAGTACAAATAAACGACTATAACAGAAGTTGACTTTCAACAAGCATCAATTAGAATTGCTATCACTTTTAATGTTTAATAATTTTAATGACTTGAATGTGTTTTGTCCGCCATTTCACTAAAAGGACACCAGTATCGTGCGACGTTGAAGTATTCCATTTCTGTCATTTGCCGTATCAGTATGTTGTGTAACGCAGTAAATCAAATGTGATTGTAATCAAAATGGATGAATTGAATCAATTATGACACTGCGTAATTTCATTAATTGATTGAAAGACCTTATACATGTATGATCTTTGAAAATTCTATCGTGATTCTACAATTACAATTTGAATTTAATTTGGGATGATTGGCAATTCCGAAGTGTGTTTCGTAATTTGACACAAAACGTAAATTATTTATTCTCAAACACAATTTTCTGATGGCCTTTTAAGCATAAACAATGTATTCTGAAACAAAATGCACATTAGACTTTAATTTGTTTTTAGTGTAGCATTTGTAAAGAGCAAACACACACAGACTATGATATATTGTCTGAAAATTGATAGGGAAGTGGAAAACAGAATACGTTTTCTATTGAAAATGAATTGTTTCATTTCTACTTAGAACACGTCCTGTGGTCTTTGTATGTTTAATTGGTCCTGCTTAGGTTATGTATGATTTTATTGACCTTTCTATGGCTAGGGTCTGGTCTGGTTAAAATGGTTGGCCTTCGCATGAGTCTGATTTTATTTGTTTGATTTTTAAGTCTGGTCTCAATAGTTCTGCTTGGGTTTAATGTATTCTGATTGCTGTACGTTTGTTTTATCTACATACTTTTTTGCAAGAGGTATAGAGAGAGGGTTGAGATATCACAAAACATAACCCCGACGCATTTTCTGCCTGTCATACTTCAGGAGCCTCTGGCCTTTGCTAGTCTTGTTAGTTTTTTAACATGTTTATTTACATGTTTAGTTTAGTATGACGCCCATTTTTACTGAACTAGTACACATTTTTGTTAAGGGACAAGGAAAAACCCGTTTCCGGGTTTGTTGCAGATCTATTGTGATCTCCGGTTGATGTATGCTCTAAGGCCGGGTTGCTGGCTCTTTGACACATTCCACATTTCCATTCTCAATTTTATTTTCATTGTATTGGTCTTTTAATTTGGTTCTATTGAAATATCCTATGCTGTTTATTTGGTGACCGAACCTGATACGACCTTGAATTGACAAGTACTAAATTTTGTCATAGATGTTGTTTTTCTAAAAATTTTATATCCTTACATCGTATACGTGTTACGTGTGAATTTCATGAAATAATTCGTACCCAATTGATATTAATGATGAAAGAATCCAGAAAATACTATAATAGTCACAAATGCAATGCAAGACGAAAAAAAGCGGTACATTTATTTCATTGTTACTTATTTCGAGTTTATTTTTTTTTAAATATTATATTTTTTTAGTATTGTTCTTGGACTCTTAATGTTAAACTGTTATATGAAGACTACGGTACATCGTCATGACATTAGCATAATAATAAACATTTTTGCATTACAAAACACCTGCAACAAGTTTTCTTTTACACCCCCTTTTTACCTATACAAATAGTAAGACGAAAATCACAAACACAGGCAATGCATAAATGGAAGTTAAAAGACATAGAATATAAATGAAGGAACAAAAAAAAAAGAATAAATAACGGCGGGTCCATGTCGTTGTTTTTGAGGTGTTACAAATTGGATATTTGACAGGAAATAGTTTTCTCTAGAATTCTGTTTCCCTCTAAAAACTATGAACAAATAACAAGGATTTTATAAGATTTTCAAAAATGGGTTTTAAAACCTTATGTTATGAAATTGTGAAAAAAATTATAAACGTGATAGCATGTCAAATATTTATTGGCACTACATGGATTGATCTAGTGAAACATAAGAGTATACATTATGGCTTTAACCAAATGTCAAAAAAATAATCAATCAAAAGATTAATTTTCTTTTGCACGAAAATGTCATTTAAAAATATTCTCATTGCCTTTAAAAACTGTTTCATCATTCTGTTGTCAAAATGTAACTAAATCAAATATGTTTGTTTAAAAGTTGACGTTCGGACAGTGCATGCATGTTTGTAAGAGTGTAAAGTTCTGTATTTACCTTATGATACATTCCGAGACGAAAACCTGGAATGTTTTTGAAATAAATAAGGACATAAACCTTAAAATAAGATTCTGACATATTTGTGAGATTTAATGTAATCGGATTGTGTGTTTGCCATTTGTTTTATTTAAAACATTGAGTCTTGGTTGTCCATGGTGAAGGTTATTTTGGAATTACGTATTGTTCGAACGAAAATGGTACACGTAAATTAGTTACATCATGCCGTTTCCATACTCATACAAATGTATTCTATAATTCTGAGATTAATGTTATCTTTTTATATATTTCAGGAGAAGTGCTTAAAAGACCTGTTGGAGTGAGGTAAGAAAGATCCATTCATTATCTAATAATCTATAGGGATATATTGTGATGCACTATGGGTATGTTTTCCATGTAGACTGAGAATTATCAAGGATAGGATCCAAAATGATATGAAAATTAAAACAAACCAGAAACTGTCTTTTACCAAAGGACTATCAATTAAGAACTCAATACACATAAGACAAAACTACAAACTAAAGTTCGTGCAATGGTCTCGAATAGAAACCTTAAAGTTATATGTTTTCTTTATGGGTAAACACACCTGGAAAGAAACCAAATTCAATAATGCAAAGTATGCAGCAAATGAGTGAATGCAAGGAAAAAGGCGTAATTTGAATTTTAAATTGAATGTGAAAAAGTCCATTCGTAGAAATATAAATAGGGAATATGGTAAATTATACAATATTGAAAGATGAGAATAGCCACCACTGTTAAGGGCATACGATACAGTTTTGATCCTGTATTAACAAGTTCGTGAAAATTTGCATATAGGCTATTTTTTACCTGATTAAATCAAATATGAAATAAAAAATATACCTTCATTTGCTACTTTTTGAGTAAAAATGAGGTCGAAATTTGGTATATTTGCTCAAAATTCAGATTTGTGGCCGTAATTTCTTTTTCGAAAGAAAGACATTACTTTTTTGTTATAAAAGATAATCACAAATTGTTTTTTGTTAAATAATCGGTAATTTCTGTATTTTATAAATATCCTAAAAAGTTATGCCTTTTTTATTCAGAAATAACTCATATTTATCAAATGTTCATGAATTGAGGAAAATACGTCATTTTTTGCTGCATGGTTATCAAAATTAAAAAAAATCCTCTATTTACAGTTTTATAAAATTGGGTCACATAATTTCCCTGCAAAATGAAACAAATTGCTGTTTTGAAAAATAGGGGTCCATGAACTCGTTTTCAAATTAAATCAGTTTGAATGATAAAAATCAGTCGAAAAATGCATCTTTTCCCGATATGTCTTAGTTTGACGTCGCGAAAAATAACATTTTACGTTAGCAACGTCATTACCTTCCCTGTAACTGTATCGTATGCCCTTAAGCTTTCGTCCGTTTTAGTCAGTAATCTGTCATTCATTTCGTTAAAAAGCTTGCTTTGGTTTCTTTTTGTATCACATTTTGTCATGACGAGGTCATGTATAGCTAGTCCTACTATACGGTATGGACTTTGCACATTGTTGAAGGTCGTACGGTGAAAGATTGGTGTTTATATCCTCGTACTTATACCACTAATGGAGTGTTGTCTAATTGGCAATTATTCCACATCTCCTTATAGTTATATCGCTGCTGAGGCCAATATAACAGTCATCCTGGCTTATATAACGGCTCCCGAACTCCAATAAAAAATAAGTATTTAAACATTCATTGATTCTATTTGCATACCTCTTTGGCCACCATATTGAATGAAGGGTTGACTTGGTCGTGATTGTTATTGACTATCTATAACTATTCCCTTACGTACAAAACATGACAGAGTAGGCCTTTAGAAACAGATACGGAAAGGTTTAGAATTGCACTTATTCCAGTTATAAAATTAAAATGGTTTTGCATAAAAGATTTAAGTAATGTTAAATATTTACACTAACACAGTTATATCAGAATAAGATCAAAATGAACACACTGATCACATTTTAGGTTCGTGTTGTTTATTCTTTAGTTTTCTATGTTGTGTCATGTGTACTATTGTTTTTCTGTTTGTCTTTTTCATTTTTAGCCATGGCGTTGTCAGTTTGTTTTAGATTTACGAGTTTGACTGTCCCTTTGGTGTCTTTCGTCCCTCTTTTAGTACATTTCAAAGTTGTATAATTTTTAGTTAGCTCTAACAATACGATTTATATTTTGATTTGATTGCACCGTATGAAAAGGAAACTTCCAAGTTCTACTTAAAGGTGAAGTAATGAAATGTTTTAGGCCATATATTTTTCTGTGTATTAAAAAAAAAAGAAAATTACGTATTTAAATTATGGAAAAGGGGTGGGGGGTGCAACTTAACTACATAACATTTTTATAGTTTCATAGTTTCTTTCTTGTCAGAGAAACGTGTTGTGATAGTTTATATTTGTTTGTCTCACCTTATTTTCTTTTCTTTAAGATTATACAATATGCACAAAAAACAACCTCGTTAAATTTCTAATGTTATAGTTCGTCTACGCTCTTTCAGTCAAAATAAATTAAAGTGTTTTAAAAATTGATTCTCTTACACTTTAAACTCTGTTGAAAGTCAAGACAAAGTCAAAGATCAGAAAAGGAATAATCAAAATATAACTTAATGTTTTATGTATTTTACTTAACTGAATAAATTCTTAACTCAAATATTTGAACAAACATTTGTAAATAGTAAATGAAAATGTTTTTGTTTAATATAGGACATTAAGAACACTTTTATCTATGGTTCTTAAAACTAGAACATATGGTTACAAGAGCCAAATTACTTGTTTTCATTTTACCAGCAAATTTTACCCAGAATGTGGTCTGATTGGATGATACTGGGTTCAATCGAAAGTATTTAGTTTAAAAATCCAGAAAATAAAATTCATATTTTACAAAGCGAAAATATATATTCTTTTTATGCACGTAGGAGCATAATAAAATACCTTTACCAATAAGCATAGAAATAAATGTTGTTGTTATGCCCCATGTACGATAGTAGAGGGGCATTATGTTTTCTGGTCTTTGCGTCCGTTCGTCCGTCTGTTCGTCCGTCTGTCCCGCTTCAGGTTAAAGTTTTTGGTCAAGGTAGTTTTTGATGAAGTTGAAGTTTAATCGACTTCAGACTTGGTACACATGTTCCCTATGATATGATCTTTCTAATTTTAATTGCCAAAATAGAAATTTTACCCCAGTTGCACGGTCCACTGAACATAGAAAATGATAGTGTGAGTGGGGCATTCGTGTACTGAGGACACATTCTTGTTTTTAACTGCATTCCTAAGTTTGCTGCATGACCATATTTATTTTTCGAACTATTAAATACAAAGCGGCAGACCTTTCTGGTAGCAGGAATAGCTAACCATTTTTTAGTTTATGTATTCTTCGAAGAATAAGATATGGAGCACCACTTGTACCCTATGGAAGACGCATTACGAATAAATGCGCTCCTGTAACTATATGTGTATAAATAACAAGATATCAAAAGCGGAATAAATATGAAATATATATTATTCACTTCCTTGTCGTTTCTGTGTTTTAGTTTAATACTTGAGATCGGTTGCAATCAATCAACATATCCTTTTACTTATATCGCTGCTGAGGCCATTAGCACACTCATCAAGGCTTATGTAAAGAAAGTACACCACTAATTCATGGTCCCATTGCTTTTTATGTTAAATTCCTCCATTTCTAGCAGACACACCTCTTCATTTGAAGTTCAAATAAAGTGGCAATCATTGCATGTCAAAGCACTTTATAGTATCTTGTACTGAACAAAAACATCACTTTAATGGCATCGAAGAAAGAACTGGTTTCCGGAACTTCGGATGTACCAAATCAGGTACTTCAGATCTGACAAACAGACAAAATGTACCCTCTTTTTTAAATTTGGTGCACTTTTTTTAATATTTAAAATTAAAAGTCCAAAAGTGTTCTACAAGGATCACCAGTCCTTCAGCTTTCATTTGATGCCCAAAATACCTAAACTTCCTACATATTTTGAAAGTAACACTAACATCCTACATATTTTGAAAGTAACACTCATGCGCAGGTATTATTTTGTGTTAAATATATACTTCTTTCTTGTATGCGCTTTTTGGCCGGGCCGGAATTAGTGGTGTTACATCTAAAAGCTACCAAATTCCAATAACAGATAAGTCTCTATGAATTCATTGATTATATTTGCCATTGCCTTGGCCAACATATTGAATGACGGCTGGACATGATCATGATTGTTATTGAATAGCATTCATTCATATAGCAATTCCTTTACGTCTAAAACATGCATGAATGGGCCTTTAGAAACGGATACAAAAAGGTTAAGAATTGCTCTTATCACAGTTATAAAATTAAAATGCTTTTCCATAAAATATTTAAGTAATGTTTAATATTTACACTAAAACAGTTATATCAGAATGAGATCAAAACGAACACACTGATCAACTAAGAGTACATTTTACAGTATTTAGTTTTTAGTAAGCTGTAATAATACAATTTACATTTGGATTTGCTTGCACCGTATAAAAAAATTTCAAGTTTATTAAAAGATAATAATCTGTATTTTGTTTAGGCCAGATATTTTTTTGTGTATGTAAAAAAGGAAAACTACGTATGTAAGTTAGGGGTGCAGCTTAACTACAGAACAATCTTATGATTTTATTGGGTTCTTTCATATCAGAGAAAAAGTTTGTTTGGTCTCACCTTATTTCCCCCTTTTTTTTTAGATTATGCAACATGCACACAACAAAAATATCGTAAAATTTCAAATGCTTTAATTTGTCTACACTTTTTCCGTCTAAAACATTTAAAGAGTCTTAAGAATTGATTCTGTTACACTTTACTCTCTTTTGAAAGTCAAGACAAAGTCAAAGACCAGAAAAAGGAATAATCAAAATATAACTTAACGTTTTATGTATTTTACTTAACTGAATAAATAATTAACTCAAATATTTGAACAAACATTTGTAAATAGTAAATGAAAATGTTCTTGTTTAATATAGGACATTAAGAACACTTTTACTTATGGTTCTTATAGCTATAACATATAGTTACATTAGCCAAATAAAGGCAACAGTAGTATACCGCTGTTTAAAACTCATTAATCCATGGACAAAAAACAAAATTAGGGTAACAAACTAAAACCGAGGGAAACGCATTAAATATAAGAGGAGAACAACGACACAACACCGAAACGCAACACACACAGAAACGGACCAAGCATCAGACAAAATCCCACGAGAATAACACATATAACATCTAAACCAAATACATGAATTTGGGATAAACAAGTACCGTGCCACGTCTTATCTTAATATCTCAAAAATAAGAGAAAACAAACGACACAACATTAAAATGCAACACACACAGAAACGAACAATAATATAACAATGGCAATCTTCCTGACTTGGTACAAATTACTTGTTCACATTTTACCAGCAAATCTTTACTTATAATACAATCTTTGTGTCCTCTGATTGGATGATACAGGGTTGGAACTACTTCCAATCGAAACTTTTTAGTTTAAAAATCCAGTAAATAAAATTCATATTTTACAAAGCGTAAATATATATTCTTTTTATGCACGTGGGAGCCATAACAAAATATCTTTACCAATTAGCATAGAAATAATGTTTTTTTTCAACTGCATTCCTAGCTATACCGCATGACCATAATTATTTTTCGGACTATTGTTTACGAAGCGTCAGACCTTTCTGGTAACAGGAATAGCTCTACCAATTTTCTAGTTTTTGTATACTTCGAGAAATGCCATATGGAGCACCACTTGTACCCTATGGAAGATGCATTAGAAATAATTGTGCTCCTGTAACTATATGTGTATGAACAACAAGATATCAAAAGCTGAATAAAAATTAAAAATATATATTATTCCCTTCCTGGTCGTTTATTTGTGTTCAATATTTTAGATCGATTGCAATAGATGAAATTTAACAAATTCACAATGGACAGATATATTCAAGAGAGATATTTTTTGCAAATATCCGTTCCCGTGAACATTATAGATCTGTTTAAGTAAACCAAATACCAATAACTATAGTTAATTAAAAAAAAAATCTTTTGAAATTTCATAATATTAGTCTTTCGGTTTCAAGAGATTAAAAAAATGGTTAATTTATTATAACGCATGAATGAACAAGCGACTCAGTGAAGGGTAGAAAGGTTTGTAGTTTATCCTCCCAATACTTGTTTGTAGTCTGCTATTTTTTGTGATATAAGAACGAGAAAGTATTACTAATTTATTCCGTTTCAATTGGTATACCGCTATGACAATCTTTTTTAAGAATTTAAGCAAAAATATTCAATGAGTTTCCAAAAATACCACGACAGAGATAGTTAGAAGGGCTAATCTTTTTCATTTAACCTGGGGATGATGAAATATAAACCAAAATGACATGATAAAAGAAAATGCAGGAACAGATACACTTACTATTAACCAATCAAATTCCAAGATTCTTAACTAAGGTGTAATTGACACACATGAGAATCTCTTGTCAGATAGAAGAAGAGGATAATAAGTACCATTTGTAGAAAGTTGTCAAAAGTACATATTTATCAACGATTCAATTTTCTAAAGATGCTCAAGTGAACATTATAACAAAGTAAATTCTTAAATAAATCGAGTGAGACCAACTATATAAGTCCAAACGATAAATGAATTAGACCAATTTTAACCTTTATTGATATGGCAGTAATAATTCATTTACATAAAGTTAAGCAGACAATTCATGTTATTTATACATTTGAATAAAATTCTTAGTTTTAAACTTTAAATAGTTCTCTGCAAGAGACCATATCCATCAGATTACATATGAAACTTAAAGTGAATTGGTGTTAACTATTATACTAAGTATACACTTAATCTTTTATTTTGGGAAATGTGGATCGGAAGTAAAACAAATCCCTTAAAATTGGAACAGTTATTTAAAATGGTAAGGTTTTCACAAGTGGTCCCCAATATGACAGAAAAATCATTATTATCGATTCAGTTTTAATTTATATCTTACAAAGAAAAAGACAAACAAAAACAGATCACAGGCACTGTTTACGTAATTCTTTGAAATATTCAAAGGAATTTATTTTTGCATTTTACATTTATAAATTTGGTTATTTAAATAATATTTACGTTTAAGTATACTTGCATAGTCTGAATTCAGTCTTGTTTGGTAGATAAAGGATTGTTCGATTACTTAATAAAAATCCATAATTGGTTTAAATACTGAAGTTCGTATTGCATCATAATCATCAAATACATGTAAAAATGTCTCCCCACTCTTCAGGTAAACCTATTTGTTTTTTTAATCATTTTACAAAGACTATTCAGGAAAATGATCGGGACATTTAAATGGTGCTTATCTCAAATTGTCAATGCAATGTGTTACAGTGCAGGCATTGAAACTTGCAGATATTTAGATGATACGTTCTCTGTAAAAAAAAAAATATTGTTCTTGATCTATATGAGCGACATCAATTTCTCCTTACAATAGATTAGTCACTGATATACTTTTATGAGACTTTCAAATAAGAATGATGATGGTATTTTCTCTAAAAGAGGGACGAAAGACACCAAAGGGACAGTCAAACTCGTAAATCTAAAACAAACTGACAACGCCATGGCTAAAAATGAAAAAGACAAACAGAAAAACAATAGTACACATGACACAACATAGAAAACTAAAGAATAAACAACACGAACCCCACCAAAAACTAGGGGTGATCTCAGGTGCTCCGGAAGGGTAAGCAGATCCTGCTCCACATGCGGCACCCGTCGTGTTGCTTATGTGATTACAAATCCGGTAAATAGTCTAATTCGGTAGGTCAAATTCATGAAAGGGAAGGGGATTGTAGTTACGACGTAAGGAACATATCCGATATCATTTGTGAATGTATTTTTGGTGTATCCCTCTGATGAGTTAAGCCTTTTCAACTAATTTTTATGGTTCGATCTTATGTTGTACTGTTAAACAACTGTTCCATGTTGACAGGAAAGTTGGGATCTCGCTGACATGTTTAACATCGCCACATTATTTATGTATGTGCTTGCCTCAAGTCAGGAGCCTGTAATTCAGGTGTTGTTGTTTGTTGCTGTGTTACAAACTCGTTTTTCGTTCATCTATTCGTAGATTAGTTAGGCTGTTAGTTATTCTCGTTTGAACATTTTACATTTGCCATTTCGGGCTCTTTTATAGCTGACTATTCGATATTGGCTCTGCTTATTATTGAAGGCCGTACGATTACCCATAGTTGTTAATTTCTGTGATCTTTTGTCTGTTGTGAAGAGTTGTCTCATTGTCAATCACTCCATATCTTCTTTTATATATGCATATCAACATTTTTAGACAAATGATAAAATGGTTCTACCTATGCTATTAAATTTCTTTCTTTAATAGGTATATTCAATACTTTGCCTTTTTTCTTTGCTATCAAGATTATAGGTTAACATATTGTATTGACACTGTACCTGTCTATCGATAAACACTGCATGTTACGATTGGACCTGTTTGGTTATTTGTGTCTTTTGGTCGATGCCCATGTCGCCAAATACGTCACATCACCTGTCATGTACACTAATGTTAACTGAAAGTGTAATTTCAAACTATTTCATTATTTGTCAAAACACGATTCTTGGTATTCATTCGTACTGAATGCGGTAAATTTAGCGAAAATCAACAGTTCAATTCGCATTTAACAAGATTTTCGAAAGACTGATTGTTGGAAGGAACGCAATAAACTTGTTTAACACTCGCTACATAGGACTCTCTTTCACGTCACGAACGTTTCAATGCAATATATTTGTCTCGCATCATTACTTTTAAAAAATAAAATGTTTAAATCACTAGTTAACGTGAATGTTACAAAGAATATAAAATATTCCATCAACTTTCAATTTAACATTTTCCGGCACTGATTTTTCCGATTGTTTTTTTTATGAATGTCAGTTGAAAGAATTGTTTGATGTTATCAATATAATTGTGTATTGAATCGTTTTGCTTTGACATGCAGTGTGTTTCAAATGATTCATGATAATGTTATACAATATTATTTATTTCCATTTAAAGCATTAGTAAAACATGAATTCAAGGTAAAGCAAAAGTCATTAAATGATAAAGTTATCTCGTTTGAAAAAATATATTATGGGTTATCAACAATTGTCAAATGAATACGGACAGTTGATGACGCATGAATTAAAAGTCAGTACTGTATTCCTTTTTTCAAAGGTACCGTAAGGGTTGTCTTATATTTGATGTACACCTATACATTCCCAATGAAACACATGAACTTGTGAAATCCCTGTCCGTCCAATTGGTTTTTTTAGCAATCACATAAATGAAGGAAACAGTAGAATACCGCTGTTCGAAAGGCATAAATCGATCGAGAGAAAAATGAATCGTGATACAAACTAAAACCGAAGGAAACACTATAAGAGGAAACCAACGAAACAACAGAACACTGAAGTGCAAAAAAACCCAAACGACAATGCAACATATAACATACCCTTTCTTAATACCACAATGAAACCCTGATATGAACAGGCATTACATCAACACTCTTTAACTTTGTAGTCTTTTTCGTCGATTTCCCCTTTTTTTAATGTCGTTTTACTACTAAATATGACTTTGTTATTCGTTATTTTACCATTAGAAATGACCTGTTATTATTGTTGGCATTGTCTTGTCTTTTGTCATTCTACTATTGGCTATTGTGTTGTCATTGGTCATTTAATTATTTGTCATTGTCTTGTTTTTTGTCATTTTATTATTGGCCATTGTCTTGTATTTCGTCATATTACTATTGGCCATGGTGTTGTCTTTCGTTATTTATTATTGACCATTGTGTTGTCTTTCGTCATATTACTATTGGCCATTGTGTTGTCTTTCGTTATTTATTATTGACCATTGTGTTGTCTTTCGTTATTTATTATTGACCATTGTGTTGTCTTTCGTCATATTACTGTTGACCATGGTGTTGTCTTTCGTTATTTACTATTGACCATTGTGTTGTATTTCGTCATATTACTATTGGCCATGGTGTTGTCTTTCGTTATTTATTATTGACCATTGTGTTGTCTTTCATCATATTGCTATTGGCCATTGTGTTGTATTTCGTCATATTACTATTGGCCATTGTGTTGTCTTTCGTCATATTGCTATTGGCCATTGTGTTGTATTTCGTTATTTATTATTGACCATTGTGTTGTCTTTCATCATATTGCTATTGGCCATTGTGTTGTCTTTCGTTATTTATTATTGACCATTGTGTTGTCTTTCATCATATTGCTATTGGCCATTGTGTTGTCTTTCGTTGTTTTACTATTGGCAATTTTTTGTCTTTCATCATTTCATTATTGGATATTGTGTTGTCTTGTAACTATTGACCATGATGTTGCATTCAGTCATTTATAATTGACAATTGCTTTGTATTTTGTCTTTTAACAATTGACAATGATGTTGCATTTCGTCATTTATTATTGGCAATTGCTTTGTCTTTTGTTTTTTAACTTTTGCCCATGATGTTGACTTTCGTAATTTTACTATATTGACCATGACATTGTCATTCGTTGCTTTGTCTTTTGTCTTTTAACTTTTGACCATGATGTTGACTTTCTTCATTTTACCGTTGGCTTGTATGTTGACTTTAGTCATTTTAATATTGACCATGATGCTAACTTTCGCCATTTAACTACTGGCAATAGTTTTGTCTTTTGTCATGTAACTACTGGTCATGATGTCGACATTCTTCATTTTACTATTTGCCAAGGTAATGTCTGTCGTCTTTAAATTATTGACCATGATATTGTCTTTCGTCGCTTTACTATTAGCAATGAAGTTATCTTTTGCCATTTTACTATTTGCATTAGTGTTGTGGGTCCTCAGTTCAAATTTTCGCGTCTAAAATAAAAATTGAAATCTCATACACGTACCATGTAAAAAAACATTTCTAACAAACTGAACATTTATATTTTCTATCAAAGGATGAACAGTTAACATATTTACTATGTCAACATCTGAGAAAAACTGCCAAATATCTATAGTAAGCTTTCAATAAGAGAACAAACGTTTTATATGAAAAATTTCGATAAAATAGATTCATTTTGTTCGTCGTATCATTTACATTAATGTTTAACGTGACTTATGTACCCAAAGGATTGTTTTTTTTCTAATTACTGTTTTTATATTTCATTGTATGATATGCTATTTTGTGAAAAAAAACACATGTCATTATGATAAATATTTTAGTTAAAAGAGTGGCGAAAGATACCAGAGGGACATTCAAACTCATTGATTGAAAATGCACTGACAACGCCAAGACTAAAAAAGAAAAAGAAATACTGACAAACAATAGTACAGAAGACACAACATAGAAAACTAGAGACTAAGCAACACAAACAACACCAAAAACTAATTAATTATATAGTTAATTAGATAATTAGTTATTTAGTTAGTTGTGAAACTGTTCTAATTATATATAATTCTTAGATCCCATCGTATCAAAACAGTTTTGTTATATTTGTTCATGATTGGTGTTTGATTATAGTATTATATATAAGATATATTCTCAAAATTTTTTTCCATATTAAAAATGCTTCCATGCGTAGGCTGACTTTATATATATAAAAAAAATTGGATCATATATTAGCACAAGTAATGCAATATTGGTTTTTCCGCACTCCGATGTGAAATTTTTAACAGATAGACTGAATAAAAATGCTGAAGTCAGTCTTGTCCTAAGCTCAATAGCAGTTTCACTTAAAACATATTGAGACACTCTTTATCGATGAGTCAGAAAACCTCAAGATTCAATACGATATCTGACATAGCATACATATATATATATAATGTAGGTTATATTTCTGAAAAGAACATTTCTGTGCCCGATGTAATTTCTAGTCTCTTTTGTTAATTGTTAATGTAAAATACAAGGTCGTCATAGGAATCATTCTGTGTGGAAATTGTTGAACTCAAGCAGTTGATTTGAACAAGAAAGTTCAATTATAAAACGTTTTATACCTGGTATCGTAATTACAAATATCGAATGCTGATTTAATGATGGATAGATTTATAATCTTACCATTAGTATATATTGAAAATGAAATGTTATTAATCCCTTTAAATTTTCGTAATTAAATTTGACAAAATTTGTTTTCAGTTGATTTTTTTTTAACTCAAACGTGTACTAAGGTACGGGAGTTCGGTATTACACCAATAGAAAATATTTGAAAAATTGAACTATTTGATGTACAGTATTTTTTTATTTTTGTTTGAAAAATAAGAATGAGTTTAATGCATTAGCTACCCTTGCCGACTTCTCTTAAACTAGTAGAAGAGCAATAAGACAGCTTAAACAAATACCCTAAACTTCAAAGTTAATGAAAATATAGTGGTCCATCCAAAGTATATAAGCACTTCATTTTCTGATATTTCGGAGACATAATTCGTGAAAGTCCTAACCATGGGCCAAATGTGGAGCAGGATTCGCTTACCCTTCGAGAACACCTGAGATTGCCCCCAGTTTTTCGTAATGCTTATGTTCTTATTGTTCTATGTTGTGTTTTGTGTTCTATTGTTTGTCTTTTTTTTTAACCAAGGCGTTGTCAGCTTAAATTCGACTTATAAGTTTGGATGCCCCTTTTTAGTGATTGAGATTATAACATAATGTTAATTGACTGATTTACCCCTATTTTTAACATTTCACATAATATTTCAGTTTATTTTATTCTCACATCGTTGTCAACATAATAGAATTTATTGCGACTGTCATAAAAGTGAGAGGTTTATCTAGCTATAAAACCAGGTTTTATCTTATATTAAGTAAGGAATATGACACTAGTCATCCATTCGTTTGACGTTGTAGTGTTCGGTGTTTTTGTAATTTTATTTTTTGGTATCTTTCAAATCTTGATTAGAGTAGATTTTCAGTACAATTTGAATAGAATGAACCATAATTTTAAAGCCTTTTTCATAAAACGTTGAAGTAAGAGGATACTTTAAAATATATGATATAGTTTTTTGATTCTTTTTCCTATATTTTTGTCGATCTAAATAACTCCAGCGCTACATTAAAAATACAAATCTATATATAAAAAAACGATACATAGTATTTTCTGATTTTTTTCTCCACAACACTTTTCATTCTAAAAAAACCTACTGTTATATTGAAAATATGTTTAATTAACCCTGTTATTTTACCTAACACAATGAACGTGATTATAATCAGTTCCCAGTTCAATACTGACGTTACGGTCACGAACTTTCATTTTTTCATTCTCCGATATTACTTTTGGTGTCCATGGATAAAACTATATTTTTAAAAGCATTTTAACAGAATCTCTTTTCAGGAAAGCAAAAAAGCAATAATATTTTTTTCAAGTATCCAACATTTGAATTAAAGAAAAAATCTGGAACAATGACATATCGAACTCTCTACATAGTAAACTATTTAATTTCCGTTCATGTAACGGTTGATAATTTAACGGTTTATCGATATTATTCCTTTTGTTTGAGGCATAAAATGTTCTATAGTATTTCACGCCAGGCTCGGTTGTGTTAAATTGCAATCGATATTTCCCATTACGGGTAGATTTAAGTATATAAGCAAGTGCTTGTTCTGGTTTGTTTAAACAGGCCCTTCTATCAATCAGTATCTCACATTGATTTATACTAAGACACTGATTAAACATACAATAGCCAAAGTTCTTTTATTGTTCGTCTTTAACTGATCTTTTTTTAATGAAGAATGCTTAGCTATGTATGTATTGTGTTGAACTTTTAATTATTGCACAATAATGTGTTCTAACAAAGTATCATTATACCCAATGTTTGTAGTCATGAGAGATACATTTTGTCATTAGTGATGTGTACAAATCTGTTATAGTTTCCATCTACCCGAGTTTTAATATATATTTGTTTAGTTTCTAATGATTTGGATGCGTTCCTGCTGAACATTAAAAAACCTAAAAGTTGAGTGTATTTGCAAAATTTTTCACTAATTGAAATCAGTTTACTCATATTTACAGGGACATATACATCAATTAAAATATATAATGACCATAATGTATCATTTAAATCTTATCATTGCTACTTTAGGTATCCTACATGAATTACACTCCGTCAACAGTGTTAACCGCCTAAGGCATATATTTCAGCAAGCATGACACGTGTTTTTGGTTTAACATTTTTTAGAACGCTACAAACAAAAGTTTGGGAACCAAAACACTTTTTGGAGTAACAGAACCAAAACATAACTAACCAGTACAACGTCAATAATGAAAGTTAATTTCACTCTCGACATCATTAAATTATTTCTTGTTTCAGAAGCGAAATTTTAGTTTTTTAATATGTTAATATACTTTCGATATTTTCAATACCATAAATGCATAAACGCCAAAGGGCTATGATAGCGTCTGAGACGGAAAATTTAATGTAGCGGCATATTCCCAATGATAGTAATTTAAACGTGTAAAATTTCATTTCATTTTAGTGTACACGTTTCGTGTTGATAACCTTTAGCTGATATGCCATTAAATAGACTATGCTCTCCAGCTTGTTATACATCTACAAACCACCAATACTCGTCTAAACATTAAAATCCACAGAAATCTATAGATTTTTTTTTAAATGTTTTCAGTTGTTAGGAGTATTTATTTTATTGTTTCTGGGTTTATCTACATGTTTACAATTTAGATAATATGCATGAAGTAAATATTCCTTACTTATTTGTAGACTTCCATGTAGTAATGGTATCCTAGACCAGTTTGGTACCTGTTCATGTCTCCCATGTTGGACAGGAGACAATTGTGACGTTCAAGGTAAATTTTGCAGTGATCTTTAGCTGTTAAAAAGATTTTAAACATTGTTGTATCAAGTTTGACCTTAGATAATATTTGAATTAATTCAAACATATAAATGGACAGTACACATATAAATAAAGATAAGTTTTAAATCATGCAACACATGAATTTTAAATTCAATTTCACAAACATTCGGTTAGAATAATGGTATCACTCAAACTAAATCAGATTAACGACAAGCCTGGAACGAAGATGACAAAAATTATTAAAAACAACCATCTCACGAAAAAGAAGTGAATGAAACTATATAGCATACTTCAATTTACCGAATTTTAAAAATCTGCGTGAACTGATGATAGTGTTTGCCTTCAATGCCACTACCCGCCTTCTGACCAACACTCTTGACCAAAAAAAAAAATTTAAAAGGACAGCAAATATTATGGACAATAAAACAAAAACACTATCAAAAGTAAATAATACAAAATACAGCTATTTTTAATAAACAAAAGGTACTTACTAAGCTGATATAGGATTCATGCCATCCTATACTTTACGAAATTATTAAATCCATAATGTCTTAAGCTCGTCAAATGGCCGAAGTATTGATGCTGTTGTGCCTTTTATCAAAGTGTTGATTTTTCAAATGTTTCGATAGAACCTCTGTTTAATATTCAAAGGCAATGCTTTTAATTTGTAACACTTACATACATTGAACTTCATCAGTATACTTATGGTTTTGAATATCTGTTTAACTTTTATGTAGTACGATTTTCTTTTTCAGTTAATAATTATGCACCAGAGTTTACTCAATATACTTATGAAGTTAGTATTAATTCTCTCGAAAATGACGATATAACATTATTTAGACCGGAAGTGATAGATAAAGATCGAATCGACACTTGCGGTGATAATAATGAACAAAACTGTCCCTGCGCAGACCTTTTCTTTTCAATAAAAAACGAAAACGATGGACTCTTTACTATCAATCCAGAAGATGGAAGTATATCACTAAGTAAGGGTTCAACATTACAAAATGGACAAGACTATAGACTTGACCTGTCTGTGCGAAATGTGTTGGATAGAGGAGATACTAAAACAGGAAAGGCTATTGTTATATTAAGGACGAACAAAGATTGGTGGGCTGACCCAATAAATAGTCTCGGAGAACCAAGAAACAATGGTTATTCCCATCACATTGTTAAGAGAGCTACGGTAAGTGTAATTTCATAAATATGAGTTATACAAGTAAATGATTTATTTTTTGTTCCTTGTTAAAAAAAATGTGTTCCTTTAAAAATTAAAAACATAGGAGTATATTCATTATAACCATAATTTTATCTGACACACTTTTATATCGTAAAGTATACACGTATAATACATCCTAATAACTTTACATTTAAAAGCTAGAATATAATTTTTCTTAATTGTCAGTGGACTGAATGTTGATGACGTAGCACGTTTTGCATAAATAGACGATTAATGGCTAAAATCGTTATATAGCCTTTGATCCTTAAAATTTTAGAAAAACCAATGTCTCTGCAGTTCTTATAATTACAGTAAATATTCATCAAAGTAATAGCTTAATAGTATAATTATGATAAATACTGAATAGTATTGATTTGACTTCTATAAATTGTCTATATATTGGGTATGTGCTCAAATAAAGGAAAAAAGTTTTCATCCAATAAAAACATTTTTAAAAACCCCATTATGTATATGATTTAGGCAATGGAAACACGTTTATATTTCTTAAATATGAAAGTTTTTGACATATTATATTTCGTTACTTGAAATAAAATTGTTGTGTGTTTCAGTGTAACACTCTAAGTGAAGGGCTATTTAATATTTTAGGTAAATGGGAAGTTAAGGAAGTCATAGTGATTAAGTCCGAAAAAACACACTATAAAACAGTGCAAAACATTTATCAAAAAGCGTCTTATAATCATTACATGCGGTCAACTTTGTGCGTCACCTAAGCTCAACGAATTATACAAATTGAAGGTTTCGCTAGCTGTGAAACCATGTTAATCTCATCATTTCAGTAGGATAATGCCTGTAAATAATGTCAGATATATGACAGTTGTTTGTCACTTGTTCCCTTGATTGTCAGTTTTGATGATTTTCCAACTCTTTGAACTGACTTTGGAGTTGAGTATATTTGTTATGAATATCAATTATGTAGTCATGATTATAAATTTCCTGTTTACAAAACTTTGAATTTTTCAAAAAACTAAGGATTTTCTTATCCTAGGCATAGACTACCTTAGCTGTATTTGGTATTACTTTTTGAAATTTTGGATCCACAATGCTCTTCAACTTTGTATTTGTTTGGTTTATAATTATTTTGATATGAGCGTCACTGATGAGTCTTATGTAGACGAAACGCGCGTCTGGCGTACTAAATTATAATCCTGGTACCTTTGATAACTATTTACAGCCTTTTTGTTTATAACTATAAACAAATAAGATCCCTTTCTATACCAATCATTTAATGCTAGGCAGGACATACTGTTTTTGCATGAACTAATTTACCGACCTTTTTGGGGTTCTTCCAGAGTGACAAATCTATGTGGTTATAATAGATTAAAGGGTAATATTAATGTAAACCTTTTTTTACATAAGAAAATGCCTGTACCAAGTCAGGAATATGACAGTTGTGTTTTATCATTTGATTTTGCCATTTGATTTGGGATTTTCCGTTTAAATTTTTCTTCGGAGTTCGATCATTTTTGTGATTTTACATTTTGTAGTTTCTGTGAAATGATCTTTGTTGATTATATATCTGCGATGCACGTAAAGCAGAACATGCTCATCATTATAACGAACTCGTCCCTCTCCATTTAATAGAGGGTCGAAAGATACCAGAGGGACAGTCAAACTCATTAATCGAAAATAAACTGACAACGCCATGGCTGAAAATGAAAAAAGACAAACAGACAAACAATAGTACACATGACACAACATAGAAAACTAAAGAATAAGCAACACAAACCCCCAAACCCCATTTAAAGTTCGTGCAATGCCCTAAGAATTTGTTAATTCTGATTTGTATGATTTAAATGGATTAATCCACCTCATATGAACTTTGGTGAATAGTTGTCTCATTGGCATTTATACCATATCTCCTTTAATTTTTGCATTATGAGATTGTTGCCCTTAACTTAACTGCTTAATACGGTTAAATACCATTTTTTAGATTTTATCAGCCGATTTTTAATGATTAATCTATATGTTTACTTGTTGTCCCCCGGTTAACGCACCGGGAAAGAATTATAAGAAATTTTAAGCCCACTTTCAGCTCATCTCTATTTTTATAAACAAAAGTAGGCTAATAAATCAGGGTATAATGCATGTCATTCGAATGAATAATTAGATTAAATTTTATCAGGTTACTTAAACTCTGTAGCAAGTAATAATTTGAAAGAAATTAAAAGCAAACAATGAAAAGCGGGCATTCACGCAGAAAGTAAGACAACTTCATTGAGTCATAAAGACGAAGCTGCTGTAAGCATAATAAATGTAATCTAGAATAATCTTTACAAAATCTTGTTACATCTTCTTATAAAATTTGTAAATCGCTTATTCCATTGATAAATAAGGAAGATCTTAGTAAATCACTGAATATTAAATGTAATCAATAAGTTGTAGCTCTGGAACTATTTATCGTTGCAAGATTACTTGACGTCTAGACAATTTGTATCATTACCGTTGAATTTTGTTAATTATTGTCTATGACAAAAGGAGAAGGTACGATACGTCTAGTTTTCGGACTCAATAAACTCAAACATCGAACGTGTTATGCATTTATTCATTTCTGTTGTTTACAAATTTATTAGATATAATTTTATATTAGATTTACAGCAGAATGAATTCAGTGTGTAGGTAAATGTATAATTTTTGGTACGCTTGCTTGGTAGCTGAACCGTGAAGTTATTATAAGGTAAGGTATACAACCCTGCTTCTGGACAGACAGAGAGCCAGACAGATTAATTGTCTGACACACTAGTATACTCTTAAAGGAGGGAAGTGTACCTTACCTAATAATGACTACACGGTTCAGCTAGCAAACAAGCTTACCAAAGCTATTACCTTTACCTACATACTCTTGTATTCTGCTGTAAGATTTTAGCTCACTTATTTATATCAAGACTGCAGCTTCTTTCAAGAACAAAAAGCTGGGAAAAAACCTTCCAAATTTGATTGCTTTAATATATTGTCATAAATAATCGAATATAAGAATAACTCTCACAAACAAATACTTAGCTACAAGATGAATTATACTAAGATTTTGTTATAAGTAAAACTATGTGGCTTGGAAATTTGTTTCTAATACTCGACTATACTTGAAACCATTTGCAAAATGAGCATTTTAAGTGGTACATGTATCTTAGTTTTATCTGTGAATTGTTTTAAGATTACCCTTAATCTTAGGTTGACGCTCTCTTACAATGAATTACCATCACCGAATTATCTTGTTGGAAGGTTGGTATCCCATTTTGGAATTTAAAGGCAATAGTAGTATATTGATGTTCAAAACTCATAAATTACGAGGACTTTAAAAATTTTAATTGAACTATCGAGATTGGATAAATCCAATAATCCACGCGTTACTATGTAAAATCTGTTTCTCTAGTGATTAAAAGATACATTTTCCTTTCTTCTAAACTAAAACCCCCTCGAGTGCCTTCCACTTTCCACGAAGTTGTCAATTTCATTAACACTTGTTGGAACATTTTGATCATTTCATGGTGCAGAGAAAGGTTATGGCCCTTTAACTCAGCCAATCAGCCTCTGAGATCACCTGCAACCACACGTTGATTAAATTTTTTGTACAATGGGTTCGAAAAGGGATATATTTCCATAGAATTAGAGCAAAAAGATTATTACATTGGTTGCAATGAATTACATTGATTTCCAAGTTAAATAAAAACCGATAATTTCACATGTGAAATCAACTTGGTTATTTCACTCTCTGACGTCATACAACAATAGGCGTTGTCAAAACGTCGATAACGGCGGATCAAAACAAATTGTGAATGCGTAGAAAAAATATACAATGTAGTTTCTTGCATGTTTTACATTGATTTCTTTTTTAAAAAAAAGCCATTTGCCAATGTAATAAAAAGAATAACTAATTAAAGCATTCAAATATCGAAAAATATTCAACTCGTGACCGAACAGCACTGATAATTTCGGTCACTCGTTATATATTTTTCTGTATTTAAATTCTTCGATCAGTTATTCTATAATTAATCTAAACATAACCCAATTGAAATATTCAGCAAAATGTAGAACTTAACTATTTTAAAACGGTGTACTTTAATATGAAAGCATTCAACAGGTAAAATAATGTGAGCAAAATATACCAAAGGGTCATTCGAACTCATCAGACAAAACTAATCTGACAACGCCATGACTAAGAAATAAAAAGACCAGCAGAAAACAACAGTAAACTAAATAAACATAGATCATCAAGAACTCGGGGGTGATCTCATGGGTTGTCAGGTACAACGGGCAATATCAACATGTTAAACCAATCTACATACCCTATTGTATATATAAACAAACGCTATAACAAATTACGAGATTTGTACATCGATAACAACTGTCGCTCTAATATACCTATATGGAGCTATTTACTCATAAAATTGTATCTTTCTTTTGCCAAACTAACTTCTGATGATTCCAAGTTTATATAGTATCTATAAAATTTCCTTCAAGACAAAACTTTAAAGTATTTAAAGACGTTATCTACCCTAGTTTAAATGCCAATATTGAAGACAGAATAACCCGAAAGATATATAATTAAGCGTCGTGCTTAAATCAAAATACGTAGCTTCGTTCTCTTAAACATTAACCACTACATTATTATTATTTAAGCTCTGTAACAAATGATTTTGAAATATCAAGTTATATGTTTTTATCAAACAGACTGCAGCACCACAGAATGTTACCTTTGTATTGGCTAAGGTGTCACCCTATGATACGACGACAGACTTATATATCGGAAGTCGGGTCAAATTTCGACTAGACATTTCCTTTCCGGTAGCGCCAACAGACATGTTGGTTGAGCTGTTTACCCCTGACAATGACACCACAGTGATGATTTTATGTGACATAGTGGTAACGAAGGGCAGCGGACTCTCTATTACTGGTTCAACGGATGTTACCATGGAGTCAAAAACCCCGGGCTCAGTACTGGTAAGTGAGATGTATTGAGCTGACTATGCGGTAAAGGCTTTGCTCATTGTTGGAGGCCGTACGGTGACCTATAGTTGTTAATGTCTGTGTCTTTTTGGTCTTTTGTGAATAGTTGTCTTATTGGCAAACATGCCACATCATCTTCTTTTTTATATTTATTCCAATTGTATATCCATGTTTTAGTGGTTAACAATATATAGCATCTGCTGCGTTTATTTTGTTTGTTAGCATATGCTTTTCTTAAAAGATACATGGAAATGCGGTTTACTCTTAATTTGAAAAACCAACTATAATTGATTTTTTTTTCACACTGGGGAAATGTCCTCTTGTAAAAACTGCTGAACATGTCAATTTCTTTAAAGCATTTAGTATAAGAGTGTATGTAGTGTATGTGTATTTATTCAGTGTTTGCCTGCCTAAATGTAGTCAAATTATATGATTTCTCCATTTCTCCAATGTTTGTCAAAATGAATAACTAATTCATTGTATTACTCTTATTACCGATTTATTAAAATGTAAGCTTAATTGTTTGTAACTAATATATGTTTATTCATATACATAAGGTTATGCCATATTGTAATCAAATAGTTAAGGTTGTAAAATATAATTAACTTTTTGGTGTATTTATTAATGGTGGGGCTCATGTAGGTAAATCTTTTTTTTTCTGTGTTTTGTTTTACTGACATTTATTTGAAAAATGATGGATATATTTTCCAACTTTTTATTAGTTATTACGATGACATATCTTTAAATGTTGTCGTCTAATACGATGATATAGTTTAAATTTGAGATTTGTTCATGTTGGGCTATATTTCTAAAAGATGTGACCCTTTGACATTTAACATGGAGTAATACTTTCTGAGAGATAAACACGGGTTGGACATGCAGGTGTTGATAATATTCACATCTTTCATAAAGGAACCTGGCGGAATTTCGTAAGGGGACATTTATTACCCAATTTTTATCGAAAATGCAAGAGATTCCTCATATCTAAATACTTGTTCATTTGTAACTCAAAGCTATTCTGTTCTCCTGACTATTCGACGTTTATCTGATGAGGGTTTCTCATACAAAACTTACAAGATATCATAATTAATGTGTTCCATGTTTTTGCTATATAAATCATGCATACAACACCTATCATTTGACTATTTGTCTTTACTTAAATGTATTAATAATCGTCCATTCACATGATTTACTTATCATATTTCTTCTTACAGCATGATAGGGCAATAATAAACCTTGGAACTGTAACAGTCAACAACTGTGATAACGCTGCTGAATGCACATTAGTTATTACGTATGAAGCTGTCATGGTGGATGATACGGTACAGAACGGAAGTATTTACTGGGTCAGCGCAGGCGCAGAATACAACAATGCCAATGAAGTTTGGGTCGGACAGGCGTCATTTGCCACAATAACTGATATACTGGTAATTATTAGTATAGTTAACATGTTCACAATGCATAAAACAGGGAGAATTCGCACTTTGAATATCCGTCGAAGACTTTTTTCTTGTCTCGGTACCATTCACAAGGTTTCCCTACGTTTCAATTACGTGCTTGATCTTATACCCATTATTTACTTCTGGACGAAAAATGTTAACTCATAGTATATCTCTACGCGATGATACCTTTACTATAAAGATATCCTTCGTCAATGCTATTAACTTAAATAGTGACAATATAAGCGATGGCCCAATAGTGACATTACTACTGCTGCTGATACAAAAACTACGTAGTATTCTTAAAATTTAACAGGGGTCGATCGGTGGTCGAGTTGTCAAAGTAGTTCAATTACTGAATAACTAGAATGTCAAAACTGAGGTTGTGAGTTCGAGCCCTGCACTCGGTAGGTTATTTTTCCTCCAATCTTAAGTGACAAGGATTTCAAGTTTTCTTGTCTAATATCGAGTTTTTTATCAGGCATTCCGAGTGCATCCGTAACTAAAAACTGATGGAATAATGAAATAACAAAGAATCTTAAAATGTGTCGGTATTTTAATATTGGTAAATATTGTCATGTTTTAAACATTATTATGGCTGAAGACACTAATGATATTTGTATGAAATGTTTTAGAAGTGCAATTATTTAGAAATTTTTCTAAATCCAGATTTTTAATATTTACAGGCTATAACCGAAACACCGACATTTAATTTTACTGGTCCGCCAACTTTTCCTATTGGATCAGCAGCCATGTTTGAAGTTGAAATGTACTTACCTTATCCATCAACGGCATTGAAATTTGATTCATTTTCACCTTTGAATGCTTCTTCAGTTGTTAGTATATGTTCAGCAAAAGTTAAAAGCATTGGTGATAATTTTAAGTGCGGTCTTGATGAGTCAGCGATCAGCAAAACTATGTATCAGGATGGTAACGGACTAGGAAATAACATTGGTCATCTTGACATCGGTACTATTATTAATAAAGGTATGAATGTGGTTTTATCAAAATAGTATCTTTGTAATGAAAACAATTTGATATTTGATGTGAAGTTGGTGGTACATAGGTACATTCTTACATACAATGCCATATTTGGATGGCATTTATAAATCTGTCAAAACAAAACTTGTTGCATTTGGTTGAGAATTATTAAATATCTTGATCATTAGCTCTGGACAATCTTTAAAAAAAAACTTGACAAAAGATCAACATAAGCACAGTCTGATAGATTCGTTGTGTTGCTCCTCGCCTGTAAAGACCTTGACGAAAGAACAAAACAAATACTATTCACTCGTCTGTTTAACTCCTCCTCAGTTACAAATAATGTCATCAATTTAGATACTTGTTACTCTCATATATTTTTTCTGGATGTACAATTTTATTCGAACACGTAGTCATTTTTGTAAGAACATTAATTTGAATCCATACCTTTTAGTGACGCAATTTTAAAAATCTGTTACTTCAGATATAAACAAAGATACTTTTGCATACTGTATTAACCCACTTTTCGTTTCTCTGTATGTTTTCTGTTAGCATCACGAGACGCATCTCAAGACACAGTAAACAGCACAATTGTAGTTGAGTTTGTTGCCCACATGTACAAAGATGTTTCATTTGTCGGACAAGATTATTGGATGGGAGCAGCATTTGAAATGGGATCAACTCAAATTTGGGCTGCACAGCTCAAATTTACTGGAGCCGTTGCAATCGATCCTTCTGGAATGGCAAGTAGAAATGAATTTATCTATAAATATATTCTTTATAATCGGTGAAATAGATAAAGGCAAAAGTAGTTTATCACTGTTCAAAATTTATAAATCGATTAAGAAAAAAAGCAAATCCGGGTTACAAACTTAAACTGAAGGAAAAACATCAAATATAAGAGGAGAACTACGACATAACAAAAACACAACATTAAAATGTAACACACATAGAAACGAACTATAATATAACCATGGCCATTTTTATGACTTGGTACAGGACATTTTAAGAAAACAAATGGTGGGTTGAACCTGGTTTTGAGGCATGCCAAACCTCCCGCTTTTATGGCAATGTTAAATATAACATTAAAATGACAACACTACAGGACAGGACTTCAATACATATAAATGGGAGAACATATAGAACAGAGTAACACACGAATAATAGTTAACAAAAGGTGCCAGGTTTTAAATTTTACACGCCAGACGCGCGCCTCCTCCACACAAGACCAAACAAAACGCTCCGGTGAAAAAAGTTTAAAAGCCAAAAGAAGTACAAAGCCAAACAACACTGAGGACTAAAAGTTCCAAAAATTTGTGCCCAATACCATAAGGGATTCTCCCTTGGATAAGAACATCCTTTTGTATTTAGAATAATTCATCCTTTTGCAAACAGTAAATTTAAAAACCAAATGACTATATCATAAATGATAAAACCGAAGTGGTGACTAACTACAGAATAAACGGATACATTACATAAAACAACCTAAACCAGCACATGAAAATGCACAGTCGAGTCAGCCAAAGCCATCAACGCACAAAGTGACGTCACATAGGACATACATATTTCTTATTAAAGAATAACCTACTGTACTTTTTAAGCAAATTAAGGATATTAAACGAATAAAGTTTATAAAACCAGTTTTCCCCTATGAAATAAGATTTCAACGTAATCATATATATAAAAATATTGAAGACCAATAAAAATTAATTAAAAATCTACTATGGAATACTTTAACCAATAGTCATAGAATACACCTCAATAGGAATCAGTACATAGGTACATGGGTACATGGGTACATGAAAAACAATAAAATGATCATTTTAAGAACTTATATAAAATTTCAATCCTAGGACATATGATGATAACAAATAACACTAACAACTAATGAAAGAAAATCATGCATCTAAGACTAAATTAGCAATCAGTTCGCATCTGATATCCAATGTATTTAGTGTAAAGACTTCATAAACAGTCAGGAAAACATGACATTTGTGGAATGCCAAGATAAAGGTATCGACATATTGTAGATCCATGAATGTGTAGTTGTGAAACATAAACACCGTAAGGTGGTGCCAAACAAAATTCAGGTGAAATATAAACACCGTAAGGTGGTTCCAAACAAAATTCACCTATCCAAAAAAGGCAAAAAAAAACCAATAGTGAACGAAAAGTTGTCCCTTTTGTCGTAAATTTTAGTGTGTAGTGTCCCGTGAGTTTATTTGCCTATTTCTGTGAAATATTGTCCTTTTATAAAACAGGTATCTCTGTTATCCTGAAAGCTTTATTAGTTTTAAGTTAAATAAAGGCATTAATATTTGGTTGTAGAGTGTACCAGGTCTAACTGCAGTCTATTCACCTGAAGTTAATGTTGACGAACCAAAGGTTTTTTACCTAGATATGCTTGTACCGGAGGGTTCAACTTCTACATATACTTTAACTGTCCAGACACCTATCGACAACAACTTGCCAAAGTTTCAGCTATGTAAAATTTCCTTAAAACGAGTTGGTGGTAATATGCCTTGTGTCATCCCAGATGATAGCACAGTTTCGTATGAGTCGACAGTTGCAGCAACTCATGCCGATAAAGGGACATTAAGTCTAGGAAGCATTTCTGATTTACCAATATCACCCGGAAATGCAACAGAAAATACTATTACATTCGAAATTATAGTGACACCACTTCAACATACAGCTATACAACCAAGTTCTCCTCATGATGTAACCATGACAATCACCTATGGTTCAGGAGCTACTGTCAGTTATACATCTACATTTACTGTGCAGAGTACAACCGCAGCCGCTGATATATCGGTAAGTCATGAAATAATTCTAACTGATGGGATTGTTATTGTTTTTAAATGCAGTCCATAGACGAGAATTATTTTAACATTCTTAACATTTTTGAAAAGTATGGAATTTTTCCAGCACAAAATACTATTTTCAAGCTGATGTCAATTTACACTATGGTACTGAACGCTTTATTATATGAAATGTCCATATAGGGTTTCAGGTTGATAAAATGGCCTTTTAAATCAAATACAAGCAAAACATCCAATCAATTGATAACAATCTTGTTTTATTTGCTTAAAGACAGGTTAAAACAAATCAATGCTAAGTTGCTGAAACTAGTCATACAGAACATAATACCGTTAACACTAATAAGGAAATGCATATTACAGTCCAAGTTAATATTTGTTTTCGCATTGTTCTTTATTTTAATTACGGGATAATATATATAATAATCTTATTATTACAAAAAAGGAAGTCAAATATATCAAATATGATTAAATCATGATAAAAGAATAAATCAATTTTGATTAAGAAAATACATATAGAATTTGGTATGAACTTGAAAATATTAATATGATTATTTAACTGAATGTTTGGGAATATCTTTTCTGCTGTTCAACCACAAAAAGTGGCTTGTGATTGGTTAATTTTCTTAAAAACCTGTTTACTCACGATCGTTAAACATAAGTGAGATTGTAATAAAGACCTCATGTGTTTTGTATCAATAATAACTAATCTTTAAAAGTTTAAATGAATACATTTACTATTGGAATCGAAATCATATATATTTGTATTGGCACCATATAATAAGGATGTCTTGTTAAAAGTTCTCAACCTTTAAATGTAACGTGATTTTTTCATTATAAAAGCCAATTTGGACATTGGGATGTTTATAGTGCGCCATGAACTTCCACTTATATTTGTGATGCTGAACACATTTTGTTTCTAAGGTTTACTATTTCTAATATCTGACTTCTGTTTTTTAGCTCACCTGGCCTAAAAGGACAAGTGAGCTTTTCTCATCACTTGGCGTCCGTCGTCCGTCGTCTGTCGTCATCCGTCGTTGTTAACTTTTACAAAAATCTTCTCCTCTAAAACTACTGGGCCAAATTAAACTAAACTTGGCCACAATCATCATTGATGTATCTAGTTTAAAAATTGTGTTTTTTGACAAGATAGCCGCCATGGCTAAAAATAGAACATAGGGGTAAAATGCAGTTTTTGGCTTATAACTCAAACACCAAAGCATTTAGAGCAAATCTGATATGGGGGTAAAATTGTTTATCAGGTCAAGATCTATCTGCCCTGAAATTTTCAGATGAATCAGATAACCCATTGTTGGTCATTTATATGGTCATTTTTATAAATTTTCTGTTTAAAAAACTTTGAATTTTTCGAAAAAACTAAGGATTTTCTTACCCCAGGAGTAGATTACCTTAGCCGTATTTGGCACAACTTTTTGGAATTTTAGGTCCTCAATGCTCTTCAACTTTGTATTTATTTGGCTTTTTTAACTATTTTGATATGAGCGTCACTGATGAGTCTTATGTAGACGAAACGCGCGTCTGGCGTATAAAATTATAATCCTGGTACTTTTGATAACTATTGGGTTGCTGCCCCTAAATTGGTAATTTTAAGGAAATTTTACTGATTTTGGTTATTATCTTGAATATTATTATAGATGGAGAGATAAACTTAACAGCAATAATGTTCAGCAAAGTAAGATTTACAAATAAGTCAACATGACCAAAATGTTCAGTTGACCCCTTTAGGAGTTATTGCCCTTTATAGTCAATTTTTAACCATTTTTCGTAAATCTCCATGATCTTTTACAAAAATCATCTCCTCTGAAACTACCAGGCCAAATTAAACCAAACTTGGACACAATCATCTTAGGGGTATTAAGTTTAAAAATTATGTCCGGTGACCTAGCATCAAACCAAAATGGCCGCCACGGCTAAAAATAGAACATGGAGGTTAAATGCAGTTTTTGGTTATTACTAAAAAACCAAAGCATTTAGAGCAAATCTGATATGGGGTAAAATTGTTTATCTGGTCAAGATCTATCTGCCTTGAATTTTTAAGATGAATGGGACAACCCGTTGTTGGGTTGCTGCCCCTGAATGGTAATTTTAAGGAAATTTTGCTGTTTTTGGATATTATCATGAATATTATTATGGATAGAGATAAAATGTAAACTGCAAAAATGTTCAGCAAAGTAAGATTTACAAAAAGGTCAACATGACCAAAATGGTCAGTTGACCCCTTTAGGAGTTATTGTCCTTTATAGTCAATGTTTAACCATTTTTCATAAATCTCAGTTAACTTTTACAAAAATCTTCTCCCCTGAAACTACTGGGCCAAATTTTACCAAACATAGCCAGAATCATTATTAGGCTATCTATTTTAAAAATTGTGTTTTGTGACCGGGCAAACCAACCAAGATGGCCGCTACGGCTAAAAAAAGAATATAGGGGTAAAATGCAGTTTTTGGCTTATAACTCAAAAACCAAAGCATTTAGAGCAAATCTGACACAGTATAAAATTGTTTATCTGGTGAAGATCTATCTGCCCTGAAATATTTAGATGAATCGGACAACTCGTTGTTAGGTTGCTGCCCCTTTTCTAATTTTAAGGATATTTTGCTGTTTTGGGTTATTATCTTGAATATTATTATAGATAGAGATAAACTGTAAACAGCAATAATGTACAGCAATTTAGGAACACTGAAAAATAAGTCAAAATGACCAAAATGGTCAATTGACCCCCTAAGAAGTTGTTGTCCTTTATAATCATTTTTTAACAATTTTCATAAAATTTGTAAATTTTTACTAACATTTTCCACTGAAACTACACGAACAAGTTCATTATAGATAGAGAGAATTGTAAGCAGCAAGAATGTTCAGTAAAGTAAGATGTACAAACACATCACAATCACCTAAACACAATTTTGTCATGAACTGTCTGCTTCCTTTGTTTAATTCACATATACCAAGGTGAGCGACACAGGCTCTTTAGAGCCTCTAGTTTATATAATTATATAAATGATATTTTGCAATATTATTTCTCATGTCTTTCAGTGGACATTTTTACTAGTTTCTTTATTTTGGTTTTCGGTTTCATTAGATCTGTGTTATTCACTTACATTATTTATATTATGTCTGACACCATTCAAAACAAACTTAAACAAAGTATTTGATAACACAATTACGTATATTGAAAAAGTATTATAATTTTCTTGATATTAGAACACAACAGTTCCTTCCTTCAACATGACGTATGCAGATGGTAAAGAGGAAGTTAACGTCGGCGCTGCTACGAAGGTTTACTATGACATCACAACAAACAGAGACGTTACCTACCCCCAAATGAATATCGAGGCAATTATGCCACTAGGAAATACGACTGCTAAACTGTCGATATGTAGAGCAAGAATGACAAGTGTTGGTAAAAACTTACCATGTGTTGCCCCAGAGTGGATTAACACACTATTTACCTATTCATCCAGGTGAGTAAACTGCTATACAAAACTTCTGACGTTGTTCAGGTCTTATCTTTGCTCTAGAAAAATTTTAGGTTCTTTAGTATCATATATAAGCCATGGAACTCATATCCCCGGTTGTCTCTTTTTATCAACATTGACGATCGTGAGACGATTTTCCTCTTCAATTTTATATGCAATAATTTATTGTCTCAAACAATAAATAGACTAAGTTGAGAAATGGATGGCAATTGTTATATATATATATTCATATTAACCCACTTGTATTTTTCTTTTAATTCAGTTGAAATATGCAAACATTTATTTGTAATCAATTCCTTTATTTGGCAACAGCAAAAAGTATTCTTACTCCTTTTTACACATGTCTGTGTATGAAACTACACGCCTGATATTTTTAACGAGTTTTTACACTGTACATCTTATCAAAGTTATCTGGAATACCAAGATTTCGTCGTTATCAAAACTGATAACTGTTATGACGACACTTCCAGTGTTTGAGTACCCTGCAGTTATCTACGAGTTCATCTCTTTGAACGTCTATGGACGTCATCATGTTTTGAGCTGTCACATGTGATAACATGGATGCTTCAGCAGCTATAGTTTGAACAATATATAAGCCAGTTATCATTTTCAGTTTATATTTTACCTTTGAGGTTGAATATCTCTTTGGTATGTTTTGTCTTTCTTCCAGCACATTTGATATATTGTTTTGCAATAATTTTAGTCAGGGGTTGACAAGGGAAATAAGGTGCGACGTATTGTTTTAACTCTATTTATTTTCTAAACAGATTTAGTGATGGCCGAAATGACAGAGCGATACTGAACATCCCAAAAGTTTGCAACAAAGAGGATGTTAACAATGCAGATGAAGATCTGATGAGATTGGAGCTTGATATTAAAGTTGATGATCACGAAGGTTTAGTAGATGGAGCAAAAGAATGGATTAGTGCTGGAAATATGTATAGCACCACTAAAATATGGGTTGGTCAGCTGGCTATTATTCTTAAGACACCAGCGACTATTTCTCCAGTATGTATAAAAAATAATAATACTTATGATACTTGTTAAGCAGTTTAGAGGTTTAAATGTTCTATTGTAACCGCATCATTCTATCAAATAGAAATTTACAACTAATGGAGGACATTTTATAATTTGAAAGGGTTGTAAAAGCATTTACAGTGCGCTTTAAATATGTGGTTTTCAAAATTTTACAAAACATACCTCGGTCCACGCTTTTACACCCTAATATAATTATAACGAGGAGTATGCAGTTCTTAGTTATCTGTATACAGAGTGTTTGTGAGGAAAGCATTATTTTTGGAATTTGAAATTAGTACCTATGCGTTATTGTGTTTTATGTAAATCAATGTGCCTCTTCGATCGAATTATCAATAAAGCTTATTAAAAATGTCCAAATGTTCTAAATCAAACTGTTTGAGCATGAATCAAGAATCCTGTTTTACTAGAAATATTGTTTTCAGACTACTGCACCATACATTAGCATGAACAGAAACTCATCATTTACAACTGTTCCCATTGGTATGCCAATCATTTACAGCCTTCTGATAAAAGTACATCCAGGTGAAAGTATAGATCTGAAAATCGATGCAGAGTCAACAACCCCAGGACTTAGTATTTGTGGCCTTCGCTTAAAAGAAGTTGGAGACAATTTTCCATGCGTAAAAACTACCATAGAACCAACATACACAGCATTCAGCAATAATGTTGGAAATACACAGGCCAGTTTGAATATGAGCATTGTCACAAATACAGGTATTCACCATATGTGTTTCTATTATGTAATGTTTCTTTACTTAAAAAAGAGTTAATTTAAAAGAGTATTTTTAACATTTTGTTTATGAAAAAACACCACTTCATTTGTTTAAGATAATGTTCAATGTTCTGCTTTATAAATGAAAAATAAAATTTACTGCCGTGCAAGATCTTCATGAGAAGTCAATGAAATTAAAAACCAACCTCAATTGGTTAAACTAGAATCAAATATGTTGATCAGTTATCTCCTATAACATTTGGTAACATCAAACACTCGACTCTCTACTCGAGTTGTTATGAACCTCGCAAGGCAGTCATTTTGGTTGATTTTAAATACATTTATAAGTAGTAATGCATGTGGTTGTTAAATTTTATATTTCCTTTTTTGAGCTTCTTTGTTATATATTTGTTTGTTTTTGTTTTATTGAGATTGTGACCTAGTGATGATAGTTGTATTTATATTTTGACAATTTTACTTATATTTCTGTTTTGTTAACTCATTTTGATGCCACTGTCATACAAGTGAGAGGTTTAGCGCTATTAAACCATATTCAATCCACCATTTTCTACGATTGAGAATGTCTGTACCAAGTCAGGTATATGACAGTTATTGTCCATTCGTTTGATGCGTTCTATCGTTTGATTTTGTCTTTTGATTAGGGACTTTCCGTTTTGAATTTTCTTCGGAGTTCAGTATTTTGTTATTTTACTTTCTATATCCAACCTAAGAACTGGATAACTGGTTTATTGTCGATTTAATTCAAGACAATGAAGTATAGATACGTCAGTCAAATCGGAATTTTCAAATACCACAGGTGACAACATTAGTAAACGAGATGGTGCGGTAACTTCTAATCGATATGATTTAGAAAAAAAGATTAAAAACAGGAATAACTAAATCTTTTTGTTCAAATTTATAGTTCAAGTTGCTTTTTAATGGTGTTACTTCATGAATTTGTCGCTGTCTAGTAAGCTATACCGACGGGAATAATAATTATTTTCACAAAGAGGCAGTGTATTTTTTTTAATTTTTAAAAATTTTGAATTTTCATTTAATTACTCTTCTGTGTATACAATTTAATAGCATATTACTAGTTACATAGTGTTTTAGTGACCTAATATGATATATACAGGGTTAGTAAGTTCCATATAAGGGTGAGGTCACTAGCACACTATGTAACGAAATTATCTTACCGACTTTTTTATTTGTTGAATTTAGACTCAAGTTGTCTTACTGTGGATTCATTTATTTTCGTGGGTACCAATTTTCGTGGATTTAGAAAAATTTACATGTTAGTGGATATTTAATTTCGTTGTTTTGCCAAAATCTGCATACAAGCCTATAGAAAATTTGGTGTTCGTTTAACATTTTATTTCGTGGTTCACCTGTTCCCACGAAATCCACGAAAATTGGTATCCAACGAATAATAATTAATCCACAGTATTTGCTATAATGAGACATCTTCTTATCTCTGTATTAAAGTGTTCAGGTGTTCGATTTGAAGAACCTTCTTCAATTAGTCTGCCCTAAAAAAAAAACACTAATGTAAACGATAAAGATCTATTATCAACAACCTTGATATAACAATATTAAACAGAATTTTCAATTCTTTTAAATAATCAAACAGTGCCTAAGTCGTATATCCAATATTAACCGGGTTTTGAAATAAGCCCCGCCTACCTACTAACATATTATGGAATATACACGGTCTCCACGAGGTCGCTTTTAACCGATCATATTCCTAGAAATGTATAGGAGGTAAGATAAAAAGGATTAATCACGCAAAATTTAACTAAAAGATGTATATTATTAAAACCGATGCATATAGAACAACTGTTTATATGTTAGTTTAGGCTTACATGTATTTTACTAGATTGATTATAAAGCCGCAATGATAATCCTAAATTTCAGAATTTCGATAGGTTTAGTTATGATAAAAATATAAAAACACCTCCCTACGGATATAAATTTTTAAATACAACTATTACATTCACCAAAGTGGCGTGAAATGCATACTGCCTTTGTTTTCTTACATTATACATGCTATTATTTACTATATTTATTTATTTAAAATTATGAAAACATATGTATTATTTGACATTTCATATTTTAGGAACAACGACAGTTGCATCTAATGATTACTTTGACAGCAATGCTTTGATATTTGAAGTTATAGTAAAGTTATCCAGTGAAACCACATTAGTGCCCGATACCACTGTATTCCCCTTCAAGGTCGATGTTACAACCAGTACCGGTGGGGTTGCCACATCTTTAAGTGACAATGTACAGGCAACTTATAATACATCAGGATTTGACTCGGTAATGCTTCTTAAAACTCACCACACAAAGATAACCAAAGAGTCATATAAGTGCATACTTACAAACAACATTATTATCAAAAGCATTCTAAAATTTAAAAATGTCTCTATAATTTTATGACAAATTATATCATAAAATTCGTAGTAGTCTACATCTTTTTTCAAATTTTTATTATTCAATGAGAATTTGTTTCAGTTATTTATGATGTCTGTTACTACATTGGTTGCAATGAATTACATTGATTTCCCAATGAAATATACACCAAAAATTTCACAATAAGCGTGGCTATTTCACTCCTATGACGTCACACACAACACTTGGCGTTGTTGATAACGTCGTATCAAAACAAATTGTGTATGCGTAGAAAAGGATAAAGTTTCTTACTTTAATTTCGTTTAAAAAAAACCCATTCATTTGCGAATTAAATAAAAAGAATTGTAAATCAAAAGATTCAAAAAGAGAAAGAATATAGCAACGAGTGATTTGGCATGCCACAAAACCAGGCTCAATCCATAAAATTTTTATAAAATGCCCTGTACCAGGAAAATGGGCATTGTTACATTATATTTCGTTTCTGTGTGTGTTACGTTTCAGTGTTGTGTCTCTGTTGTTTCGTAGTTCTCTTATATTTGATACGTTTCCCTCAGTATTAGTTTGTAATCCGGATTTGTTTTTCCTCTATCAATTTATGAATTTTGAACAGCGGTATACTACTGCTGTCTTTATTTATTCAGATATTTATAATATTTAATAACATTTTAACATTTTCATACTTTAATGCCGGTTGTTTTGTGCTTCGCTTCAGGCTGTTACCCAGAGTGGTAGTTTTGCCTTTTCCGTTGGTGAAATATCCGGAAATGATACGGACGATTCAGTGGCAAAGGGAGAAGGGAAACGATTTATTGTCGATCTTACTCTGCCTGAAACTAATACACAAAAGATAACTGTCAGTTTCATCACTCCTGTGCAGATTTCAGGCCAGATTGAAATCTGTGACGCTGCAGTCATTGCTGTTGGTTCCCACTTTCCCTGTATAGATAAAACAAGGCTGTTCCCGACATTTCAGAGCAGGTATTTTACTAAAACCAAAATGTAGTTACACGATTTTCATGTTTTTTTTTGTTGTTGTAATATTTCGTTGTGCAATGTTATATTAGAATTACCAATATATCGTCGATCCTTTTTTCTTATTAAACGTACAACAACAAATCGTGTCTTAAAAATGAAGTCCACTTAGTTTTATTGAGGTCAGTTCGTCCTGATACTTACAATTTTATTTACGCGAATTTTAATGAATGCATGCTTTTAACTTTGTTTTTTTATCGTATTGTCATTTACTCTTCATCTTAAATATTTTCTTTGATAAGTTATTACATTTTCATTCACCCTGCGTTGTGAGTAACATAAGCAAGTATTTACTAGAACGGTGAAATCTGTGACATAGCCCCTTTATCGTTTTTTGCCTTAATTCAAACATGATCGATTCCCTTGGTTGTCCGTTGAACATATCATTGGCATTATGCATCGGTTTGAAAAATATTTGTACATAAATATCTCTCTGTTAAAGACGGGAAAATTCCCATCTAATAAAAGAGATTGATGATCTGATAACACAGAAGCGCGTTTCATCTACACCATACTCACCAATGTAGCTAAAATCAAAAAGGTTGGAGGCCAAATCAAATACTTGATTGACCTTCGATTTAAAGAGTCAATATGTTTCTGTTCATTCAGTTAGGGTAGATATAAGTCGCAAGTCAAACCAACGAAAAATTCGTTAAATGAATATGCTTATGAACTGAAAGAGAAAACAGTCTAGATATTGCACTCATTAACATAAACCAATGGCAAGATAACAAGTGGAGGGAAACGGTTTCCATTCAAAGTTAACATGAAATGATTTTGCAATTAAAAGGAAACAACAGATGCACACTGTTGCCTTTTGTAATTTATCAAAGTTATTTTCAAAAAGTACTGAGACTGTTTTATATTATAGTATAAGATAATGGTTCACAGTGTCGAAAAAAGAAAAAAAGATATCATTTATTTAATTCATCATTGTTTTATTTGTAGAACTGGGTCGTTGTACAATGACATTGTTACAATAGATCTAGGCTATGTTTGTAGTTCTGCAGTTAATGTTGGAGTGGACAGTCACAATAAGGTAAACCATTGCTTTCATAAATAAAACTTTAAAATATAATTGGTCAAAAGTTTGCAGTGTAAGATATAATACTCTACTATTTAGATAGATAACACAAACAGCAAAATCCTATGATTTATCGGGTCAAAATCTCTTCTGAAATTTGAGAAGGTATTAAGGTTGATTTTAATATTTTTTTCGGTTTCAAGTTTTTACACAGTAAGACACACTAGTTCCTAAATCCCTATTTATTTCGTGCATTTGCATCTAAGTAATAAAGAGAGTTCTAAAAATTATTCATTGAATTTGATCAAACAGTTTTCACCTCAGCTTGTAATTCATTAAGACATTTTAGACATGCAATAAATATCATAGGTAGCGAAATCTCAGTCAGTCTCGTACTAATTTTGTATTCTAATTTGTTGTTTTAGATTCAGATTGAAGCAGTTGCGCGAGTTTTGCCTGACGCTTTATTGAATGACGGAGATGTAGTTTTTTTCCATGTGACTGTCAACACAAACGATGCACTGATATATGTTGCTCAAATGAATCTCACGATCACAGATACTTTCGTAGAAAAACAGTCGGTAGGTCTCGTTTTAATATTTGAGCTACAATAATTAAAATGCATGCTTTGAGGTTGTTATACATAATTTAACTACTTTCATGGCTTCTCGCAATATTTGCAGCCGTTATATTTACTCCTTATTAGCTTTAAAAAAATCAAATCAGTTTTAAAGATAGTAAAGACGGCATCGGCCTTAGAGTATTTTTTTGACATCTTTTACATGCTTTTTACACGATAATGCACAATCTGAACAAAGCAAATGTTATAATGAAAGATCTTTATCAAATATCAATATAATCATACTTTTATTTATTTGTATTTTATTCTCTAGCCAACATTGTTTAACAATGATACGATATTAATGATTAACACAACATCGCCGACAACAATGACGGTAGGAGAAGTGGTAACATTTCCGTTAGTGATGAATATCCCGGCAATGTCAGTTTCCAATGTAATCGTAGATGTTAGTTTACCAATCAATGGCACAGCAGTTGCAATTGTTAAAGACATAAGGCTTATTTCTGCTGGGAAGAATATAAAGTGTTTGTACGAGAATACAACGAAGAATGTTGCATTCCACCCTGTTTACAATTCTTCATTAGATAATTGTCAAAATGACAAAGGATATATTGATTTCGGCATTGTTACAAATGCAGGTTTGTATTTTCGACCTAGATCAACTTTCAGTTGCATGACATTTAACTCTCTGTTTAACCACATATAAAAAATAGTAATGCACTTTTTTGCTTATATCTGGGTCTGTGATATTGGTTACTTTATGAAAGTCTTTTTTCTCTTTACTACAATTATTGTCATCGTCAATTATTTATTTAGTTAATTACAATTCTATCGTGTGAATCAATGCATATGTCACTAAAACTCATATTTAGAACTGTTGTACAAGTTATAAGTGAATTTCTGTCAACTTTTGTAATTATAATTTGTACAAAGTCAAAATACAAATTATAATTTGTACAAAATGATAACTTGTACACAATATATATACTCATTAAAACAAAAATAGAAAGAGGTTGTTAACATGTTTGATTTATTACTCAATGAAAATAACGATGTTGTAACAAACATAACAACATTGTATAGAGGTAGAAACATATTTCATATTAGTAAACAATACAAAAGAAGTCTTGATGATTATTATGTATAATCCAGTAACTTCAAAATGATGTTTTTGATAATTGTTAAACGAGGAAATTTTCAGTACATTTATAATATATTTCCACGTTTTACGTGTCTGTAGGTTTGTCATACAGGAGAGAAAACGCAGAATCCAATGACAACGCTGTGAATGTCGAGGTTGATATCATACTTAGTGACAATGAAATCACTGACAATGGAGCAGGATTGAAATTTAGTTTTGGTGCCAAACTTGGAAGCTATATTTTTATAGTTGATCATGACATTACAGTGTCACGAACAGGGTTAGAATATCCAATTCTTAAAGTGGACGCAGTTGTGAATGAAACGTTGTCATCTAGGTTTGTTACAAATAAAATAGAATGTAATTTCTTTATAAAAAATAGCTGCTATTAAATGTGTTCGTGTTAAATAAATGCGTCCGAAACGCTTTTCTGGATTTACCTCCTTTAGGAACATTCAATGTTTAATATTGAAATGTGCATTTCCTCTTCCTGCGCACTTCAAAGTGTATTTTAAACTATTTTTTATGAAGAGCATCTGTCTCTTTTACATTGTTACGTAAAATATAACTCTATCAAATGATTGCATTATTACATGTAGCAAGCACTAATTGAATAAGATATTAATAACTTTATATAAGGCTAGTAATACAATAGCCCTTGACTGTTCGAATTCCTATTTCACTGCAATGAACACGTGCTCTCTAACGATACTGTTAAGGTTTATGTACCCTTCTGTGGCCATTTATGTACGAACTTTTCTAACTTCAATTGTATCAAAACTACAGATATAATGAATAATAGAGATATGCCATTTTGTACATATTCCAAGGGGAAAGTTGATGCAAAGCATTATGTTTTACTGTTCCATTGCATTTAATAGAAAAAGAGGACTTTGTGGAAAATAAATCAAGATATTTATAGAAAATCAACAGCCTTAATCCTTGTACTCTCATATTTGGCAATTTGAAGACTGATAGATATAGGATTATTGAATGCAGTGCTAGCATTGATTTCCTTAAAACATGTTTATAAATGTAGTTATTGGTTAAAACAAATATAAATATGGCCCTTTTAGGGTGCGCTCGACTTCAGTGACTCAGCACGAGGTGTTTTGGAATTTACAGGTTGCTTAGAACTTTTTGTAAAAAATAAACCCTTGCTTCAGAGGTTTGAAAAATTCGTACAAAAATAGCTACAGAAGGGTACATAAACCTTAAGCAATATCTGACACAAAAATATTTTTGAATCACGATTATACTTTCAATTACAAACGTAACAATACAAATCCATAATAATGATTGAAAAGAACCAGTTCTTATTTTTTCTTCTATTCTTAATGTAGCACAAATATTGTTGTGGAAGCTACCTTACAACACGATGAGAACTCCACTGCGTTAGCTACTAATGCTAGTGTCTTGTTTTACATTCCTCCATATATGGTACACACCAATGTAGTGGTCAATACATCGACATACACAACAAATTACGAAAATGGAATTGTTATAATTGAGGTTAGTTTTGTTTCATCAAACTGGGCATACCAAAAGCATAATCAAAACATTTTGTAGAAAGCAATATATTAGATTATTGATAGAAAATTTTTGAAAAAATGCATTGACCAATTCTTTCATACTTGTAGAGATTTTAAAATAAATAATATTTGGATAAAAACGTGTTTTGTATTGGCTTTAATTTAGTAACTGTGTCTTACAATGTTCAAATCTATAATACATCAAGGATTTGTCGTTTTATTAGTTTGACAACGTGTTATTATGTGACGTCATCAGTATAAGTCTTACGTTAGCATCAAATACATCTATGACGGTACCTGAAGATGTGACAACTGATAGGACTGTTGTATCATACCAAGCCGGTACATACATGTTTCCTAGAGCAGGAAGTTCATTTACAGCAGACGATTTCTTTACAACAGAATTACAACAAGTCAACTTTACTATAAGTGTTATTAGAGCTGATGGTACGTGTTACAAATTAACCTGTAATCATATATGTATATGTATGTATTTGGATAAGATAGTCTGTGTAAAAATTCGTCAAATATATATGATTAGTATGAGGCAGGTGTTAGATGTGAAATAGGGAGAGGTCTGTTTAAAGTTTTAGACTTATATATATAAAAAAAATCAAAACTAATTTATAAAAAATTTTGATTCATATTACTAAGGAAATCATGTACCAACTGTGCAGTAATATTACAAAACTCATTATAAAAACAGAAGTACAAATAGAAAATACCACAAACTTTAGTTTTCACGATTGATGCCTGAGCAATTAAACAGATTCTTGCATAATTTTTGCTGATTTCTTTAGTAAGCTCAAACATAGATTCGCCCCTGCATATTTAATTTTTGAAGTCATTAATGATGCTAGACAGAAATCCCTTATTAAAAAGAATAATAATTCTAAAGCTCAAACACATCAAACGAATTGAAGGAAAATATTTGTTTAAGCAGCATTAAAGATTCGTTTTTAAGGGGAATGACGCTGTAATATAATACAATTTTGATCTGCATTCTGTGTTATCGTTTTTTTGGGGAGGGGGTTATTTGTAATTGTTCAATTATGAACTATTAGCATGCTGTTTCATTACTATTTCAGTATGTGATGGCTCCCTTGGAATGGAGGACGGAAGAATAGACGATTGTCAGATATTGTCGTCGGTAGAAGATGATCCTGCTAGACCATCTTTCCATGGCAGAGTAAATGGAACATCTGGTGAGTTCTGTTTTATAATAAATTACATGCTATCAATCACAGGTTTTGCTTTTCTTTAGACAGTGTGTGCACAAAGTCGGATCGAAACCACTCATTCTCCATTATAGAAGCATTTTTTAATCTGTTTTTCATAGCACAAAAGATATATGGTAAGGGAATATTAACCTGTACTAATTCATCTGTGTTTTAGTTTACTGTGGTTTCTTTTTTTTAGAACCTAGAGAAAAAAAATTAAAGTTCAAATTATCTTATTTATTGATTACTGTTCACAATGCAAATAGCTTGGGAAAACTCTAAATTCACTGACTCCATTGTATGTGCCTAACTTCAATCTCATCAAGGAAAGTGAAAGGCCATCCAATTTTCAAATGAAATGTTTTCATTATATCATGGCGTTGTCAGTTCATTTTCAACTTATGACTTTGAATGTCCCTTTGATATATTTTGTATACATATAAATAGGAACATTTTGTTGAAAAGCTCCATTATATACACGGGGAACTTTGAAAATCATGTATACTGGTACAATGAAAACATACGACTTGACCCTTATGTACAAAAATGTAGGCTTTTCAAACGGAAAATCTATTTTGTTTGTGTGTCTTTAGAAAATAAAACTCAATCAGTATTGCTAAAGTCATTATGAGACCGACAAATGGATTCACAAGCCTTCATAGGATTAATTCCTTACTTCTTTTTTTTAACAGCATGGAGCCCATTTAAAAGAGGGAAACTGTTCGACAACTTAAGATTTTTTCAAGTATACTTCGGAAATAAAACAAAAGTTACAAAGATCCTTGTGCAACATAAAAGTGGGTTTACACACTATCCTACTAAACTGACACTAACTTACAGTGATGATGGATTCGCCTGGCAAAATGGAGAAATTGTGAGTATTAAATAAGGCCATCTGTGTATTTCAGAATAGAAACACAATAGAGTGTTGAATATTGTTGATTCATTATTATTCGTTTTATACCAATTTTCTTTGATTTCATGGGTATAGTTCAACCACGAGATTAGGTATTCAACAAATGACAAATTTCCTATAGGAGAATTCAGACTTCGGCAAAACCACGATATCAAATATCCACAAACTTGCAAGTGTTCCTTAGTCCACGATAATTGGTACCCACGAAAATAAATGAATCTATAGTAATCACATGTTGTGGACGGTTAATTTAGTGATAATTTTGTGATAATGGCGGTATCAATGATAGTTATGTCAACACATAAGTGTTGACATCAAGGTGGATAATACTTTTGGCGAATATATGTTTACTATGTGTGGCATCAGAAGAGTATAATATAAAAATACGTGTATTGGGAATAACTACTTGTAACTTTTAAAACAAACAAAACGACGATACGGTGAATATATATGCATTCATATTTGTAACCTTGCAAAAGTCTTCAACAAAGTAAATTCGTCTTGAGTTTAACAATTAACATTAGTTTTTTTTCTAAAATTTATAAAATATCTGGATCTGTATATGGCATTTTCTTTATCAGGTGTCTATTGTCGTGCCATTTAGTGAGACTATAGTTTATCCAACACGTTTGGTAGACGCTGTATATATACGAATATATATAACCGAGGACAATTCAAATGGAGTCGCACCTGATTTAGCTGTTAAATTTGGTTTGTTTGGTTGTCACGTTACTTCCGACGCTCCAACAGGTATGTAAATATATATTTATTTAAAATTTATTTTTTGTGAAAAAAAATCACAATTGAAATGATCGCATATATAGGTTTGACGATGGTTCATAACGGTTAATGCCATTTAATCAATCATCTTAAGCACGAAATTACTTACTCTGCTGACTTAATCGAAAAGACCCGTAAATTCTGGAGGCAATTATTTATTTCAGCCACGATGTCATCCGTTAACTGAGACACATTTACTTTCGACGGTTTCGTTGGTAAGACGACTCACGATCATTGTTTGAATGGATTTTCTAAATTATTTGCCTTGAATGTTAATGAAGAAGGAAAGTTCAGAAACACTTCTTGTGTGCTTGCAAATCAGTTTACAAAATGTCTGAATCACCAATATACAAATAACAAGTCAGCAAATATACCAATAACAAGTCAGCAAATATACCAAAAACAAGTCAGCAAATATACCAGTAACAAGTCAGTAAATATACCAGTCTTGTACTTTTAAAAGCCAGACGCGTTATTCGTCTTTAAAAACACATAAGTGAAACTCGAAACAAAATCGTTACAATGCCAAAAGGTCATATTTGATTTTTTTCTATGAATTTTTGCTATATACTTGGTATCTTCTTGGTTTTTTTTTCTTAAAGTCACCAACATATTCCGCCATTAGGAATGCCTGTTTTCTTTTTGTTCCGTAGTATTTTTGTATTTTACTAAGGTTTGCAATGTTTCCGCATATTTTCAACTCTAGTTAGAAGGTATTGAAGTTTTTCAGAATCTGAACCATACAATGATATTGTAAACCATCTACTGATCAGTATATTATCTGAATTAACTTTGGAAAAATTTGCAAATTATTGATTTTCTCCACCGACTGATGTCGTCTGGTGTATAATTTAGTGAGCAATGTTAACTTTTCAGAACACAAAAGTTTATAAAACCATTTTTTGTCAATTTTGAATCTGTTTTCACAGTTTTCCCTTCCATAATAAAGGTTATAATGATAGTGAACATCAACCATGGCGAATTTAATGTTCAGTTCATGCAGTGCCATTGCTATTTGCTTTTCAAGTATTGCTGTTTATTTCTATCCAAATCAATATTGATCTATTCTTCAATCATATCTCTGGAAATTAATGAGAAATATTGTATTATGATATCTGATGCTTTTTAATTTACTGGTTGAATTTATGAATTTTAATACGTTTGAAATACGTCACTATCGGTTCAATGAGATATTAAACTAATGAAATTAGTTTCTAAAGTCATTTATATTTTATCGTTAAATTTATTTTTGGAAAAAAATAATATGTTTTAATGTAGTATTTGAGTACAATATATCTATTTTTGATATCTGTTTTTAAATAAAAACGGAAATTGATCATTTTCCTTTTTAATTAATGGTCAATAACCACAGTAGCTGAAATAATAGACCAAAATATTGCTTCTTGATAAGAACATATTTTGCATGTAAAGTTTTGATATGATGTGCATTTTGCATTAACAAAAGAAACGGTAATATCCATCGATTCATGATTGAAATTTCGTGTAAACAAATGATATTTTTATAGAATATCGTTGATTATCTCAACGAGATTGATTTTCTCGCTTGAGCTGGTACAACGAAAGTGAAAAAAGCAATCGAGTTGAGATGACCAATGATAATCTGTCTATCGCTATTTTACCTATGACGACGTTGTCAATTTCAATATCAATTTCGTTAGCAACGCCACGTGGCCTTTTTAGTTTCTAGCAATATTTTTTCCATCTCAAGCAAGAAGCATGAAATGAAAATTATCACAACAAAAGATCAAAGAAAAAATGCACAAAATAGCGATAAATAATAATAGAGACGTGATTTACAATATTTTAATTTCTCTTTATATATATACAAGTTATAGTTGTTAGCAATGTTTGCAATTAACTGTTTTGTTAATAGGTAATTAATGGTATTGTCAAATTAAATGTGAAGGTGTAATACCACCAAAACATAATACGTCACATATGGTATCATGTAAAAAAGGGGAGACAAAATATTCTTTCAATTTGAATTAATAGTTATCAAAGGTACCAGGATTATAATTTAGTACGCCAGACGCGCGTTTCGTCAACATAAGACTCCTCAGTGTCACTATCAAAATATTTATAAAGCCAAACAAGTGTAAAGATGAAGAGCATTGAGGATCCAAAATTCCAAAAAGTTGTGCCAAATACGGCTAAGGTAATCTCTGCCTGGGATAAGAAAATCCTAATTTTTCGTAAAATTCAATGTTTTGTAAACAGGAAATTTATAAAAATGACTACATTATTAATATTCATGTCAACACCGAAATGTTGACTACTGGGCTGGTGATACCCTCGGGGACAAAACGTCCACCAGCAGTGACATCGATTGCCTGCTTTTCATTGCAAAATAATAAATTATAAGACGTAAACATGTTGTTTCAAAGCGCCTTTCATATTTTATTTGGTTTTCTGATAAATATAAATTGGGGTCACATAAAATTGAGAATGGAAATGGGGAATATGTCAAAGAGACACATGGTTACTAGATTATGTAAACTGCAAAACAGGGTGAACATGTGTTGTCAACTTTCGGTTATTATTATGAAATAAGCAATGAAATAGTATGTGAAATGTTTACTGTAGACCAGAACAGGTCAAAACTTTACTCATGCCAAGTATTTCTTTATTTGAAACAAGGATAAATGTTGCAATTGTTTTGGAAAAGTCAAAATTCAACATAAAACAATGGTGGTATGCGACACAAAGGGTTTATTTATCATCGTCCCGGTTACATTTTCGTGATGCGCAACTGATTTGGGATATCAAAAATTTGAACAAGTATGGTGACGCATATAAATAATGTTATTTAACCTTCTGATAGATATGAAGTTGTACACCTGTTATTATAATTGTTTAATCGAGAGTTTGCGGGGTTTTATGGTACCAATCCAAGCACTATGACATGCTTGCCTATAGTATTTGGAGAATCAAGAATATAAAGCTATTCCTTTATAGAAACAATCACAAATGTATTACACTACGCTAAATAATTGGGTTTTTTTTGTAACCAAGATGTCAGTTGTTGCACTACTTTTTCAGTTATGTCACTTTCTAATATCGATCTTATGTCTTCGTTCAAATATTCGAGGTCACAGTGTGATTACCAGATCCTATAAGTTCAACTCATTCGTTTCTCTTAAGTTATATTTGAAAGTCAATGTTTATATACTCAATAAAAGATTCTCTGAGACATTCGTTTAGATTTTAAGGACTCCATTAAAAAAATAGATACATGAAAAGAACAATACAAATGAAATTCAGATCCAGTGGTTATCTTTAGTAATCACCTTGGATGTTCAACAGTCAGCACTTTTATGGCGTACCCTAAGTCGGGATTTCTATAATGTTCATTCAAGTATTGTTTATACCTACAAATGAAATGATAACCAACATATAAATAGTATATAATACGCTTTATGGAAGACTTCATTGCAAGTTTGTGCTTTACACGGATTTACAAATATTTAATATTAAATTGTCTTTTGGTTCCTTTCAGATATATGTTCTATGGCTCCAAAACGAAGCCATCCTACAGGTGAATATTATTTTAACAACATATGTTTTTGTACTTGTATCGGTTATAATTAGATTACTGACATTTTGTACCAAAAACAAATACGACTTAAAACATACACCTCAGATTCCGAGGATTTTATGCTCAGTAATTGCAAAGCACGCATTACAGATGGTTCAGATGACAACGACTGTGTTTCAATTGTCGTAGCCATAACGCCAAACTTTTTTCCTAGCTAGTGACATCATGAAATGAGACTTATCACTGAATTCGAACCTAATGAAATGATTCATGGTGTAAATATTTATTAAAGGTACCAGACTTATAAAGTAATACGCGAGTTTCGTCTAGATAAGACCCATCAGTGACGCTTAGATGAAAATAGTAAGAAAGTCAATGTACGAAACTTGACACACCTAAAGTACTAGTATCAATTATTGTTACTTTGCATCAAATATACTGAAGAAACTTTTGCTAACATTCATTTTCTAATTTCAAACAGAAATGACAATACAATTTTCTCTAATGAATATTTTTTTATTCCAGTAAGTTAAACAAAAATTATAAAAGCAACTCGTTTTATTTATCAGCGAATTAACATCATCAAAGACTTTGTCTAATGATTCGTATGAATATGTATGCTATTTATTCCATCGCTGAGATAAACAATTGTTTTTCTGTACAGGCATTTATAATTTCTAATTATACAATCAGTAACCATTTTTCCATATTGCAGATTTTTATGAAAGAAGCTTTGGTGTAGGAAATGGCAAAGTCATTGTATGTGATGTTAATCCAAAAGTGTGAGTATCCAAAAACTTTTTAATTGTCTCTGACTGGGTCAACCATGTCAAATTCCAAAATGCTTTTTTGTTAAGATTACGGAAATGAACAGATCCTGAACCTTTTTTTAGAATAAAATGCATAACTGTCAAAACTATTGTTTCAAAAATAAATTTCAAGATTTTTACTAAATGAGAACATTTCTTTTTCATGTTATTCTCTTCCGTCAGAATACGACATAATATAAGATAAGTTTTTGAAAGTCATGTAGAGGAGAAGCGAAACATGCCAAAGGGACATGCAAAATTAAACTTACGGAAATAAAATTTACAACACCATGGCAAAAATATAAGATCAAACGGCAAACAACAGTATACAAAACACAACAAAAAATACAAAAGATTAAACTGGATGGTTTCATGTCTTTAACGAAAATTTTATAATATCCTGTTCCACATGTGCCACCCATCGTGCCCATTCGAACAAAACAGATGACTAGAGAGAAATAAACATAAAAAAGTATGGGGTTTTTTTAATTTCAGGAAGAATTCACCGTCAATGTGTCATTCCTCTACAACGGGATCAGAATGGACACGTAAGTCAATATCTCGACAAAACAAAAATTATCAGATATTTAATTGCTTTTTGATTGACTGTTTTCAACATTGATATCTGTTAGTTTCAATAAATTTGACCCATAGAGTCTTTATTATTAAAACATTTTGCAAAACCAACATTGAAGCGACGTATGATATGCAGTTTTAATTGCAATTCTATTATCACTAAGGCTTTGTTTTGGTTAAGGGGTTAAAAATACAAGTCTAAACATTGTATCTTTTGTTGTAGAAGTTCAAAATTTAGTATTCCAGGCAAATGATGAACAACTTATTGAGATATACTATATACTAGTTTACTTTCATTTGAAATTGTTCTATACATTTGTAAAATGTATCAAGAACTACTGGTATGACTTTTAGTTAAACAAAATCATTTCGATAGACGATCGTTTTCCTCCAGCCAGTAGCGAGTTCTACGAATTTATCCTGTAGTAAATTGTGTTTATAATTTCAGGATTAAGCAGCATACTTGCAAGTGTAATTGGATATGATTCGGAAGACAACAAATGGTTTGGGTATGGTATCGATAAATCAACAACTGTAGTGAGTCTTGATGGTGGTCAAACATGGCAATCTGCATCACGTGAAACATATCTTACCTCCAGAGACAAAACATCATTCCAGTTTACTAAACGTGTGCCATGGTTAACTACAAATTTAGATAACCCATCAACACCTCATTCCGACTATCAAATCTCAGGTTGGGGAGGTGAGTAAAGCAGTTTGAAACTTGTTGAGGCTAAATTAATTTAATTTGAACTACTAGAATACATTGAGTATACCTTACAAAAAGATATCTCTAATGAAAACAAAAATGAAAAATGAAAGTAAGATTATCGAAAAACAGCATACAATTAAACTTAAATGCTGTATTTTAATGCCTCGAGCACAAGAAAGTTGTTTTGTGTCAAAGAAAATGGTGTAAGAAATAAAGAAATCAATAAAAAAAGGAATCGGTTAAATTTATAAACTGCTTTTTGCTGTTTGTTTGTTTCTTTTTTTTACATCTTTTTTTTATAAATTTGAATTTTCATACTTTGGTGTTAAGCACGTTCGAACAACACATGAAAGTAAATAATGTGTGCTGGTTCTAAAAAAATGTTTTGTTTTGCTTTAGAATGAAAGGATTTATGTACAATTTGTTTTTACTTGATAACCATTCAATTAACATAACATTGAAAATCAACAATAATATTCATGAAATTAAGCTTAACAATACTTTACAACTAGTACATATAAAAGATTGTACATAATAAGTTTGTATACAACGTCCTCCACCATTTTACAATCGACCTTGAATTTTTAACAAATACAAATTGAACATGTACCAATTTCAATTTCAGCCACATATAATGGTATGATGCAAGGTTCTTCTGGGAGTTGGACAGGAAAACTTGAATGGGAGCAATGTTGTGTATAGATAACTAGAATCAACTATATCAATTCAGGAAAAAAAACTTTTGTGTGATAGATAACGATACTGCTGAAATGTTTAAGAAATGTATAATAATTTCCTTGTTAGGCGAGTCCCCGTCGTTATTGGCAATTTAAGTATTTTCAATAATAGGATATACATATGGATATGGCAGCTGGTAGCTTTTAGGTAATTTGCAGTTACCTTAAAAAGTTTTAAAAGTAAACAATGCATTGTAGTACTAAACGGGGCGAAACACGAAAACGAGATCAAATACTTTTAGATAACATTAATCTACTGTTGATGACAGATTTAAATATTAAAAGGAAAATCATTAATTGTTAGTTTATAAATAGATTTGATTTAATTGGTCACTTCATATATATCATCAAAACATTATACACATTTATGCAAATTAACTATCATTTCATCAATTAAGTAAATGTAACCTTAAAAATATTTGCGCCCAATTTCTATCAGAAGGAGAAAACGAATGCATTCTCCTGTAACGCATTTACGATAACTAATACTATTGTTTATCTCTTTTAAAAACGTTTATGACAAATTCTTAAAATAATTTACAGTATTCTTACAACGATTCATTTTAATGAATCAGCATTTGTTATGATTTTATTTTCTTTCTTTAGTTTTTTTTTAATTCTCTAATGTAGATCACAAATTAATAATTTATGTTCCCATATAGCATCTAATTATTTCGGTATATTTGATGGTACATGACGGAAAAGGATGCAGTTTTTACCGACGGTGTAGCACAAACGTTCATTAAAATTGAACGTCGCCCAAATTGTAAGTGCTAATAACGTTACGTTTGTATATTAAATAACCCTTTTAATTGATTTGAGAATATCAGATGAAAAGATATGGTGACCGTCCGGGGTTTTTTCTCGGCTAAAATACAGAATAACAAGATGTTATGTAGATTCCTTCAGAAAATACACTATTTGAAAGTTACCACCCCTTATAATACCAATTTAAAAACATTAGAAGAAAAATAATTTACGCTTATAAAGAAATCATTATTTATAAGTTTAAATCTTATAAATTGGTTCTTTTAAATGAAAAGTTAAATTTATAGTTAACTGCATCCGCATCAAATTTGGCTAATTTGTTATGTTTAATCTAAGATGGCGAAAGACACAAATACCACCTTAAAGATAACCCATACAAACGACGCTAATCGAATGAAATTATAAAATACAACCTCGTTATATTTTAAATTTATTCGTGTTCACTTCAAATGCGATGGTATCATTATTTGAAATGATATTGGATGCAATAATCAAAGTCAAATGTCGTCAAATTGTTTTTATTGCTACGATTACGTTAAATTAATCGAATTCTATATTACTACCCGTTATGACTACAAAGTTGTTTTTATTCATCTGCTTCGTGTGAATATTGGTTCTTCTCAAATATCAAATATCAATTATTATCAATTTCATCATTCAAAACAAAAAGATATAAAATAATTTGCATAGTGCTCTGTGTCTCTTTTTGTAGTAAGGAAAGAGGTGAATTTTTGACATTTAATGAATATATGCTAAAGAAAACAGTCATTGTTCAAAGAAATTGTTTTACATGAAAATTATGCAATTGTATGATCAAAATATCTGGGTAATATTAAATACATTGCGTCACATTATTCTTTATTTACTCTCCAAGCAAAAGTATCTATAATCAAATTTCCATATGAAAGGACGTTCTAAATAATTCACGACATTTTGTCAATTGATAACGGTTTTATCCGCCATACTTTTGTGTAATATCAGTTTAAAGATATTAAGTAAAAAAAGAGAAAACACCCCGTCAGTTAAACAGGCTTTCTAACAAACTAACAAAGTTTAAAAGGGCAAATGAGACCCCAAAAAAACTAAAGGATCTAGAATGCTAAGCAGAACCTGATCCACATGTTGCAACCTTCAGTTTTTCATTTTAAGTACAAAACATGTGATAAAGTACTGTCCAAGGAGATGAGGAAAATCTTATGGTTACGTCAATTGAACATATCCTTGGCATCTGAGACACAGATATTTCATAACGGTTATCAAACTCGTGACGGCGCTAGTACAATTTTAAAGTGAATAACTCCAACTTTTAAAAGTTTTATTTTAGTCCGCGTCCACAAGTAATAAAATATGGGGTTGAAAAGTCATATTTTTAACATGTATATCTATCATGTCTATCCCGTGCCATTTTTATTTCATGTATGAACCTTTCTGTGTGAAACCTTGTTTTTTTATAAATTGAATAGCTAAAGCCTGTGATGTAAATATTACACTTTGAAACCAGAATCATTACAATATTACTGTTAATAGCATTTGTTGAATAAAAAGAATTTTCTGTTTTATCTCATTATTTACATTTAGACAGTATAAAGATGTGGTATGACAGTACAGTTACCTTTCTCCTGTGAAACTGGTTTGGCCAAATACATTTTTGATTTTGTGAAATGATTTTAAATTTTATTACAATTTGACATTTGTTGACTTCAGTATTATGTATGTAAGCATGTTTCACTGTGTGATACATCTGCATATTCATGGTCCTTCCACCTCCTGTTTACCGAATACTTATGTATTCTTATACATAGTGGCTCTGCATGAATGTTTGCAGTATTTCTCGCAGGATAAGCAAAAAAATGCAAAGGTTGCTTTCTGAAATTTAGAATTAAACTCTTGTACTTCAGTCTTATAAGAAGCTTTAATCAATATTTGAATCTTTTTCCATCTATTTTGCCAAAAAAAAAAGAAGAAGAAGAAAAGTAACTTTAAAAAAAGACTAATTTATCAATATTTCTATGTGGAAAAAGTAAAATTACAAAAATACTGAACTCCGAGGAAATTTCAATCGGAAAGTCCATAATCACATGGCAAAAACAAATGACAAAACACATCAAACGAATGGACAACACCGTGATCAGAATAAGAAAGTTCAGAAAGAATCTTAGCACAGTGCTTCTTTAAAGCAACAAATTGTCGTCTAACTTACATGATTTACGCATGAACTATACCATGTTCATCCTTGACCCGAAGGTACGATCATTTATGTGTTGGTTCAAGATTTTCACTATTTCTTAGAGAGACTATAGTAATCAGCAATATCCATCCAAATTTGTATATCATGTGATCATCCATTCATCTTCTAATCACGGTGAAAATATAAATAATCAAGGTTTAAAATATCACAAAATATGTCAAAAAAGACAAAGTCTTCTAAACGATACATGAAAAAGTGAAAGACAGAAACACATACATCGTCATCATCTATCGGAAGCGTAGACAGCTCCTGCTTTACTAGTGTAACCAGGCATGCTTATTGTAATATGGCAATATGTTTAATTCAGGGATGTCACAATCGCGAAAAAAAGAAAATGGGATGCTTAATGTCATTCCCTAGAATAGTATGTATGATTTGACTGCAATGGCTGGTAAGTATAATCGACTCTTTGAATAGCCAATGTCTTTGGCAACATAGACTTCGGAATATCCGCATGTCTTATACAACAAATTCAAAGGCTACACAGTTGATAATGATTGTCTTAATGGTGTTTCGAGGCAATACACTTTTAGGATAAAAAAAAAAAACATTTTCACTATCTTTCTCAAGACCAGATTGCAAGCGTATATTCTTGAGATAAAGAACATCCAGATGGACGCTATATATTCCAAATCCAGGTTATATTTAGCTAGTGTGGACTCCTAAACCTGTGACTATTCGGATAAGAATAACACTCTTTAAATAAACGAAATATGAAGTGTTTGTTATGATGACACATGAAGTTTGCTCAGTAATTCTAAATAACAGCAGTCAGATCTTATGAAAAACACATGAATCATTGTCTTTTTTGCTAAAGAAAATTAATCAACGAAGAGATTACCAAAAATAGCTATTTTATAATGGTAAAAAGCATGATAAAGCCGGAGCTTTATTCTTCTATATGAATTATCTGTATGACGTTGGACAATTTTGTTCACCATCGTTTATTTAAGAAACCGGTGTACGTGTTTATCTCGCCTGTGCAAAGTAAGAAATATAACGTTGTTTTCCATTGCTTGATGTCTTTGCGCTTTTGATGTTGTCATTTGATAAGGGACTTGACGTTCTGGATGTTCCTTGGAGTGTGGTATTCTTGTTATTTTACTTTTTTGTATTTTGTTAAGATGTGTCTCGTGTTGTTTACTATAAAAGAGGGACGAAAGATACCAAAGGGACAGTCAAACTCATAAATCTAAAACAAAGTTTCACAATTCTATTTTGAATTAATACTGCTTCAAGGAAAATGAATTTGAACTGATTTCACAACAAGAATCTGTAATCAGTTGCACACATGATTAAATTTTACACATACCAAAAATCGACTCACTTATGTTTCATTTCAATTTCATTACACTTTTTAGTCTATGTATGTTGGAGTATGTTTTTGTTGTATTTCATTTTTTTTCAGTTCCGTTGTTTTCCTCTTATAGTTTCCCTCGGTTTTAGTCTATGACTATTGAATAAAGGTATACTACTGTTGCCTTCAATTTTTAATAATAGTTTTTGCCATATTCTATGCTTTTTGTTCCTTTTATGTATGAATGAGGTTCATTTTATAATTGCTCATTTAAAAAGTCTTCTTTTTGTACACATGAGATTTTTCTTAAATTTTACTTCTGAACTGGAAACCTCATATAACCGTTTTGTGTATCTTAAGGTGGTACCCAACACTACAGGGAGATAACTCTGTAAAACCAGCAGAACGTTTTAATGACGTAGTGATCATAAGGGAATATTAAGCTTCTCAATGATTAAAATAAGTGTTTGTCAAACTGCTATACAACCAGTGTAATTTTGCTAATAAAACGGTTGGTTCAAATTTTTTGAAATTATTATATTTTTGTCAAAGGTTCAAAGTAAATACTTTGTCAAAATTTTAAGAAAATTAAACGAGCCAAATTAATTTTAGTTAAAGTGTTAGGTACCACCTTAAGGTGTATAAAGCAATGTCAAAAACATGCGGATGATGAAAATACGAAATTGTTTATATTTTAAGAAAACATATTATATATCCGTCGCTTATTTTTCAAAGTAGATGCAACCTTGTAATCGGTTCAATTTAAAAAAAAAAAGTGAAGAGGTATAACAGAAAATAGACAAGTATAAAATATAAACTGAACAGGCCTTTTATTCTTGAATATGTGTTATGGGTTTTTCTTATCTTTATAACAGTATAGCAAAACGTGATAGATACAGAACTTGGTCGCATATTGGCATTAATTGACGCATTTAAAACTACTGTCTGGTTTCTTTTAAGTTTGCTATTCTTTGTCGTTATATTTGCTTTACTTTTTGGTTCAATAAAACTATTATTTTGTTTTTCTAAACATATGTTTGAATTAGAAGTTATGGGAAAGGGTACACAAGAACTCATGACAATATAGTAAAAAAATGTTTGGATTAAAATACCAATGTCAACACTTTTAAACAATTACTTTTCATTTTGCGTTTACCAGAGTCAGCTTCTGTGAGGGTAGGTATGGAGAATATAGGTACAAAAAAGGTCAAACAAATAAAGAATGGTTATAAATAGGCCAAAATAATCGCGAATAGTTAATAATGGAGAGAGTAAATATAGAAATAAAGAATAAAGCCAAATAAAATAAGAATACAAAAAAAAATCTTTACAAGTTAAAGAATACAGAAATGAAGAAAGAGACTTTTATCCAGACCCTCTTTTACCGTTGTATCCTTTATACAACATATTATTATTCCTCTTTATTGAAATTGTGTACTATTATTTAACGTTCCAACCTTTTAAAATCATACTTTATAAAGATACATAGAAAAGTCGATTTGAATTCTAGTGTTTAAATGTAAGACATTGTTATTTAGCTAATATTATGTTTTGTTTGGTAAACAAAGGTTTACATATATCTATCATCACTGGCTAATTTTCAACGTGCGTCACAAATCTTCGTATTGGGATATTTCTATATATTGGAAACAAAGACCTTGTCCTGTGTTAAAATTGTAGGCCGGTAACAATTCAGATATGTGATCATCTTCCAAAAGATAACTATCTTATTTATTAGAATAAAATTACAAATATTGTATGAAGTATTAACAAAATAACAAAGTAAATATATTTAACAATCATGATATAAATGACATTGAACGGAAAAAAGGAAAGAATTAATTGTACCTTATATTAATTTAACATTACAAAATACAAAATGCATATTACAGTTCTGGCTTGACGCACATTTTTTTACAATATGTTTCTACAAAAATATACATGTAAAAGCTGCAATATGAGCTAGAATTATATATTTTAATGCGAAAATTCCATGTTATTTGAAATGAAATGTAACTATCGAACTTGAAATGGTTCTTGTTTTATTTTCACCAACGAACGAGAACGACTGTATGGGCATAGCTATGACAACATAGCTACACTTGGACTTAATGACATAATAGAAAACAATTAAAAAAAACAATAGCCTGATTTATACTAAAAACTATAAACAAACAAAACAAAAAAGAAAGACAGCAAACAATGACACCAAATGAATTACAGGCTCCTGATTATGGACAAGTACATAAATCTTGTGGGTTAATTATGTTTGTGAGGGCTCACCTCTCCAAACAAGGGACATTGGTGTAACCTAACAGCATAAGAACATTAATTTTTATCATTTGTTTCTCTCTCTGATTGGGATGTCTTAAAATATATTCGTTCAGTCTGAGAAGGCTTATATATCTTGTATTTACAAAAGAACTTAAACGATATATTGAAAAATTAACACCATGAACATACATGTTCAATTTTGATTTTAAATGTAGCTGCCGAAATTATTATGCGATTTAAATTGGATATAAACGGAGAGCCTGGTTATCAAACCGTGAGAGAATAAATCCGGTTCACATTACATCTTCCTATATCTATTGTATAACATAGATATTCATACAAAAAGTTAGTGATAATTACGAAAAAAGTCTTTTTACTGGATATTTTGTGAAGTATCTAAAACTCGTCAACGATACTAAGCTTATAATTTTGTATAACAGACACCAAAGTTCATTACAGAATATACACACATGAAATAAGTAGAAATTTTGGTTCCTGTACTAAAATTCTTGATAACAAACTAAATATAACAATAACAATCTAGAATAAGTCCTTGAGCTCTAAAATATGTAAATGAGAAAACGAAAACAGATGGTCCTATCTATTTGTTCTATTTACTTGAGCCGATCCGCGTTGTGTCTTTGACAACGAATTCCCTCCAATGAATAAACTCTTTGATTGTCGTTCCCTCTCTGTCAAGGCCTGAACTACTTTATATAATTCATCTAATCGCTCATTTTGTTTCTTGAGGGCTTCTTGGTACGCACGGTCATCTTTCATTGCACGTTCATTTTGTTGGTACATCAGTTTTTCGATCTCTCTTCCCATTGTGTCAACTCGATTCTTCAAATCAATCTTTTCTCGTTCTGCCCTTTCTAGCTCAAGAATAATATCCTCTTTCTCTGCCAATAGTTGGTTTATACGATGCTGGTCTTGTATTTCATTATCTTTAAGAGCTCTATTATCAGCTTCCAGTTCGTCAACTCGCTCCCGTACAAGCATTAACTCCGTTCTCAAAACCTCTGCATCATTCTTAAGTCCAGAATTTTCTTTATTGACTGCTGTAAGACGCCCCCATCTTTCATTCTCCTTATCTCTCATCTGTGAGTGTGTCTGTTGCAGCTGGTCATATTTAGCCTTCAGTTCCATATAAGCATCGGACTGAGCTCTCATGTTTTCAATGGTGTCTTGCAATTGGTTAAGAGCCAGTTCGCTTCTTTCTATCATTTCCGTTTTTTCTTTCTCCCATCCTGTTTGAAAAGTTTTGATTTTCTCATCAAGTTTGTTTTCTATCGCATCGTCGATTTTCTTTTCCATTCGGATTTCAAGATCAACTCTCTCTTCATGACGACGTCTATCGAATCCATCCAACAAATCATTGGTTAGTTTCCCGCTAAATTCGGCAAACATTGATCCTATTGCAGACGTCACCTTATCAGCATAAGAACCTGAACCGGTTCGTTCAGGTATGTTTGGAGATGGACAATAACTGTCATAAACTCCTCCCGATGCCCCGCCATAATCACCCATAGGAGACTGCAAAAATAAGATGTATATTTACTGAGGTAAGTTCAGTTGCAGTTGAACAGGCTGTATAGTCAAATGGTAAGTTTAAACAGATGGATGAATATAAATACGTTATATGATTGCTGTATTCGGCCATATCGTGCAATGTTGTCTACTTTAATTTTTTTCATGTTTACAATTGTTTTGCTTATACATAAAGGTTTATGTCTTATGTGATATTTAAAACAGTTTATACGCGCGAGGAGTAGAAAAAATTACGAATATGTTTTGTTTTGTTTTGTTCAATCATTTATGAAATTGAAATCGTGAAATGATAATTCGCCATAAGCAGCCAGGATTGTTCAAATTTGTTAAAAAAAAAGCAACATCGATGTTCAACTCGATAGTTAATTACATGGCGTCTAGACTAAAATACACGCGAAAGGAAGCTACATAATATATGAGTTTGACTGTCCCTCTTGTATCTTTCGCCACTCTCTTACATATTATCTAACCCATGTCATGCAAATTGTTTGTTTTAGACTTTTTATAAGTTGGATAAAAGTTTAACATTGCTATAAATCTAATATTGAAATTAGAGTCAAATGGGTGAACATGAATTTGACAGCTAGTGCCCCTTTTCGCTTTATGGATATAATGTCAAAACAGGCTGCATTCCTCACTATTAGATTCTCATAAAATAAAGTCTTTAATAATAAATTGTCTAAAAGTATGAGGCTACTTGTTTTATATTCAATAATTCTAAAAGCATTTCTAAAGAAGCAATCGGTCATGTCTTAGTAAAGTCAAACTACTTTAATTTTTTTTTACCATAACTACTTGTTCTTCAAAGTCATAGTCAAATGGTCCTGACGGTGTGTTGACTTGTGTTTTAGCTCGGTTAAATGTCTGTTGTTGTCGTCTGGGCTGTACTGTTGATTGACTTGTTGGTGGTCTCTGTTGCTGAACGCTTACACTGGATATAGCACTCTCACGTGCATATGAAGATTTTGCACGACTAGTTGTACGTGTAGAAACTGGAATAAAGATAATTACAAAATTTCATTAATACATCCAAGGTTCAGCAAAATAAGAATATTAATTAAAAGTTTGAAAGCCTATAATGATTTTAAATGATATGATATAAGGATACAGCATTATATTAAAAATGTTACATTTTTTTTTACAAAAGAGACTTATAGATGCTTGATTTGTTTTTAATTGTCAAGTGATCAACATTTTGGTGGTTAATCACATAAACATGTCACCACTCTAATGGTCCCGATTTCATGTAACCAAAAAAACATGGCAGCACATCGATTTATGAATTATGTTTACATATTGCAGAAAACTCGAAGTGAAGAAGTAAATATTTGAAAACTGAAATTTGATTTTCATCAACACTAGCTGTTATCAATAGTGACAAAATATTGATATGCATTCTATATTAAGTTATAACAAGAGTTCAATTTTAATTGTTGCATTTTGAGCTCAGGTACAATGAGAACTTAATTTGAGATTTTACAAATATTATAAATACTCTTTGAATTTAAGTATTAATTGACGGATTAGATACATTTCGCGTGCATTTCATTATTGTTCAAAAAAGTAATCAATGTATATGATATAGTTGAGGTTTGTACAGGAGGAAAGTTTGGATAATTTTGATAAAAATATGTGTAGCATCTGAGATCTATATCGGACGATTCTAGTTTATCTTTTATACCTGAGATTTATAAGGTAGGGTCAAAGTTTCCATAGATTGTAGAAATAATGTTAAATTATAAAGAAGAATATATCCAAAGTGAAGAAAAGAAAAAGCAATACACTCACCAGTACTACAATATAGCGAAATAACAATATGTATGAATACAAAAGGAAGACGAAGTTGGTGGGGACCAATAAAAAAACTTAGTTGAAAAATTACTGACAGCTCCGTGGTCGAACCAAAAGAAAAGCAGACAAACAGATTTGGCAAATTGAAAATAAAATGTAGATTTAGCAAAATAAACCATACAAAAAAATACAGGATTAACCAAGTTATTGTGGAAGGACCACTCACTGTCTAGCTCACTTGATAATGACAAGGCTATTTAAATTTTTGCTATGCTGCCTTCTAACGTCATAGTATAAAATATAAATAGCGGCACACCAAATAGCGGCACACCAAATATCTAAATAGATTATCGAAACGTCATATTTATTTGGACCTGTCAGTGTCCTGCTACACTAAACACACCTGTAATGTAACTACTCTTCACATTCTTTAGTGAAAGATAAACGTGCCTTTTTCGTACCATGTTGTATCTTTTAGACTTCCTTAATACCTTCTCAATGTAAATGTGTCATTTTAAGATGAACAGGCATGTTGTTTAATTCGCTTCGTAAGGAAAATATTGGTAGTGTGTTTAAAAGACTCTATAGTTTATTGTTCAAGGCTAATCGAAAAGTCCTGTTCATTTTTAAAGAAAAAAACAACAAAAGGATCAATGTTCAAGTTGCCGATAAACATACTGTTGTATTCAATACTTTTGAATTTTTGAAATACTAAGGCTTTTCTTCCTCAGGAATAGATTACCTCAGCTGTATTTGGCTAAACTTTTGGTCCTCAATGCTTTTCAACTTCTAACATTATTTTGCCTTTTTAACTTTTGTGGATGAGCGTCACTGATGAGTCTTTAGTAGACGAAACGTGCGTCTGGCGTAAATACAACATTTAATCCTGGTATCTATTATGACTTCATTTACAACTGGGTCGATGCCACTGCTGGTGGAGTTTTAATTCACGGAGTGTATTACCAGCACAGTAGTCAGCACTTCTGTGCGGACACGAATTATCATTGATATGGTCATATTTATAAATTAACTATTTACAAAACTTTTGATTTTTGAAATACTAAGGCTTTTCTACCTCAGGAATAGATAACCTTAACTTGGCAAAACATTTAGAAAATTTATAAACTTACTATCTTTTTGCAGTTTTTCGACAATGTTGAAAAATCGTTCATCTTCCAATACTTCAATAAAAATATTGAAGGAGTTAGGGTCGTGTGAGTTGAGTAACAACTGAATGAATTCATTAAATTTTCTGTGTGGTGTTGGAGGGCTAACTTTCTCCACCCTATCTTTCTGTTCGACGGTTATAACATTTTTATCTACTAGTCTTTCAAGAATCGGATCTAAATATCCAAGTCTTTCCTTCAAAAAAGTTATATTTGAAGTTATCCTTTTTTTCTGTTCCTTATCCATCTTATCCTCATATAAAACACAACAAAATGGCCGCAAATATAGATTTTCTTAAGCTATAAAGACTTCGAAATTTAAATTGGCTTCACTCCATCTGAATCATATAAGTTTTATCTCTAAATCTGAATTTGGGATCTTTTGTTTTAAGGTTGCTTGTTTTGGTAAAATAATCTTTAAACTGATACGATCATGAATAATTAGTTAAATGTCGGACATGTGCCATATTTCTCTTGCGACGAAATCTGATTTGTCTTCGCACAGAAATTCTTATATAATGTGACATTTGTATTATTTCAAATTATGATTAAAGTGTAATGAATCAAATTATATCTAAACAATGTCGAATTATAATTTATAAAGTTTAAAACCTCTATATACTAAAATGAAGTAGAACTAATCGTGCATGGTATATCGTTGTTTTTACCAAAAGATGAAAAAGATTTTTGTTATAAATTAGAAGTTCCGCAGACTATATGAATGCCTCTTAAGTTTTAAGTGACAGGGTTATCTTTAGATTAACTCCACACATTCACTAAATGTATATGTTATATGTCGATCTGTAAGGAGGCCCAAGCACGGAACTAGTGTCGTGAGAAAAATGCTTTATTAGCATAAGAACAGCGACCTATAGTTGCTTACACCTACGTCATTTGTTCTCTTGTTGATATAAAAATTGGCTCATTTGCAATCATAAGTCTAAAGTGTACTGGTTCATACAAAAGAGACCGTTCAAATATATTGAAAACATTGACAAATTATTAGGACGATCAGCTGCTTCAAATAAAGAAAGTCGTGCATTCCATATGGACCTTTTCACGAGTAAGAATACTTCAACATCTTAAGAAGCACAATCATCCTATTAAATATTTAACAGTTAAACTTTTAGAAGTAGTAAATAAGCAGCCTAGTGAATCTCATTCAAAGTTTGTACGATCACGGAAAATAATTGAATTAAATTGGATTAAAAAAATACAGACAGTCTACCCCCGTCAATTTTTAATTAGAATGAGTGCCTTAATATCATCTACGACTGCAAAATTAAATCACCAATTCACCAACATTCCAACTGACTTCATTTTCAGAAAACGACATCTGTAATAAACACAATCTTTTAGCTACTTCTTTACAAGCAGAACCAAATACAATAAACGTCCCAACTATGTAATGGCTTCCGAAGCTAAACAAAAAAATATACATATATAGATTAATTACATCTTCAAGCCATTGTTCCACCAATAAATTGTCTATTCTACTTACTAGTTCCTTTGGTACAATAAAAAATCTGATAATAAATTGTTCAAATAAGGCCTTTGAAAATAGTGGAATTAATTACTTTTGGAGTGTCAAAAACTCGTTGGAAGTACTTGATAAATTGCATGCATATATTGGTGATTTCGAATCTGTTCAAAATTTGGATTTTTCTACCCTATATTCGAGTATATATGTTCAAACTCTTTCATGTCATTTTTTCGTAGCAATAAACAAAAGCACTATGTCAATTGGACATGATTTGACACTATATACTCAGTATGCGCTTAAATTTTAACTTGATAACATTTTTGTTCGCTTTGGAGAATCCATATACTAGTATCGTCAAGTTATTGGAAATCCAATGGGGACTAACTGATCACTACTTATTGCGGACCTGTTTTTGTATTGTTATGAGTTACAATGTATGACTAAAAATAGGAAAGACCCATCAAAACAACTTTTAAAACAAAATTTAACAATACTTTTAGATATTTGGATGATATATTGGATCTCAATAATGACTTCAGTATATATACTCAAGAAATTTATCCTGTTGAACTTACTTTAAATAAAGCTTATACTAACAATGACCTCTGCCCTTTCCTAAATCTTGATATCTATATCGTTAACAGAGACTGAATACAAAAATTTATGATAAAAGAGATGATTTTTCATTTCCTATCCTTAACTATCCATTTTTAGATGGTGACGTTCCCGTGTCACCATCTTATGGTGTTTATATATCTCAACTTGTACGATTCGCTCGTGTATATAACAACGTATTGGATTTTAGTGAGAGAAATTGATGTAATACTGAAAAATTATTACACCAGGGTTTTCGAAATCACAAACTAGTCAAAACATTTAATAAATTTTATCATCGGTATAAGGAAATAATTCCTAAATATAACTCAACATGCAGACATCTTATAAATACGTTCAGGTATTTCACATCCAATCTTTTATGGTAATATTCTTTACAAAGCACAAAAATGTCAGTATTCACCTAAAAGCTCACAAACCCTTTAAACAGACTTATTAAGAAGGGATATAGTTACGATACGGTTGTCAGGTCATTAAAGATTGCATATTTTGGATTTAATGTTGATTCACTTAAAGGGTCTTTGCATCGGAACTAAACACATTTATTTAAAATAAAACAGTTGTTGGCATGATACAGGTTATGTTCTTCTCATATATTTTATGATAGTATGATACTAAACCTCTACCGGGAGGACTTGAGCCTGATATTCATATGATTAAGACATAATCTTTCAATCAGTTTAATTGAGGTCTGGAGCTGGCATGTCAGTTAACTACTAGTAGTCTGTTGTTATTTATGGATTATTGTCATTTTATTTATTTCCTTTTGTTACATCTTCTGACATCGGACTTCTCTTGAACTGAATTTCAATGTGCGAATTGTTATGCCTTTACTTTTCTACATTTGCTAGAGGTATTGGGGGAGGGTTTAGATCTCATAAACAAGTTTAACCCCGCCGTAATTTTGCGCCTGTCCCAAGTCAGGAGCCTTTGGCCTTTGTTTGATTTTAAATTTCAGTTTCTTGTGTATAATTCGGAGTTTAGTATGCTGTCCATTTTCACTGTACTAATATACATATTTTTTAAGGAGCCAGATAAAGGACACCTACGGGTGCGGGAGTTTCTCGCCATATTGAAGACCAATTGATGGCCTTCGGCTCTTGTTTGTACTATGGTCGGGTTGTTGTCGCTTTGACACATTCCCCATTCCCTTTCTCAATTTTATTTCATGAACATGAAGTTGAGCAGGATCTGCTTACCCTCCTGTAGCACCTGAGAAAACCCTTGTTTGTTTTGGTGGGATTCATGTTGATAAGTGTTTAGTTGTCTATGTTGTGTTTTTATGATGAATTCGTCTTTTTGTCGTTTATCGATGCTTTTTTTACATGGTGTTGTTAATTTGTTTTCAACTTGAGTTCAATGTCCCTTTGGTATCTTTCCGGTCTTTTTTCAAACCATTTGGAAGATCTATGTGAAATCACAGGATTGTTGAAATTAAGTTTTAAAGATGATGACAAGGATTGTTGGTTTTTTACTGTCCTTTTTGGTTATACCTATATTAAATTTGTTAAGCAAGTTAAAAGGATATCAGCCCATGAAATTGACCATTGACCACCTAATATTCAGTATCCTGTCATGCTTACTCAATCAGTCAGTCTTCTTTCCCATGGCACTGAAATTGAGTATACTACAATTGTTAGACTTAATTTCAGTGGGGCAAACTTTAAAGAAATTTCATGTTTGACAGAAACATGTCAAGACCTTGGAAGAACACTTTTAGTTGTCAATAACCATGTTTCTCTTGTTTGAATGTGAGCCATATAACAAGCATTGCATTCACAATGTAAATTACCATTCTAATATCTTCATAATTAACTACAAATCAAGGGCTCAAATTATAGTTTATGATGGTCAAACCGAAGTACATACAAACACTTGGAACAAATCCTTGTATGGATAGCTTCAGTTTTAATCTAAAAGAATATTCAATTGTCAAATTATCCACAAATGTACAAGGAAAGAATAACTTATGAATAACGTGTGTGTTTGAAATCTAGAAGCTATGCTGGAATTGGTAGACAATCAAAAAAGGATTGATATCAAGGAAACTATTTAAGAGTAAGACTTGAACCCACGAAGAAAGCAAGATATACAATCAAACAATTACTGAGGACTAATGAACATTCTTCTAGTCAAGATGACATAAAGACATAGAAAAAATATTTTGAATGATTGATGTTGCAAAGATAAAGGTGAAAGCACTTTGAGTCAAGCTGGGATCAACAAAAATCAAGTTAAAGATCAATCAACAAATATCACAAGATCAGTTAGAAAAGACTGATGTCAAGTGAGAATCAATACATTTCCCAATGAAAGTGATTTAAGTTAGGCTAAAGATCAGTAAGAAAAGACTAGTATTTATAAATCACAAATAATCAATTTACTTCAATATTATACCATATATATTTCATTAAAAAATATTCTTTTTTGCAATTATTTCACATCTAAAACATGCAGATAAATAACACAAACATATAAAATACACCTAAAAACTTTTCAAGTACTCAAATAACAAGCATTTTAGCAAATAAAAAGTCAACAGTGTAGGGGGAAATATCAATCCAATCAACAAAGGTTTACTTTAACTTAATCCTCAGAATTACTGGTTGTAAAATATAACTTACACAATTGTGTTACACTTAAAAAGTTTCCTACAAAAATATCAAAGGTAACATTGGTTTTTGAAATATGTTCTTTACTCTTGTACTTCAATCTTTTCTTTAATTGAAATACATATTTTAGGGATCATTGCATGTATTTTTCTTTCACTGCTCACTGCATAAGGGTTTGGATGGGGTGTACTTAATTCTTGAAGTCATTGATGTTATGTCATTTTTTCTATTCTTAATATTTTTGGCCTTTTATTCGTTTCTCTTATTATTTTTTCTTCAACTTTTGTCTCATTATTATCTTTTCTGTAAACCCCATCCAGAACTTCATGTATATTTTTTTTTTTTAAATGTTGTTAGGAAGCTTGTTTTGGATTTTTTGTTAGATTTTTGGAATCCTCTGGTTTTATCCATTTGAATGCCTTGCAATAAATTGCCCGGTTACCCCTGTTTTTCTTTTTTGTAAATCTTTAACATGTACAATAATAAGTTATCTGTTAAAGTTTGATAAAATTTTAACTTTTTAACAATTTTTGAGAGCTTTAACTTGTCAAGATAAAGCTATGAAAAGTCAAGAGAGAATATTCCCCCCGTAAAATTTCTATGGCTTATATCTTGAAACCAGCGATATGCAATGGATGATAAGTAGAACTAAGTAAACTTATAAAAAATGAACTATTTTTTGTTGTTTACATCAACTAAGTTGACTGTGAACTGATATATGTAAGATTTATACATTCAATCAAATCTTTTAACACTATCAATTTTACAAAAGGCATTTAATGCTTGTAATTACATTGCATGTTGAAAATATAAAATACAAATTGAGTTTAACAACAAGGATATAGTAATGAACCCTCTATCTTTCCCTCTTTGCATGAATAACTATCCTAGTTTTGTCATGGAAAGAACTTCACCAACTTGTGAACCTAGGATGCTGAACAGGGGAGGGGCAGCAAGTCATTTGAAAAGGGACTAGAAAAGAGTTTAAGTTTCAACCATATATGCAATTCTATAAACAGGGCCTGAGCCTTTTGTCCCCTTTAAATCTATCTGCCCTATAAAAAAAAATAATAAAACTACATGTCCCTGTAATAAATTCCAAAAATTTATTTTCAATTATTGAAATATTTTTGGGAGGATAGTAACATCTGACATCTACAGATGAATTTTCTTTGTAGTTCCACACAAGATTTACAAAAGTTGAGAAATCAAGATCAAAGACTGTCTCCAAACCTTGTATGGACTTTCCTTACATAGTTTCTAGAGAAAAAAAGATTGCCAATAAAATTACTATCCACCAGAAACTTATATTAAAAAGCAAAATTCAAGAGAAAAATGAAAATGTTATTTTTCATATGTTTCAGAGGACAACAGTGCTTCAATCTTTTGCAGACTAATTTACAAGAAATGATGAGCATTTGTCAATGGCCTTCATATCATCAATCCCCTGGATATAAATTTTCTAAACAACTTTACCAAAATATAAGTTACTTGTAAACAAACACAGATGACAGTTACAAGGTGATGAAAAATCTCACCTAGCTCTATAGGATAGATGGTCCAACAATCTAGAAATATTCAACTTCACATACAAAAAGTTGTACAAAAGTGGTATTATAAATTATCTATTATGACTGTTTTGTACAGAAAAAAAACCTTACACGTCATATAATACAATCACTGCAAAAAATGAAATATTTTCCTTCAACATTTTTTGCCGTTCACACAATCTGGACTGGTTTTCAGACATATTATAATGAACACATTTCTTTAATCTTACATTCAATAGATATTCTTTATACAAAAATGGTAAACATCAGAGTTATATCTACTCTCATATATTTCAAATTCATTATATATCCAATAAAAAAACACACATACACACAATTGAATGTTTCCATACACAAACATTTCATATTTGTTCATTTTATGTTATCACAATGAAATATAAACTTTAATTATATCTTAAATTAATGAAATGACCAGAGTGACCAAGTTGACATAATTATCATGTTAAATATATTAAAGTGGTCAATGAATAAATGGTCAATTTAATTGTTTCTCAATTTTTCATCATATAAAACAATTTCAAAGGGTATAACTTCACCTATAAATTATGATACAGCATTCAAAAATTTGTACAAAAAAGTCATACAAATGGTTGGTAAAATTTTCTGACAGAAGATTGCAATTCATTTTAATAGACAGAGACCAAAACATTGCAATTCATTTTAATAGACAGAGACCAAAACATTGCAATTCATTTTAATAGACAGAGACCAAAACATTGACCATAACAAAATATAAAATATATCTAGATGTAAATATTAAAAAGCATATTACACATATCAATAAATGTCACATGCTCAGAGCCACCATATATAACAAAACAACTAAGCCTTTTTTTGAAACTTTTGCAAAAAATTTCAACAAACAAATAAGGCTTAAAGCTAAGTCAAAACCTCAGAAGTTAAGGTAGTGTTTTAAAATTTAAAATTCTAATGAATAGATCATGAAATCTGTTGTCTGAAACTGAAAGGTAGAGATATTGTCTTATTAGGCTGCAAATTATATACATTAAAGTAGTTTGCTTGGTTGTATCTTTAGTTGTCAGGTTTTTTTCATCCCTTTTTATCCCAAACGCGTGAATTTTTAATGGTTTACAGTGGAAGGTTGGGTTGGTAAACATACTACAAATACATTTATATAAAATTAATTCAAATTTTCTTTTTAAATGTAGGTAAATAGAATTCCATCAGTTCATTTTTTTTGTCGGAAAAATACACCTACTGCGAATGCAAAATAAGTCAAAATAAATTTACTGTTTATAAGTATCAATACAGAACATCATATTTATAGACAAAATATGATTGTCATATACTATCTGTATGAAGTAAATATCTTGGTATCCAGTTTTCTTTTAATTTTTGAATGGTGGCAGCATTCGTTAATGGTGATTATGTGATTTTCATTCTATAGTGGCATCACAAATGGATAGCTATATATATACATGTAGTTACACCATATTCACAAATATTTACTACATAAATTTTATTTTATGGGATAATGTATGCATTTACTTTTTTATTTTTTGTACAAGTTTTCAAAAAAGTTTATCAAATTTTCAAAAAAAGTAATAAAAAAAACATAGCCTGCTATGGAAGATTTCTTTTATACATTTTTAGCAACCATATAAAAAATGTATATGGTATCATAAAATGCATTCACTCTGTAGGAGATAAAGCACCAATCCTTTCACCCAATCACATAAAAAAAACAAGAGGCTCTCAAGAGCCTGATTCGCTCACCCAAAACGTTTTGCTTAAACCTTTCACAATTATTATTTTTGCTTTAAAATGCCATTTAAATGTTGATCATATTGATTATTTGTAGATCTTACTTTTTTTTGATGGATCAAAACTTCGGATACAATTTAGAAAGTAGATACCCCAACGAACATTTATTTAAAGTTTGAGAGTATTTGGCCCAGTTGTTTCAGAGGAGATTTTTTAATTTAAGCAAGTTTGATGAACAAATAGAGAAAATTTGTCTTTAAGGGCAATAACTCCTTAAGGGGTCAATTGACAATATTGGTCATGTTAACATTTTTGTAGATCTTACTTTGCTGAACATTTTTGCTGTTTACTGCAAAATTTCCTGAAAATTACCAATTAAGTGGCAGCAACCCAACAATGGGTTGTTTGATTCATCTGAAAATTTCAGGGCTGATAGATCTTGACCTAATGAACATTTTTACCTCATGTCAGATTTGCTCTAAATGCTTTCGTTTTTGAGATATAATCCAAAAACTGCATTTGAGTCTTGACCCCTATGTTCTATTTTTAGCCATGGCGACCATGTTTGTTGATAGATCAAAACTTCGGATACATTTTATAAACTAGATACCCTAAGGAACATTCAGTTAAAGTTTGGAAGTATTTGGCCTAGTAGTTTCAGAGGAGAAGATTCTTAAAATAGTTTATGACGACAGACGACGACGACGACGACGGATGCCAAGTGATGGCATAAGCTCACTTGGCCCTTCGGGCCAGGTGAGCTAAAAACAATTAATGTAGCACTTGTGCAATTCCTATATAGGCTGCATGCTAAATATGGCAATGAGAAACAAAGATTGTTACTTTGAAGTTATTAATTTTTTTTTTATATTGGAAAACTAAAAAAAATAAATATAAGTTATAAACCACATTCAAGTATGAAATGTTTCTTCTGTACATTTATTTTTATTTTAAAAAGCTTAAATCAAACAAAATAAACAGTCACCTTCTGAGGTCAATACTAAAATTGGCAAATAAAATATGGATGCTTTCTCAAAATTAGAAAACTTCAGGTATAAAAAAGGGAACATGGGTCACACATGAAATGACAAAGAACTTCAAAAAAGGTGGAAGAATGATAGAAAAGCTAGGAATTTATCAGATAATCTTCTTTAAAAAAATCCTTAAAACTTTGCAACAAAAAGTTTTATAATACAAAATTTTCACTTTTCTAGAAACCAATTGATTACAATTATGTACAATTTGTATATCTAAAGGGAGATAACTCTGGTAAATACTAAAATTTGGAAACACTATGGAATTACAAATATGCATGGAACAATAGTAATGACATCATGATATGAATCCATTATCACACTTTAGCTATAATGAATCCTTCTTTTACCAAGTCTTCTTTTCTAGCGGTGTCTTTTGAAGCATTACTGTTCCATGCATAATCAAACATATTTCGAACATGTTCTACAGTTTTAAGGAACAAGGTTTCATCATTCTTATTTACTGTTCCTTTACGAACACTGACTGACCCTTTGGATTTGATCACTCTTTCAAGTTCTTTCTGAATATATTTGTCTTTGCAAAATTCCCATATATTTTCATTCTGTGAATAAAAATAAACTGGGTATTTTTTGGAACTGTCAGGCGGAGATACTGCAAACTCGTACATGTCAAGCACGGAGTCTTTGTCTTTATCAATGTCTGAATTACAATATCCTGGACATCCACCTTTTCCTTTTGACCAATTTCCACTCCTGGGTTTCTCATGAGCAATCAACGGCGTCCACTGTTCCCAGGACGAACAACTTAAAGGTCCAGTCACAAACTTGGCTATACTGGCAATTTCTCTTGGCTGTAAATTCTTTGGTTTTTTAACCTACAATAAAATAAAACCAATGTAGCTGAACAAATGCTTAAATAATCCATTTAATGTGTTTAGCAGTTTTGATAAAATTTGGTTACCCAATAAAAAAAAATCTGTTAACAGATATCTATTTCAAAATATACATAAACTGAAAACTGTTTCCCGAAATATACTTGGAAAAGGAGGAATATTTCCCCAAAAATCTGTAGCTTCATACCAGTATCTGCAAACTAAAATATTTACTTTCATGATTGAAATGCAACAAAAATTTCTCTTCTGTAAGCTCAAAGCTAAGAGCACTGAATTTTGACTGCTGATCAATTTTTTACTTGTGTTCCGGCCTGCATGTATTTTGTGTTTGTAAGCTATTTAAGACATGTAGGATTCCATTCATTACACAATACATATAAGGCATGTAAGTGTATTTAACTCAGTCTTCAGTTTTCTATTTTGTGTTATGTGCTTTGTTGTTTGTGCATTCATTGTTTTTTCGATTTTTGTTATAACATTGTCAATACGTTTTCGACTTACAAGTTTAAATATCCCTTTTGTATCATTTGCCTGTCTTTCATTAAGTAATCATTTATAATTTTTTCTATATTTTAAGAATTCTAAGCTGATGTCACATTTTTGGTCCCCTCTTTATAGAAGAGTGCTTTGTAAATGTAAACATGATAAACCGTTGTATGATTTAGGTGCCTATCAACAAACGAGGCAAACTTGCAAATGGTACACTCTGTATATACATTTTTTATTAGACACAAATGTATATACAGATATAAGTTTGCTATCTGATTGACAATAATTAATTACTTCAAATTTACAAGGATAACATTTCAATATATAAATACCTTGATGGTTTTGTCAATGGATTTCTTTGCTTCTGTCTTCTTGCTAGACTTAGCTACTGACTTCTTCTCTTTTTCATCTTTCTTTTTGTCTGTTGCTTTTTTCTCTTGTGGTTTAGCTTTTTTCTTCTCAGGAGAACCTTTAGTTGCTTTCTTTTCAGCTAATTTCTTTGGTACTTTCTTCTTTACTTCCATAGTTTTTACTTTCGTCTTGACAGTTTTCTTTGTAGGAGTTTCTTTAGACTTCACTTTACTTAATGTTTTAGATTTAGGATCTTTCTTGATAGTACCTTTGGTTATAGTCTTATTCTTAATAACCTTCTTTGCAGCTGTATTTTTACTTTTTAACTTAGTATTAGGTCTAATTGAAAGTGTTTTCTTTGAGGATTTAACTGTCTTCGATTTCAATATTGCTTTCATAACAGACTTTGCTTTAACTTTAGTTGCAGTCTGTTTTCCTTTAGAAATAGTTTTTTGAACTTTAGAACCCAATACAATTTTGGCCTTTTTCCCTGCAAGACCTGGTTTTGTTGGTTTCTTTTTCATATCTTTCTTTACAGCAGGCTTCTTAGTTAATTTTGCAGCTGTTTTCTTTTTCTCTTTAATACTTTTAACACCAGTTTTTTGGGTACTTTTTAGTAAAATTTTCTTTTTCTCTTTTGTTAAGGCTGTTTTCTTCTTATCTTTTGTTGTCTTTCCTTTAATTGCCTTTTTAATCAAATTCTTTGCTATTTTGTCTGAGGTGGATTGCTTTCGTTCAGGTGACAATGTTTTCATTTTCTTCTTTATTTTCCCATCATCAGCTAAAGCCTTCTTTGCCATTTTGGCTATTTTAGTACCAGGTGACTCTGTTGTCGACGTATTTTCTCTCTTAATTGCCTTCTTCCCATTTTCTGTACTTCCTTCTATTATATTCTTTTTGAATTTCATAGCAATATTATCTGCTACATTTTTTAATGAACTGAACAGTCTTGCTAATTCTAAATCTAAGCCAGTTTTGTATTCTGGTCTTTTCATTACTTCTGCTTCATAAGTCTAAAAGATAGAATGTTGTGTTAGAAGAAATGGCTCACATTAAAATTCAAAGTGTAAATAATATGGGTGGAAAGATTCCATGAATTGTGTGCATTATTTGACAGTGTATTAGCCATCCATTTAGAAATGATGGTCAGAGAAAAAAAAAAACTTACATGTAGCTGGTTGATTTTGATACCATTTTAATGATCATACATGTACATTTGTAGGTACATTTGTCTTACTTTTCTCTGACCTATTTACTTATTAATTTTGAAGTTATGTGATATATACTAAAGTTGAATATATGGTTGTAATGTGTAATAAGGAAATGAACATGTTCTTAACACTATCAATATCATCAAGTTTTAACTCTCTTTTCTACAGATTTACCCACTCTTTTTGGGGGCAAATTCGTTTTATATTTCAATATAAAGACATTGCAGATTTTTGTCTTCTATTTTTTAAACATTCCTCGTTAATGATTTGTGATATTAATGACCGCTGGTGGTCACTTGCAATATCATAGTGATCTTCTTATTATTATGTTTTCATATGCCCTGGAATGATACAAGCTTTTTTTCGTTTGCATAAAAAGTTAACATCAACCAGACTGTAAGGTTAATCCTTTCCTTTAATTTCTCAAGAAATGAATGATCTTTATACATGTATATATATATATTCATATATAAATAAGACAAATTTCAATTCATTGACAAATTAGACTGATATAATTTTTTCCTTATCTGCATAGTATCGTCTATTCTAGACAGTCCGGTACATAGTAAATTTGTTGGTTGGTCCTTTTTATAGACTTTTATACAAATATATCATGCTTACAAGGGGTATTTGCCAAAAATACCGGTTGAGAGGTACAAATTTCCAGAGCCGTTAGGCGAGGGAAATTTGTTTACCTCGAAACCGGTATTTTTGGCAAATACCCATTGTAAGCATGATATAATTTTTTAATTCCACCGAATGTTCCACCTAAGGAAGTTTATCATAATCAGGTATCATATAAAATTTCGACTTGAATGTATAACTTTTGTATACACTGCAGCTGTGATATTTGCGCAGTCAAATTGCATTCACCGTATAATCATTTCTTATCATTTTTGTATGTACAGTCACTGACTGTATATATATCTCCCTTTTTATGATAGTACGCCGGTTCTCGGCTGAATACTACACTTTGTTCATACAAGTGGATTCCAGTTTTATGTGACCGGTTGACAGTTTTATTTATGACGTCATTCCCAGAATTTTTACGTCATTCGCACCAAATTCAATATAAATGATGATTTTTATCCTAAATATTTCATCTGGAACCATATATTTAGAATGACCATGATTTTTTCATATTGGAATAGAAATAATTCATTGAGTTATTTTTAGCCATGGTATTGCTAGGGTATTTCCCATCTGACATGGTATTTGCTAGCTAATACCCCGTCACATGGAATTCCCTAATGGCAAATACCCCGGCAGAGAAAAGAAAATCTCAATATATAAAAATTGGTGAAAAATACCATGGCTCTCATCCAATCAAAATACAGCATTATTACATAAGGTGGAATTACATATATAAATATATATAAATGCCTTTGAATTTCTTTACTGATAAATATACGACTGACATAACTGGTGTCACATGAACTTGATTAAAATTGAATATCACCATCATCGAAAGTAATTGTTTATGAACAGCCTGGCATCTAGACATTAGTTTTGGCAGCCATGAAAACACATTTTTTTTACCGAAGTAGAGTGAGCTCTATGGCACATCTTGATTAATGCAATGTATAATTAGCTGCTAGTGTTTCATAAGCATTTTATTAGATATGTGCAGGATCATTGTAATAATGTGTACCTATATTTCATCCTTATCAAGGTTTGTGTTTGTTTTATATGATGTAAAATAAAACTTAAAGGAAAAGATATCTCTACAATTTCTCAAATGAAATGCATGAAAATTTGTAGAGGAGACTCCTTATATAATTATAATATGATACTTTTAGTACAGATATACATGTTTGTGTTGTTTTCAATTCATGTACCTGTTTATATAAATAGAAATAAGTACCTTTAGAAGTTTAAGATTGCCTTCTCGTAAGCAGACAGACATAAACATATCAGGAGTCAGATTAGCCGATTCCAAACGTAGATGAGCGCCACCTGTGGTCTGCGATATCTGTCTGTAGAAATCAGATCTGTAACCAACCTGCATTCCATAAATTCTTACTCCCTGAAAATATATTATACATTTAGTAGTTGCTGTGTATATAAAAAAGAATACATTTCTGAATTAATACCCCATGTACAATTGAAAATAAATGTACTGCAAAAAACACTATCCATATTAAAAGATAATAATTGATTTTCTGTAGATTTTTAGAAGCAGTGTAAAAACAAAAGGTATCGGTATATAAAAATTTTAGTGTTGTTTTGCAGTGGTAAATAGTATTTTACAATCTGGAACTATATATTTGCAGTGACAGCTGGCCATGGCAATTATTTTTTCTTTTTGTGGCATTCCATATGTAACAATGACCCAACGTTTATCTGTTGCAATAGACCACTTTCGAGTTCATCCGTCACCGGCAAAAACTCGTCAATTATGCACGCCTTTATGACATGTATGACGTCATTTACCAGATAGAGGGGGTCGCCTGTATCCCTGCACTATTTACGTTCATCAAGCGTCTTAGTGATCGTCTTTGTGCAGGATAAACTAGAAATAATGGTTGCTCTGTAGGTACTTACTGACAATTCCCTAATGACAGCAGTGTTGATTGTCAATTTTGAGAATTCAATTTGCCGAATAATTCGTATAATATAGAATTATAGTTTTCCAACCACTCGCTCAACATTGGAAGGGAAGTGACGACGCCCCTAAACGCACAAATGACGGTGATAAAAGCTATATAATTGAGGAGTTTTTTCCGGTGACGGATGAACTCGAAAGTGGTCTATTGACTGCAAGTTGATTGGTATAACTGTCAAAGAAAATACATAAACAAAAAATTCATTGCATTAATTTCTTTATCATGATTATAATGTTTTAAGGAAAATGCAAGTGAAGTTAGTTCACTTTCTGCATTTTAAAAATGAAAGAACAAATTTTAAGGATAGTAAAAAAAATACCATGACAAATCTCTGGATACAGACCCCTAAAAACCTTTTTTACTTTGTTGTGAACTCTGTTGTATAAATGTTGTACATCTATACATGTATAGATCTTTCACTTTTCATTCAACTGAGCATGTTTATGTATGATCAATATGTAACATATGTTACTGATATCAAATGCCAATATTTTAGTTCTGTTATCATGCAAGCACAGTAAATATATACTCTTTCCAAAAGTTTCCAATATCCTGCTTTTAATATTTAAAGAGACATTCTCATATCATTTGTCATCCCTTATATAAAACTACATTTTTCACAATTCATGTTTTCTTTTGACAGTCTTGTAATTAATCTTTGAAGGAAAACTGTGATAAAATACATACATTGTAAGGCTGTTAGTTTTCTAGATGATGTTTGAGTTGTTTTACATTTGTTATTTTGTGGTCTTTTATAGCTAACTATGAGGTATGGGTTTTTCTCATTGTTGAAGGCCTATGGAGACCTATTGTATAGCTGTTAATTTCTGTGTCATTTGGTCTCTTGTGAAAAATTGTCTCATTGGAAATCCTATGACATCTTTATCATGTTTATTATATTTCAAAGCAATTTTTACCCACCATTTCATTTAATTTTTTCGTCTCTTCTTTCCAATCAATATCGTTCTTGAAGTCTTCAAACTCATAACCTGGTTCATGAGGATCAGAGTCTCCAATCATTACTAAGCACCTCTGACTTCCTGTCGTCCATGATAATGATTCCCGTACTTTCCTTAAAACTAATTCATAACATTCATCTGCATCCCCACCATGAGTAATTGGTAAATATTCAAAGAAATTACATATTTCATCTATAGTTGCACCAAAATCAAGCCATTTAATTAAATACCTATCATTCTTTAAATCATAGTAGTCCCCATGAGCTACAAATGCTAAACGAACACCTGGAATATCTATTTTTAAACGTTCAATAATTTCTCGCAATTTTTCTTTTGTTTCTTCCATATAACTGTACATAGAGCCAGTTGTGTCAAATGAAAAAACAATTTCCCTGATTCCACCATGAATAAATTTTTTCGGTGATTTGGTGGGAGAAGTAATACACATTTTTTGAAGGACTGGGGCTGAATTGTTCATTTCTGCATCTGATAGTTCATCTGTTGAAAACTCTTCACTAGAAACACATTCAAGTTTTGGTAAAGCTGAGCTGTCTGCAGGTGCCTCATCTTCTACTGATTTTAAAGTGTCTGAAACTACCTGCACTGAAGGTCTCGGTAAAAGATTACTTGGGGTGATTGATGTAAATTTTTCGTCGTCAAATTCGTAAACAGTAAGAGATCTATCTGATGGTAAATCTATAACTTCATGATCACCAAATTTCATTATCTTTTCTATCTTAGCACCTGAAGGCATTTTCTGGACTGTTCTAAGTGACTCTAGTAAATTTAATATAACTGATCTTTCCTTTTTAACAGTAACACTTTTCTTTGACTGCAGACTTTTTTTAGGTGAAAATACTTTTTTGATAATGGCTTTTTTAATCAGTTTTGCTTTCTTTTCTTCCCCATTTGACCCATTACTATCTGATATATTTAAAGTGTCTACTCTTTTTAAAGATACATGTACATCTCTTTTACTAATAGACCTTTCATCATCATAAGGTGTATTTGTTCCCATAGAAGACATTTTAGGTTTGAGAGATGCTATACTGTCTACTGAATCTTCTCCTACACTGATTGATTCAGCAATTTTTCTTATGGTGTCATCTTCTTCATCACTATCACTAGGAATATCAAACCCAAAATACTTCTCAGATGACATTGGTTTTGAGGGCTGCAATGTTGGAAATCTTGGCAAGACTGGGGGTGGTGTTGAACTGTCTGATCCATTGTCATTTGCTTTGATTCCATAAGGCACAGCCTTAGGTCTATCCTCATCATACGTATCTGCCTTTTCCAACACAGGAGGAGGAAGGCTGTCAATATCAGACTCTTTCTCTACAGCTGTATCTATTGTTGTACTGGTTGTTTGCTTAAGTAACTTTGGTGGTGGCTGATCCCCGGGCAAGTCCGATGGCTTGCGCTTCAGCCCGGTCATTTGTTCCTCTGAAAGTAACAATAATATTCATGGCAATTCAATATCAAAAGGGCCATTTGAAGAAAATTTAAGTGTATCTTAAAATTAACATACATTTTCAATGTAAAATTCAAAAAATGGTGGCCATTCAAATTTTGAATATATCTCCAAAGAATTTCCTTGCAATGTTACTATTTTGATCTGAGCGTCACTGATGAGTCTTATGTAGAAAAAAAGCGTGTCTGATGTAACAAATTATAAGCCTGGTACCTTTGATAACTATTTACTCAAATATGAATCACAGAACCCAAATTAAAATTACAGCGTGTGTTTAAAGAGGGTTTTCAACGTGTTTTGTAAAAAAAAAAATCATGAGCAGCTGTGAAAATAGTTCATTATTCACTGTGAAATCGGTAAAAAGATCAACGTACAAGAAATTTTGAATTTTTCGTTTACTGTGACATGGCAATTTTATTTTGAGTTCTTCTGAGCAGATAACCCCCTTTACTGCCTTCTTTAAAATACAACAGAAAAAAGCATGGCTTCATACATGTACCATGCCAACCCCTCCTGTAGGAAACTCTTTCAAATTATAAGAAAGAACACACCAGCCAGCAATATTACTATATGTCTTTCAATTAAATAATTTTGTCATGTTTTTTTATGTACATTGTGTGGTAATGTCTTTTTGGATTGTGTATCAGCTAAATATGTCTACTTTTCAAACCATAAGTGCTGCCAATGTATAGATATTCTGGTCTTGGTAAAATACACTGGTTTGACATACATGTATGGTAGCACAATTAAATTGGTCACTCTTCTCTAGGACGAGGGCAACAAGAAATTCAGTGGTCGCTTAAAACTGAAAGTGCCTCTAACAAGGCACAACACAACCCTCAAGAATTATTTGAGCCATGCAAGACATTTTATATTGTTGAACTAATTCTCAAAGGCTTGAGCCTTTTAGTTGATAACAGTACATGTATGTGTGTTGTTTTCTTGATGTGTTTTAGAAATATTATGGAAAAAGACATGCCATTAATTTTTTTCTTTGATGCCTTACATCGATGTAAGGCATCAAAGAAAAAAATTATAATAGCCTTTCAAGACGTCATAATTATTTGGACTAGCCATGCAACATAAAAAATAATATGACTATAGTAAAAATGAATCACTCTTAAAAGCATAACTATAAAATTAACTACGTAGAATTCACAAACGATATATTCGTTACAACTGTTGTACTTCAACCCAGTCTGTTTACTTTGTATTTAATATCAATTTTTCAATCGGGAATTTCTGTTTCAGGAACAAGATCTAGGGGAAGTAAATCAACGACAAAAATCGAGGTGTGCATAAAACTTATTCATAAGGTCAAATACGAAGTTTTCTATGTGTAATTTTTTTAAAGGTTAAATACTCATTATCCTCACCTAAATTCAACATATGCGTCATTGATTTTGCATTAAAAACTAATTTTCGGATGCAATGTTTACCGTCCTGCATCGACCGGACGCATCGCTTGTATTGTCGAGTTGATTTTGTAACGGCTTTTGTGATTGGTCAAAACGATTAGAGCATGTCGGGGCAAAACGGACAAATCCCAAATCCAGGTAATTGATCCCGGGTCAAAGGCGTAATTAACTAGCAATGAATTAATAATTAAAGTATATATATTTATTATATAATACCGATAATCTTTGATTAATTATCGCTAACATATTTTTTTTTTAAGTCTGTTGATTGTCAGTCCCCCTTTTTGATAGAAATGATTAAATTCCAGTTTTAAATGTTAAAAAAAAAGTTATTTGAAAAAGTAATTTTATTTTTACGACCATATATTTTTATACACAAATCCTTGATCTGACCCAATTCAATTCTATTTTTCCTTTAACATGTAACACGAAAGAGCATTTGCATTCCATACACTGGACATTTGCCGGCTTTAACTCGAGCTTAAACTTTGATATACTCGAGGATATACTTCTAAACTAAATTAGTACTGGACCGGACATTTGCGCTTAATTTAGAAATATCTTGACTATTTTAGATTATCTGTATCTTATTTCTGAACCAAACTTATCAACGTCATGGAAAGATGATCACATATTCTTTGAGAAAGCTCTTCTGAAAAAACGACAAAATCAGAAAAAAAATTGGCCGGGCGGTTAGGTCTATTTATTAACGAAAAAGATAACATTCTTTATGGATGAAAAATACAATTTTCCCCAAAATTCCTTAAGTAGCTTTTTACAATTTGTGTATGTATTTAGAATTGGAAACTTTGATACTCTTTTGTGTCAATTCTATTTCATGTACTGCAGTAGTCCCAATGAACTGTATGCCTGGAAGGAACAGGCACAGAATTATAGGCTCCTGACTTGGGACAGACACATACATAAATAATGTGGTGGGGTTAAATGCCTTATAGCCTTTACAATTTTTGAAGACCGAAATTTGATATTTGAATCCATTTGCTGATCGGTTTGAATTCCAGAAAAGATTCATGGGTTTTATAAGGAATTAAATATCATGTTGATAAATGAGGGGTCATTAATAGCAAATGTCCTATTGAATATTTTTTTTTTAGAAAGTGCAAATTAATGTCCTGGCAAATTGAATACACCGTTACTATCAAAAGTGCATTACGTCAAGCGCTGAAAATTTCACATTCCACATTAACTTACAAATTTTACAAACAAAGGACAATATCTGTTGTTATCAAGTAATTTTTAGTTTTAGTAATTAACATGTAATTGGCATACAAGTGAGAACAGTGTAACAACAAGCCTCTTTTTACTTATCTTGCCACTTCCACTTGTATTTTTGTCCATCTCATGAGTTAAGCCTTTATTTTTCAACAGATTTGTATAGTTCTTTCTTATGTTGTACTGTGATACCACTGTCCCAGGTTAGGGGGATGGTTGGGATCCCGCTAACATGTTTAACCCCGCCACATTATTTATGTATGTGCCTGTCCCAACTCAGGAGCCCTGTAATTCAGTGGTTGTCGTTTGTTTATGTGTTACATATTTGTTTTACGTTCATTTTTCATACAAATACAGTGTAAGGCCGTTAGTTTTCTCGTTTGAATTGTTTTACATTGTCATATCGGGGCCTTTTATAGCTGACTATGCGGTATGGGTTTTGCTCAATATTGAAGGCCGTATACAGTGACCTATAGTTGTTAATGTCTGTGTCATTTTGGTCTCTTGTGGATAGTTGTCTCATTGACAATCTTACCACATCTTCTTTTTTATATTATAAATTATGATTATAAATATGGCCAAAAAATTATTGGAACGAGAAACTAAAATAGGACATGGTTAAACAATGATAAAAAAACCCACCGAAAATCACTTCACTTTAAGTCATCTGAAACGAGTGACTGGCGAAAAATAATGTTTATCCAATTATTACACCAATGCATGTTTTTATCATAAACTTGGTCTTCTGTGTACGATTTTATCATATCTTACGCAAACATATAGTTTTATAGACATTTTTCTTGTCTCTGTTTGTTATGATTTAGCAAATATGGCATCTCATTAATTGCCGTGATTTGAAACCGTAATTTACTAATTGCAACCTTACAGTTAACAATCAACAAAGAAACATGGATATAAAGCACGTGTCTAACATGTACCATCAGAAAATAGATTATTCAAATGACAGATCCATGCGTATTAAGATCATCGGATTTTTGCGAGAAAAGGTCACGCTAAGGTCGCTTGCATACCGAAAAACATTTCGGCGAACTGCTTCCTGGAAGCAATATCAATAAAGTTAACTTTTTCTAAACGTGGACAAATTAAAGGATTTCTTGGCCCAAAAAAGTATATGTACATATTTTTTTTTTAATTTGATGTGCTTTTTCATTTTAATTTGATGTGTTTTGTCATTTTAATTTGATGTGTTTTGTCATTTGATTTTGATGTGTTTTGTCATTTGATTTTAATGTGTTTTGTCATTTGATTTTGTTGTGTTTTTTCATTTAAATTTAATGTGTTTTGTTATTCAATTTTGATGTGTTTTGTCATTTGATTTTGATGTGTTTTGTCAATTGATTTTGCCATGTGATTATGGACTTTTCGATTAGATTTTCCTCTGAGTTCAGTATTTTTGTGATTTTACTTTTTCATATGACTCAAATTACCATTTCAAGACTGTAGGCCTTAAAACTTCCCTTTCCAGTAAATATGTTTGGTTTGGTAAAGGATAAGACTATTTTTCTAGAGCTTATTAATGTGTTAACCGCTTACATAGATAGATATAAGAAGATGTGGTATGAGTGTCACTGATTCAACTTTACATCCAAGTCAAAATTTGTAAAAGTAAACAAATGTTTATGCACCTGTCCTTAGTCAGGAGCCTGCTGTTCAGTGGTTGTCGTTTGTTGATGGTCCATAGGTGTTTCTAGTTTCTCGTATAGATCAAACCGTTGAATGGTTTTCCTGTTTTGAATAACTTACATTAATCAGTTTGTTGTCCTTTATAGTTTACTGTTCGCGGTGTAAGCCAAGGCTCCATGTTAAGGTCATACTTTTACCTATAATTGTTAACCTATCATATACATTGTGACTTGGGTCGAGAGTCGTCTCATTTGTGCTCAAACCACATCTTTTATCTAAATTTACAATTATTCAAGTGAGCATGAATACTTTTAGTGCAAACAGAATGAGATATAAAATTGCAATTACGAAATGGATACACCCAAATAAAGCAATGATAAAACCATGCATTGGTGAGGGAAATCTAAACAATGATTCCGATAAAAAAAAATAGATGGTACAGCAATAGCATTATATAGATAAGATATGAAAAAAATCAAAAACATTGTGATGAAAGGGTCACAAGTTAAGAGGAGTTACTGATACAAAATGAATCAGTTCTCCAAAATATAAAGCAATGGCAAAGTGAATAGCAAGAGAACCACAAAATTAAGACTAAAAAAGAACAAGGCGGGACGATATGGCATTATATGGTAAATGTTCTGACAATGTTTGAATAAATAATGAGGAGATGAGGATGCGAAGTAAGGAATAACAGTTATGAAATGCAGATGAAGAAATGAAATATGACAATCAAAGCTACGTCATCTGAGTTTTCAAATTCTGACAACCGATTCGGGAGTTGTAAGAGGCGGATTTAAGGGGAGGCCAAGGGGAAAAATTTGGTTGATTATGTAGGAAATCACTGAAGCATGACCTGAGCGGGCCCCTCTTAGCAGTCAGTGGGCCCCCACTTATGAAAATTTCTGGATCCGCCACTGGTTGTTGGACGGAAGGACGACCCGAACAGACGAACTCCGCTTTCACTATATACTTATCTATATGATTTAAAACAAATACATTTATAATTATATTTTTTTTGGGGAATGCCGTTACGTCATCTTAACGTTTTATATGTATAGTGTCACTGTTTTAAATTGTTTGAGACATTAAAATTTTTGTATATAATTTTATTTTATCTGAACTAAAATGCAGACCATTTCCCACTGGTACAATACACTGGGTTCAATTTTTTGAAAACTGTACTATATTTTATGAATCCTTCAAGCATCTCCAAAATAGTAAATCAATCAAGATCAAACTCTGATTTACTTTATCAAACAACCATTCATATTAACACATAAGTTAACGACATTGATTAATGCATTGCACTCTTTTGAGTGCATAGTTGAATTCGAATCACTGTCTACGTTACTGGTCATTCTGGGAGTCTATTTTACGTTCAATCGAGATATGTTTTGTTCTCTCTATCATTGCAGACCTCGACTCATTATACTCTTGTCTTGTTCAATCTCTCAACGAACATTGCTGGACATCAAATGATCGAACAATCCTAAACATGGGTTAATGGATTATTTTGGATGACCACATTCTCTTAAACACAAAGCTTCGCATACGCGATATGGTCTTAATAAACGGAAGGCTCAATGCTTTATTTGGTTTAACTGGTACCATTACTGATATCCCTCCTCCGTCAAACTGTATTGATCCCATAACTGGGTTACTGTTTTTGTTAACTTTCATAATATTGTGGTGGTGGCGGACAGCTGGGTCCAGTGTTCTGATAAGCCATGTTCTGAGGAGGAATATACTGGTAATTTTTCTGTTGATTTTGAAGCTGAGACTGGTTATACGTCGGGCAAGTATTCATTGGTAGAGCTTGCATTTGGTAAGTTGTTTGGTGTGCTACAAATACAAAATAATTCATGATTGTCATAATAAGATAGCAATGCAAAGTATATATATATATATATATGTAAGAGAACATTTTATTTCTGGACAGCACATTACTTCTAAAATACTTTTTTTCGGGCATAACAATAAGTTCGAGAACACAGTCGCTTCTTGTTTTCCTTATTTTGTTAGTTGCTATTTTTTGCACCTTTTCACTAGATACTCTTATTTTTTTTGAAAGAATGTGTCCCTTTGCATTTTATCATACTATTCTTTTCTTTTCATTATCCTTTGTTGCCCCTCCTTAAGTGCATGATACATGTAGCAATACAAGGTTAAGTAAGTAAATTCTACACGTTGAAATATTACTCAGTTCCTCTTAAATATGTGTTCCTACCTTTTCTAAGCTGATCGATCGATACTACGTTGCTTACATTGTTTTAATTAGAAGTTTTTTCATTAAATTTTGTTTTCATGAGTACATTTGTATTTTTTTTTCATTTAACGGAAGGAGACAAAATTTAATTTCTTGCAGGCTGTGATTTCTCTGACGTCCAATAGATGTTTTGCCCGACTAACTGTGCTGTTCGACGGACGTCAGACTAATCTCTTTCTAATTTCTGGCTTTTTTGTTGATATACTTAGCATGACTTTCACTGAGTTTTAACGCAAATACCTGTTTGTTTTGCTTATGCTGTAAACCAGGATGGAAATCTTTCCAGATAATATTCAACTGATATCAAATCTTCACTTACTTTGTTGAATTTGTTGTCGTTGTACAGTGTGTATAGTAGATAAGGTACCTGGCTGTACCAAATGCCCACGGATTCCGCTTGTTTTGACAAAGGTACAACATATAAAAGTGACAACTCCTCCTATTATTGCAACTCCAAATAAGCCACCAATAACTGCACCAATTACAATTGAACTAAAAATAAATTAAAAAAATCATTTCATTTAATATCCTTATTTGTATAATTAAGTATATATTTGACTAATGGAAGCTTTTAACGAACTAGTCTATTGTTGCCGTGTAAAAGGTCTGGCTGTCCTGGTAATTTAGGTTCCTTATATATACTGTTTTACTAAAGAACGATCTAGACAGCAACCATGATCAAAGGATACGTTGGTTACCTTCCAGGCATATGAATGCTGGGCAGACTAAGATAACTATTTGAAGAAATTTGCGACAAATATATTAGCCTTTTCAGTGGCAAGTAATAATGAGAGATAAATAATAAGAAAAACATAACCAAACATCTATCTATATATATATTGTGGTCTAGCGGGCCGGCTGCAGTGGCGATTTGGTGTCACGATATCACAGTAGCATGGGTTCGAATCCCGGCGAGGGAAGAACAAAAAATTTGCGAAAGCAAATATATATATAACTCGTCTTAACATCAACCCAACAATGGTAGATCTGTTAATTTGCTTTCGTAAATTTTTTGTATATAAGAATACTTACACATTTGCATAGCAGTCATAGGAATCTGTATAGTAATCGTAATAACATTCTGCATCAACAGAGATAACTAAAATAAAGTAAATATGTCATGATTTAATCTGTCAGACAAGACAATGAGGAACTAACTCATCCACCAAAATATTTATTTATTGTTTTTATGCTTTTAGTCTGTTATATTTTATGATTTTCAAGTGATTAGCTGATTCCCCCGTTTCAATGCACATAGAGGCGCTTGCCACATGAGCTTTGACTCTGGAGGCTCACAAATCAAATAGAGTTACTTTCATATATTGCATGTTTTATCAGTTTTATTTCATAGTATTTGCATGATGCTGCATGATTTTTTATGTGATAGTCGGTTAAAGAGCTCACCAGAGCTCATGTTTTCTTGTTATTATGTACATATATGCCGACTCTAAATAAAATTTACTTACTTACTTACTTACTTACTTACTTACCGTTATCGCGAATAAGACTTATCAATGAATGTTCGAATACCTAAAATTATTTGAGTGCCAAGTATATACAAAGACTGAGGGGTTTACATGAACTACAAGAGAAGTGAGACAGTGTGCTTTGACAGATCCATGCTTCGTCGAATTGTGATGAGACGGGAAAAGTTCAGAGGACTTTTCTGGTAAATTAAGATCTAAAACCGCGCAAAAGCAAGTGTCTTGCTAGTAAATAATTCGATCGAGACACATAAACATCGTATCGGTCAACCAATTTCATGGTGGTGACCGTAAAACGTGGGTTATGTTGTTGATTTCTGTTGTTCTTCCAAACAGGCCTGTCGGTGCATATTTTTTGCGTTATGGACACACTTTGTAGATTGTTAATATGGATCTGTAATTTTTGCAGTTTGACAGAAAGGTTTGCTATTCTCAACGATAAACCTGTTAACATATATACAAACGTTAAGACGAACAATTTACTCACTTCAATTGATCATGACATTTTCTGATTTAATTTAATTGTTTATTTTGTTCAATTGTTTAATTATTGTGTTTATCATGTTCATTATTTTCACTCTCCTCCTGGAGGCAATAAAGAATATATATATCAATTTTTTGCCCTTTTCTTAACCAATTGTATTATAATGAAGGGCCTCTCCTATATCACGATATACAAATGTTTAAGGTGAGATTTTTTATGGATTCCATCTTACATATTGTGGCAGTTTGTTTCATGTTGACAAGGGAAGAGTATAGTTTATAGTTTGAAGTTATCATCTGTGCTAAGTTCACGGAAACATATTCGATCGACGAAAACACTTGTTGAAATTAGCTAGTAATTTTTTATTTATTTTTTTTTCGGGGGGGGGGGGGGGGGGGGTCTTTATAGCTTGCTCAGTGTTTGATGAAAGACAAAGCTCCGTCTTGAAGACCGTACATTGACCTATAATGTTTTACTTTTATGAATTGTGCCATGGATGGAGAGTTGTCTCCTTGGCACTCATACCACAACTTCCTATATCTATTTGGTGACAAGACAATGTCATATACCTCAACGTGAAGTTGAACAACTTGATAGGATATTTTTGTAGAAGGATCTATGTTAATCGTTTTTCATACGAATACAAAATCAAACCAGTCAGTCGAGTGTGCACTTATTATGTGTTTTTGAACTATTTTAGTGTTTGTTGTTGGGCTGCTATAGTAGTCTAAGACGTAGTATATTATTTACGAGACCAACTAAAATTAGCAGTAGCGGATCCAGAAATTTTCATAAGGTGGGGGGGGGGGGGGAGTTACTGTCTAAGAGAGGGCCGCACCAGTCATGCTTTGGTGATTCATATATAATCACCCAATTACTACGAAAAACCCTCTAAATCTGCTTCTGGTTATGTGGAACAATAAAAGATCATAAAACTTATTGGACTTACCCGAAATTAAGAAGACTCCAAAGTACCATATGTTCAATTTTTCAACCATATTTATTTATAAATATTGCACAATCTACCCGCTTAACAACTAAAATCCTGAATTCAATAAACAGCTAAATAATTCAACCAAGAATCTTTTATTTTCTAGGTTTACCTATTGATTGATTAACTTTTTTACAGGTAAGTGGTAAATACACGTCTGTACATGTTTGATGATTTAATTAGCGATGTATTATCAAACATAATTATTACATAACAATCAATTCACTAGACATATAACCTGTGACAAAAAAAATTTATAACGGTGTCTTCTTTGTCGTCCCCGTTTTTAAATTCACAGGTCATAATATGGAATGAGATTAGTGTAGGATAATCGGGAAAATGTTTGCGGAACAATTGAAAAGTTTAAATAACAGGCTATTATTTGAACTTGGAATTATTTTTAATTATGGAATTTCCTTTAATTCTTGTCATTGAAATTTTTAATAAATTCCATGTTTATTTTGTACTATAATGTTCTGTGCTGTGCACAACACTTTCTATTACAAAGAAAATAGTTTATGCTCACAACATAGCCTGGGGTCCTGGCTAATCTTGTCAGTAGCTAGATTGGGCCGGATCCCAGGCTACTCAAAACACTATCTAACCAAAATACATTGTATGGAAAATATTATGAACCGCTCAAAACATCATAATACCAAATAAATATGGAATTTATTAATAAAAGTTAACACAAGAAATTATGCAAATTCTATAATTAAAAATAATTCCAAGTTCAAATAATAGCCTGTTAAATGTTAAATTGGACAATCTGGTTTTTTTTTATGGTAATGTATCTGTGTAAGTGTTTTCTGATAGTTAAGGGTATTTAAACATGGTAGTTTATAAAAACTTGTAATAAAAAGGGTTGATTGATTATTGCTTGTTAACGTACAGTGGCAAATATTTCTTGCATGTTTAGGACAAGAAAAAAATAACAATACCAGTAAATACAATAGTTAAGTCTTGTATTAATAGGGATGATGGTCGGGGAAATTTGGACTGTCACGGGAAAATGAGGGTACATTAAATAATAAATGCTTCGCTGAGCACAGCCTGATACGACCACAGAAGTCTAAACCAAGATGGTTGGGGCAAATTTGGACCCAATACTCAAGCTTGACATTGTCTGAATTTGGAATTGTGATCAAAGTTTTGACATAATATAGGTTTCTGACACAAATTAATTGTGGTCAAGGATCTTACAAATCTATTGAGCAGTACTGTGCAATTGAAAATTTCTTCTTGAAACTTTACAAAAAATTGAAAGGACTAGGGGCTATAAGGGCCATTTTTGGCCCCACCTCCAAATTTCATTTAAATTGTCATGTTGTAAGTCTATACCATAGACCTTCTGAAAATAATCGAATTTTGGGTCTAGCTCGTTTATTCTGTTGCCTAGCAACCACTAAAATGGCAGAGTTAAACTCATCAAATATGATTATTATACAGCTTTAATATATCTATATTTGAAATTGAACCTGTTTAGCATGTAGTGAACTTTACACTTGCACACTATTTAAATATTACATAATCAATTGCACATTTTTGCCAAATTCACTGTTGTTTCTCCCTAGCAACATATCTGTGCCCATGGCAACCGCGATTTGTTTTCTATTTACAAGATTTAATTTTAAATATATTGAAACAGAAAGGCAATTTAAGATGTAAATTGTAAAAAGAAACCAACTCCAAGGTAAATATTAAGGGGGAAAGCAATATTGAAACACCAACAAACAAAACAAAACACCAGGTATTGCTGATATATACAGATTGTGCATCTCATGCTGGGTGGGGTCTCATTTATCAGCGACAAGAAGAATAATATAAAGACAAGACACATTTAGGGCTAAGAAATCTTAATATTGATTATCTTAAATTAATAGATACAGACGCATGCATTACAGGGTGTTTTCAAAAGTCAGTGTATTTCCATGACAGTAGTTATGTTTCCGGAAGGGGTTGGGGTTGAACGGGGCACTTCTATTTACACCTTTTTAAGCTTGAATAAGTGAAAAGTTAAGAAAACTATCAAATATATATGATATAACTTTTTTTCCTACGCAATTTGTGAAAAGGTATATATTTTTAAAATGTAAAACTAGGTAAGGTAACAAAACAGCGTCACTCCCTATCAATTAAGTATTGAAGTACACCCCTCCCCACCCCACCCCCTCTAGACTTATGTAAAGGATCGTTAGGGTCGACTTTTCGAAAGTCATTTTTTTTGGTTATTTATTTCAGTCATCCAGACTTATAACCGTATCATTCTATAGAATTACAAAACTGGAACATGCTACTATATCAAATAAATCTGTATTCTTAGATTTTTTTCTATATTTATTATATATATATATATAAAGTGCCTAGAAAATCATATATATTATTTGTTTTATTGTAGTTTTTGTCAATGTGACTAGTTTACTTTTCCCCTTCACTAATCTCAAGTGTCGTATGACTTGGTCTTTGATCCTCATGACAATATTCATTATATATTCGTCAAAATTATCGAAGACAAGAATGTGTCTTTAGTACATGGATGCCCAAATCGCAAGACTAACAATGGCCTGGAAAACGTAGGTTAAGACAGGCCCAAAAAATCGGCAGATTTAAACATGTTATTTTTGCGATCTCAAACCCCCTCTCCCTTTACCTCTAGGCAAAGTAGAAAAATATCAAACACACAATACACACAGTAAAATTTACTTCAAAAAAGTCTGAGTTTGATGTCAGATTCAACTAACTTGACCAAACACTTAAACCTGAAGCGAGACACAAGGACAATCGGACGAACAGACTGACATACACACGGACGAATAGACGCATAGACCAGAAAACATAATGCCCACAAATGGGGCAACAAAGCCGGGTCACATTTTAAAATATACACTTCATTTTTACGCATGATTATAAAACTATTCAAAACATTACCTTTAAAAAGGTAACAGACATGTAGTATGTTTACAGACTTCAGGCTCTTGTTTCTATGCACGGAAAGGTCAATTATCCATATATATATATATATATACATTTGCAAATTAACAGATCTTACATTGTTGGGTTGATGTATAGACGAGTTGTATATACATAATGTACACAGCCATGTATCACCATCACTGCTGGTGATCCAATGAATAAATCTGTTGTAGAGTTGTCGCTGGCTCAGACATACTTATTTAAAGATACATGTATATACGGATATAGGAATAGTCTACCTTATGCCGTTTCCGTTTTTTTACCATCAAATTTAATAGAACTTGTTCTCTATGCACATTACCCACAAAGAATTGGAATATAGGTAGTTTCATTTTTGAAATAAATCTCGTGTTTCTCACCAATTATAAATTGTAAACCCCCCCCCCCTTTTTTTCGTTACATAAATCATGGATCTGACCCTAATACCAGAAAGAGAAGATTGTCCCATTCAAACAACAAATTTTGAATTTAAATAATAAACAGAAACATAAGAAATGTACAGATTTTGTTATATTGAAGGTCTATCTAAAATTTCATAATTAAAAAAAAATGTCCTCAAAGTTGTTATTGACTCCCTTACACATGAAGTTCGTTGCTGTCGGATTTTTTTTAAAGAAATCTAAGTAGATAAACTTACGGAAATATAAATTAGGAATACACTTTACATTCATAAACAAAAAAAAAGTTTCTGTAGGCATAAGAATGTATTAACTAAACTTTGTCAGATGAAAAGGTCCAATTTGGACGGCAAATTTCAGTTTTTTATTGCTCCGCTTGGCTATGAAACATATAAAATAAACCATCGCACCAACCTTGCTCCAAAAAGATTTTTTATCCAAAGTTTGATATGTATGAACTTATCAAAATGTTAAAATTTCTAATTGGTGCAAGCATGGTGCGGTGGTCCAAATTTAGTAAAACCATCAAATTTTCGGTACTTTTGCTTATTTTCCCAATTATGACGTCATTTGCACCTACCATTGTGACGTCATTGAACCTTTTTTAGTTAAATAAAAACATTTTTTTTTAATCATTCACTCATATTCTAATAATTTATGGAGAAAAATCTGCACTGTTAGAATTTTTATTATCTTGTAAATCTGGGGCCATTTTAGGCCATTAAAGCCCCTACTCCTTTGTCCAGAAACTACAAAAAATGCTTGTTTTTGGTCCCCAATATCTAAACAGTTGGGACCATCATCCCCAAAATAAATCACAACCTTCCTTTTGGGGTATTGAACTGTGACTCTCTTTAAAAATGTCATAGATATCCATCAAGTTCTCTTCAACTAAAGTTATTGTCCGGAAACCAAATGTGTCTTTAGAAGATGACTTCATAGCATTATACAAACCCCCAAAATGTGTGCTGTCGTATAAAAAGGGAGAAAGGTTGATACTTACATAATGGATTTTGTTTTGTGATAATTTGTTAAACTACTGTTCAAACTTCGGACTTTAAAATACTACAAAATGTATCAAATTTTGGTCTTGTTTTCTAATTGGCGTATTTAGGTTGATGATAAGCATATTCAAGAAAACAAAGCCAAAATAAAACATATTCTATGCACTTTCAATTAAAGCTACATAAAAGGGTAAAGTTTTTTTGAAAAAAATATTTATAAGAAAATCCTATATTAGAAAATCATCATGAAATATAAAATCAATATAATACACAGCTATTTCGATTTCATAGATACCTGGTGCAAAAATGAATGATCCACAAGCCATGTAAAACAAATGAAATCAAAAGTTTTCAAATTCATCCATTAATATCAATTTTCTTGACGAAAACTATTAAGACGCTACATATTGCGACCAATATCAAGGCTCTTGCCTAGGACAGACACATGAATATGTGGCAGGTTTCAACTAGTTTGTGAAGGCATCAAAACCCTTTAAATATCGATCTGTTGACTTATTAAAAGAATACAACTACCAGCAGCAAAAAAAACAAAAAAGCACAACTGAAATAGATTGTGTGACAATATTGCACTCACAAACTAGAGGCTCTGTCAAATACCCCCCCCCCCCCCCCCCCAAAAAAAAAATAATAAATAAAAATGCACAAAAAAATTGGCACTATTAAGGTCAATAGATATAAACAATTTATCAAAGTTGCATAAAATTTTGTGAAAGTGTTAGTTATTGTCCCAAAATTGATAAAATCCCCCTTTTTTAAGCATAAAAATTCATAACACGGAAATGTAAAATCTGAAATTTATAAAAATTGAAAGGGAGCTTACATCAATAGATATAAACAATTCACCAAAGTTTCATGGACATTGGTGAAAGTCTTTTTGAGTTATTGTCCGAAGTGTTAAAAATCCCCCCTTTTTTATGAATAAAGCCCCATAAATCCAAAACTTAAAAAAAACCAAAAGGGAGCTTACATCAATAGATATAAACAATTCACTAAAGTTTCATGGACATTGGTGAAAGCCTTTTTGAGTTATTGTCCGAAGTGATGAAAATCCCCCCTTTTTAGCTCACCTGGCCCGAAGGGCCAAGTGAGCTTTTCTCATCACTTGGCGTCCGTCATCGTTAACTTTTACAAAAATCTTCTCCTCTGAAACTACTGGGCAAAATTAAACCAAACTTGGCCACAACCAGCATTGGGGTATCTAGTTTAAAAAATGTGTGGCGTGACCCGCCAAACCAACCAAGATGGCTAAAAATAGAACATAGGGGTAAAATGCAGTTTTTGGCTAATAACTCAAAAACCAAAGCATTTAGAGCAAATCTGACATGAGGTAAAATTGTTTATCAGGTCAAGATCTATCTGCCCTGAAATTTTCAGATGAATCGGACAATCCGTTGTTGGGTTGCTGCCCCTGAATTGGTAATATTAGAGAAATTTTGCTGTTTTTGGTTATTATCTTGAATATTATTATAGATAGAGATAAACTGTAAACAGCAATAATGTTCAGCAAAGTAAGATTTACAAATAAGTCAACATGACCATTCATGGTCAATTGACCCCCTAAGGAGTTATTGTCCTTTATAGTCAATTTTAAACAATTTTCATAAATTTTTGTAAATTTAAAGAAAGTATTTTCCACTGTAATTACTTGGCCAAGTTTGTTATAGATAGAGATAATTGTAGCAACAAGAATGTTCAGTGAAGTAAGATTTACCCCAATAATCAATCCCAACCTTCCTTTGGTGGTATTGAACCTTCTGGGAAAAATTTATAGAGGTCCATTCACTAAAACAAGTCATTGTCCGGAAACTAAATATTTCTTTGGACGACGAAGACGCAGACGACAACATGATACTATTATACGATGCAATTTCTTTTTTTTTAAATTAACAATTCAGGGGCAGCAACCCAACAACGTGTTGTCCAATTCATCTGCAAATTCAGGGCAGATAGATCTTGACCTGATAAACAATTTTACCCCATGTATGATTTGCTCTAAATGCTTTGGTTTTTGAGTTTTAAGCCAAAACCTGCATTTTACCCCTATGTTATTTTTAGCCATGGCGGCCATCTTGGTTGGTTGGTCAGGTCACCCGACACAGTTTTTAAACTAGATACCCCAATGCTGATTGTTGCCAAGTTTGGTTTAATTTGGCCCAGCAGTTTTAGAGGAGAAGATTTTTGTAAAAGTTAACAACGACTGAAGATGATGATGGACGCAAAGTGATGAGTAAAGCTCACTTGGTCCTTCTGGCCAGGTAAGCTAAAAAGGAAGACACTGTCTATATCATATTAAAAAATATTTCTTCACACTCTAAAATTGCTTGCCTATTACCAACTCTGAATTAAGAGACAAACAATCAGATCACTTTAACGAACATGGAATATTGAAACTTGTAACAAATAGTTATGTTGTTAGAGTGCAAGAATAACTAGGGCTCTCAAGATCCTGTGTCGCTTACCTTGGTCTTATGTGCATGACACTCTCCAACATGGTAGACGAGAATAGAATTCATGACAAAAATCTCTGTTTTGTTGATTTGTAAAGCTGATCATTTAGACTGTTCAGTTTTTCTATATCTTCTTCATATTTGTTAAAAAAACCAATAGAGGGTAAACAAAAAGTCCTAATCTAAGGGCAATCACTCCCATAAAAAGTGACAATCTACTAACTGTATCTCAAAATTTTACTTGTGAGTTGATATATTTTGTGATTTAATGTGTCTATTTATCTATTATAATATTTAAACTATAAGGCCAAAGGTAAAAATAAAAACAGCCATCAAAGGGCAATAACTTTTATGAGTCATAAAACGATTTCCATCTAACTGTAGATCTGATCATTTTTGCAAATTTAAGTATCTATCTACTATAATTATTGAGATATAAGACAATGAAGCCAAAAAAGTGGTAAAAATATATGAAATAAATAGGACAGAATATATTTAAAACATTTATTCAATAAGTTCTATCACATGACACTATCAACTAGATGAAATACTTCCATTATAAAATACATTTAGTCTGTTTTTTAAAAGTTTAATTTCTATAGGCATGGCTTCATAATTTTCTCCATCAATATCAAACCAGGATGGTTCCTCCTAAAAATATAAAATATAAAAATATTCATTTTTTTTTATTCAGGACAAAAACACAAAATTCTGAAATGACTATACAATATGGTTACTTGTCTTGAAAGGAATAAATGCTCCTTTATTAAAGAAGTTCCGAATGGAAGAACTATACTCTAATATTATTTCTACCAGATTAACTTTTATAGAAGTTGTTCCTTATGGAATAAAGTGGATGTCATATTTGTTACAAGATGAACATAAGATTAATGTATAGTAGAAATTAATATATATTTCAGAAGCTTTTAGATGCATACCAGCAAAACACCAAAAACAATGAGCAATGTACAGTACTATTTAAGCTGTCAACATGTACCTCTCATCTAAACAGCAGACGGACAATAATAAAAGTTGCTGGTCATGACTTTTCTCAATGCCACAGTTTAGAAAGTTGCCTTATGTTGAACTTTAGTTATCTTTTTTTGTGGGGGGTTCAGAGCTTGCCATCATAAAATTTTTCAGCACGATTTTCATAATCAGACTCAGAAATCAACCAATCAAAATACTGGACTTTTGACTCTAAGAGGGGGGATAGGACCTTTAACGGGACTCCGGGATCGGCTGTTTTTAAGCTCGGGATTTCGGGATTGACCCTTTCGGGATGCGGGAATTCTTTTTTCGAATTTTGGGAATTCAGGTTTTTTAAGCCCGGGATTTCGGGATAACGTGTTTTTAAGCTTGGGATTTCGGGATCAGGACCCCTCCTACCCTCCCTCCTCTAAGTACTGTAGTTTTATCAGTCCTGGTCTGATAAATATTTGACTATAGAATCATTGTTTGACTAACCTGATCTACGACGACTTCAGGAATCAATTTGATCTTTTTAACAATGAGTGATCTATCTGTAGGTGATCCTAGCTGCAAATTTTTATCCTTTATTCTTCTCCAACTACAAATATATCATAAAATATTGTATTCTACTGGAAACAAAAATATAACACAGGAAAGAAAGTTTTTTTTTTTAAGAATATCAAGTCAACAATTTGAACAATTTGATCCTAAAGAATGTGTCGTAATTTGAGTTTTGTAACAACTTCAATCTAAATTTGGTGGTGGGGGGAAGGCAATTTATTAAAATTTGATGGAATGCAGTTATTTAAGAAAGCTGGCTTTGATATTTAAAGGAAATATTCAATTAAAATTTTTAGCATGTTTGGGTCAAATAAACTAGAGGCTCTAAAGAGCCTGTGTCGCTCACCTTGGTCTATGTGAATATTAAACAAAGGAAGCAGATTGAAAATTGACTACAAAGGTCAATAACTCCTACAGGGGTCAATTGACCATTTCGTTCATGTTGACTTATTTGTAGATCTTACTTTGCTGAACATTATTGCTGTTTACAGTTTACCTATATCTATAATAATATTCAATATAATAACCAAAAACAGCAAAATTTCCCTAAAATTACCAATTCAGGGGCCGCAACCCCAAAACAGGTTGTCCAATTCATCTGAAAATTTCAGGGCAGATAGATCTTGACCTGATTAACAATTTTACTTCATGTCAGATTTTCTCTAAATTATTTGGTTTTTGAGTTATAAGCCAAAAACTGCATTTTACCCCTATGTTCTATTTTTAGCCGTGGCGGCCATCTTGGTTTGATGGTCAGGTCACCGGACACATTTTTTAAACAAGAAACCCCAAAGATGATTGTGGCATAGTTTGAATCAATTTGGCACAGCAGTTTCAGAGAAGAAGATTTTAGTAAAAGATATATAAAATTTACGAAAAATGGTTAAAAATTGACTTTAAAGGGCAATAACTCCTAAAGAGGTCAACTGACCATTTTGGTCATGTTGACTTATTTGTAAATCTGACCTTGCTGAACATTATTGCTGTTTACAGTTTACCTATATCTATAATAATATTCAATATAATAACCAAAAACAGCAAAATTTCCTTAAAATTACCAATTCAGGGGCCGCAACCCAAAAACAGGTTGTCCAATTCATCTGAAAATTTCAGGGCAGATAGATCTTCACCTGATTAACAATTTTACCCAATGTCAGATTTGCTCTAAATGCTTTGGTTTTTGAGTTATAAGCCAAAAACTGCATTTTCCCCCTATGTTCTATTTATAGCCATGGCGGTCATCTTGGTTAGTTGGCGGGGTCACCGGACACAATTTTTAAACTAGATACCCCAATGATGATTGTGGCCAAGTTTCAAATAATTTGGCCCAGCAGTTTCAGAGGAGAAGATTTTTCTAAAAGCTTACTAAGATTTACGAAAAATGGTTAAAAATTGACTATAAAGGGCAATAACTCCTAAAGTGGTCAACTGATCATTTTGGTCATGTTGACTTATTTGTAGATCTTACTTTGCTGAACATTATTGCTTTTTACAGTTTATCTCTATCTGAAATAATATTCAAGATAATAACCAACCAGATGCTCCGCAGGGCGTAGCTTTATACGACCGCAGAGGTTGAACCCTGAACGGTTGGGGCAAGTATGGACACAACATTCAAGCTGGATTCCGCTCTAAATTTGGATTGTGATTAAATAGTTGACACAGCATAGGTTTCTGACACAGAATGAATGTATTCAAATGAACTTAAAATTTTTGTTTTCTCTTAGAGCAATTCACTATGCTGTTGAATATTAATCCTCTCAAAAAAATGTTTGAAGAAATTTTCTTTTTATTTATGAAATTTCAAATGAGAAAAATTGAACCCAATTTTTTAATCACATCCCCCTTTCCCTTATCCAAAACTAATTTCAATTAAAATATTCTAATGGAGTTTGCAACAATTACTACTCATTTAAATACATCATAAAATATTAAGATGTAAAAAAACTGCTTGTTATCACTGAATGGTAAAGATTATTTAAATTTATCAGTTGGTAGTAAAAAGTGAATATACATTGTATATTGTATATAACAAAGATTTAAGTTGATTCTGGACAAAGAAAGATAACTCCAATTAAAAAAAAATTCTTGCAGATATTTCTTGCTTACTATACTGGACAAAGAAAGATAACTCTTAATTAAAAAAAAATTTGCTATTTCACAATATTGTGAAATTAGATATTTCTTGCCATTGCACAATACTGTGCAATTGAAAAGACTTGCTATTGCACAATACTTAATATAATAATTTTAGATCCTGATTTGGACCAACTTGAAAACTGGGCCCATAATCAAAAATCTAAGTACATGTTTAGATTCAGCATATCAAAGAGGCCCAAGAATTTAATTTTTGTTAAAATCAAACTTAGTTTAATTTTGGACCCTTTGCACTTTAATTTAGACCAATTTTAAAACTGGACCAAAAATTAAGAATCTACATAAACAGTTAGATTTGGCATATCAAAGAACCCCAATTATTCATTTTTGATGAAATCAAACAATGTTTAATTTTGGACCTCGATTTGGGCCAACTTGAAAACTGGGCCAATAATCAAAAATCTAAGTACACTTTTAGATTCAGCATATCAAAGAACCCCAAGGTTTCAATTTTTGTTAAAATCAAACTAAGTTTAATTTTGGACCCTTTGGACCTTAATGTAGACCAATTTGAAAACGGGACCAAAAATTAAGAATCTACATACACAGTTAGATTCTGCATTTTAAAGAACCCCAATTATTCAATTTTGATGAAATCAAACAAAGTTTAATTTTGGCCCCTTTGGGCCCCTTTTTCCTTAACTGTTGGGACCAAAACTCCCAAAATCAATACCAACCTTCCTTTTATAGTCATAAACCTTGTGTTTAAATTTCATAGATTTCTATTTACTTATACTAACGCTATGGTGCGAAAACCAAGAAAAATGCTTATTTGGGTCCCTTTTTGGCCCCTAATTCCTAAACTGTTGGGACCGAAACTCCCAAAATCAATACCAACCTTTCTTTTGTGGTCATAAACATTGTGTCAAAATTTCATAGATTTCTATTAACTTAAACTAAAGTTATAGTGCGAAAACCAAGAAAATGCTTATTTGGGCCCTTTTTGGCCCCTAATTCCTAAAATGATGGGACCAAAACTCCCAAAATCAATACCAGCCTTCCTTTTATGGTCATAAACCTTGTGTTAAAATTTCATAGATTTCTATTCACTTTTACTAAAGTTAGAGTGCGAAAACTAAAAGTATTCGGACGACGACGACGACGACGACGACGACGACGACGACGACGCCAACGTGATAGCAATATACGACGAAAATTTTTTCAAAATTTGCGGTCGTATAAAAACAACAAAATTTCCTTAAAATTACCAATTCAGGGGCAGCAACCTAACAACGGAATGTCAGATTCATCTGAAAATTTCAGGGCAGATAGATCTTAACCTGATTAACAATATTACCCCGTGTCAGATTTGCCCTAAATGCTTTGGTTTTTGAGTTATAAGCCAAAAACTGCATTTTACCCCTATGTTCTATTTATAGCCATGGCGGCCATCTTGGTTAGTTCGCAGGGTCACCGGACACAATTTTTAAACTAGATACCCCAATGATGATTGTGGCCAAGTTTGGTTAAATTTGGCCTAGTAGTTTCAGAGGAGAAGATTTTTGTAAAAGTTAACGCAGGACGACGACGACGACGCCGGACGACGCCGGACGCCAAGTGATGAGAAAAGCTCACTTGGCCCTTTGGGCCAGGTGAGCTAAAAAGTGCATTCACTCTCACCCATATATTTATTTTTGGAAAAGCCTGTACTACATGTATTCAAATTACTAAATGTTCATATGCATTGAGGATTTTTATGTTTTTCAGTGGCTTTGGGATGTAGAACAGCATAAAAGTACTGTTTTTTTTTTTTTTGGGGGGGGGGGGGGTATATTCTTGTGCACAGTTGTTTTGTTGATGGATTAATACAACATATCCTTTTTTCAGTTGCATCAATAATTTATTTCATATGTGAAACACATAAATGTACAGAATCTATATTAGATGTTTGATATGAACATACCCTTCTTTGATGACGTCCATTTTGTTGGGTTCTGATGGTCCTAATTTACACTCAAACCCCTTCAAATTCTACAAAATACAAATCTTCACTTTAATATCATATCTAAACAAACTTGAGAATTATGTGTACCTTTTCAAATCATATGAGTAATTGCAAAATTTAATAATAATGCAAAAATTTTGTGCCATACCCATGAAATTTTGATACACAATGTAGAAACATAGAAATGTATGATGAAAACTAATTCAACTAAATAGGGTTAGCCATGTGCGCATGGCTAAAGTTAATTTTACGTTAATTTTACTTTCACTATCATTTCAGTATGAACTAACTAAGGAAATTTACATATTTTGGATATTTAATTTTGTGGTTTTGCCTAAGTTTGAATACAGGCCAATAGAAAATTTCTCATTCATTGAACATTTAATTTCCTGGTTCACTTGTACCAAAGAAACCCCAGATAAATTGGTATTCAACCAATTCAACATTACAACTGCAAATATTATCCATGACTGACCATTTTCAAATTTTGAGAAATCCAAATATTATGGTTAATTTCTTTAATTTTAAGAGTTTTTCACATAATAACTGTACAACTTATCAAAACTTGAACTACTTCATAATTGAATAGTGAAATGGCTTCAAACTAGGCCAGATATTATAGCAAATGAAATAATTAAACAATTTATTTTCAATTAATATCATTATGTATTAGTTTGGTCCAAATTTCTGTTTTAATTTCAGTTTAAAATGGGGTCCTGTAATTTGAACCTTAGCCGTTTTTGCTTCTTTGTGTCATTTGGTTGCTGTCTTCTTCATTTTTTCCTTAAATCTATATTTATGAATATTAAAAGACTTTCCCTTATTCCAACTGCTCACCTTTGAGGGGTCATTTAAGTTTGATGAATTAACACAGAATTCTATTGTATCTACTTCTTCTGTTATTTCTTCATCCAAACTGTCATCCATTTCTTCTTCATTGTATCTTGGATCTATAAACAAAGAATAATTGATAGTTCATTGTTATAAAATTGTTCTTTGAAATCTTTGACATTCTTGACATGCCTGGAACTCTGAGAGAACCCTTTTTTGGGTCATTTATCTTATTTAATCTTTAGTTATTCATGTATAAATGTATTGTAGTGTACTTTATTTTTTATTTCCTTCTCATTTTGAGCTTTTGAATATGGTATTGACAGTACTTAAATAATTACTGTTTTTTATGGCCCTGTTTACACATGAATCTTCTTACTTTTTGCAATTAAAAAAACTGTATAGGATTTTCCATTAAATATAACTATATATATACATATTAGAAAAAATGATACCACTTTTTACAGTTTTTACTTTGACATTTTCTCATAAATAAAAGTGTCACTGTAAAATCAAATTGGGTCTCCCTAAAAAACAAATATATAGGTCCCTGATGCTTAATCTAGTTTTTCCCCTGGAGCATGATTATTTACTTTACATAACTTTTAGGAGGATAAAACATGTTTAACTTATAAAGCTTGATAATGAATTAGTTTTGGTATTTATTCAGAATAGATAAGTCTGTTGGTATATCTCTTTTATTTTTTTTACAATTTACTTATGTTTTGTACTATGGAAGTTGCTCATTGTGAAGGGTTGTACAGTGGCTTGTAGTTATTCATATCCTCATCCTTAGGCATTTGTTGGAAAGTGTCTCTTTATTTAAATAAATTATAATCTATCTAACTAACTTTAGTTACTAAAAACTCATACCTGGTGCTGCTGGCTTCATCTTATATAGAAAACTAAACCAACTTTTGGATTGAGGGGCAGGAGTTTGTTTCTGGATTTGTGATGTATAAACAGGTTTTGTATTTTCATCTGTGGCTAAAACATAACTGATCTTTGCTTTAAATACTGGTGGCCATTCCTTCATTGCAGTTCTAACATGGGTCCAGCGATGTTTCAATGGGCCAAAGTACCAATACCTGGTTGAATAAATATAAGATTTTATAACTTAACAAAAATGTTTACCTAATAATGGTAAAATAACAAATCAACAATACAGGTAAATTATACAGTAGTCTATCATACCATAATTATATTTGTACAGAAAATAGAATGTCAAAAATTTAAACAGAGGAATGTATCTGTACTGATTTACATGATCTGGGAATCGATTAAAAATTGATGATTCAGACAAACAAGACATAAATTTGGTGTGGCTTATGACTACAAAACATATGAGATGTTTTTACATTAATACAGTAGTTTTTTTTTAGGGTAGCAAGCCTATCGTAACATTAAAATATGGTGTCTATAGGATAATAACCCTCTTATAAGTTAGATATAATGATAATTCTAAAGCAATATCTTTCGTAAAGTTCATTTTAATTGGATAATGTCTGACACCAAATCCCATGGCATCAATTCACAATTAATGCCATGAAAATGAAAAGTCAAGCGTAGACGATGTATGACAGATTTTAAATGTATGATTTGACGTTATTTTCTGTTAGTTTCATTAGAATGGAGATAACAATATTGTATTTTTAGCTCTGACAGCGTCAATTGGTGATTTGATGGTCACAAAAACCTGTTTACTGGCTTCACTAATGTGTCACCAGTAAACTCAATTTGCAACCATCAAATTACCAACTGATGCTGTCAGAGCTTAAAATACAATACAGTTATCTCCTAAATGTATTGACAAACTATTTACTTAGATTTTCTAGCCTCAGCATCTCTATAAACACCAGTCTGTAATCCAGATAAAGAAAAGGATGTTCTGCCATCTTCTCCCTACAAACACAAATATTGAAAAAATGATATTATAAACAATAATTATATTTAACAGGAGAGTGAATGCTCAATGAAAATAATGGACACAAAACAACACTTACAACTCTTTATGAAGTCACAAAGGGACCTACTGTGGATTCATTATTATTTTTTGGATACCAATTTTCGTGGATTTCGTGGGCACAGTTAAACCATGAAATTAAATATTCAACGAATGATAATTTTTCTATAGGTTTGTATGCAGAATTCAGCAAAACAACGAAATTAAATATCCACGAACATGCAAGTGTTTCTTATTCCACGAAAATTGGTACCCACGAAAATAAATGAATCCACAGTATTGCTATGCAACATTTTCATCATTACCCAACATACCTAATGATGAAGTCCAAAGCTGTATTTATACTTTTTTTATGTAATACTAAGGATGAGAACACATTGTTGAGGAGATTTTGAAACCGGCTATGTAAAATTAATAAATATAACCTGATTTTGTGAGCTGGAAGACATGTCCATATCATCACATACCCATACAAATCAAATAAATGTCACATGCATTCCAAAAAGCAGTAAATACCATAGTTTTTTTTTTTTTTATGGCAGGTGTAAAATGAAATTGTCCGATTTATTTCTCTTATGAAGTTACAGGTTTTTATTTCGATGGCAAATTACCAAAATTCATAGCAAATAATGTAATAAAAATATATATCAAATGTCTTAGAAAACAGTAATGTAAAGGTAAAGGTTTGTTTCTGTATACCCAGGGTATAGTTATGAGTAATGAGTACATTATATTTAGTAAAGCAATGATTCAAATACTAAGGACATGGTAAATAGCATTGTATGAAGTGTTACATAAACTATAAAGATATATTACTGTGAGTATAATATTTAAACTGTAAACTGAATGCATTAAAGGAAACAGTAAACAGAAAGTTTTATGGTGTTACCTGAATGCCAAGAACATCTATTTTCTTTGTTTCTCCTTTAACTATTGCCATGGCTGATTCTAATAGCATCCTACAGAGACAAAATTCATATTTATAATAAGACAGGAAGAAGAATCTATCAAAAGAAGTTTCATAAATTTTCTGTCAATCAATCATAAGAAATTGAGCAAGAAACATCATATTAACAAAAGTCATGACCTCAAACCGGTTGTTTTTCAGGGGAGGCTACTTCAGTAAACTTCTGAATTTAATAATTATTAAGCCAATCAATCTTGAGATAAAGGATACAACAGATACAGTTAATTCTGCCTCACATCTTGACCAACATCTGGATATTGACAATGAGGGTCAATTGCTAACAAAACTTTTACAACAAAAGAGTGATTTCAGCTTCCGTATTGTGAACTTTCCATTTCTAAGTAACAACATTTCAGCAGTGCCAGTATATATCTCACAGTTGATATAATATTCCAAGGCTTGTGTTTCCTATTATGATTTCTTTGATAAAGGGTTGCTGCTCACAAGAAAGCAATTAAACCGTTACAAATGGTAAAGTTGAAGTCATCCCTTTGCAAATGTTGAGGACACCATTTAAAGTTGGTTGACCATATCTGGTTAAACTTAAGTTATCCTTGGCATACAATTCCCTGAGGGACACAATCTCCTTTTACTAGAGTTATTAATAGAATAAAGATACACAACTTTGTGAACAGAATGAATAGTGATTCTGACCAACAGTGGGTTTATTCAACTTTTAACAACTCTTACTTTATACTGATGATTAATATAGTAATGTTTTAAGTAAGTATGTATGTACCTCACTTCATCCTTGTCTGTTCCAAACAAAAGTCTGGCAAATCTGTTCATTGCTCCAAGAGGTATAACTCCTAATGGTACACTTTGTCGAAAAGACTGCAGAAGATGATATTTTGAATACATATAAAATTCAATGAACGGACATATATCAGTTATAAAGACTTATGTGCAAAAAAATACTCAAGAGGTATCAAGGAGTCTTTATCAGATAACTAGGGAACATGTGTACTAAGTTTCAAGTTGATTGGACTTCAACTTCATCAAAAACTACTTTGACCAAAACCTTTAACCTGAAGTGTGACAGACGGATGGACAAACAGACTCACAACCAGAAAACATAATGCCTCTCTACTATCGTAGGTGGGGCATAAAAAATGCATTGATAAGTTAGCTAGGGTGTCCTCTTCTTTGTGCATATTAACAGTGGCAAATCCAGAAATTTACATAAGCGGGGGCCCACTGACTGACCTAAGAGGGGGCCCGCTCTAGTCACGCTTCAATGATTCCCTATATAAGCAACAAATTTTTTTTCAAAAAGGGGGGGGGGGCTGCCCCCCCCCCCCCCCCCCCCACCACCCCACCCCCCCTAATTCCGCCTATGATTAACAGGGCAAATGTAAACTAAAATCATTAAATCTATTTTTCCTCTTATTTCTTATATTATATAACCTGCTTGAAGCTTGGATGAATCATGGATCCTACACGACTGAAGACAGCTGTAATAATAAGTATTACTGTATTTGCTTTTGTTTAATGGTCTTTTAAACATGAATAAAGCAATAGTTGAATAACTGTTACAGCTAATTTCCATTCAATTGTACAAAAAGAAAGAGATAAATGCCTTAACACAGACATTATCTGCCAAAAGACTGCCATATTTACTCTCTTTTTCAGACAGCTCTGACACGTTTCTTTTTATACATAATTTGTCTCTTATATTATGAAACATATACTTATATAACATACCATATCATCCTTTCTCATAAAACCAGTCACTGCCTGAAAAAAATATTAAGGGATAGATGCATTTCATTAAAAGCCAGACAAATTTTCAAATTAATAATTTCAAATGAATTATTTATATATCGATCATTAGGATGTTGGTTTGATTAAAATGTCATGCATTACTCATTTTCACACAAAAGCTGATGATTTTATTGTTAGAATATCTCTTTTTGGTTTTGGGGTACATGTATGTAGGTGGTCTGTTACCAGGCATAATTATGCCCCTTTCCAACAACTTCATTTTCTAGCTGGATTCCAAATTTCCCAATTTCATCCCTGTTTTCCCACCTTGCAGAAAATACAAATTGTATCAATAGTTTAATGTCCTATGTAACGGTATGGATAAAATTTTGGCCACCAGAAGTTATGGAAACAACAATAAATAAAGCATAAAAATATTCACCTCTAGTAATGTTCCATCTCCCCCGGCAACCACTACTGCATTAGTTTCATGTTTCTCTAAAGCTGTTAGAAACTTCTTCACCTGTCCCTCAAATTCTGTCTGGTAAAATTATATTCAAATTAAATAAAAGACAAAATTCCAATGTCCCTTTTGATGCACATATTTTATCTGTCCAAGCAGTAGCTAATTTTCTCCTTTCTTTATAACCTTATAATTAGCTTAAATGAGAAATGACCAGAAGTATGTTTGAGAGCGCTTACAATGCAATTTAACATGAAATCAATATTTTCAAGGGACAAAACTTTTTATAAAAAGTGGATTGTCACTGATCTTTTAACTTGTCTAAGATATTGCTGATACATGTATAAAGTTTAAACTTGATATAAATTTCATATATATCTGACATGAATTGCTCATATAAGAGCAATTATATTGAAATGGCATTAAAATTTTAAAGGGACATAACTCGAATTTTTTTTATTAGCGCTGATTTTTTCAATCATACGAAAAACTGCATTGTTCCAGACATTGCTAATATATACCTTTAGTATAAATTTCATAAAAATCTGGCAAAATATCGATCAATATATATCATTGCATTTCTGTTGGTTTTTTCTCTCTCTCCAATAGTATGCAACAAAATTTCTTCCATAAATGCTACTGAAGTTAAGATATGTCATGTGAAACACAAAGAACAGATGCAAAAGACTAAAAGCTAGTCACAATTACATATAAAAGCATGAACTAAGACAGTTTTTATATATATGTAAATATTGTTAGAACTTTTTACTTGAATGTTTTAACATCTAAATTTTAAATCCAAGGATAGAAATTTACAGCACAAAGTAATTTTGACAGGTTTTATGTTTGTGTGAACAAATTGTATTACATTTGGACAAATGTAATTGTTATTTACCAGAGTTTTTTTAGGTGTTTTAAACCTGATAAAGGTTTAATGGTGACACTTTTAAAATTGATCAACCATATAACTACACACAACACAATATAACTTAATGCCTACCCATGTCAAAACTACAATAAAGTATAGCTTGCATCAATTATTTCTTAAATAACATACCTTTACAACATTCACTTCTATTCCTGCTAAATGTAATATTGGTGCAGCATTCTTATTGAAAGATTTCACTGCTCCTCTGTAAATGAAATAAGATATTTATAAACAAGAATGTGTCCAAAGTACACGGATGCCCCACTCCCGCTATCATTTTCCATGTTCAATGAACTGTGAAAATGGGTAAAAAATATAATTAGGCATTAATATTAGAAAGATCATATCATAGAGAACATGTGTACTACGTTTTAAGTTGATTTTAAGTTACTTTAGTAGGTGGGGCATAAAAAGTGAACATATTCAAAGAACTTGTGTCACCTTTCATCTAATAGTAAAGTAAATGGGTAGAAACAGTGTAGTCCACATTTAGGTACAGGAACTGCTAAAATCAAAAGTTAAATCAGCAAGCAAAATCTTTATTTCTGATAAAATGAAATCCAAGTTTGAATGAAATCTGTGCAGCTGATCTAAATAACTTTGAATAGCAGGTGCACAACCCCTTGCCCTATTAAGGGCATACGATATAGTTTTGATCCTGTATTTTCATTTCGATAAATATTTCATATAGACTATTTTTTATCTGTTAAAATCAAATATGTAATAAAAAATATACCTTCATGTGCTACTGCTACCTATTGAGTAAAATGAGGTCGAAATTTTGTATGTTTACTTAAAATTCGGATTTGTGGAGGTATTTTCCCTTTCAAAAGAAAAGCATAATTTTAAAAGATAAACAGAAATTGTTTTTTGTTAAATAGTTTGTAATTTCTGAATTTTATAAGTATCATAAAACTTATACATTTTTTATTCAGAAATAACCCATATTTATCAAATGTTCATGAATGTAAAAAAAAAACACTCATTTTTTGCTCTATATTCATTAATTTTTTTTAAAAATCCACTATTTATGTTTTCATTAAAATAGGCACATATGTTTTTCTTACGTAATCAAACCAAATTGCATTTGAAAACATAGGGGTCCATGAAATTGTTTTCAAGTTAAATAAGTTTAAATGATAAAAATCGGTTGAAAACTGAATCGTTTCCTGATAAGTTGCGAAATTAACAATTTACGTTAGCAAAGTCATTACCTCCCCTGTAACTGTATCGTATGACCTTAAAGAATCAGTCCTAGTGTAATTGAGTTATGGGGAACTGTTTTGCATGGAGTTTCCAATTAACCACATGTACAAAGTATATAATGTTGATAACAAAAGACATGATCCCTGTGTGTGTCTATGACTTAGCTGAATAGAAACACAATATTTATATATTAAAACTAATGTTGGCCTTTGGATGTAGGATGTTCTCACTACTATGAAGACCCATTGGTGGCCTTTGGCTGATTTTTGCTCTTTGGTTGTGATATTGTCCTGAATTCCACTATCTTTGTTCAGCTGTGGTTAGAGAGCCAATTTTTGACATTAAAAATGAAATCTCTTTTTCAACTCATCAATTGGTGACCTATATATTTTATTATAATTTTCAAATAAGCTGCACTGAAACTAAACAATTGTAAAATTTGAGCAATTTCTGTAAGTTTTTTTTTATTTCGATATTACCTCTATTTCTCTTATTAGTTCAACAGAAAAAAGTACCTTTATAAAAACAAGGAGGTTATATTAGAAGGAGAACACTCTGCTTGATACAAATTAGCATCCCCAGGATAGCAGTTTGATCAGAGAAAAATAGTAAAATTATAAAGAAACCGACATGTTTATCACCCACTTGACATGGCCCTCTGATGTACTGGGCTGTTACAGCGAGTAGTTCGGACTATTAGATAAATCGCATATGTCACGTGATTGTTATCAGTGACTGGGTCATTAAAGTTCAGGTTTATTTTCGGTAACAATGCAGTGTATAGGTGTTTATGATAAGTAAAAAGATCGGACGCGCAATTTCCAAATCATTCGTCTGTCTACGGAGAAAAAAGATAAAGAAATGACAAAGTTATAAGGGTTTAAAGGAAATTTAGTGAGGGATTTTTATTCAACAAAACATTGTTTTAAAGTGAGTTTAAACAAAGATTTTCGCTTCACCTGTCAATTTCTGCTTATGAGAATTGGCAGGTAATAATCATAGAAAACATATGAATATGCAAAGTACTTTAGTTACGGTAACCGGTAACGATTGGAAGGAATATTTGCAATTGAAACATAGAGAAATTTATCGGGAACAACGTAAAAGTTACTTTCTGTTATGACTTGATATTAACATTGATTGCAATGAGACGGATATTCGTTTGTTTCCTATTGGTTATAAACTTACTTTTAACATAAAATTTTAATTTTTAATTATTTAATAAAAAAATATCCCAAAAAATCTGATTAACATTTCAATAATTGTATATCTGGTCAGTTTATGACACCTCAGGTGTTTTCCTCTTACTCGGGTATGTAATTAGGACAAAATCTCCCTCTGTGACAGGGTCGATCTCAACTAATTAACACCCACTTACCAACATTTTATGTGAAATTATCATCTTTCGTCCTCTCTCCTTCTAAAATAACCTCCTTGATAAAAATCTATGCTTCTTTTGATGGCAGATTGTGAGCGTAAATGAAGAGTGACCCCATTTTTTATTTAATTTTTCTATTAGGTATGAGATAAAGTTCATTTATAGAAAAATAAAGCGAAATTCTATATTAATTAAAAAATTTGATTTAGACCCGTGAACCCCTTTAAAGGTAATTTATTAAGATTTTTTAGTTACCGTTATTTCTATTCAAGCTGGTGTTTTGCAAATTGGCATTAAGACCTATTACCAAGTTATGGCTTATTTTCATTCAAAGGGCACCATCCACTTGTAATTGTCACTTAATGTTTAAGCTGTGACCAATTTTTGCACGCATGGTTTTTCATTATCTGAATTTTGACATTAATAATTTAAAAATGAAAAGAAATTGATGTCTACATTTTGGACATCCAAGTTCAGTCAAGATTGAATATCAAGAAAAGTTACAGCCCAGAATCAATGTAAAATACAATTTTACCCATAAGAGTTATAATATAAATACCCTGATGCAGAAGCTGGGTTCAAAAATACTATAATTCTTCTTGGTTTATCTGTCACACCTATTTTCACTTTTCCATATTTCTGTAAATAAACAAATGGATGGGTTACAATTATCATATTAGATCTCAAAATAAAATTTATCGCTATGTGTTATAAAATATTAAAAAACTAAATAGTGAAAAGCACATGTACATCACACTGCATTTACTTCTAAGAAACATATTATTGGTGCATATTAAGGAACAAGGACAAGAACTAGTTAAACCACATATCACTTGGATAGGTAATAAATGTATGAAACTTGAGACGAGATGACGGTAAGACAATAATGTAGTTAGTTAGAGCACTGAGTTACAGGAAATTACCTACATTAGTACAGTTAACATCCATTTTATTTGTGATCTTGTACTTTGAACCTGCTTTCAGTAACTGTAAGCATTTTTTTATATGGTACTGTTGTGTTTTACTTGTATGTTTTAGTTATCAATGGTTATCTGTTGTTGACCTTTTCTGTGCTAATATTAACTGATTTTTTTTTTCATTTACATGTTACTTTTGTTCCTGAGTGTCTGATTGATATTAAAAGGATGAGGGTTGAGATCTCTACACTATATTAAAGTAAAAAGTCTGGTCCGTGATTGTCCTGATTTATTAAGGGAAATTTGGTGTTATGTTAGCAGAACTTCAATAGTTTCAGTTAATATAAATATTTTCACAACTTCTCAAGAATTAGGGTGATTTAGAGCTTGAAATGTTGTTGAAGAACATTTTTTGTTTCTTTATGCTTCTGTCTAATACCCCATTATTTCCAATTGATTAACAAAATGTTATCAATATATTACTGTACTTCATGTACTTAACTTCCTACCTTTGCTTCTTTACAAAACTCTCTTCTCAATAAATCTTCACTGAAAAAATAAAGAAACACATGTACATTTATTACTTAAATAGAGATACAAAACAACAACAACAAAAAATATTTTTGTATTCCACATTTTTTTTATTTTACTGAAGTCAGATTATACTTTTATATAAACAGAAGTACTTTTATTTATTTGACTCTATCTAAGGAAACAAATATTGTCTTTTTATCTCCTTGTTTAGGTTCAACTAGAACACACACACATGAAATCACTGGCACCTACAGCTTGGTTGAAAGTATGTAAAACTGTTGTAGAATGAATTTCTGTAAAAGATTTTATCATGGTGTGGAGAATTTCAGAAAAGGTATAAAAAGTCGTAGGTACTTGAAGCCCTCTCCCTTTTTTCCAAAGTCCCTTTTTGGTTGTTTTTTTCTGGTATATTTTAATATTTTCGCATGTATACTACGAACATATGTATATTATAAGTAATGTGTATTTGCTATTAACTATCAATTCCAACTTTCTTCTCCATGAGGATCATGCTATATTTTATAGAGAATCACTATATATATTTTAGGAGTAAAATTTATAATCATAGTATACCAGGGGCGTAGCTCGAATGAATGGATGTGGAAGCAACTATCGCTGAGAGGAACAATGCGAAAAAATTTTGGGACCCCATTATGCAGAAAAATGTTGTTTTGTTTTTTTTCGGTTTTCAGTCATAGGACAGTTAAAAGAGGAGATAAAAATTTATGAATGTAAAACTATTAATAAATCTTCGGAATAGAGTAATACATAAGCAACACATATTTGTGATACAGAATTTACTCAAAATTGTCCAAAATCTGCTCTTCAGTTCTGGGCAGAAGCAAACTTCTCTATTACTTTGTCAATATTCACACTGAAATCCCGATGAAAATGCAGTAGTGCTATGTAACTGTCGTTGTTCATTGTTGATCGTACATTTGTTTTCAATTAATTACGTAGTACCTTGACTGATAGTCAGATCTCCATCATGGCATGGTACATGTAGCATTCGCAAGATGTTATAAACCAGTCAGCTTGGCATCGAGGGACCTCCCAATTGAATTCTTCAAAATAACATGCCAGGTCAGTTTCGTATGTCTTGGACAATATTGAGATTTGTTTGTTTGTGATATTTCCTACAACACGATGAAGCAGATACAGCGCAAAGAAGCGATTTTCTGATAATACTTGACGCGACTCCACTCTCCAGTTTCTTATTATCTGGTCTATGAACGCAAAAAATAATGAGACTTTCCTATACTGTTTTGGCGTGGTTAGCACTGGTAGTCTATCAACCACATCGCCCTGGCATATTTTCAACGATATCGCAGGGATCTGATAATTATAATGCCGATTGGTACATCTCATTTCAAACTGATGAACTGTACACTGTAAAATGAACTCCAAAACTACATGTCTGAGACTGAGTTTTACAACTTCAAATCTTGTAAAAGATACAAGTTACCTTCCGATTTTGTCATAATCTCCCAATTTTTTTTTTATGGAAACCAAATTTCGTTATTCAGTATTGATATTTCACAATTATAAAAAGTGACGAGATAGGTGTTTTCTTTAACATTCAATTTATAAAATATTATTTTGCCATTTCTTTTTTGCATGCCGAATCAATGTGCAGCACACAACTGTGTGTTAGCGTATAGGGAGCTACGATCTTTTTCAGCATGACTCGAACAGCTTCATCAACACTTGTAACTAGGTTGTCAAACTAATACCTGGGATGGACGGAAAATACACCAACAGTCTCTGAACGTGAAACAAATATCATAATCATAATAGTCTTAGATAATACATGCATCATGCTGTCAGATTCCGATTGCCCAACTCATATCTCTCTTCAGTGACATGCTCTCTGCTGTATTTTTTTTGGTGTGAAAACGACGTGGATGCACTTGCTGTCATGCCTCCAGGTAGCTACGCCCCTGTATACATGCAGATACATGCGAAACTAATTGTCCTGTCCCCGAGTACTTATGAAAATTATGTGCAAATTTAATTTAGTCTGTCTGATGTCAGACGGAAACATATCCAGACGCATTTTTTTCTGTTTTCCCCCAAAATAACCCAAACTAAACAAGCGAAACTGCGAGCTACTGCTCACTGATGATACCCCACCACAAGTGGATAATATAAATAGTGTAAAAATATGCAAGTGTTCGGTAAACAGGAAGTTGTCGAGTCATGAATCTGAAAACGCATCACATGGTATAGCTGACTTATATAAATCCTGAAACCAAATTTCAGAAATCCTTGTATTGTAGTTCCTGAGAAAAGTGTGACGAAAATTTTCAACTTGGCTATCATGTGTAAAATCATACAAGTGTTCGGTAAACAGGAAGTTGTCAAGTGATGAATCTGAAAACGCATCACACGGTATAGCTGACTTAGATAAACCCTGAAACCAAATTTCAGAAATCCTTGTATTGTAGTTCCTGAGAAAAATGTGACGAAAATTTTCAACTTGGCTATCATGTGTAAAATCATACAAGTGTTAGGTAAACAGGAAGTCGTCAAGTGATGAATCTGAAAACGCATCACACGGTATGGCTGACATATATAAATGTTGATACCAAATTACAGAAAGGGTGGATGTGTAGTTCCTGAGAAAAATGTGACGAAAGTTTTGTGGGACGGACTGACTGACGGACGGACGGACAGACAGAGGTAAAACAGTATACCCCTCCTTTTTTAAAGCGGGGGTAAAGCAGGGGTATAATAATCATAAGAATGGATGACAAATGTGACTATACATAGAACCTATATATAGGACACAGAGGCATGATGATTAATTTATTGTGGTACAAAAAAATGTAGGAATAGAAGTGACACAAAAAAATGAGGTCTTCTAGTTTAATAGTATAGGATCTTGAAGGTAGATACATGTACTGTTACAGTGTTCCAGCTAGGCCGTTTTCAGAGGGCGCGGCGCCCGCACTTTTCGGAGTGGCACCCTGTACCCTTTTTACAGTTTCCAGGGCGCCCTGCCTTTTTTGAAGATCGATTGCATATTAATTTGTTCGTATTTTATATGATACGCTAATTACTATATACTTATAGGAATACACTTGTCAAAACTTGATTACAAAGTTATTAAACACAAAACCAATAAAAATTGGTCGCAAACATGAAGGGTGTAAAAGGACATTGGGTGCGAAAGTGAAAGGGGAAAAACATGAGTGGGTGCGAACGTGAATGGGCGCGAACGGACCCGGATTCTACTTTTTTATGTATAAATATATAAATGTCTTCAAATTTATATTTTTTTTATATTTGTGATATTATTTGAAATACATATATAGCAAAATATAAATAATACATATTGACACTACATGTACACAGTGTTCCAGCTAGGATTTCAAAAGGGCAGGGTGCCAATCCTGAAAAGGGCATTTAACGCGTGTTATGATAATATGAAAAGGGCATATTTTAATAAAAGATGTTAATCAAACATTGAGTTTATTCGTTGAATCACAGGATATACAAGAACAACATCATTAGCCCATATAGAACTCTATCTTTCTACTTTTAAGGCTGAAAAACTTGTTAAGCAGCTTGTCACACAAGTTTTTTTTATCATTGCTTGGCACAGTTGAACTTTATATGCAGTATGTTTTGAAAGGTGACCTGTTTCATACTGTTTCTGTGGTCTGCCACATTTTACCAGTTTCACCTTTCTATCCCTGCTGTGCTTAATGGCAATACAGCACAAAACAGCTGTGCTCAGTAAATTGCACAACTTTAGGATATATAGCAACAGTGAAAAATTGCATCAAAAATAAAGAATACAGAAAAAGATGACCAAGGCACCCTACCAACACTGCTACTAAGACCCTCTTTAACTTTTCCCATAACTTAAAATAAATACCTTAACATATATATTCTTTAGCAAGAAGTATGTAGGCATATTTTAGAATATGTAAATGGGTTACTCAATGCTAGGAAAAAAATCAGATTGAGTTATCTTTCTTTATTCAGGTGTGCTCCTTCTTTGGAGGATTATAAACAGCACGTAAATATGATGTAAATATGATCACAATATGGCGGCCGATTTTGTTATTTTCGTATCAAAGGCAGTCAATGACAAATAAGTCTGATTTTTTTGTTTTTTCATGGAAAACAAGTAAAACAATGTCTTCAACGAGTTTATTATGGTTTTCAACTTTCTGTCATTACGTTTCCTCCATGAAACTACGGCAAACATCACAAATTGTGCCCAAGTTGTTGTACGCACATTTCTTCAAAGATAATTGCCGACTGACCGATTCTATTTGAATGAATTAATGTTGATGATCACTAATGACCCATCCGATAAACGGATTACCTATAACAACAGATTATGACACCAGTTGTAACCGTTGATTAGCTTGGGGTCGTAAACAAAGTCAAACTTTTCCCCAGGTAAAATTTAGTAATTAGCGTATCATATCAAATACGAACAAATTAATATGCAATCGATCTTCAAAAAAGGCAGGGCGCCCTGGAAACTGTAAAAAGGGCACAGGGCACCACTCCGAAAAAGGCGGGCGCCGCGCCCTCTGAAAACGGCCTAGCTGGAACACTGTCTTTGTTTCAATCATTGACTTGTATCATAATAAAGTGAGATTCTGACTACGTTTTTTTTTATGTGTTGAATAAATTTTATCATGTTTTGGTTATAATAGTGCATTACTATATTTTATTGTTTCATTGTTTCAGATCAAAGGGACCAAGCTGTTAAAAACAATTATCTTTTGTGTTTTTCATTTAAAATCTTCAATGTTTTACTCAAACCGAGCTAAAATCATTCAGTATTTAAACCTAAGCAATTTAAAACAACAATCATGATTTTCCAATTATTCAACTGGAATTTGAACTAAAATTGAAAGTGAAGGTGTAGAGTGGGAACAGACCTTGTGTGTGAATGTGCAAGGTGCGAACGTGTAGGGTGCGAAAGTGTATTGGGCGCGAACTGACCTAATTCCAAAAAAGTAACACTTCTGATTTATAATACAAATGTATCCTCAGAATTCATTCTTCTTTTAACTGTTTTAGCTCTAATATCATCTGGTTGTAGAAAGATTTGACTGACATTCATTGTTAATATGATTATGTTATGATACAGCAGTTCCGGGATATGGAAGTTAATTGAATCTATCATGCACTTCCATCACTAGGTGGTATTGTCTCTTCCAACAATCATTGAGCAAATGGGTGAAAAAGTTTAATTTTATTCTACAAAACATATTTGGAAAATTAAAATCTAAAATGTTCACCCATCCTCACTTAGTCGTAAGAAAATTAGCATAACATAGCATAACATACTTATCATGCTTATGGAACATCAAATATTTCTACACTACCCTACAGAACGATGATTGATAAAGAGCTGGACAGTTTTAATAGAGCAGGGATACATGTATAAGTGTGTCTTATATCTAATAAATAGCGTTATAAAGGCCTGCAAAATTGATGATCTTTATTTGGTGAAAGGCATGATCAGGTCAGGAATAACCACCAATTGGTGGATTATACCTCAATTGATGTATAATCCACCAATTGAGGTATATTGGTATAGACCAATTGACGTATTATGCATTTTTTTGGTAATAAAATGCTAGTGTGAGAAAGGAGCATGATTTTGCAACTTGCAACCTATTTTATGACCCTTATTGGGTCCTCCAAAAGTTTTAGTTTAGTCAAAGCCTGCTGCATCTCTTGAGAATGCATGAGTACAACAATTCTTTTGTTGAAACATTTGTACTATTGACCATGATTGACTCTTTATCATGAAAGTCAAGTATGAGCAAAGAGCTCCATTCACCTGTTTGAGTTGTACTCATGATCACATGACTGCAGACAGTAATGATGTCCATTGAAAGGTGATTACAGGTAAATTTGCCAATCAAGAATTGACAAGATAACAATAGAAGAAACTGGAAATACAATTTTTGATTAAATGCAATATGTTATGTCACTATACTAAAATGTTTGACAAGTTTTCATACCATAATATGGTTTTAAAGGGAAACTTCGCAAAAAAATCAAAAATTGATATAATGTCCATTCTGTATAAAAATGCTCAAATTTATAAATATTAAAGTTTTATTCCGCTAGATAAGAGATCACCATCGATTTTAAATTTTGAGTATCAGTTCTTTGCCTTCCGCCATTTTGTTATCTTGTCCAAATAAAAATCCCGATATGTCTATAAACCACAAAGAAACAAAACTACAGTAACCGATGTAGTCTTTATTACGTGTCGATATCTTGTCAATCTTACGGTTGTTTTATCTGACTAACTAACTTGATACGGAAAATGTTCTTATTTTTTTAATAACCATATAGTCTGTTATTTTTAAACTGTTAATTATTGGAATTAGTTAAAAAGTCAAAGTTCAAATCATAAATAAGTGTTCCGTGAAAATTGTTTTCGAAAATCTAATTCGTTCATTATTCTTTAAAGTAATATACTTTATTCAAATAAATTAGGATCTTCGCTCCACTGGTCACCCGCATGGCTTAAGGTATTACTCCCAAAGGTATTGTGAGGGGTGTAAGGTGACACGTCCAGGTATTCAGGCGATTTCCTGTCGGGCTTGCAAGTTCATGCATCGTTTCACTTCTGTAGGTATTGATCAGTGTACACGGCCTATAACTTATAACTTTCCATTTTGAACTATCAGGTGCATTTATAATTTATAATATACATCTCTGTCTTGCGTGTCCGAAAGTGATATAATATACTAGTCATTACTTAACTCATACGCTTGTTTATAAATAAAATTTCTGGTGTAAAGAATATTATTTATAAAAAAAAAAATGATACAAGAAAAAAAAAAAAAAATATTTGTATTATATGTCTCTGGGGAAATGTAATATTTACTCGTTGTCAATAGTAATGGACATAGTTGGATCATTCCAGAAATGTTGATAAAAAAAATGTGCGCACTTGTCGACGATTCGTTTATACGCCCGGATAGAAAGTTACGGAATTACAGCGCAATTTAAAATATATACATGTATACATTGAAAGAAACGTAAATTTTGTGCAAATTGGGGTAAAAGTTTTGTAAATATTAGACTAGTCCACGTATACCAACAGTATGTAATCATCCAATTCGATAGACTATCATATACCAAAAGAAGAAGAAGAAGAGGACCAATTTGATTTAAATACAGGTCGATCTATAACTTGCTTTGGTTCATCGAAGTTATGAACATAGTAAAATAACAGATTTATATATCAATTAGATTGTTCTCGAATAAAGAAAGAAATTCGTCATCACCATAATTGTTCCGACATATGTAACTGGACGTACACTAATAATCCCCGAGGGATGTGAATATTTTCTAGGAAAGCTATTGAGTATTAAAGTTTCAAATCATTTTCGGGATTTATTTTCCTTCTTGATATTCAATGACAGCAAATTTAAAGAATAAACTGCTTGTCAGATATTTGTCCGCTTTAGGGGTATTCTTGCCAGTTGAACAGACTTATAATTACATTCAAAAATAGGGAAAGATGACATTAAATTCGTTGTCTTTTGTTTTTAAACATCTTTGGTCAAATAGTTATTAAGTATTATACGTTGTGAGACGAAGACTATTTTAATAAGGACGTCCCCGATTATGATTGAATTTGGTTGACCTTTTTCACACTTGATAAAAAATATCTATTCGTAATTTTTCGATTCCTTTCCAAGAAGACCTTAAATTTGCTGTCAATTTTTTAAAACTTCTCAAGTAGAAAAATATTTTTTTCTGTATTCGTTCATATTATATTCCGCTTCGGTAGAGTTATCTTCAGTGAGTTCCAGTTATTAATTTATACGTGGCTTTTAAAAAGTCTAAATCTAAGTGTTCTCATTCATTTATTTGCCTAATAAAGACAAATAAAAATACTTTGGTAAAGCTATTTATAATTTCTAAGTACTCCTTTTTATTAGACATCAATCAAGGACAAAAGGTGTAAATCATTTCGATCGGACATATGATTTAAGTTTCCCGTCTTTAACCGAAAATTGTGTATTTCTTAGTAAATTAACTTATTTAAATTCAAATAAATAATAGCACAAAACATAATTAAATAATTCCACGGCGATCAATTTTTATTTGTCACCAACTTGAATATATATTTTAAATATGTATATTGAATGCTCCCTTGTCTTATAATTCACTGATCCGAATAGACAGTCACACCTGGCAAAGTGTGCCCGAGAGGCGTGGTTAAATACCGAAGTGCAAATAACAATTTACCTTTCAACAAGCCATCTACGAGTATTGCCACAGAACCGTGAATACACACATCGTATCAACCAAGTCATAGCAGAGATAGTAAAAGGTCAATAAGAGTACACCAACATATTGTCTTTACAGATTATTGTTCTTTACTTTGTTCACCTTATCAGTCCGAAAATATATTAATTAAAAATAAATTAATAACTTTTTGTGTTGTCTACAAAAAGAATTCGAATATATACGTTTAACATAGAAAATTTATCTCATGAATATGTACAATTGAACGTCTGTGCGTTTTATCTTCTTATTATCGGATGGTTATTTAGATAAAGCATAAGTCATCGGCGCGCTTACGATTACGTTAAAATATGATTAAAAACCAAGACTTTTAATGATTGTATTTTAAATCCCGGCATGCAAAAACCAGGAGAAAACGTCACGACCTACAGGAAGTAGTTAATATTTTTTCATTAAATATTGAATTTCTCCTTTATTACTGCACATATAGCGATAAAACTTTGTGAATATATATATTATGTCATAATGAACATATTTAAACCATAAGTAAAAAATCGTGAATTTTCCCTTTAAGAAAACAATGCTCCATTTTAGTAGAATAATTTGTTTTGAAAAACAAACAATTATACACCAATTGGTGGTTATTCCTGACCTGATGATTCCAGAAATGAAGTACATGTATTGTGGATGACTTTTGGTGAAGTTGACCCATTTACTGTTTCAAAGGCCACTTTCAACATTATTGTGTAATTTTGTGGTGGTCAGTTTTTATTGGCCGATAAAGATGCAGTGCCAAGAGAGTATCATGACCTTCAATTGGAAACTCACTTATATTTTCGAGCTGCAAATCTTCCAACAAAATACACAGCAACACCAGCAGCTAACGATTTCTTCCAATTGTTTCGAACGGTTTTTACCGTTTTAACTATGAAGGCCATTGACCTATTGTTTACGAATTAAATGCATTTATGACTGTGATGATGTTAGAAAAGATTATTGACAACCTACAAAAAAAAATTGCACATGTTTACAACGAAGTCAAATTATATCTTTAACAATATTGATCATGATTATGTTTGGCCAAACGCACTGCAGACAAGGATGTTATGAATGTATAATTCCATGTTTTTAACCGTTGTCGGATTAATCTGAGGATTCCGTAAAATAACTAAAAGTACAAATAATCTTGAAAAAAATAAGTGTTAATATTAATTAATAGTATCATTTATGGAATTGTTCCGATATAATATATAAAAAAATCATAAAAATACTGAGCTCCTAGAAACATTCAAAATTAAAAGTCTCTTTAAATATCAAATGGCAAAATCGAAAACTCAAAAACATTAAAAGAATGGACTGTAGATAGTTGTATCAGAATATACCAGTGTCAAATTTATTTATATTTCCCGTTTTGTACAGTTATATGCGCACTAACTAACTATATCTTTTATAGTTTTGTTATACTATAAAATTATTTTTTTTATAAAAAAACATCTTGAATCTTAAAAGTAATTATATGATGATGGTATAGTCTCAGGTCAGTCAAATCTTCTTTAAGCTGTTCGAAAATGGTCTATAGAAATATTGTCATGCATGATACGAAGAACTGAAGAGACATATATATATAAGCATAAACTAAATTAAAGAAGCTATTGAGAACACCGAACTCAAATGGAATGACTATGTTCTGAACTTCACCAATATAACATATATGTACCTATAAAGTCAATAATACAATCGGGATCTAAAACGAAAGGTAATTAGAAGTAAGAAGATGTGTGCCAACGAGAAAACTCTCAATCCAAGTCCTAATTTGTAAAATAAAAAGTAAACCATTGTAGCCCCGGGTCTAAGTACGACCTTCTCTGAACAAAAAGCCTTGGCTCACACCGAACAGCAACGGCTATAAAGATTTATAAATGATCACAAAAATGACTTATGTAAAAAATATTCAAAAAGGAAAACTAACTGTCTAATCTATATAAGCAGGCGCGGATCCAGAGGGGGGTTTCCGGGGGTTGGAACCCCCTTTTTTTGGACGATCTATGCATTTGAATGGGGACATGTAATTGGAACACCCTACCCCCACCCCGGCCACCCCCTTTTTGTCCTGGGTTAGGAACCCCCCTTTTTCAAATGGCTGGATCCGCCCCTGATAAAAAACGAGATTCGAGAAACACCGAGGATGTTTGGTAGTACAAATACGAGCAGCCCGATATGTGATATCAATGAACATGAGTGTAAGTTAGATGCTTCGAATGGAGATCTTTAACACAAAGACGAAAAGATGCAAGAATTATCATGCTCTATTAGATTAAAAAGGATAAATTTGAATGACAGAGGCATGTCGTCTGATACCACCAAAAGAACTGCAAAGAAACATGTATAATATGACAGACGTTTCAAAGGAGTAAGTTCGGTAAGGGCCATATTTTGCCCCAATTATAAAGTTCATAGTTACAAGACCATAAATGTTTTAAGTTGCCTTAAAGACATTTTTAGAAAGTTAAACAGACCTGTTTTTGTCAAAATTTAATTCTAACACGTTGATTTTTACATCCAAACAAGGTCAAAATAAGGGATTTTGGTGAAATTTGACAAAATCAGCTAGATTTCAACCAAATGAAGGATCAGGAAACATAGAGCGCAGGCGTCGACAAGCTAAAGATTCAAATAAGACATGTGAAATGTCCTCACAAACATTATTTTAAAAGATCTTTGTTGTCGACGTATGCGCTCTATGTTTCCTGTCCAATAATCTATGAAAATTTACCCATTTTCATTGATTTTTTTGTGTAAAAAAACAATATGAGTACAACTTGTAACGTCATAATGAAACAAAGAAACGTAAAATTTTCAACAAAATGGTTTATATCATGGCTAGTCAATGTATTTGCTGTAATGTATCGTGATATTGGTCGATAAATCTGAATTTGAAATTTACGCTTAAAAAGGGGGCCATTTTAGGACCTTATCGAACATTCTCCTTTCCGCCATCAACACGTTGTTACCGAAAATATGCATTCCTCCCACGAACCATCATAAATTGGAACGCTCTCACTTTTGGAGCTGTATCAGCACCGTCACTCGAGGCTTTCGAAGCGGCATCAATGATAAGCTGAACTAGATTTAAACACTATTGGAGGGGTCCTATGCGTACCAAAAACATGACAGGACAATTAGTTTTTTTGCTTGTAGCCAAATTAAATCAGCACATCCATATGATAACCATAAACATATAACACAAGCTCTGGTGTTACCAATAACACCATTTTTGCTCACCCAAAAAGGTCTGTCTATATAGTCTTTTACTTACCAGTAATAAATGCAAACAGAACATAAATTGAAGCAAACGAAATGTACATCCGTTATCATGCAAGAATATAAAGCGATACAAGACTTGCATAAAGAAATTCAATAAGCCGTAAAAATAGACCACAGAACGTATGTAAGCAAATATTAAAACAGGATTCGTACTGCACATACTAAAAAGGAACATATATATGTAAACCAGCTTGACTAAAACAAAACAATGACGACAAGCACTGATTTAATTTACGAACTCCTTACTTGGGAAAGGCACATGAAATGAAGTGGAGTAAAAAGGTACAAGAGGACCCAATCCTAAATTTTATAACCTTGTATGTACAGTGATGTAACAACACAGTATAAAAAAAACTTCAGTATAAGATATTTTTTGTTGTTTTTTTTTTTGGCAAATAAATATTGATTGGACTGACCAAAGAAGAAAACTTTAATGTAAATGATCATATGAATTAAAACTTAACAGAACGGTGTTCCTTTGAGATGAAGAGTCGATGTAGCTTTTATGGAAATATCTGTGAATATATAGACCGAGCATGCATCATGCAGCCGGCAATACATGTTCCACATGATACCATAGGACTAACGCGGTAAGATAGGTCTTATAATAGGTATGTAGATCTTGTTGGCGTCAGCATAATTCTTATATACCAAACGAAAAAAGGTTAATGTCCCGGTCATTTATCAGAGAGACTGGGTGGCTGACCGGTTTTAATTATAAGCTGAACGTTTTAATTATTTGTCATATGGTTCATATTTAACAGTTTTTGTGCCATGAGCTTAGTCGCACCATGAACGCTGAAATCATCATTAAAATTCTACACACGTTTATAAATATATCTAATGTAGATATATGAATTTGTTTATCAGCTGATATAAATTTACTATCTGCTTTATATGTAATTTGACCTTTATAGTTTATCCTAAGATGATTTCAGATCATATCAAATTTAGGTCGTATGGCCAGTTTTAATCTTGTATAGGAAGTGATTAGCTGTCTTTATTTACTTACATTGATGATAATTTTAGAATGGATTTAGTTGTCATCAATTTTAAATTTAATTGAATTTGCGGCATTTAAGTTTTCCTGTTAGAAAATGCTGCTCCAGAAACTCGTCCGTCCAATATTAAAATCAATCTAGCTAATATTTAAGAGCACGCGATTTAGATTGCTGTTTTTTAACCCATGCACAAAGTTACAGTTAATCTCTGAGCATCACTGAAGACATGTCGAAATGCGCACTGTTGCGTTAAAATTAGTAACGCCAACGTCATTACATTTTCGAACAGCATTTAAATTTTTTTTAAAACAATGTTTAAAAACAATCTTAAACCAAGAGAACCAAACAAAAAAAAAGTATACATCTTTTCCTTTTCACAGTGGCTAACGAAAAAAGTCTTTTTTGAAAAACAAAGACTCTCATAGTTAAACTTTCAAAGATCAGTATGATAATTGGCTTGAGTTTTTGTTGTTGTTTTCTCCTCGTGTTTTTGGTGTTCTATTGAGCTTTTGCTATGTTTGATTGTTGTTGTCTCCTTGTTTTTTTTGTGTTCTATTGAGCTTTTGCTATGTTTGATTGTTGTTGTCTCCTTGTTGTTTGTGTGTTCTACTGAGCTTTTGATATGTTTGATTGTTGTTGTCTCCTTGTGTTTTTTGTGTTCTACTGAGCTTTTGATATGTTTGATTGTTGTTTTCTCCTCGTGTTTTTGGTGTTCTATTGAGCTTTTGCTATGTTTGATTGTTGTTGTCTCCTTGTTGTTTGTGTGTTCTACTGAGCTTTTGATATGTTTGATTGTTGTTGTCTCCTTGTTTTTTTTGGTGTTCTACTGAGCTTTTGATATGTTTGATTGTTGTTGTCTCCTTGTGTTTTTGGTGTTCTACTGAGCTTTTGATATGTTTGATTGTTGTTGTCTCCTTGTGTTTTTGGTGTTCTACTGAGCTTTTGATATGTTTGATTGTTGTTGTCTCCTTGTTTTTTTTGGTGTTCTACTGAGCTTTTGATATGTTTGATTGTTGTTGTCTCCTTGTTGTTTGTGTGTTCTACTGAGCTTTTGATATGTTTGATTGTTGTTGTCTCCTTGTTTTTTTTGGTGTTCTACTGAGCTTTTGATATGTTTGATTGTTGTTGTCTCCTTGTGTTTTTGGTGTTCTACTGAGCTTTTGATATGTTTGATTGTTGTTGTCTCCTTGTGTTTTTGGTGTTCTACTGAGCTTTTGATATGTTTGATTGTTGTTGTCTCCTTGTTTTTTTTGGTGTTCTACTGAGCTTTTGATATGTTTGATTGTTGTTGTCTCCTTGTGTTTTTGGTGTTCTACTGAGCTTTTGATATGTTTGATTGTTGTTGTCTCCTTGTTGTTTGTGTGTTCTACTGAGCTTTTGATATGTTTGATTGTTGTTGTCTCCTTGTTGTTTGTGTGTTCTACTGAGCTTTTGATATGTTTGATTGTTGTTGTCTCCTTGTGTTTTTTGTGTTCTACTGAGCTTTTGATATGTTTGATTGTTGTTTTCTCCTCGTGTTTTTGGTGTTCTATTGAGCTTTTGCTATGTTTGATTGTTGTTGTCTCCTTGTTGTTTGTGTGTTCTACTGAGCTTTTGATATGTTTGATTGTTGTTGTCTCCTTGTTTTTTTTGGTGTTCTACTGAGCTTTTGATATGTTTGATTGTTGTTGTCTCCTTGTGTTTTTGGTGTTCTACTGAGCTTTTGATATGTTTGATTGTTGTTGTCTCCTTGTGTTTTTGGTGTTCTACTGAGCTTTTGATATGTTTGATTGTTGTTGTCTCCTTGTTTTTTTTGGTGTTCTACTGAGCTTTTGATATGTTTGATTGTTGTTGTCTCCTTGTGTTTTTGGTGTTCTACTGAGCTTTTGATATGTTTGATTGTTGTTGTCTCCTTGTGTTTTTGGTGTTCTACTGAGCTTTTGATTGTTGTTTTGATGCTTTACGTCCAGTGGCAACTATTTGTATAATAACATGCATTTTCGTTCTATAATCATTTTTGATCCGATGCAAAAAAAAAAAATACAGTATACTATTGTGAGTATCTCGAAGTATACACATAAAACCGTGTAAAAATGAAAATTTTTATCAACATTTGTTAAGACGTGTGCTACATGATGAATTGAACTAGTTGCACTTTTACAGTATCTAACAATATTATCAATGGAAATGTTTTGATAATTGGTTGGTACATTTAGTAAGTATACTTGTCACTATTGTGTGAAGTGACAAATCCACCAGTACTTAGCTAAAATAAATGTTGAGTCGATCTTTTGATCTTAAATGACACCTAACAATTTTATCAGTAAAGTCATTCAACGTAATTGGTCAATTATCCTGTCCTTTTATGGACGCTGTCCTGAGACTGGTCATTTTAGGACACCGACACACACTTAAGTAACAGAGAGGGTATCATGAATTTTACAGAACTCGAGTTTTGTTGGATATTTTTTTCAATTATATGATACAAAGTTAAACTCGACTAGCCGTCTGATGAAGTAAGTGATTGTACAGTTTGGAATCTGTGATTTACTTAACATGACACCATAAAATCACCACATTGAAAACATGAGGCGTTTTGCGATATTATGAGCCAGTAGATCTTAAGTCAGTGTACCATCGAGTTAAATAAACCAACAATTTGGATATGCAAACATGAATGATTTTAATAAATTGTGAACTGTATGTCTTAGCTTCACATTTGTTAACTTATGGTAATTAACAAAATCACGTAAGCTGTCACAGAATAGAAGTTCCTTCATAATATAAGTTCCAAATGGAAAAAATATTCTGAAATAATATTTCCACAGGAATAAATATTACAGTAGATGTTCCTAACGGAATAAATAGTATAGAATATTTGTTCCATTAGGTACAGGTATTATGACATTGTTTATAATAAAGTTTCCACTGGAACTTCTGTTAGGTGGAACAAATATACGTTGGCAAAGCGACCTGTTGACTGGTCATAGGAAAGTTTAGACAGCTGCTATATATTCTTTATTTAGGTCTACACTTAAGCACATACGCGGCAATCTAGTGTTTTGGTGATGGTACCGTTTCCTGAATTCCCAATGCCTGAAATTTTCATTAAAAAAAAACTTTGAAAATATTTTGCAATATTAGGTTTTATTCTTGAGTATGCAGAAAATATATATCCTACTGAGCTTTGCGCAATATGTGTTAAATAAATGCTACTAAGCTCTAAGCAATCAATCAATCGATTTTTTTTTATCCAATGTGAACTCCTCATAAAACGCTAAGCGGATTTCATTGAAAAGGTTCATTTGTAACATAATATTACTTCCATTTCATTGTTGATGGTAATAAATGTTTAGGTTTCCCATTGAAAAGCGTAGACTCCACTATATGTACTATACGATAGGTCATCTTGTATCTGACACTGTTCCTACACCACTATATGTACTATACGATAGGTCATCTTGTATCTGACACTGTTCCTACTCCACTATATGTACTATACGATAGGTCATCTTGTATCTGACACTGTTCCTACACCAATAAATCTTCCTAGGAATCTTTCTAGGAATCTTCTTATCATTTTTTCATTATGCATCTCCATTATTTTATTCAAACGTTTTTGTTGGCGTTAACTTAACTATTTTGAACTAAGTCACATTGATTTCAATAAGGAAGCACGATCGTCAATTAATGAGCTATACTCACAGTTTTTCCTGTTTTTCGTTAGAGTGATTTGGCCTTTTTATTTTTTTTTGGATTCGAGCGTCATTGATGAGTCTTTTGTAGACGAAACGCGCGTCTGGCGTATAAACTAAATTCAGTCCTGGTATCTATGATGAGTGTATTTAAAATAAAATAAAGAATATACATGCAGTGTATAATTTCGTAACACTAATTTAAGTCATCTAACTTACAAGAAAAGAAAAACTAATTTAAGTTCGTTTCAATTGCTATGCATAGAGCTTTGATTTTACGTTTGAAGGAAAACATTGTTTTCCTGAATCATTGAAGACAAACAATCATGCATACCCTGCCAATATTGATCAATATAATTGTTTGCGCTTGCAACAAGACAGGAGTTTGCAGTACAGTGTAAGTCGTCCTTATTCCTCATGTTATTCCGATATTTTGGTCTTCGTTATCGACTTCTAGTTATTCCGGTTTTTTGTTCTTTGTTATCGACTTCTTGTTATTCCGATATTTTGGTCTTTGTTATCGACTTGATTAAACAGTTATAGGGTTTTATTGGAGCCCATACTATTCATTGCGTTTCTGGGTCTTGGTCCACGGTCCTGTTCTATGAGGCGAGCTGTAAATGTGTGGACGGATGTGGACTAGAGCTATTTATAAACAGTAGTCAATTGGACAGGTCAAAAATGATAATTATAGTAACTAATACATTTCAACTTAGATAAAGGAAATACTTACAACAGATTTTTATCTGGAAACATGTGCTTCAGTATACAAGTACTTATATTATGTTTATCTGTTAATTGGCGGAAATCTTCACTTATAAGTGTTTTAATAATTATAGGGTTTGTAAACCAGTCTATGCTGCAACTATCGACAAAAGCTTTAATTCTTACATCAAAATTAAACGTTCTTGGGCGTACCATGTACGAATATAAGTGAGTGAAGACAGGGTTTCTGAAATAGTATAACCACATGTGGAATAGCCAAGAGGGCATGCATTATATAAAAAAGTTGCATGAATAACCCAGAAAATAATTAACCATAATTTCAACTTTTGCACAGTTTTACTATACACTTGGTCTTAAATATATCGCCAAAAAATAAACAATAAAACATTATAGAACGACATCTTATAATTTGATCATTATCTTCTATGCTGACGGTCAAAAATAGAGATTATATCCATACATTGTTTTAAATGTTTTAAATATGATGACCAAAAAGAATTACTGGGACAAACATTTTGTGTTTTCTTTTATATCATTTCTTTTTTTCTTTTTGTAAACTGAAAATCTGCAATGAAAGCTATAATTGGAGGAGAAACAAGTACTTTTTACGTACAATGTCGTGATAAAATCGGACGCAGGTCAACCATACAGAAATTAGTATGTCATACAAAGATAGAACTATATCAGTACATAAAAAGCAGATAATCTATTATACAACTACAGTAGATAGTTATTTAACTTGCCGATATGAGCATTATCATCCTGTCCTTTGTTTATATAACCTTGCTCAGTCGCTGCTCATTATTTCTCGTATCACGGCTTAGAGACGTGAGCGCATTATTTGCGACGTCACAACGTCCGAGTTATCAGCGACGTCCAAATGGGTGAGAAGACGTTATCAAGCTTGCTTTCATTTAGTGTAAAATGTTTACGGGAGGGAAAAAGCAATAGAACGATAAGCAGATTATCGGGGTTTCCACGTATAAATATCGTAAAATTTCAGTCGCTCGAAACAATGTGAAGAATCCTTGCTCGTTCGCTGCGGTCCCCGGCATTAGCCAAAAAGGTAACCTTGTAAATCAGTCCTCGAGCCATGCGGCTCTTGGGTTGATATTGAACCTTGGGCTGATAATGCATGCGCATGATATGAAAAATCTGATGATATCAATCGGTGAAAAAAACCAACAATCTTTACATAACTCCATCTGCTGTAATAACAGCGACTGTACCTCGGAGTATATATATTGTATACACCATCTTTATATAAAGTATATGAAGACATGAGTCTGTGCAAAAGTAATAAGAAGATGTGGTATGAGTGCCAGTGAAATAACTCTCTATCCAAGTCACAAGGTGTAAAAGTAAACAATTATAAGTACCTTCCCCTCCCGTCAACACAGAGCATTGGCTCATACCGAATATCAAGCTATAAAGAGCTCCATAATGACTATAGTGTAAAACAACTTAATCGAGGGGAAACCAACGGTCTAATCCATATAAAAAAAATAAAATTGTTCCAATTTTTTTTTCTGTTCATCTTTATGGATAATTGACTATAGTTGGTAATCATACCACATCATACAAAATAAGAATACCACAACACAAGTTATTGAACAATAATTTTATTTTTGATTCAAACTATTAAAGAATGAATCGATTCTCGTTCTGAAAATATCATACAAAACTGTTGGACGAAAAAAAACTTATATTTTTAACCTTTATTAATAAGTCTATAAAGCAAAATAAATTCGAATATGCATTACTATTTGCTAGATATTTACAGTAACGATAGCCTTGTTGGCGGTTCCATCGGCCATAGTTTTTGATCTGCATACCCTAGCAATAAATTTAGCAAACATTTGCCGCATTTTGTCTTAGTGGAGCGGAATTAAAGCAGTTTAAGACGGACCTATGACGGACTCAACCTTATGACATCAGCTCAAAGATAAAAAAAATTGTAAATGCATGCAAGAATTTGCTCGACGCTACACTGTACTATATAAATTCGGCCTTTACACCTTAGTACTATAATTTATTTAAGCTAATGACTTTATCCGTCACTTAATTACAGTATTATTAAGTTCTTATTATTGACTAATTAGTTATGGCTCTTTGAACTTATATCACTATAGTATATCAAAGTAAGATAAATCTTGTCTTCCTGGTATTTTAATATTTAGTAGGCTATTTTATTATGCTATTAGGAAAATTTATAATAATATGTCTGAAATTCGATGGTGTTTTTTTCCACATAAATAATATAACGGAAGACTAACATTCTTAGTTCGAAATAACTCCATAAACATGATTTAAACATGGTTGTTATACGATAAAAAACACTTTCATTTTGCTTGTTTGCAGAAGATACATGTATATATTATTAATCTTATATTTCTTAAAGGATTTGTGAGTCGTTAAAACTTGATCACACGTACATTTGTATTTATTCAGTTTGTTCGCCCATCCTATATTGCGTTAAGCTTGTTGTAAGTCAAAAACAGCATACTGCAAAAGTCATACAGCATGTTACTTAAATACATTCTAGAAATCCCAAATTAAATTACCATTGTTCATGCAAAAGTTTTAGCTTAATGCTATCACAATTGGTCGTTGAGGTCAATACGAACTTATATCGATATATAGAAGCATATCGACCTCAGACGTCGTCCTCCGTCAATATGCTTCTCGTATATATAACCTCGTATCGACCTCATAAAAAGACTATAATTGTATATTTACTATAGGATCTGCAGTATATAATACTAGTCTAAGGTTTGACTGAAAAGTGAGCACACGTGAAATATATGTTCAGTTGTTTAATGTATATCAAATATTATGGTTAAAAGATTGTATCAAAGTTATCTCCATCAGCAGTTTATAAACCGCCGAATACCAGTTTGATTAAATTGACACGAGTAACTGAATTGCGTACGTACGTAATACGTGGTTTGTGGGCCATGGTCTTCAAATAAAAATGAGAACAAATAAATATTGACACATTTTGCATTTGCCGCATCCCAGAAGCTATTTGTACTATACATCTGTGAGATAAACAACCTTACTTTAACGAAAAGTCAATCGAACCCAAGGTTATCTATATAAATGTAATTATCCGTTATTACGTACAATACCATAGCAAAAGGATTTTAAGATATGTAAAACAGTAATTTATGTTTTGCAATATGCATGTTTACTATGTATAGATAGAAAATTTTAATAGATTTTTCACTTGATTTGTTTTGGTTGACATAAAAGTAAAAACGTTTAACCCATTAGCCATCAGTTATTTTGTATTTACCTCAAGAAAATTGGATAATAGTTTAGTGCTTTTGTAAGTTTTTCGTTTAATGGATTCAGTGTGTAATAAGAAACAAATTGCTTATGTATACTGAATAGTGAATGGATTACACAGAAATCACTTATGGAAGAAACTTTCCCATATCCACAACATGCAAAGAAATAAACTGGTGTCAGGCATAAAACCATGTTTGGACACATCATATCAGTGGTTTGCAACAAATCTATGCAAAATATTTATCTTTATTCTTATTTTCTCAGAAAACAATATTTGACCACAAGTTTGCACCATATCTGATCATATCTATAAATTATCAAGTTTATATAAACTACTCCGAATAAATGTCGGGTAGATAAAATTAAGGTCAAGCTTGTATCTTAAAATTGTCAATTGCTTTGATGAAAACTACAATAGTAATATATATATATTTATATAACATAAATATGCTTGACACATGTTCTTTGACCGAAAAGATATGACCCTACGTCAGGACACACAAAGACTATTCGTATATGCACATTCAAATTTGGCCTAAAATCTTAAACCTCAAAGTCGGTCACAAGCTAAGCACTCTTCGTGTCTCTGAAATTTTGAGTAGTTAAAGTTTCGACTTTCTTCGCGACACTTCGTCTATTGTGGTGTCCCCTTTATACATTTGGGGATTTGTGTCATGATGAATTTCTGCCTTTTTAACGCTTTATCTACAATCTGGTTTGATTTTTGCCCCCAGAAGTTTATACAATACAAATAATCCAAACAAGCCATGTTATGCCATAGAGATTCGTGCTCTTGAAGGTGTACTTAAGATTTCTAGTAGAGTTAGGCCAATAAAGCTCCCTGTCCCGTAAGAAATGAATTCCATTCACAATAACGGATTCTTTCTCCAAATGTCAAAATCTGAAAAGTCTGGCATCTAGCCAATGTGTGGATAATTTTAATGGAGCCAACTAAAATATGCCATCAATAAGCACCAAATTCTTTAAAATAAAAAGTAATAATCACATTACAAAATAACCAAAGACAGCCACTTATGAGTTGTTTTTTTTTAACTTGGGACCGACACATAAACATAAGGTTGTGTTAAAAAATATTTACTCAGTCACTTCCTTTATAATATCGACAGAACATGAGACCATTTATAACCATACCAAATGAATGCTTGCAGTTACTGGAGGTAAGCTCAAAGTAATGAATTTGCTGAACTATCAGTTAAAGTGCTTTGCACTCTTGTATTTACTTCTGTATATTAGTCAGCAAGTCATGGACTCAATCAATTATTGGTTGAAGATTGTTATAATCGTCAGTAATAAAAAAAAAATCAGATGAGATTTCTAGAGCTCATGCGTACATGAAACTTTCTTAATTATTTCATGTCACTTGTTTGCAAGCAATATTGTATTAATTTAGATTTTTTTACGAAAAAAAAAGATCGGCAAATATCAATCTATTTAAGGAATCTTGGAATAACCTTATCCCAGATGGCTTTATGACACCTATTTTAGGACAAACTGGGGCTGTAGGACACCCACCAATCTCCAATAAAACTCCATCAGACGTCCGATCAATCTCTAACGATACAAACGGTACATCAAACATATGATCCGTTCTAAGTAATAATGGCATTGGAATGTTTCTATATGGCTATGGTATAGAAAAATGATCAAAGAAATAAAAACATATAGACTTAAGACCGCCGCTTCCTCATTATTCAACTGATTTGACAATAAAGAATTACCGGATAAGAGCGATTGTCAGATAACTGTTTGTTTTCTTCCTGTTCTGATCATTTAGTTACTACATGATATCAACCCTGATTGTTGTTTATTTCACCCTGTACTGAATATTGAGTGCTACACGCGGCAATCAACCCTGATTGCTGTTTCGTCTTCCTTTACCTGGACATCACGGTGCTAAATGAGATAATGATTAACCAGGGTTGCTGTTGAAGTCATCTGGTAATATGCATCGCCTTGCTGAAGTCAACACGAAATACACTGAGCCACCGATATAAGCGTGTACATTGGACGGTGTGTTATGCTATCAGCAGATTAAGTTATCTGAACTTGCTTGCAAACTAGTAGTTTTTAGCATTGATTGATACTGTTTGCTTGAAGTTTTCCGTTTTGTTATCCATACCATTTTTATCGAACCAAGGGCTTTTCTGTGCTAATTTTTCTTGGACATTTGTGTATGTCCTTTTAAACATAAAATCAGCTTATTTATCATAGGCTGTTGAACCCGTCATATGCCTAATGTGCCCCTCACAAGTAAAAAAACTCATCAGTGCATGGCTGTTTGACTGTACTTAAATGTTTTTGTCAAATCGGAATCTACTACAAATCACATATTTTTCAACATACTACCTTCAATTCATTGATTACTTTTGTAGACTAGGAGGGTTTAAAATATATATATATATATACTAGTAATGCATGGACATTTGGCTATTGTCATAACATTCATAATGCGTGTAGAGATCTCTTAATGTCTTTTTTGTGTTGTCCAGCTTCTGTCCCATCGACAAATTATCCACATATTATATTGTTTGCACCTAATTATCAGACTATTTTACACTCTAATATTGCTCACTGTACTCCTCAACTTCTCGATATATTCCTTACATCCACGTCTTTTGTCCTGAATATGCATGAAATATTTGACACTGGACTTTTAACAATAAAAAAAAATATATATCCATGTTTTATATATCATAAGATAAACACGATATCGTGCAATGTATATAATGAATTAGTTAAAACACGTGCATTGGGAACAAGAGTAAAATATGAAATATCCATAAACAGGAACAGGACCACACGAAACATCAAATCATCTAGGGTTTTTTTCTGTATCGGTCTGCATGTGCATTATTGCTATAGCTCGTAACTTTCTAATTGAATAGTTGCATAAATGTTTATATGTGCTTGTTTGTGCGTTTCCCCATTAAAAGATGACTAATATTTTACCTGTTAAATAATATAAAAACTTAAAATGTGACAACTAGATAAATGAAGTACAGTAAAATACTTTAAGTGTGACATATTTCCCACGTGTTAAATGTAATACTATATGCAAATAATACTAAGTAGTTTTCTGTTTAAAAGACATAAAACACTCCATTCAACAAAATAATTTCTATTTATAATAAATTCACATCAAATTGTCCATTAAAAGTCAACATTTGTAAAATATTTATAAAAGCACCAGTGTGTACTGAGTATAAAAATATAAACGTGGAATTCTACAATAATGAGACAACTTGACCATTGACCTTTTTCATCTGTGTCCATTGTCCAGCAATGTTTGATACGGTCAGGTAGTTTGATATGATAATAAAGGTCACTTAATAAAATTTACTAATATGGCATGTAAAACTTGCTGATTCTGAATGACATCTGAATAATGCATTGGTCATTTAAAGAGCCACCAGATTATGCTGCAAGAGCTTCTGCAAGCGTCTTTGTTTCCAAACTGGGACTCATCCGCACAAAAATGTGATTCAACTGAAGCGTTCTGCTATTTAATATGCGACATTTAATGCTTGAGGCATATGTTACTTAAAAACTTATTTCCATAATCACTCATTTCCCACAAAAATGCATAACCACGAAACAATGTTCACTTAACTGTTAAATAAAATATTGCACGAATCCACGGCCTATGTTTAACTATTCTGACACCTACTGGCTATCGCTTTCGATGAACTTTAAGATGTTTGGACAAATGATCTGACCTTGAAAATCTCTTTTCACAAATTTTACACTGGTAAGGTTTTATTCCTGAATGAGATCGTTTATGTCGCGCAAGTTCGTCTGAGCGCGAGAAGCGCCAGCCACATCCAGGCCACGTGCATTCAAACGGCTTCTCTCCCGTATGTCGACGTAGATGTGCTTTCAAATGAGAGCTCTTGCTATACACTTTATTACACCCAGCGTACGTACAGTGATAAATTTTCTCCTCGTTTTTGTCTTTAGTTGCACTGTTGGTCCTTGGTGTAGAGGCTTTTATATTTCTCATTTTCACAGTGTTTAATAAACTTGATTGCGCTAGTAAAGAATTCGTTGCTAATGTAAACTGTGTGCGGTTGATATATGATTTGTTTATATGTGTAAGTGTAGGTGATTTTAATGGCAACTCTATTTGGTATTCCTGAACAGTTGAACTACTTACTCCTAATGAATTTTTTGCTGCATAGTTATGCATCAGGTTTTGAAGTCCAACTCCTAATACTACGAAATCCTTTTCATTGTTTACAGTTCCGTTCGTTTCGTTAGCTCCAAAAACATCATCCATAACTTTCTGTTCTACAACACTTATGTCAGAGTCCGAGCTATCATTTTCCTTGATATGAAAATTGTTCAGATGCGAATGATCCTCACACGATATAGTTGGCATCACGGCTATTGTCTTTTCTAAACTGTCAGCTAATCCCTGAGAAAACAAATATTCAAGATACATTTCATCGTCCATGCTATCCGTGCTCCACACGCTAGACGGACTGCTACTCCTTTGACCCTCTGAGCCGATGTCTATTTCGTCGCCCGATGAATTAAGTCTCTGAAGGGTATATTGTTCTCTTTCTAAGCTTGACCATAAAGGCATAAAATCTTCCATTTTATATACATCCAACTTTGAAAGTTTTATAGTTTCACATATATTTTATTATTTGTCGTCTGCTTGACACGACTTCTTCCTTGAGGGTAAAAATGATATCGTACTATATTACAAACTATGTATGTACATAAAAGGTATGCTAGTATATGAATGAACTCAGTCACAGGAAGTACCTATGCTGGATTGGACGAGCAGTCACGAGGAGATTGTCACTTTTATATATACCCTATAAGTGGGTTTAATTCACTCATTAGCATACAATCCTGTCGGCAAAGATGTGAAGAGACTTGTTGAGAAAATAGGGTCAAAAGTCAAATGTCGACTTCATCCCCAGTCGCTATCTACATCATACATGTAAAACTTGATTAGGACGAATCGCCGTGATATCACCATTATTCAAATTCAAATAATAAATGTTGATAATTTTTATAATCACGTGAAATTACACGTCTGAACATTAATTTCTCATCAAAATCCAGTTTTTCATTCAGTTCGAATTTTAAGATTAAAAATATCAATATTGTAAAACACCAAAAAATACCACGTTACACTTTAAATCCTCAATACTATCATGTGATGAATTTACGTTTTTAGTTCATTGATATTTTGGACAAATATTTCTAAAAATACACATTACAAATGTTCACGTTACTCTTATTTGTTATGTATTTAAAAATAACCGATTGTATTACTAATGCCTGTGCACGAGAAGACACACACCCCTCCAGTATATTTCCAATGCCAAAATATAGATTTCTGTAAATACATTTTGAAGCTATAGGACCACTAGACTTTCACATGTCAAAATAATGCAATTTAGGATGCAGTAGATCAGAACAAGCAGCACTGTATGGTTTGTATGTGGTGTATACTACAAAACAAGCTATATTGATCAACAAATCAATAGAAAATCAATGCATACGAGTAACAAAATCTGTAATCTTCTTTCAGTCGATTGAAAGACTTGTCATTCTGTAAGACATAAGGCAATCTGATGAATCTAACTATTTAATGTCTAAAACTGCTATGGAAAAGTATGACAAATTAAAAACAAAATCCTTGTACGTTCTTTTAATGCCAAGGTTAAAAAAATATCCATTGTGGCTTTATTTCTAGGTTAAATATTCTTTTTTTTGCACGAACAAAGATTATAAGGTTATAAGAAAATGATCATTGTAATCAATGAATGTATCATTAAATATTTACTGATTAATCAATTAATTAATTGATTTATTATCTATTCATTTATTTATTTATTTATCTTTCGTTTCATCTGCAATCTAATAACATTGACTAAAACCAGTCATACAAATGTATTGGTTTTTCCGTCAAAGTTATAAAGCTTAAAGTAACTACGTTTGTCTATATGTCCCTCATCCTATATCATAAGATCTACAATGTCAATGTTTGGACAATCCTGTCTCCGTTAAATCATTGATACTTAGCATTTTCAATTTGTGAGGATGTTGAACATATTCAGTGAACGAGTGACCTTACAATCCTTCCCATTACTTCATTGGGTTAAGCACTTCGGAGATGATGGCTAACTTCAATGGTGTTATACACACACACGATATTTCAATGTCAAAAACATAATAAAATTGAAAACGGAAATGGTTAGTATGTCAAAGAGACAACAACCCTACCAAAGAGCAGATAGCAGCCGAAGGCCACCAATGAGTCTTCAACGCAGAGAGAACCCGGAAGTGGACCTCAGCTGGCCACTAAATTAAAATGTGAACTCGATCATAATACATAATTCTACAGTTTGCACGTTTGGTCCTCAGTACCGTAAAATAATATAAATATGAAAAAGTATAAGGTATAAGTATTCGACAGTTCAAAAGCAAAAAGCTTGGTGTGAACACAAAGGTCTTCACAAATGACAAGTTCCACAGTCCACCGGACCATCTCTAGATTACTAATACTAGTTTACCCAAATCAAGTGTTGTATGATACAGAAATGATTAATTTCAGTACATATATTCCCCAATGATCTCCGATCAAAAGTTGCAAATTAAAATTTATCTTTACTTAAATACTTTTTGCAGTACACATATACAATATAGATACCACCTTGTTGAGTGGGAAATAGAGAAGATTATAACCCCAAAGAAAAATCGAGACGAAGCCGAGATGTACGATAAAGTCTAACACACATCTACCACAAAAGAGGATACTGATTTGAACAGGGGCACACTTTCATATAGCTGGGTGAATACATTTTTTGTGGAACATACATTTTCCCCTTTTTATAATCTGTTGTAAATAGAATGACAAAACGTACACTAAAACTCTTTATTGGTACAACTAACTTTAGTATTAGTGCATACATGTATTTATTTAAATGCAGTTTGCTGAGCCATGATTATAGACGTAGCTATCCTTTAAAGAAACAGTAGATTATATTACCGACAGAGGGAGGGTTTTGCAACACCTTCACATACGGTTCATACTTAATTTCAAATTCTAGAATTAGCATGTCATTCTCAAATATACTGGAAGACGGGACTAATAAGTAGACACGACATGATAAACGGACACCAAGCTAAAACGACAGTAAATTGTGTTCTCTGGTTACATTCATGCATTGGAAATTGCCTTCTTTACATTTCAAATTCATTCATGTGAAAAAATCAATGACTTCACAGATACGTTTGGCTAGTTCTATCACATGATAAAAATATTGTCGCTTTTATAAAGTTATATAATTGATGTACATAAATACCGGCGTTTTACGTTTCCGCAAATTGGCATTACTTTTCCGGAAAAAAAATATGACGTTTCCGCAAAAAAAAGTTTACGTTTCCGCAAATAAATATCTTACTTTTCCGGAAAAAAGGTAACTATTCCGGAAAAAATAAATTGTTACTTATCCGCAAATAATTAAGGAATACCTGTTGATCGAAAGCCAAGTCAGAATAAAAAAATAATCAGTATGTATTATTTTAAAGGTCATCATTACTTGCAAGCAAAACTCGTCATAACGTATGAAAACGTATGTTCAAAAGACAGCACTAATCAGATATATCTTGATATATATGAGTTCATAAGCCAGTTCTGTCGGGAGAGATCCGTTTGCGACAAAAATGCGTCCTTTTGCGCCACAACTTTTTTTCTCCAATGCTATGTTTGCGCCACCTGTTTTAAAATAACATGGTATCATTTGCACCAAAAATAAAATATACGATTGCACCAATAAGGAGAAAAATGACTTCCCTCCACCTTTATTTTAACTTGGAACCGGCAGTTTACACGGCAAATGTTTCCGTTTATGAAACATACTTTCTTCGTACTGATAATGCATGGGTTCTTCCTAATTTGAAGTATGTATTTATAGCTTGTAACTTCAATGTATGGCCTAAAAAGACAAATATTGAAGAATGAAAAGCATAAATCGTTCATAATAATTCCCCGTGGAATGCTTCTGCTCCATTACTAGTACGTCTTGCGGTATATGGTAGATAGAGTTACAGCCTATACGGATAGTGGGAGCAAAGCACTGTGTCATCAACGTTTGTGGCTAAAACATAATCAGCAAAAGCTTATAACTTCTTCTGTTTTTTTGCATATCTTGTATTAAACATTCAGCAAAGCAGTGAGTTTTCTTCTCTCTCTGTACATGGACTGTCTATTGCATTCTAAGTCATTCTCTCCAGATGTTCATCTTCACGGCTTTACGCACACCCATTACACGCTTTAAGCTCGTTGTGCGCTCGTTGTGCACACGATACAGATATGATTGACAGGTTAAATGCATCAAAATTACTAGCGTATTGGTAGCGTGCATGATTGTTTTGGCCACGGCCGACGTACGTCGGATCTATACGTTGATGTGTGAAGCCGGTATTACATTAAGTAAACAGGCAATGTCAGTTTCTAATTCTTATGCACAACAAAAGTAATATAAGACAATACATCTTTATTAAACAATTATCTAATATATATATATAATGCCAAACAAGCATTTGGGTTTACGATTGCATTTCTTTTTTTTAAAGAAAGCAACTTGTTTTACAGTTAGACTACTCGTCTTTATGTAAGATGTTGTTTGCAGTTTCAATAACACATCGACAAAGACAAATGTATTAGGTGTGCATGAAAGACTCGGCACCATTCATTGTTCTCTTTACCTCTGGGTCAAGAGGTGATACCTAATTTGTCTAATATATATCTAAATATTTATAATTTACCAGGTAATTTTGCGGAAAAGTAATAAATACAAATTGCGGAAACGTATACTTTGAATTTGCGGAAACGTAGTATTGGGACTTTGAAAAATTAGCGGAAATGCAATACGCCCATAAATACGTTGGATGTTTGTTCTGATTAATAGCATATTCCGACAGAGCATGTTTTTTGCTTTAATTCTAAAGTAACTTTGGACTATCTTCAAGTGATTGTGAAAACTCTTAGATCAGTGTTATGTGTCTTTTGTCTTCGGCCAATTTTATGTTTTAAGTCCTTTCCAAATACCAGTTGCATGAAATGGAAGAGTTAAAGACTCTACTTGCCCAAAGTTAAAATTCTGTAATTGGGCTGTTGGTTGTTGCATGTCTGTTAAGATATTTGTGTATAAGTCTTAACATTAATATCAGGTCATTGTTTTTCTCTTTTTTATTGTTTAGAATTGTGTCATGCCAGGGCACTTTATAGCTTAGCAAACGGTATGTGTTTTGCTCATTGTTGTTGGATGTGAAAATCATACCACATCTTAATATATGTGGTTCTTACTATAAGTAGATGACACACATCCAACGTAATGAATAGTGCGGTAAAATACCATCTTTCATATATTCAGGATTGATTGATTGTTTCTTGGTATTAAACACCACTCTCAGCACACTTTGCTATAAGAGATTTATGAAAACGAAGTGCCAAGAGAAACCCCCTGACTTTCGACAGCAAGACAATTGAAAATTGCTGTAGATAGGTCATGACATTCTGAACATGTTTTTGCCTTTCTCCCATCTATAATAAAAAAATTTAGATATAAGACAATACTTTACATTTTATCACTATGATCTTGTCGGTAAGTAGGCAGGATCATCGAACATATATTTTTTTAGCTAGATACTAAAAATGATCATGTATGAAGTTTTGTTCCGAGCAAAGGCATTCAGAGAAGATTTTGGTAAAAGTTTATGGACGACGACTGACGCTAATTGATTTCGACAGCTCGCATAATTCCTTTGGTCGAATGAGCCAAAAAAGAGTTTCTGTACTTTATTTTTCCTGCCAATGCGAGACTGTGTGAAAATTACTTTAATAATGCATGTTAAACCTGATATAATTGCAATTTATTAAGTTTGATACAAGTGTTGAGGTGATTTCGCAATAGGATATCAAATTTAAACAAGTTTATCATTAAGTGGTATATCATATTCTTGTATCAGGCTCGCGTAATTTGTGTATCGTATTAATTTATGTCCAATTAAATTGTGATGTTGACGACATCAGAACCTATTGGTTCGATGACACCGGGCTCTCCGAATAACGACCCCCTCTATATTATTATAGGTTCAATATAAGTGCGTTTTACCACTTAACAATGTCAAGGACCCGCATGGTGCAAAATATCTATGTTACTTCATTATTTATATCAAACATTTTACCTTTAATCTGCATGTGATAAGTTTGTAATATTGACCAATGACTGATCTAATAATACTTATGGTACCAATTCTACTTCACAAGAATACACATCATGACAATTAAAGACTAAGTCAGTGATGCTCGAAGCCGAATTATTTAAAAAAACATAAATAGGATAACATTGCCATACAAATCTTGAACTGCATCCTGGAAAAGTTGTTTTAGACAAATTGTCACGTCTTTGGCTCTGTTTATTATATAATAAATGTCACCACAAAAGCGGATTTAGGATGTTCTCGTCTTATGTTTCAAAATAACAAGCTTTTAAAAGCCCTGTCGTTAATTTGTAGTATCACAAGAGGTGAGACTTAAATAAAATATAAAATCCTAATTTATAGTAGATAGTTAACGGAACTTAACGAACAGAAAAAACTGAAAGGTCATTGTTTTTGAGATATGTCATTGGAAATTGGATGTGGAATTATTCTCTCTAAATAACCATAAAAGAAACCTTTTGTCTTTCAAAAACTACGAAACGTAACAAGATTTTTTAAAAGATTTTCGAAAATGGCTTTCTATGTTGTGATGTAACACTATTGTTTGAGGCATGTAAGGGTGAAGGTTGGTATACCTAATAAAACGTTTAAACCAGCTACATTTGTTTGCACCTGTCTTAAGTCGGCAAACTGATGTTCAGTGATTGTTTTTTTTATGTAGTTCGTAAGAGTTTCTCGTTTCTCAGTTTTTTTTAATATAGATTAGACCGTTGGTTTTCCTGTTTGAATGGTTTCAAATTAGTCATTCTGTAACCCTTTATAGCTTGCTGTTCGAGGTTAGCCAAGGCTCTGTGTTGAAGGCTTTGACCTATAATGGTCGACTTTTATAAATTGTGACTGGGATGGAGAGTTGTCTCATTGGCACTCGTACCGCATCTTCTTATATATATTTAAAACTATTGGGGGCCCAACTTATTTCAGGGACAATAAGCCGATAGAGAAACAGCTGATTATTCTGAAATATTTCGAGCACATTGAACTGCATTTAGCAATTTACACTTTCAAAGTAGCTAGTCTCGTAACAATTGCCAAGAACTGCTCAAAAAGAATTATGAGACAATAACAAAAAAAACCGGGTTACTAGACATATTTTCTTAAATTTTCAGAGTAGATAGACTTTGTTGTGCTTATCCATTTTAACCAAGTTGATTCCTGATTGCTATAGCTTTTTTCTCTCTCAAATATGTCCTCCAAAAACTGCAAGTTGACCAGTTTGTGTAATTCCAAGCCATGGTGGTAATGTTGGCTAACCAACCTGGACTTCAAAGTTCGAAGCTCACAAAATTTATATATTATAGATTAAACAAGAAATTTTTGTTATTTATTCATTAAATGTTTCAGCTAGGGGTGGCTTTCGTTTACAGCAGATTTCACTGAGTGTGTAGGCAAAGGTAAATCATTTGGTTAGCTTGCTAGCTGAACTATGAAGTCAGTATAAGGTTAGTTAAAATACCCTCCTTTAAGGATAGACTAGTCCAACAGATAACCAATATATCTGTCTGTAGGACTAGACTACTTCGAAAGGAGGGTAGTATAACTCACCTAATAATGATTTCACAGTTCAGGTAACACTGAGCAAGGTAATTAAACCAAGTATTATTCCTCTCCCTACACTCTCAATGCAATCGGCTGTAATGAAAGGACATTATCGATATAGAAAAGTTTACGGATGACGAATAACGGATACCAGACGAAGAACGGACTAAAAATGGTGGAAAATTATTATTTTTAAATTGGAGTTATCTTCCTTTGTCCATAATTGTAGTTGGTTAAAATTATTTTTTAAAATTGCAGTTATCTTCCTTTGTCCGTAATTGTAGTTAACTCAAATTAAAAAAAATAACTTTTCATCACTGATATTTTTAAAACAGATATAATAAAAGGATATACTAAAAGGATATACTAATTAATAAAGGATGATAATTATTAAAAGAGTGAACATGCATGGACTAAGACAACAGACACCAAATGACAGCAAGTGATTGCAAAAGCTCACTTGCCCCATATTCCATCATTTCCATCAGAGCTATAATCAAAACTTGCTTTTATCAGCTATATGTATATCCCACAATAAAGAGTATGGAGATACCAAGGGCCAAATCAAAAACCATAAGTAAGAAAAAAACAACAAATTGTGACAAATAAGGAAAAATATGGATAGGCAAACAAAAGTCTACAAAATGAAGACTTACCAACACAAACAATAAATTGGGATTTGGTGATGAGGTTTACTAAGGTTCTTCAATAAGACAAGCACAAACCTAATAGTATAGAAAGATCTAATAGTATGGACTTCCATCATGTTGACCATGATCAGTAAAACATTATGTGATAGGTAAAATAAGGGGAGGTTGCTCATCATATTTCTGGCCAACAAAAACAGAATGCACATAAAGAAAACCCCTTAAATCAACTCAGAATTCATTGGACAACAAGAGGTAATATTGCCTATACATGAGAATCCACAATTCATTCATACAGTTATATATTATGCATAACATACAGTATTTTGCTTGGATGAATGGAGTAGATGGATTGAAATAGTTTCTGCTGGACTCACTCATGATAACAAGGGAAATCAATAAATAGCGGAAATCTTTGTAAAAATTGGTTTTATTACAAATATGATGAGAACTTACACGTTTAACATTATCTAGAATATCTAACTCTTAGATGGATAACAATCCTCTCAGCAAGTCAAAGGGAAATAACCCATGATAATGCCGGTTAAATTTATGTTAAAATGTCAGCAGAAAAAATGCAATACCTTTTATATTTTTAAGTTAAAACATAATGAATTACATACAGGATAAAAGAACATTTGTCAGAGAGCAAAATATTATACTATCTTCAACAATACTGATTTCATCTATTATAGGTATTATGTCTTAAAATATTGTTGACTTTTATAAACAGATTTAATTTCGACTACCTCAATACCATTTCAATAACACTATACACAGAAAAATAAGAATAAGACTCCATTGTACAGTAAAAACTAATGACTTAAAAACTAAGAATTAGCATTTGACTAAGAAAAGAGAAAATTTAAGGTATTTGACTTATCAATACAAAAGTTTGAACTATTTTTTCTGCTTGTTTTTAACACATTGGCATGTACCATGTTATTAATAGCTTTATATAACAATACTACCAATAAAGCAACATTATGTTCTAAAAACAATAAAAATGGTATAATATTATTATCAATGACAATATGAATATTTAATGACAGAATCAGAAGTTTAATATGGTTGGCTCTCCAGAAGTATAATATATTTAGAATCTAGAATTTTTAATATTTTTACAATTCAAATGTCTATAAATGGCTTAAATTGACAAAATACAACTATCTATTTCATTTGTTTTTAAATTCATCTTTTATTTTGCAAAAATGTTTTGAATAACTCTGTTAACTTTGGTTCCAAATGCAAGTCTTTATGCAGTAGTTTAAAGATGAATATTTTTCTTGCAAAGGACTCAAAAAATCTGTTTTGTAAGATTTAATAAGAAAAATTAAAATTAAAAGTACATTGTACAATAAAGGCAAAGGTATGATAAGAGCTATATATTGGCTTCTGAAATTGCCAAATAAATTTTTTCATAAGATTTGTTTATGCCTTTGTATAAGACAGCTTACAGCGAAATATCTATTTAGGTAATGCATTATCTTTGCTTTTGAATTATGTCTAATATACCTGTGTTTCTGTTTCAACTTTGTCATTAAACTTCCAAAATAGTCTCATTTTGAGAACTTAACAAAATCAGACATTAAAATTTATAAATGAGCAAATGCAGATTCTTGTGTTCATGTGAGGGACGTATTTGAAAAATTAAATACCTTTTGATTTGTGATTTCAAAGGGCCCGAAAACTGTTCTCATCATACCTTCTCCTTTGGTATATCCCTTTCCAAGAAAATAAAAAAATAAAATCCTACAACCATTTCTACAATCTAATAGAAAAGCCAAGTCAGACATTTATAACATGTAACATCTAAAAACAATACAGTATATATATAATGTATATATCTAATGAGATGTCGAAGTAATTTGTAGAAATCATTAAATATTCATAATATCACAATGAACTAGTTTCAATCTTGTATGTACAGAACAATCAGGCTAAAGGTAAAAATATCAAAATCTAACATATACACACATAAATGGTGTTAAAGGGAATGGAATACTTGGCCATATAATGGCTCAAACACTTCTCTTTACATGACATTAATCATTCATAGCAACCAACACATTTTAGCAATTTTTCAACTGGTCAATTTTGAGTCAGGTTTTCTACCATGGATAGATAGGAAAAGCATCTAAAAGTCATGCAGCTATTTTTTTAATTGACATGTAACTAACATACAGTCAAACCTTTCCAAAAACTGCTCATCTTAGAAGTTGATTGAATAATGAAGAACAGGTTACTTCCAACAAGAAAAAAAATCAATTAAAACCTGATCTTTTCAAAACTTTTGGCGGAATGAAGGGTTAATCAACTCTCCACTTTATCTAGCGATAGATTTAATTTTTCAAAAGAACGAATGCATAAAATAAGCTGAATTGGTGCCGTTTGAATAATTTTCATTGCAAATATAGCCATTTTTATTCAGAATTTAAATCATAGCTGACATAAAGCATGATTAAATGCATAACAATTTTAATACATCAACTATGACCTGCACTTGAATCATAACAATTAACTTCACATACTTATTTTAAAGTTGAAAAATATTGAAGAGTGAAATAGTTAAGTTGTCTCCCCTTTCACAAATATCTGATGGGAGATAAGGGGAGTTATTATAAAGTTTGATATCTCAAAACGGCTGCCTGACAAGTAAATTTCCCTTATGACAGGTTACCTACTTGAAATTTAATCATATACAAATCATGATTTATAATTCTATTCCAAACTGGCTGATATTTTGTACAAAATTCACATTCAGAAAGAATTAATGAGTGAAGGGGGAAAATGTCTTCCAAGTAAAGATGGAAGATAAAATTTAAGCACTGGCATATAGATGCATCATTTTTATGGGACTTTAAAGCTATTTTGATTTTTTAGAAATGCAAATGTTGATCATTCTTGACTATATTGCAATACTCGAAGTATTCAAACTCATAGCAGAATTGTGATACATCCCTGAGCTTAGATTTGAGTTCAGAGGATAGTTCCTGACAACTCTTATACTAAAATCAAATGATCCAGACCAAGACAAAAACTACTTTGATAAGATTTTTTTATATTTCAGTCATATTAAATATACAATCTTAAATTTCTTGTCAATAAGATCCAAGTTAAAAAATTTCCTATTAATGACAGATATTAAACCTCTAAAGGAATCGCTGATTTTAGTTTTCGAAAAAATAATGTTGGTCCAATGTTTGTTAAAGAAACTTTAAAGTAATGGTTATTGAGCTCAATTTAAAGCATCAATTTTTTTTTCATTATTCATATTGGGGTACCAACCTGTCTTTGTCTCTGTCAAGTAAATGTAAGATATCTTAACTTTGAACATTTTTCCCTAGTAAATATCTTGTTGAATCATTTGATTTTGTATACCAGTTCTCAGTAAAAGTGAACCACTTTCTTTTGGCATATCATTCAATTAAGTATTTCTTTTATCTGTTTAATGAATGAATTACAACTGGAAGTCTATTTGATTCCATTTCAATGAATATTTTGTGCAGGGATGGCAAACACTGGAAAAAAGATGGTATATATATTTACATCGTGCAATATCTGAACATGCAGTGACACTCAACTTTCTTTTTTATATGTACATTGTTCATTTGTTCTCATTCAATGTGTATTTATTGTAACAAATTAGTTTACATGCACACAATTGTTTTCATTCATATGATATTGATTACAAACCAATCAGAAAAAAGTATTATGTCACATGATGGGGATTATAAACCAATAAGAAATAAGATGTATCATATTCAAATGAAAATTAACAAGCTGAATGGGTACATAATACACAACAGTTCTACACAGAATCTACTAGCTATGACTTCACAATACATAAAATTCTTGCAAGTCTTGATTTTTCGTAAATTATTGGTCATTTTCTCTTGAAACTTGAACATCTGAAAATAGAAAATTAGTTTAAGAGAGGAGATAAAGATGCTGGTACTGTTTTGACTGGCAATTGCAGCAAAGACATAAAACTTTAAAAAAAAAGTTACATTTATAGATTTATATTTTGCACAAATTTAAACAATTTTGTATACTTGGAATTCTCTTAACCATGCATTATTCTTAATCTGAGTGATATGTTTAAAAATCTGAAAGTTCATGGTATTTTATGTGGTCTGAGATTATGAAGCAATTTTAGATAATCCAACAACATGCAGAGCAAGCTAATTTAATTGTTTATATATGTATTTTCATATTAAATTGAAATTTTAGGTTAAATAGATATTTGTTTTACTGGTTTTTCCATTTGCTATTAAAATACCAAAGGATTAGGATTTACACTTAACCTTCTTTCATCTTTGAGTGGTCCTATACAGAAGGAAGGACAACGACCTCTTAGAGTGACCTTGACAAATTACTCAACTCTTCCAACTTTAAAAGTTAAGAGGTATAGAACAATCAAAGGCTGTGTACTATTGCAAAATATAAGCCAAGGTCTTTAATCCTTAGGTCAACTTTAATAATTATGTGTAACAGTTTTTTCCGCATTTGTCAAATTATTATGAACCAATTTTAGTAATACTGAGGAAGGTAAAATCATTGACAATTTCTTAGCATACAACTTTAAAGGTTATACGAATCACATGATTAACAGATGTTTTAACATGCATTATTTGGCTGTTAAATTTTTATTTCAACAATTTCAGTCTAAAGTCAAGAGCTCCTAAAGAATTTTAGTGTTTTCATATGAAGTACAATTATAATGTAAATGTAGTACATTCATTAAAACTTGAAAGAATTAGTTTGAGTTAAGTGTTTTGTATAGCTGTAACATAAAAAGCAAGGTCAAACATTTAATTGTTAAATGTTATATAATAAATTGTAGATTATGTAAAATTGCTTCATACCAAAGAAACAATGCACTGCAGTTTATACTTTGATAGCCATCTTAATAGAGGTATGATAAGCACCATAGCCATCTTAATAGAGGTATGATAAGCACCATTAAGTTTTATAAATGCAAAATACTGATAATTCCTAACCTCTCCAATTAACTATGGTCTAGAAATTTTGTGAATAAAATCAACTGATATATCAAGATCTATCATCAGCACCCAAATCCCCATAGGAGAGGGGGAGGACAGGGGGTACCCTTCTCCCTTCTCACACCCCTCTTCTCCTTTCTCCTACCCCTCTTCTCCTTTTTTTTTTTTTTTTAATTTACCAGAAAAAAGAGATATTTTATTTTTCTCTCCAACTTTTTTTCCTTTCTCCCAGCCTTCCTCTCCTTTCTCCTACCCCTTTCTCCCTGTCTCCCTTACCCCTGTCCTCCCCCTCATAGGACAAACATTTATATATAAAAAAAACAATTACTGATCTGGTTTTGACCTGGGACAGGCACATGTCAAGCTACTTCAACCCTCCCTTCCTTTTTTTTTTTTTTTTTATCTCAACCAGTGGACATACTAAATGTATATGAAAACATCAAATAAACATGATAGCATTATATGATGCAATTTTTGTTTTGCAGTAGTATAAAAATTAGTTAAAATATTTGGGCTAAAAAATAAAGGTTTGGGATTCACACATTTTGACACTCAATACATGATGGGACTTAAACTGTAAGTCAAAACTTGAATGTCAACATAATATGTGAGAGAAGGAGCCTTAGTTTTAGAAAAAATGCAAAATACATTCCAGAAATAAAATTAGAAACTGAATTCCTTTCAAATGATACATTTCTATACCTACAGCAGAAATGTAATTTAAAATACCATTTTACCATTATAGAAATATGCAGTTAAAAGAATGTCTTGACGGGTGACAAGTTCTTAACATTATTTTGTATTTTGATGCCAAAGAAAATGGTCTTACCATACCTTCTACTTTATGTCATGGAACTGCAGAAATCTTAAGATTTTTGTCACAAATAAATATATACAACATCATGTTCATTTTAGATAAAATAAAAACAATTATTTAGTCTAATTTAAAATAAAATAACTTATAGACATTAAAATAAACAATCCAAGTTAAAGACAAAAATTAATAAAAAAACTAACAAAAATAAATAGTTTAAATATTGAAGAATTTACACTAATGCATATTAGAAGCTACATACATGCATGTCTGGTGATGAAATCTATGGTCATGTGTATGCTATATAAAACTTAAAAATTCTCTTATATTTTTAACATAATGTTCTCTGTTAGTTAAAGAAGTTAGGATTTTTCAGAAGAAAAAAAATGTTTTACTTATACATGTAACATCAGTCCTTTTTTGATATGACAAGTATAATAAATTATAACATTATCAGCTGTTTTAATTCTATACTTTAAATCTTGATATGTAACTATTTATTTTGCTTTATCATTTTTCTTAGGATTTCAATTGTGGATGATATGAATTCTAATTAGAAAAGCTTTTGAACTAAAACATTAAAATGCATAGTTATCTAAAAAAATCACCTCGAAATGACCTTGAAAAAACTCTTGTAAACAGAAGCCATTTATACATAAAATTACAAATATTACCCTTATTTCATTCAACATTTAGACACAATTTTTCACATGATCATAAATATATTTATAACAAAGTATGACACTTTCCTTGCTCAAGAGTAATCCCCTTTACTATAGTTCAATTCTTGATCTTTTTACAAGAGTAATCTCCCCTGATGTTTTCCTAATTAAAGTATTACACCCAGAAAAGGGAATGTATTTGTAATATATCATACAGAAAGATAATATGTTATGTTTAACATATTAAAATTTATTCTTCTATCCAGACAAGTTCTCCACCTGCACTTCAAGGGGAATAACTCTATTCACAAAGATAAGTAACTCTAATCTCATTGAGCTAGGTAGAGGTACTACATTTTATATCTTGCTGAGTATTCTATTTAAATTCCTATAAATAGTGATATAATCTCATGCATTTAATTATTCTATATATTCTACTTTCATATCATTCCATCTAGCTTTAGACCTATCCGATCCATCAACAATAGAAGAAAAAGGTGATTTACTTTAGATATCAATTAAAAAATGTTTAAAAACTATTTCCTTCATTCAAATAAAAAAAAAATGTGAAAACTAAATATTCAAAATGATAAAAGTAAGTGACTGTAAATGTATAATTTTAGTCACTATTTGCACTGTGATAATAACAATATTGTGTATGAACTTATAAATATGTTATCACTAACAATCTAAACTATATACACAAAAGATAATAAATAATTCTCTGTATATGTACAAGTTTCTATATTTGGTTTATTCAACACTCGTATCCTGGTGTACTTGATAACTCAGTTTGTTAATATTATCTTTTTTTAAATTTGATAAAATGCTTAAAGTAGGTCTATGAATGAACTGACATGGTTGCTGATATCAAACTTTAAAAGTGTGGAAAAGTTTGTTAACCTAGAAGAACTTTATCTTGATATCATGCAACATAAAACTGTTTTTGTCCTAAAGGGGTACAAGATATATTTTAGGTTTGGTGTAATTTTAAAAGCTGATCAAATCTGTTTTTTCTGCAAATTGATATCTTTAAATCCAATATATTTATTGCCATCATTCTTGAATAAAATAGTTACCAAGTACCCTGATTACTGTGATGAAGATATAGAAAAGCAATATACTATAAGCTCAAGACTTGCAAGAGATATGAACTTAAAAAATGAAAAAAAATCAAAGTACAAAAGTACTATAATAGTATGTTCAAACTATAATTATACACAGAACAAGCTAAAACCCTGAAAACGGTTACATTGTCACTGAAAACAACATAGTAAAATACAGGAGTGGTTCTAGAAGCACAATGATTCTGTTTTGATGTTATATGATACAATGAATTTTTCTATTTATCATACACAACCTTAAGTTTGTATCTGCATTCCAAACTGGTTATAAATATCTTAACTGATTTGCTGGTAGAAACAACAGACAGACTGCTGATAGATCCACTCCTGCTGTTTTAAAATAAAATATGAAAGCAATGCAACTAAATACACAAAACCCTAAAAGCTCAAGTCAGACATTTCACTAAGTTAAGACACACAACTCTGTTCATTTCTACTGTAGAAACGAACCAAATGATTCTACTGTAGTAACAACCAAATGAATGATCAGACATTTTTAGCGGTCTTGTATGCATTTTTGTTTCATTTGAATAATATTTAACATCTATTAGTAATTGATATTTTGAAGGATCATAATGAAATGCCCAACTATAAATTTTAAGGTTATAAAAAGTCTGTACACATATTATTCATCAGCATAGGGTATACTATCTTGATGTCCTAACCATGGTGATGATCGACTCTCCTCAACCTCGGGGGAGCTTGCAAGCATCGGCTTTTTTGATACCCCAGATTTGGCCTGGAGTGACTGTAGGCTAATTAGTGATGGCCTACTTCGTTTATCGTAGCTGTCTAAATGAGAGGTATCTAGGTCCATTTGAAATGCATTAACTACTCGGATCTGAAAATGGAAAATTTACAATTAGGAAATGATTTTATTTATAGATACTTATGTTAAACATATACATTAATAATTTATTTATACAGTTTGAAAACAGAAAACAGTTTACATATATCATGCAGTAATTCAATTTTTTAAATCACATATTTTCAAGCTTTTCAATTTAATGTCATGTTTTTTTATTGAAGTGATGTTTAAAATAATAGAACACTACATCACATTGATTTTTCATTTATGATATTAAATCTTTAAGCATACATTGTTTGAAAGATGTTCCTTATATATCATAGAACAGGCTATTAGGTATATTTGTATGCTCATTGAATATTTGTAGGATTTGCCATATGTATAACCAAACCTGGTATAACAGAGCCTATATCTTACCATATATTGATCAGGTAGCTTGTATAATACATGGCAGAAAAAAAACAAAATATATGTGTTTCTATGCTATAATCAATGAACAGTTCAGTTGATTTTATGACTGTCATATTGTTTTGTCAGGTAAAACACCACACATGTTATTTTTGTAAGAAGACTCATCTGGATTAGGTTTATCAAGGTCATTTTTGTCTGAGAGGATGAGTTATGTGCAAATTTCTGCTAAGCTTTCAGGTTTTTACAGTAAACAATGTTGCAAGAAGACAAACTTCATGATGAGTAAGGACTGTTTTCCCCCTCAAAACTATGAAACTCTAGAAAAATAACTAATCCTTGTTTGAATTTTTTTTGCACCCAATGTATTTATTCTTACAGTAAGACCATTATTGTTTCATCCTGCAATATGAAGTCTTCACTGAAAATGAGATTCCATTCAAAATATGATTTTGAAATTTAACATATAATTTGTACTAAATACATGTATATTGGTTTCATTGACAACAGTACTTTTTTTCTTCCATTCTTCCATTATTTGATAGAAAATCCAAAATCTATGCCACTAGTAGAAGACACGATCATTATTTGATGAAATTGTTTTACTGAATGATAGTTTTTTTGTTGGTGTTGATTCCCTACAGCACAAGGCTATATGATGTAATGAATGTGATGTGGAGGACATAAACTGAATATAAAACAAAAGGTGACAGGATAGAAGATACAAGTGGAATATGTTTTGATAACCACAGGAACTATATAAGGCATCCAATAGGATCCAACAATTTAAGCTCAGCCTCATCTGACCTCAATAAGCCAATTCTTAACAAACAAAGCAGAACAGGTCTTTCTTCTAGAAGCATGGCATATTTGATACTTCAGGCACAGGGATGCGAAATAACATGAATTTTGATATTGTTTTAATTATGTTATCAACAGTGGAAAATAATATAATATGTGCACTTTTTTATACAGAGTTAAATATATGACCAGGTTATTTAAATCTTTTGAAAGGGGAAATTTCTTTGATATTCTTCAAAGCCAAAAGCAACCGAATACTTTCTTTACGGTAATTATATAGACCCAACAGATATGTATATGGATTATAATGTTATATATAAGCAAGATGATATTTCTGAATATATAGTCCCCGACCTGATGTGCTCAACATACCTGAATTCAGACCGCCATTAACAGTGAAGTGATCTATGCTTTGGATGTGTTAGCACTAAAGACCTATACCATATATATTAGTGAGAACATATAGTTTGTTATGTGTTACATATGTGCAGTTTAAAAACCATTCCCCATGATACACATGTTCCGTCTTGGCTTCTATTACATAGTATTCATGTAAAAGTTTCATTGAATAAACTCTTTCATCGTAAATTACTATACTTTCCAGAATATGTCAATGTTTAGTGTGTGCAACTGTTTATGTGTGTATAAATCGGGTTCATTAACAGGCATACTCAGAATTTATTATGAAATTGTCTATTTTATGTTTTATGTTTTATCAATAAACAGTTTTAGATCCAGGATTTAAAATTGAGAGAGAAGAGTCACTGCTATATATGTGATCATATGAATATTTGAAGTAAACATCTATTGATAAGTGATGGGTCTATGACACTGTTACGAAAACTAACTGCACCAATGCTATATAATATTGACTAATATTCTCAGCAGTAAAAGATAATTCTAATTTGGGTGATGTCATCTCAACACAAAATATGTCCACTTTTATTGTGAACCCAATTATACCTTACCACAGATTCATCTGATAGTTACTTGTCCATTTAAACTTTTGGCAGTGATATAATGTCCCATTGAACAAATACAACAGGCATGTTAAACATGTTATTTCTATCTACTTAGCAGATACATTTTTTACACAGGTAAATTAATCAATGAGTGATAGATTTCTCTTAGAAGAAATTCAAAGGTCCTAGTGAATAAACTATACAGAGAACAATACCTGTTGTATTTGTTAAAAGGGAAAATAGAACTGCCAAAAGTTTAAATGGACAGGTAACTATCGGTGAATCTGTGGAAAGGTATAATTGGGTTCGCAATAACATATTTAATATTTTCCCCAATACTTTGTTGTTGGTGTTAGATTCTGGTCAGAGTTTCACAAACATTGATCACAAGTGGTATACAATTCTGCTAAAATTTGATCCAAAGCAATGAAATGTGTATGATTTATGAATACTTTAACTCTTCTGATTATTTGTGAAAAGAGCCATGGAGAACTAACACAGTAGCCCTTTTCACAAAAAATCTCAAGTAAAAAGTTAATCGTACAAAAAAATATTTAGTTGAATTGTTAATGAATATTTGTAACACGATAAATTTTACACTTAGATTTTTTGTCCTTAAAAAGCAAAACAGAATAAGTTACCGGTATATAGTACATTCTCTTTGAAGTGTATACTAGTAAATTGACAAAGTATTGAAATTTACATGTTTAGTTGTCGTTTGTTTATGTAATATATACGTGTTTCTCGTTTTGTTTATATAGATTCGAACGTTGGTTTTCCCGTTTGAATGGTTTTACACTAGTAATTTTGGGGCCCTTTATAGCTTGTTGTTCGGTGTGAGCCAAGGCTCCGTGTTGAAGGCCGTACTTTAACCTATAATGGTTTACTTTTTAAATTGTTATTTGGATGGAGAGTTGTCTCATTGGCACTCACACCACATCTTCCTATATCTATTAGATCTGAACTTCATTGAAAACCACACAAACATGAACCAATTAGTTGACAGAGAATACTTCATCCCTCCAAAGTTAAGGATATTTAGTTATCAACTTAATAACACAAGTATATTAAATCAGTTTACTGTCATTTGTAATCAGGGGATAAAGAACGAATAATTAATTAAAAAAAGATTTTCTATGCCTCCAGGTGAAAACTAACACCAGTGTTTAATGCTGATTAAATATTGTAATATGATTTCTTAACAGATTCTTGAACTCTTGAAATAATGACATACCAGATAATTCAATATGCCATAGACAAAGATACAATGAGACACTAGTACTTTTTACTTTAAATTATTTTGTTATAGAAAATATATTCTGATAGTTGTAGCATTGAAAACAAATACACAATGATATGTCTGATACATCTTTAATTTTATATCAAACATACTTGAAATCAAGGTCTTAAAAGTGCTTAACATTATTAATGATCTCTGAAAATAAATTTAAGGTCAGATGAACCCAATTGCAAGGTACTGGAAGGTTTTTCCTTAAATTGGTTAAGCGGTTTTGGACAAGATTGCTTTTCCAAAGTCTAAGATGGCAATAGCATGCATTCGCCAGGTCCTTAGTCATTCTTTACACCATATATAGATGACTTATTAAGTTATTAATTAGTTTAACTGAGAATTTAAAGTTATCATATAAATTCAACATTGGCCAACAACCAATGAATATGAGGTTAAAGTTAAGACAAACACGTATTCTTTATTTCAATTCCATTGAAAATATGTTAAATAGACTTTTAACTTTAACATCAGTAAATCTGATGAATGACTAAAATAAATGGGCTTGTTCTATATTTATTCAAAGCAGTATTTTCAAGTTTAGTTTAAGGAAGGTTGAATAATGTTCAAAATATGGCAGCCAGTAACTAATATTTTAGCCAATCAAAAGCTGACAAGACCTTGACCTTTGACTTATTTAATTCAAAATTAATTAGAGGTATTTGTCAACACGTGTGGTACAATGAATATTATCAGACCGTTCAATTTAAATTCTTGAAACCATTTGAAACATAGAAGCAACTGACAGAATCTTTTCTTTTAGAAAGCAGAAATTCACACCCTGAAAAACCTGTCATATTGAAAAGTTTTGTGTTCACATCCTGAGTTTTAATCTGAAATCCTGAAATGACCAGACACTTACAACTATGGTGATGATAAACCTTGATTTATACCCACAATAACTGACCATAGATTTCATCCATACTCAGCTGTCTGTCAATAGTTATAAGCACAACTGTTCAGGTGCCATTTTTTTGCACATTAGTAATTCTTGTATCCATATGTGTTTTTTTTTCTCAAGAGAAATATCTTATATAAGGAGGTTCAATTACTGCTGAAATACTACAATACTTTCACTTTATTTGATCACAAGATTTGAAATTATTATCAGGAAATCCTATTCAATGATTTTATCAAGAAAGGATAATTCCATATTTTCATAAATATACCATTGCTTTTCTCTCAAAATTAAATCCTGGTTTCTTCTTCTGAAAATATTTAGTAATATAACAAATACTTGATGATAACAATTATTAAAATTAATATTTAAAAAAAAAGGAATATTAATTAATAATCTGTAATTAAAACATGCATTGAAATAAAATAAAAAATAAAATGTGAAAAGCATGCAGAACACAAAAACATGCAAAAAATCACATTACTGTGCTGCGGTTGTATTGTGAGTTTTATTAAAAAATAAAACATTAAAAGGATTTTGTCTGGCCAGAAATTTGTGTAGAATCCATGCTTTTGTGCACAACTGACAAATACAATGAATCAATGTACACCGAGAGGTCCAAGTGAGATTATCTGTACATTATATACACAGTCAAAAAAAATGTTTTCTTATTTACATTTTGTTGTTGAGTAAATAAGTGATTTTTTTTTTAGGGAAAGATGTCACGAAAAATCCATGTGGCGCCAATTTTTGCTGTGTCTCTCTACTTGTACAATTTTTGTCTGTATCTCAAACTATCTTTTAAAACAAAAACAATAAAATATTCTTTATTCTTTATTTTCTATTAAAAAAACCCATTAACAAAGGGACAGCACTCCCATCTACTCGATACATAAAGAGTCTTGGTGTATTGCTAAACATATAGTTTGACCTAAAATGTTAATTGCTAGAACAGAAATGGACATTAAAACCCATTTCTTCTAGCCAGAAATCTACATACACACATTACACATAATTTATACAGTGTTTATTACCTGTACATAAAATTACATTATTACCTAAAATACTTTATACACCTTTATTTAAATTAAAAAAACACAAATGTTTAAGAAATAATACAATAATCTGGTAGATTAGGGAAACATTTGTACATCATTTTTGTTCACAACAATTTCTACATAGATCTTTGACAAAAAATGTGAAGCCATTGCTAAAGAAATTTTATTTAGGAATCCCTTACAAGCTGAATCAGCATAATAATGGGTAGTTTTTTAAGTCCATAATTTTGCACACTAATAAATAACACTTAAATATATAATAGTATTTTGAAGCCTATCAAGTATAAATTCTATTCCTGAGAACAATTCTTGTAGTTTTGTCTTCTTTGGAACTTCATTTACTATTAATGCCAATTGAAATTTTCATTTATGCCCCTCCAAAATCCATGTTCAAAAATTTAATCATCAGAAAAAGAAACTGCTGTTGAGAAAAGTCTTCATTTGAGGAATGTATATATTATTGATTTTAAGGTGGTACCCAACACTTTCACTAAAATTAATTTGGCTCGTTTAATTTTCATAAAATTTTGACAATGTATTTACTTTGACCCTTTAACAAAAATATAAAATTTCAAAAATTTTGAACCAACCGTTTTGTCAGAAAAATTACACTGGTTATATAGCAGTTTGACAAACACCAATTTTGATCATTGAGAAGCTTAATATTCCCTTTACAACACAACGTTATTAAAACGTTTAGCTGACTTTACAGAGTTATCTCCCTGTAGTATTAGGTACCACCTTAAGTTTGAGCTGTTTCATCCTGAGATAATTTCAAAGTTCCAAAAGAGATGCATATGTAGATTTTCTTCTGAACATTGCACACCATTGGAAAATAAGACTCCTCCTACTTTGCAGTGTGGGAGTTGTCTCTCTTTAATTTTAATATTGTTTTTTTAGGCTGGCTACCATATAACCATTAAATATCATACTTTTACTTTGATTAACTTGCAGAGGTATAGAAATATATCACTAATACATTACAAGTTGAATATTTGATCTATAAATATTTACAAAGGACTTTGTGTATGTTTACGTTTATTTGTGACAACTATCGTACAAAATGACTAAACAACTTGATATTGGGAACATAAAGTATTACAACATATTTCCATGGGTGAGGGTAACAACATATTTGAATGTCAGCCCATCAATTCAAAATATGATATCAATGACTATTACATAATGACATCAGATGAAAACAACAATTTTTTTCTGTTTTTAAAAAAAAAAAAAAATAATTTAAGCAGTTATAATACAGATTTCATATGGTCCCAATATCGAAAGTTCTTTTAGTTTTGACAACTACATTCATACGCTATTCCTTCCAATTCAACACCACTCGAGGAAGGACATAAGATATATCTTTCATTATGACAAAGCTTTCATCACATGTATCCATGGCAAACATTACATATATGTTAATAATATTGAGAATAAATACATTACTATACAGGAATGACAGAAGCTTTCAATGATTGTTATTTATTTTGATATATCTTATTCTTATGTGTATGTGCATGAAGTTTTTTTTTTATTAAAAAAGAAAAATAAAACCATCACTGAATCCTCTTGATAACTTGATTCAGTAATTTTTAAAACAGATGATATGCTGTCATGTATGTAAGACACCTGCATTTATGAAAACTTAACATTTTGAAATTTTATCACAAGACAATTTTCAATCCTTTTGCATTAATGGAGAGCAGCCCAGACATTGAGTACCCCACCCTTTATGTTTTTTTTTAATATTTTCAAAATCATCATACCCTTTCATATATCATGTGACAAGAAATAGAACTCTAGCTTTATATACAGTATTTCACTGATAACAAAATTTGATGACACAATTATAGTCATTGTGGTTTTAAATGCAGATTGAAAAAATACTAGATATTCCAGATACTGCTGATAATCATAATCATCAACCTTTATAGAGGGAGGGTAGGAGGGGTACTGATCCCGAAATCCCGAACTTAAAAACACTAAATCCCGAAATCCTGGACTTAAAAAAACGAAATCCAGAGGTCCCGAAATTCAAAAAAAGAATTCCCGGATCCCGAAATCCCGAGCTTAAAAACACCTGGAGTCCCGATAAAGATCCTATCCCCCCTCTTTATATATATTCAACCTACATTCTTACCCTTATCATATATTATGAATCTTGTGAAATAGTGAACTATTCAAATAACTCATCCCGACAATCCTTTACATATTAATTGTTCCCCCTAAAATAGTAGTACAACCATTAAATATAGTTACTTTTGCATGAATAGTAATTTGTTATTTAAACACAACTATAATAAGGTTATTTTTTTTCGTTTCTTTAATGTGAAGAGCATAAATAATTCTTTTTTTTCATTTTTGTGAAGTTAAATGCAGGTCTAAAACAAACAAAATATAAAAATATAATCCATAATTGATATTTCATCAAAAAGCTTGATTATGAAAAATAGATTGCCTTATTCTCTTTTATCGAATCTGGGTTTGTCCATCTTACCAATGTTTCATATGGGTTAGTAAAAATGATTAAAGATGTAAAAAGATATGTTTTTGTTGTTTGTTTATGCTTTCAAATCTTTGTATGAAATCTGACTGATACCAAAAGAGAAAAATATTGCACCTGTCTCCCTATTTGCATTGAAACTTTAAGGCAATTAAACAATTTAGAACACCTTATCAATAATTATGGTTTAGAGGTTAATTTCAATGAAACATCAGAAGTATCTGAAAACCGTAAAATATCCTTTTTTTCCCTTATCCAATCATATTTTAACATTATCTAATCATTTAGCGTCGTCACCCTTTGATAAAAATAACATTACTTATTTACGTTTAAAAAACATATGATATATATGTCGACATACTTGGACTTTAAAAGATGGTTAAAAAGGGTAAAAAAGAAAAAAAACAAGAGAATGATGATACATGCATGATTGTATACAAAACTTCTAAAATTTATACAATTTAAAAATATTTGTGGTATATAAATTAAATGATTCATGATACGATGCAGAAAATAATTCAAATATATCTGCCAACGCTGAAATGATAAGCCATGATAATTTCATTCTGCTGAAACAAAAATAAAACTGCATAAATCATTTCAAGCATACAAGTAGTCTACAACTTAGAAAAACAGGGGGGCAAAACCAAAATATGAATTAATCACAAACACACAAATGAAGGTATTAAAGTAGGCAAGTACAGACACACACACACACACTTGTGTCATGTTATGAAATATATGAGGTTATTTTAAGTCCTGGAAAAATTAAGACAGGTTTGAACTTCGAATTGAATACCACCCCCTTAAAAAGCAGAAATACTGGAAATTATTAAAGTTAAAAGATTATCTTAAAACTTCATTACATGTAAGCATTTTTGTTCCTTACGCAACAGAATAATTTTAATTTTTCCAGGACTTATAGTGATAAAAATACAATAGAGTGGCACTAGATATGTAAAATATTGTCTAATTCATGCCACTACCTATAGCTACCAGGGCATTTCTCTTCATACTTTTCACTTATTTTTAAGTATATGGCAAAAGTTTTAGGTGGAATGAAAAGCTAAATTACTACTTGCTTATCAAAAATTTATCCTAATGCTAAAGTAAAAAAAGAATCTTAAAATTTTCACTTTCATCTTACACTATTTCAGGTTACATAAAAACTTGATTATTGATAAATAATCTACATTTTGGACTTCTACCATTTAGAGCGATTTATTTCAAATTTTTCTTAAATTCTAACTCTTCAAATAGATCTTTTCTCGATGAGCTTTCCATATTTGGCACATAATAAAAAGTATAAAAAGATATCAGTAAAATGGTCCAGTGCCATAATATTGCAAAGAAAATGTTACACTGTTATTATGACAAAAGTTACAAAATTGCTGACAGTTAATACAACATATTTCCAGATGGCGTTTATCTTCAATTATTAAACTGAGTTTCGCCAGTAGCCCCTTCATCAACTGAGGGAGAGGACATAGGTTTGGATTTACGAATCTTTGGGTTTTGTAAGGAATGGTAACTGTGTACTGAAGACATACTATTACTGTCATATCGTGCATCTAAGCCCATGCGGAAAGCATTAACAACACGTATCTGTAAATAAAGAAAACATAAAAAAACATGACTAAGAGTATATAGGAACAACATCTAGTGAGAATAATATAGTAGTATGAATGATGAAAGACAGAAAACAATCACAAATCAGGAAAACTTTGAAAAAAGTCCATCATTTAAAAGTCATGACAACCACTATGATAAAAGTTTTAACCCTCTTCTCTAATTTATCTTAGCTCTCATAACAACCATTTTCTTACACGACTGAAAGGTTTGTTTGGACAGACCAATATAGAACCTGAGATTGGCAACTTCATATTACAGCTAATATGATTTTTTAGAGACTTATTTTCTGATGATATTGTTTGTGAATAAAAAAAATACATGGTAATGATAAGCAACTTATTAAATAAATTTAGCTTTTCTTCCAAGAATTGTTTTTACTTGACTTTAACTTTGTTACAGAAACATTGGGTTTAAGGAAATGATACATGTATTCAGTTGAAGGCTAAATTTTGTTGTTGTCAATCTAGGTTATTATATGCATCTGTTTTGGATGATTTTACAACACAATAGATAGGCACAAAACTTAATGATCTTACATGAATATAAATTTATTAAAAAAAATCACTTCTCAATAGGTTAAACTTGACAGTGTTATTTGTTTTGAGAGATAATACCACAGTAATTTATTTTTTAAATTTTAAAAAAATATTGCTACTCAATATCAATTCTCTGAATCTTCAGATTCTTAATAGAAAATCAATGACTACAAATTTACAGACCAACTACAAAAGGGATGGCAGCTAATGCTGGCAAGAGTTGGCAGAAAGCCAAAAAAACACTTAAAATATCAACACAAGGATCAGCAGAACGTCTATAAACAATTACAATACAAAAGTTCAGAAGCATTGTGGTGTGAGAATTCACAAGCTTTTAAACATTGACAATATATCAATAAAGCATAAAGATCTGTTCAATTATTTTCTTAAGAATATGGACACAACATAACAACAAATGGTTGAGGACAAAAAACATCTATACAATACCAACATGTTTGCTGGGAAATTTAAACAACAGAGAATTATCACATTCTTGATCACAGCTCATGGAGCATGCACTTAATTTGAAAACTTCAAATTCTGTGTATTCCTAAACCTTTGTAAAATTAACTACTGACAAAGAATATGAAATCAATAGAGAAAAGTCAATTTCAAAAACTTCAATTAAAATTTTGATTTGGGAATAAATTAATAGTCAGATTTTTCTTTACAATAATTTTTTTTAAATTTTTATTTTAGAAAAAAATGAATATGTTCTTTCAATAATGTCAATGTATACATGCACTCTGATGAAAATTAAAAATGTCAATCTGATGGTTAACATAAGGAATGTGTATAAATATTATGGATATATTTCAAATATCTTTCACAGAATTTGAGAACACCTAAAGCTTGAGTGAAATAAAAAGGACACTGTGCTGACATCAATATTGCACTGTTTACTTAGATAGAGGTTTCAGTCACACCCTTCTGGTCTAACTGACTTACAATCTTAGGGGGAGATTCTTTATGGGCTGGATTAATAGGGGCCAAAACAGGGGATGGTTGTTTACTAACTAAAGGTACATTTTCAAATGATTGACTTTTAGCTTTAAAAGTCCGTTCTGCAAAAGTATGAGGAGAACGATAATGAGTGGCATCTGTCATAGTGATACGAAGTCTTTGATGGTGATTAGACAGATCTTCACTAATGGGACGCGGCCCAGGGTGACTGCGCGAACTACGTAAACTGTGCAAACTGTGAAAACTGTGTATACTACGTTTTTCTTCAAGATCTTCCAGTGTGCTCTTAAACGCTCGAACAACTCGCAGCTGTCAATAAAAAAGAGTTGTGTGTTCAGCATATGATTTAATGTTGCCAAGACAACACACCAAAATGAAAAAGGGTTGATAATCTGATGACCGCAGCTACAGTAAAAGAAAATAAACAAAGAAAGAAGGGGGAATAACTCAAACTAAAACACTAGTCTACACTAAAAAATGTTGGATAACCAAAGATTAGCTAGATAGAAAGTAAGAAAGCCATCAAAATCAAATACCAAGACCAAGAAACATAATCAGTAAAAAAAAGTTTCAAGCTTAATTAAATAAACAAATGTCATAAAAATCTATAATAATACACCAGGATTGAAAAATGGAATAAGATTTCAGTGATCTAAAATAAAATCTGAGAGACAATTTTAATTAATAAATTTCAAAATTTTGTCTTTTCATAACTTTTCTAAATTTTATTATTTTCCTAAAATTTCCTTTTACAATAAAAAAAAGCTGATAAAAAAAACCCCCCATATTAACAAGATATATGTATATCATTTTTTTTGTAAATTTAACAAGTCTTAATTTCAAAACTTTAACATTCACATTTTTACAAATGGGAGAAGTTTAAGAAATATTTTGACCAAACAGTTGCCAATTCTCAATCCTTGTGTTAATGTTAATTCATTCAATAATGCTATTAAATTCTTATCATTTCTAATTCATTCTTTTTAATTTCAACCCTACTGTACACTAATGCAGGCATTTAAATACAACATATGTATATTAAACATGACAGGACTATGGATATTGATTCTATAAATATACATGCCACATGTATCAACCTTTTTATATTTGCCATTTTAATCAATGTATTGTAGCCTTGATAACTTGACTCAAAATGCAATCATTTTTATACAATGTATCCGGTTATGTTGTTAAAAGTCAACAATGCTAAATCATTTAAATTAAAACGAGATAGCCTTATGAACTTTTAAACAGTGAAACAATTTGTTTTCACATTTGATATACAGATTTTTATTGTGAATTGTTTTAAACTGCCCTACACATCAAATCTTAATATTTATTTTATGTTAGAACTGTACAACATAACACAAGATTGATTTTCATTTTATTTATGTGGCATATACTTGACCGAATACAGATAAAATGACCCCCTACCTGTTGCTGGAGTCTGGTAAGGCCTCTGACCCATAGGATCTGGCCACGCCTTCCTCCTACATCTTCCTCTTCCATCATAATGTCATGATCAACTTCTTCGTCTTCTTCATGTCGGCCCCGTAGGCGACGGCAAATATTTTTAGGTATTGTACTTGTTGGAACAGTTGTAACAAGCTGTAAAATATATATATCAAACATTTTTGCACATAAAAACATATATTTTTAGTGGATATTGTCGAGTGGTCTAGAGCACTGGACATGAGTCTAAGTTATTAGTGTTGTAGTGTATCAAAGGTGTGAGTTTAAATCAAGCACTATTGGGTTCAATCTTCAGAACTTTATATATATATAGATTCTTACATTGATATCAGTGGATTATCGGATTTATCCAATCGAGATAGTTAAATTATCAATTTTAAAGTCCGAGTCGCCTCGGCGAGGACTTTAAAATTGATAATTTAACTATCGAGATTGGATAAATCCGATAATCCACGAGTAACTATGTAAGAATCTGTTTCTCTAATGATTCAAAAGACATTTTCTTTTTTTGTTAACCGAAAATCCCCTTCGAGTGCCTTTCACATTGCACGAATTTGTCAATTTCATTAACACCTGTTATCGTATTTTGATTCATTCAGTTAGCTAAAAAGGTCATGACCCTCAAAATCATCCAATGATCTTTTGAGATCACCAGCAACCACATGTTGATTATTTTTTTTTATACAATGGGTTCGGAAAGGGATAAATTTCCATAGAGTTAAAGAAATATATTTCTCTAATTTTTGTGCTATTTTCACATTTCCTGACCGGTGTGAGAAAAATATTTCTCCTCACTAGTGAAAAATCTGTTCTCGGCAAATGATTAGTCGAAATTTGATTATGACGTCAAAATGTTTTGTTTTCTTCTCAATTTTCCTATTGTGACGTCATGAAAAAAGGCAACCTTGCCTGATGACGTCGCATATAAAGAGCACAATTTTCTGAAAATCTTTGAAAAAGAACGATAAAAAGCATTAGAGAAACAGATTCCGACACTATAACTCGTGTATTACGATATTTCTCCACTCTCGACAGTTAAATTTCATTATTTAAAGGGCTCGGCAAGCCTCGCGCTTTAAATAATAAAATTTAACTGTCTCGAGTGGAGAAATATCGTAATACACTTGTTGCAGTGTAAGAATCTATATATATATATGTATACATTTTGAAGTTTTAGTTATAAAAGTAAATACAATATTCCTATGTTATCATTAACCTCTGAGCGAATTGACATAAGTGAGAATTAAAAATCAAGAAATGTTTATTGACGTGCTTCAATCTGTGTTTGTATGCCAGTGGCAGTGGTAAAGACTGTTTACTCTGCCTATTTCATAAATAACGAACATTCTCAGAATTCTGTCTCACCTTTAGATGTGCTAACTAAATTCTGATATGTTTCATACATATGAATGAGCATTAATATCCTAACTGTAAAACCCAGTTATGACAGTTTTGTTTTTAAACTTTTAATAATATAATGTAAATTTAGCATCAAAACAGAAGTTTATTGTAAGTGCTTTTTTTCACCTGAATCAAATATTGAATGAATACTTCAAATATTTGTCAGCCTCAAAGTATAAACCACCTTTTTTATCTGATAAACACCAATCGATCAATCTTTTTAATTACTTACCTGTCCCCATATCAGATCCCCTATTCCTAAAAATATACACCAAAACCACTGCTCTAGTGTTAATCCTTTGGTGTAAAACACGGAACCTCCAACTTGTACTAGTACTATCTGAAATTATATGTCATTTCACTTATTAATGAGCAAGTTCTATCTGAAATTATATGTCATTTCACTTATTAATGAACAAGTACTATCTGAAATTATATGTCATTTCACTTATTAATGAGCAAGTTCTATCTGAAATTATATGTCATTTCACTTATTAATGAACAAGTTCTATCTGAAATTATATGTCATTTCACTTATTAATGAACAAGTACTATCTGAAATTATATGTCATTTCACTTATTAATGAGCAAGTTCTATCTGAAATTATATGTCATTTCACTTATTAATGAACAAGTTCTATCTGAAATTATATGTCATTTCACTTATTAATGAACAAGTTCTATCTGAAATTATATGTCATTTCACTTCTTAATGAACAAGTTCTATCTGAAATTATATGTCATATCACTTATTAATGAACAAGTTCTATCTGAAATTATATGTCATATCACTTATTAATGAATAAGTACTATCTGAAATTATATGTCATTTCACTTATTAATGAACAAGTACTATCTGAAATTATATGTCATATCACTTATTAATGAACAAGTACTATCTGAAATTATATGTCATTTCACTTATTAATGAACAAGTACTATCTGAAATTATATGTCATTTCACTTATTAATGAGCAAGTACTATCTGAAATTATATGTCATTTCACTTATTAATGAATGAGTACTATCTGAAATTATATGTCATTTCACTTATTAATGAACAAGTACTATCTGAAATTATATGTCATATCACTTATTAATGAACAAGTACTATCTGAAATGTTGTCAGGTCACTTATTTATGAATGAGTACTATCTGAAATTATATGTCATTTCACTTATTAATGAACAAGTACTATCTGAAATTATATGTCATTTCACTTATTAACCCTTACCATGCGGTGACCGTCTTTTGACGGGCGGACCCTAATAACCGTTATTTGGCTCCAATGGCGTTCCATACTTTTAGAAGTCCACTTTATGATACTTATTTTAAAATTTATGTATGTCCCGTCAACCTGAGGCTATCCATATTCACGTTTCTCATGTATAAGTAGCATTTTGAGCACAAATACGGACTTGGAAAATTGAAATTGGCTAAAAGTCGGTTTTCTGGAGGGGTAGGCTTCACATCTGTATCTTACACAAGAAGTTCAGAGGCATAAAACTGGCAAAGATAGTGCAAACCCACGGCCATATAACTACTGATCATTATTATTAATGAAATACGCATAGGAAACAACTACTTCCGGTTTTGGGTCCATTCGAAGTCAAAAATCGTGAAATTCGGTATTTTGGGTCCAAATGACCTTCTGTAGACTGATGAATCAAGATCAGATTCACTCCGATCTAACAACTGTTGGGGTCAATTTGTTCACTAGGGTCCACTCTACACGCAGGCTACAGCTGGATACCTGAACCAGCAACCCTGGGTCTTCTGGGTCAAGAGAAGGGGTGAAAAATCGGCAAAATTGACGCTTTTTGCACCTGATGACCCTCTTTGAGGCAAATTTCCGCCAAGAAAATTCCGCCTCCTCACCCCGACCACCCCACCCCGTGATCACCTATATTAGATTTAAAGAATTCAATATGCTACAGCAACAGGGCTAAGCTCATTTGCATATAATTTGCATATTTTTGCAAATAAACGAAAATTAGACATTTTCTAAAAACAATTCCGCATGGTAAGGGTTAAGGACCTTGGAAAAAGAAACCAATTTTTTTCCAGTTTTAGCTCAAATTTGGATGTTTTTTCTTCTTATTATGGTTCAGAACGGGTCAGGGTGGCCTCCAGATACAATGATTAGTTCAAAAACGCTTAAAATTTTTTTATTTTTTTTGAAGTTTGTTAACGTTTACCATGCGGTGACCGTCTTTTGACGGGCGGACCCTAATAACCGTTATTTGGCTCCAATGGCGTTCCATACTTTTAGAAGTCCACTTTATGATACTTATTTTAAAATTTATGTATGTCCCGTCAACCTGAGGCTATCCATATTCACGTTTCTCATGTATAAGTAGCATTTTGAGCACAAATACGGACTTGGAAAATTGAAATTGGCTAAAAGTCGGTTTTCTGGAGGGGTAGGCTTCACATCTGTATCTTACACAAGAAGTTCAGAGGCATAAAACTGGCAAAGATAGTGCAAACCCACGGCCATATAACTACTGATCATTATTATTAATGAAATACGCATAGGAAACAACTACTTCCGGTTTTGGGTCCATTCGAAGTCAAAAATCGGCAAAAATCGTGAAATTCGGTATTTTGGGTCCAAATGATCTTCTGTAGACTGATGAATCAAGATCAGATTCACTCCGATCTAACAACTGTTGGGGTCAATTTGTTCACTAGGGTCCACTCTACACGCAGGCTACAGCTGGATACCTGAACCAGCAACCCTGGGTCTTCTGGGTCAAGAGAAGGGGTGAAAAATCGGCAAAATTGTTGCTTTTTGCACCTGATGACCCTCTTTGGGGCAAATTTCAGCCAAGAAAATTCCGCCTCCTCACCCCGACCACCCCACCCCGTGATCAGCTATATTAGATTTAAAGAATTCAATATGCTACAGCAACAGGGCTAAGCTCATTTGCATATAATTTGCATATTTTTGCAAATAAACGAAAATTAGACATTTTCTAAAAACAATTCCGCATGGTAAGGGTTAAGGACCTTGGAAAAAGAAACCAATTTTTTTCCAGTTTTAGCTCAAATTTGGATGTTTTTTCTTATTATTATGGTTCAGAACGGGTCAGGGTGGCCTCCAGATACAATGATTAGTTCAAAAACGCTTAAAAAAAATTTTTTTTTTTGAAGTTTGTTAACCCTTACCATGCGGTGACCGTCTTTTGACGGGCGGACCCTAATAACCGTTATTTGGCTCCAATGGCGTTCCATACTTTTAGAAGTCCACTTTATGATACTTATTTTAAAATTTATGTATGTCCCGTCAACCTGAGGCTATCCATATTCATGTTTCTCATGTATAAGTAGCATTTTGAGCACAAATACGGACTTGGAAAATTGAAATTGGCTAAAAGTCGGTTTTCTGGAGGGGTGGGCTTCACATCTGTATCTTACACAAGAAGTTCAGAGGCATAAAACTGGCAAAGATAGTGCAAACCCACGGCCATATAACTACTGATCATTATTATTAATGAAATACGCATAGGAAACAACTACTTCCGGTTTTGGGTCCATTCGAAGTCAAAAATCGGCAAAAATCGTGAAATTCGGTATTTTGGGTCCAAATGACCTTCTGTAGACTGATGAAACAAGATCAGATTCACTCCGATCTAACAACTGTTAGGGTCAATTTGTTCACTAGGGTCCACTCTACACGCAGGCTACAGCTGGATACCTGAACCAGCAACCCTGGGTCTTCTGGGTCAAGAGAAGGGGTGAAAAATCGGCAAAATTGACGCTTTTTGCACCTGATGACCCTCTTTGGGGCAAATTTCCGCCAAGAAAATTCCGCCTCCTCACCCCGACCACCCCACCCTGTGATCACCTATATTAGATTTAAAGAATTCAATATGCTACAGCAACAGGGCTAAGCTCATTTGCATATAATTTGCATATTTTTGCAAATAAACGAAAATTAGACATTTTCTAAAAACAATTCCGCATGGTAAGGGTTAAGGACCTTGGAAAAAGAAACCATTTTTTTTCCAGTTTTAGCTCAAATTTGGATGTTTTTTCTTCTTATTATGGTTCAGAACGGGTCAGGGTGGCCTCCAGATACAATGATTAGTTCAAAAACGCTTAAAAAAATTTTTTTTTTTTTGAAATTTGTTAACCCTTACCATGCGGTGACCGTCTTTTGACGGGCGGACCCTAATAACCGTTATTTGGCTCCAATGGCGTTCCATACTTTTAGAAGTCCACTTTATGATTCTTATTTTAAAATTTATGTATGTCCCGTCAACCTGAGGCTATCCATATTCATGTTTCTCATGTATAAGTAGCATTTTGAGCACAAATACGGACTTGGAAAATTGAAATTGGCTAGAAGTCGGTTTTCTGGAGGGGTGGGCTTCACATCTGTATCTTACACAAGAAGTTCAGAGGCATAAAACTGGCAAAGATAGTGCAAACCCACGGCCATATAACTACTGATCATTATTATTAATGAAATACGCATAGGAAACAACTACTTCCGGTTTTGGGTCCATTCGAAGTCAAAAATCGGCAAAAATCGTGAAATTCGGTATTTTGGGTCCAAATGACCTTCTGTAGACTGATGAATCAAGATCAGATTCACTCCGATCTAACAACTGTTGGGGTCAATTTGTTCACTAGGGTCCACTCTACACGCAGGCTACAGCTGGATACCTGAACCAGCAACCCTGGGTCTTCTGGGTCAAGAGAAGGGGTGAAAAATCGGCAAAATTGACGCTTTTTGCACCTGATGACTCTCTTTGGGGCAAATTTCCGCCAAGAAAATTCCGCCTCCTCACCCCGACCACCCCACTCCGTGATCACCTATATTAGATTTAAAGAATTCAATATGCTACAGCAACAGGGCAAAGCTCATTTGCATATAATTTGCATATTTTTGCAAATAAACGAAAATTAGACATTTTCTAAAAACAATTCCGCATGGTAAGGGTTAAGGACCTTGGAAAAAGAAACCAATTTTTTTCCAGTTTTAGCTCAAATTTGGATGTTTTTTCTTCTTATTATGGTTCAGAACGGGTCAGGGTGGCCTCCAGATACAATGATTAGTTCAAAAACGCTTAAAAAAATTTTTTTTTTTTTGAAGTTTGTTAACCCTTACCATGCGGTGACCGTCTTTTGACGGGCGGACCCTAATAACCGTTATTTGGCTCCAATGGCGTTCCATACTTTTAGAAGTCCACTTTATGATACTTATTTTAAAATTTATGTATGTCCCGTCAACCTGAGGCTATCCATATTCATGTTTCTCATGTATAAGTAGCATTTTGAGCACAAATACGGACTTGGAAAATTGAAATTGGCTAAAAGTCGGTTTTCTGGAGGGGTGGGCTTCACATCTGTATCTTACACAAGAAGTTCAGAGGCATAAAACTGGCAAAGATAGTGCAAACCCACGGCCATATAACTACTGATCATTATTATTAATGAAATACGCATAGGAAACAACTACTTCCGGTTTTGGGTCCATTCGAAGTCAAAAATCGGCAAAAATCGTGAAATTCGGTATTTTGGGTCCAAATGATCTTCTGTAGACTGATGAATCAAGATCAGATTCACTCCGATCTAACAACTGTTGGGGTCAATTTGTTCACTAGGGTCCACTCTACACGCAGGCTACAGCTGGATACCTGAACCAGCAACCCTGGGTCTTCTGGGTCAAGAGAAGGGGTGAAAAATCGGCAAAATTGTTGCTTTTTGCACCTGATGACCCTCTTTGGGGCAAATTTCAGCCAAGAAAATTCCGCCTCCTCACCCCACCCCGTGATCACCTATATTAGATTTAAAGAATTCAATATGCTACAGCAACAGGGCTAAGCTCATTTGCATATAATTTGCATATTTTTGCAAATAAACGAAAATTAGACATTTTCTAAAAACAATTCCGCATGGTAAGGGTTAAGGACCTTGGAAAAAGAAACCAATTTTTTTCCAGTTTTAGCTCAAATTTGGATGTTTTTTCTTCTTATTATGGTTCAGAACGGGTCAGGGTGGCCTCCAGATACAATGATTAGTTCAAAAACGCTTAAAAAAATTTTTTTTTTTTTGAAGTTTGTTAACCCTTACCATGCGGTGACCGTCTTTTGACGGGCGGACCCTAATAACCGTTATTTGGCTCCAATGGCGTTCCATACTTTTAAAAGTCCACTTTATGATACTTATTTTAAAATTTATGTATGTCCCGTCAACCTGAGGCTATCCATATTCATGTTTCTCATGTATAAGTAGCATTTTGAGCACAAATACGGACTTGGAAAATTGAAATTGGCTAAAAGTCGGTTTTCTGGAGGGGTGGGCTTCACATCTGTATCTTACACAAGAAGTTCAGAGGCATAAAACTGGCAAAGATAGTGCAAACCCACGGCCATATAACTACTGATCATTATTATTAATGAAATACGCATAGGAAACAACTACTTCCGGTTTTGGGTCCATTCGAAGTCAAAAATCGGCAAAAATCGTGAAATTCGGTATTTTGGTTCCAAATGACCTTCTGTAGACTGATGAATCAAGATCAGATTCACTCCGATCTAACAACTGTTGGGGTCAATTTGTTCACTAGGGTCCACTCTACACGCAGGCTACAGCTGGCAAATTTCCGCCAAGGCCATGGTGCTATATTTTTTGGAAAACCAGTGCTAAATTAATTTCTATGGTGCTATTAGAAAATTTTGGAGAGACCACCTGAGCATTCTCTTCCAAATAACCTTTCTGAAGCACTCAGCTACATTTGTACTGTATAATTATAATTTTACCTGAGCTATAAAGGTTCCAATCCAGATAACTATAAATACTGGATTCCTCTGTAATCCTTCCAGAATATTACGCTGCCCATGGATTTTTCTAGCATTGACCTCATTACAAAGAGTCATCATAACAAATGTATTAAATATAATAGTAAAGTGCTGAGTTGGTGGAGAATGAATATCTCCTCCTATTCCACTATCAATGTCAAAAAACTGAGGACCTGTGGAAAAATAGATAAATACAACATTATAGTAAACTTATTTTACAATACAAATGTATCTATTTCACGTCTATAAATAACACAACATCTATTTCATATTTCTATAAATAACACAACTCTTGTGTAAAAGATTCAAAACTTAATATATATGATAATATGTCTATGTTTTTTTTTAATACATTTAGACAAAGTAAGCATGTTATTCTTTTTATTTATTGATTTATTGTTGTATATGATAATTCAAAATTCATGACCACAACAGTTAATATCCCTACATTGTACCAGACAAAAAAAAAATGTTTGATAAGATTTCATTATGCTAAATCACAATCCAGGAAAACTGGACAATCTACTCTTAACACATGTATCCTGAATCCAAGGCAACCATTTTTAAACCTTAATGAAAATTTCATATCCAGCTCCGATGGCATCTGTGGAACTGACAATTATTACAATTGGTCACAACACAACTACATTAAACTGAAAAGAAACCATATTCTTGCATTTCAATTCTGAATGAGCCTTATCATAATATTTTTCTTTGTTTGAGTATGTGCATTAGATTTCATCCTGACAAGAGCTGGCACTTAAATTCCTAACAAATTACATGAAATGTTTAGAATAAACACAATACTAAAGCTAAGGACAAGCTGGTATTTTGTACCTCAATATTTGTCATTTGATCAGTCAAGCTTTTTGTAAAGCTAATAGACTTAGAAATAATGCTTTCTAAGAAGCATGACTAACTGCACTATAAAAGACTTACCCAAGAAAAGTAAACAAAATATAACAGTTAGCTGATAGATGGCATGACCAATAATATTTTTTGTCATGGTTCTAGAAATGAGAGCTTTTGTTCTTCCGTAAGGTTTACGTTCTAACAACTCCTCACTGGGAAGCTCTGTAGCAAGAGCTAATGAAGCCAGGGTGTCCATAATCAAGTTCACCCACAACATCTGAATAGCTCGTAGAGGACTGTCCTGTAATAACATAAAATAATTATTACATAATTTTAAAATGTTACATCAATACTGATTGTTGTCATATACATGTCACTATATACACTCTATTTAAATGTATATCCAATGACCTTATGCACCTTTCATGTTAGTTGAAGTGGACAGTCCTTGCATGTTATAATACTTTTTTTTGTATGCCAATGTCCATTACTTAACAGTTAATTTAGTTTTTGTTGTTTCCAAGAAAACAAATATCCGGAGAGGAACAAATCCTTATTTTTGACTCAAATGCAAATATCAATAGTACACACAAATTAGGTTATAAGATATTTTTCTTGAAACACATGTAGAAATGAGGGAGAGAAAAAGAGTGATGGTAAAAATTAATATTTTCAAGTGAAAGACATTTAAAATCTACTGATAAATAAAGAGATTGCTGTCTTATCATATATAAGTTGAACCCCACCAAACTTCCCACCTGAATAATCACTTTTGTCCAATTGTTTAATCATTAAACTGTTAACGTATTACAACTCACATCAATTATACAGGCTCCAAGGAAAGCTACCAATACAGCAACAACATTGACAGTCAACTGGAACTGTAAAAACTTAGCAATACTATCATACACATTTCTACCCCACATCACAGCTTTAACAATACTGGTAAAGTTGTCATCTGTTAAAATAATGTCCGAGGCTTCTTTGGCTACATCTGTTCCTGATATACCCTATAAAATAAAGACCAAACATAAATCTACAAAAATATATGTCTTATAAGGTAAATGTATGAGTCTTTGAAAGAAGATGTGTAACGTGACAGCTCCATATAATACAAGCAGAAAAGGGGTATATAGAAATAAGATGACAATTTGATATGAGAAACTCTAATAATTAGTTGGATACAGAATTAAAATAACAGATGCACAACTTTGTGTCTTGTAAAATAGCTCTTTTCAAGGAGTTGCAATTAAACATTGTGTAAGGCAGGTGATGACAACACATGTGTGGCTATAGATTAGCTGTTTGGCACAATAATAATATTTTTATCTCCATGCATATGTCTCACATATGTTTCTCATTTTTCATGCAGACTAGACAATTGGTTTTCCTGTTTTAATTGCTTTACACTAGTCATTGGGGCCCTTTATTCCTTGCTGTTTGGTATGAGTATTGAAGGACGTACTTTGATCTATTATTGTTTACATTTTACAAATTGTAACTTGAATGAAGAGTTGTCTCATTGGCACTCATTCCACATCTTATCATTTATATAAACATGAAGCATCTAAACTTCCCCTTTACATGTGAACATACCATAGCAAATCCAACATCAGCCTTTTTGAGAGCAGGTCCGTCATTAGTTCCATCACCTGTGACTGCTACCACTTCTCTCGCAGTGCTCAACTTACTGTCTATAATACCTTTTACCAGTACATATTTATCCTGTGGTGATGATCGGGCCAGTACACGTAATTTAGGCCAAACTTTGTCAAATAATTCCTGTGAAACCTAAAAACAATAATACTAAGACTGTATCAAGGTTTAAATATACTGTCTAGAAACAGAAAAATTCAGGAATAAAAATGCAAGATTTCAGTTTAATTTTTATATTGTAAATATAAAGCTAGTTTCTGTATTTGAAACCAGTGTCATCATTAGCCAAACAAATTGTAGAAAAGATAATAAAGTATTTCAAAACAACAATATGTTTCAGTATTCATCCGACATAGCTTGTAAAGACTTCACCCTATAAATAAGAAACACATTTTGCTGATGGTTATTTCCCATGCAGTTGCAAATATGACATGCATATTCTGGACAAGAGCAAAGTATTGACTTTTGAATGTACACTATTTTTTACTATCTGAATTTATTTAGTCATATTTTCAACATGAGATTAACACAAAATATTTGTGCATTATTCAAAATATTAATAGATAGTTTTAAATCTGAATTTCTTTTAATAGTGAAACCAGATGCTCCGCAGGGCGTAGCTTTATACGACCGCAGAGGTTGAACCCTGAACGGTTGGGGCGAGTATGGACACAACATTCAAGCTGGATTCAGCTCTAAATTTGGATTGTGATTAAATAGTTGACACAGCATAGGTTTCTGACACAGAATGAATGTGTTCTAATGAAATTAAAATTTTTGTTTTCTCTTAGAGCAATTCACTATGCTGTTGAATATTATTCCTCTCAAAAAAAATGTTTGAAGAAATTTTCTTTTTATTTATGAAATTTCAAATGAGAAAATTGAACCCAATTTTTTTAATCACATCCCCCTTTCCCTTATTCCAAAACTAATCTCAATGAAAATTTCTAATGGAGTTTGCAACAATTACTACTCATTTAAATACATCATAAAATATTAAGATGTAAAAAAACTGCTTGTTATCACTGAATGGTAAAGATTATTTTAATTTATCAGTTGGTAGTAAAAAGTGAATATACATTGTATATTGTATATATAACAAAGATTTAAGTTGATTCTGGACAAAGAAAGATAACTCCAAATAAAAAAAATTCTTTACAATTAGATATTTCTTGCTTACTATTCTGGACAAAGAAAGATAACTCTAATTAAAAACAAAATTGCTATTTCACAATATTTTGCAATAAGATATTTCTTGCCATTGCGCAATACTGTGCAATTGAAAAGACTTGCTATTGCACAATACTTAATATAATAATTTTAGATCCTGATTTGGACCAACTTGAAAACTGGGCCCAGAATTAAAAATCTAAGTACATGTTTGGATTCAGCATATCAAAGAACCCTAAGATTTCAATTTTTGTTAAAATCAAACTAAGTTTCATTTTGGACCCTTTGGACTTTAATGTAGACCAATTTGAAAACAAGACCAAAAATGAGGAATCTACACAGTTAGATTTGGCATATCAAAGAACCCCATTTATTCAATTTTTGATGAAATCAAACAAAGTTTAATTTTGGACCCCGATTTGGACCAACTTGAAAACTGGGCCGATAATCAAGAATCTAAGTACATTTTTAGATTCAGCATATCAAAGAACCCAACCGATTAATTTTTTGTCAAAATCAAACGAAGTTTAATTTTGGACCCTTTGGACCTTAATGTAGACCAATTTGAAAACGGGACCAAAAGTTAAAAATCTACATACACAGTTAGATTCGGCATATCAAAGAACCCCAATTATTCAATTTTGATGAAATCAAACAAAGTTTAATTTTGGACCCTTTGGGCCCCTTATTCCTAAACTGTTGGGACCAAAACTCCCAAAATCATTACCAACCTTCCTTTTATGGTCATAAACCTTGTGTTTAAATTTCATAGATTTCTATTTACCTATTCTGAAGTTATGGTGCGAAAACCAAGAAAAATGCTTATTTGGGTCCCTTTTTGGCCCCTAATTCCTAAACTGTTGGGACCTAAACTCCCAAAATCAATACCAACCTTCCTTTTGTGGTCATAAACATTGTGTTTAAATTTCATTATTTTCTATTTACTTAAACTAAAGTTATTGTGCGAAAACCAAGAATAATGCTTATTTGGGCCCTTTTTTGGCCCCTAATTCCTACACTATTGAAACCAAAACTCCCAAAATCAATCCCAACCTTTCTTTTGTGGTCATAAACCTTGTGTCAAAATTTCATAGATTTCTATTAACTCAAGCTAAAGTTATAGTGCGAAAACCAAGAAAATGCTTATTTGGGCCCTTTTTGGCCCCTAATTCCTAAAATGTTGGGACCAAAACTCCCAAAATCAATACCAACCTTCCTTTTGTGGTCATAAACCTTGTGATAAAATTTTATAGATTTATATTCACTTTTACTAAAGTTAGAGTGCGAAAACTAAAAGTATTCGGACGAGGACGACGCCAACGTGATAGCAATATACGACGAAATTTTTTTCAAAATTTGCGGTCGTATAATAATGGTGTCTAATCATACCTCGCCATCTTCATCTAAGATACGTTTATTAAATTCTTTGCCATCAATGACGAGGAAATCTTCATTAGGATCCAGAATTCCACATTTAGTGGCAATAGATCTGGCTGTATTTACATTGTCACCAGTTACCATTCTTACACAGATACCTGCTCTCTGACATTTCTTGATAGCATTGGGTACCTATAACAAATCAGATATAAAATTTATATATTTACCAATAAGATTGTTGCCTAGGGGACAACTTGATATCAACTAAATTCAAAATCTAAAGAACACTTAGAATTCAGACATTGAATTGAAATTAGTCCAAGAAATAAGCAATTTATACAGAGTATTAGTTTTTGCCCCCTTTTCTCAAATGGTAGGACCATAAACCCTCAAAATCAATCCCCACTTTCTGTTTTTGGTATGGAACAATTTCATAGAAATTAATGGACTTATATTATAGTATAATTTAATACAACATATAAATCTATAAACATTGGCCAATTATTCTCCTTGATTTTCAAGTTGAAAGGGTCAAAACATAAAAATATCAAAGTCTTTAACAAGGATTTTGACAAATAAATTTAACTTGAACCCCTACTTTCAAATCAACACATCTTTATTGGTCCATTAGAATACACACCTCAGGTCTTACTGGATCTTCAATACCAACAACCAGTAAACATGTCAGACCCTTTACTATATCACCTTCCTCCTCCCAGTCAGGTTCCTCTGAGAATGTAACATCATTGACACCGTCACTTTCACCTGTTATACAGATATATAGCTTATTATAGATTAATGTACAATCTAAGTTGTTAGAGACAGAATTCAAAATTACCATTGTACCTCAAGATTCAAACTAGCTTTTTTTTTTTGAAAAACCTAAAAATGAATGAAATTGCAGAAAAGAAAATGTTCTAATATTTCTTAAATAGATCTTTCATTCCAGTAAGAGACAATTTCAATATGAAGTAGAGAAATGGTTTTCACCACTAGAACGCATTAAAATGTTCTCTGAATATTTGTTCAAAACTAGTCCCAATTGTCTTTCATTGGAAGATGAAGTTGAGGATGTTCAATGATTGATGAAAAAAAGATGTTGAAGTTAGATACATCTTACCTTAGTTAAGTGAGCTTAAAACAAGCCTTAGTGTTTCTCATTTTTTATATAGTTTAAACGGTTGGTTTTCCTGTTTGAATTGTTTTAAATGTCATTTTTGGGCCCTTTATAATTTGGTTTTCTGTGTAAGCAAAAGCTCTGTGAACATTGTTATTCTAATTAATAAATTATAAGTTGCACTATCTGAATATATACCTTTAACAAAATCTTTGTAAGCCAAACAGATTGTACGAAGTCCATCACTAGCCATGGGTTCTATTACAGTTTTCACTATTTTATCCTGATCCTCAGGGGAGAATGGTAAAACCTGGCCCTTACAATCTAAGATATGGGTACATCTGAAATAAAGAAAAAAGAAATTATGCATTTATTGAAAACAATTATAGAAACCTCTTTATATCTGAAAATATGCTTACTTCATATTATAATAGGGGATAGGTTCAATAGAAAAGTATGCAGCATACTTGAATATCAATAATGTTCTGTCCAGCTTTTTAAAAGCCATACAAATCATACTGTTATACTACAGAAAACCTTTGTGATATATATATAGGGTTTTGTTCAATAAGTGTGCAGGATATCACCAAGTTGTTCTTTTAACACATTGTTGAACAAAGCCCTATAAATATCAGGAATGGCACTGTTCAAAAAGCTTTAGAAAACCTTTCTAATAGCAATAAAATTCTATCCAACACAGTGTTCAGTACAATTTTATGATATGCATCGAGGTTTGTTAAACAAAATGTTTGGAACAACTTAGTGATATCCAGTTTATTTTTTAAATCTGACATAAGCAACATCATTACCTCCCCTGTAACTGTATTGCATGCTCTTATTCTTTAGTCTGTCTTCAAATAATGTGATTTAAAACTAAAGCACATATCAATTTTACTTACTTTTTTAAAACAATTTCTGAAGCTCCCTTTGTAAAAAGCCTGTAGCCCTTGTTGGTAGGTATGACTGTACTCATAGACTTCCGTACAGAGTTAAAGGTGTATACTTTGGTTAAACGTTCTTCAGTAACTTCTTGTCTTACAGATTCATAACTCTGTTTCAAATCCAGAACAAATCCTAACAGGGCACACTCTGTTTTATTTCCCAGCTGTGCAGGAAGACCCCCATCATCTGATACCTAAAATCAGAAACAATAAACAATTCAAAACAAGAAAAATTAATTAATTGTCAATAGCTTAAAAACAATACATGTATGTTTATATAATCAAATTGCATCTTTAAAAAAAATCATTTCATTGTATAAGATTCATAATCTTTGGTTGATGCAAACTAAAGTCAAAGAACAAAAATGAAAAGTTCAGCACTTTTTGTTTTTGTAAAGAGGCATAACTCTATAATGGTAAAAGTGATGGCAGACACCACCAAAAATTCAAACTTGATCTATGTTTTTCGGTAATAAGCATTGTGTATAAGATTCATGACATTTGGTTGAGGCAAAGTAGTTAGAGAATGGAAACGAAAAATTCAGCATGTTTCCATTTGTTAAGGAATATTACTCTAGAACTGTAAACTTTTCTTTCATTGTAATAAGAAGTTTAGGAAGTATTGTGGAAATAAGACAGGTTCTCCCAGCAAGCACTGGCTGTAATTTATTCAAGATTGCTAAGGCTTAGCCAAATGTCCCCAGCCCTGTTAAAATGAGGAATTAAAATTGTATTTCCCAATGTGTTATTGTGGTACAGTAGTCAAAATGGACTTGAATATTCACGACTAATAATAATATCATAAACAGTCAAAAACTTTTGTCTTTAACATGGCTTTTTTTCAAAAGAAAAAGAAATCCTTAAATCCTTGTATAAATTGTTCTCAACATCACTGTTTTTTTTTTATCATTCACTATGTGGATAACAGGGTATACAATCTCAATGGTCTAGTACTGGATCAGTTGGGAGTATAAAAGACAACTATAGGGGACTCTTTACCTGTATTCTGGAGGTATAACCACTGTTGATAGCTATGCCCCACACTATCAACTCTCTAAAATTGACAGCTAAAGTTTCAAAGTTAGGAACTTGTTTGTAGTGAACTCCTGAAAAAAAAGAAGACTGATTACAAATCAATTTACACATTTATAGTCAATTAACTATATTTATTTCCAAACTGCAATGTTTTCTAACTCATATTCCATTATGAGTTTCATATAATTCAGTGAAGCACCATAAAAAAAAAATTTGATGTTGGAATTTATATTTTAAGACTTTGTGGCTTGTAACAAGTATTGCTACTTCAGCCTTATTTTAACATTATTTTAAAAAAAATGTAGAACAACACATAAGACCTTGTTAGTTTTACAGCCTGGTTGTGCTATGAGAAATAAATATACATATATATTGAGAAATGTATGATTTTATGGAGATAAGACCAATTATTAATCCAGTGGTTTACTGTTATTCAGAAAATATTGAGAGGTTTTAATATACGTGAGATTGACTGCCTGAAAATTGAAATCATACACACTCTCATTCTAATTTCTGATGTAAAATGTATGCAATTTTTCCTGAAATCACAATGATAAATTTTTAATTTTGGATGGTCATTAAAAAGTTGCAATCACAAAATGCTTCGATTTGTTTCTGATTTTACATTAGATCATAGTGTATACCTTACCCCCAATATAACTCTGAACAACTGTCATTCTGTTGGTTGTTAGTGTTCCAGTTTTATCAGAACAAATGGCTGTAGCATTTCCCATTGTTTCACAAGCATCTAAATGTCGCACCAAATTATTATCATCCATCATTTTCTATCAAAATAAAAACAAGAGGCCTATTAGTGATTACAAAAGTGGAAAACTTGATTATATACAGGCCAGAAGCCAGGGATTTCCAAGGGGGTGTTATTTGGACTCACAAACTTGACCTTAACAGCCACAATTCAAACAGAACGTTGACTTTAACAGTGCTTATTTGTTTTCAAGGGGGGGGGGGGGGGGGGGGGGGTTGGTGTTCCGAAACCCCTGGCTACGGGTATGATATACAACTTTGTATTCAGTACTACTAAAAGGTTAGATTTATTGGCAAATATTGAATGGATATCAGGGCAATAACATATTACGTCCAATGAATATATCCTTTACAATATTTATACTAAAGTGAAATTATTATATGCTTCTTAATAAGATTTCAACAGGGAGATAGGTCAATTCATCATTTAGCGTTCAGTCACAAGCTATTAGAAAATTTGTATTTTGTTAAACATTTTCATTTTTAACCTTTCATACCAATGTTTTCCACAAAAACTCTACAAAACAATATTTACTCAGTTAACTGTACAGTATCTAAAATAGCAGGTTGTGTCATGTAGTAGTAATGTTTAGTTTAAAAATGATAAATTGACAAAAATAACTGAAATGTTTAGTTTACACCTTTTGTCTAAATTGGATTATGTCTTAATATATTTCTAACTAAATTCTAGATAAACTTACTCTAACGGAATAAGCTAGAGATAAAGTGACAGCTAATGGAAGACCCTCTGGTACTGCTACAACTAACACAGTGACACCAATGATGAAATGTTTGACAAAATGTTCAATGTAGTTGGCAGTCTTGTCACTTGTCCATTCATTCTTGTTGATGGCGAACTCCTTCACACAGAACTTGATAATGAGAATTAAAACAGTAGCTACAGCAATGGCAGTTCCTGAAACAAGAAAGATAATAAGTCAGTCTGAATTAAAGGGAGATAATTATAGCAATGACAGTATGGAATAAAGGGAGACAAGTACAATTGTATCACCTATAAAACTTAATTTCATTCCGACAAGCAAGCATTGATCTGTAAGCCAAGATCTGTTCAACTGATTTTATACTTTGTTCTTATGTTGTACTGTTACACCACTTTGGTTGGGTGCTGCCAAACATGTTCAGCATGTTTAACCCTGTCACAGCCTATCATTTTGTGCGTTTCTTCTGTTGCTGTAGATCATATCTATCTTTAGTTTTTTTGTTTTGTTCAGTTTAATCTGTTGTACCAGTCTCAAGTTAAGTGCCCACTAACATGTTTAACCCCACCATATTTATATGTATGTGTCTGTTCAAACTCAGGAGCCTGTAATTCAGTGGTTGTCATTTGTTATTGTACATCATTCTGGTTTTTCCTCAATAGTTTTGTACATATGTTTTGCAGTTATTTTTCTTGTTTGAATTGTTTTACGTATGTCATTTCAGGGCCATTTATAGATTGCTATGAAGTATGGGATTTGCTATTGTTGAAGGCTGAACAGTGGCCTATATAGTTGATTGCTTCATCGTACAACATCTTCTTTTTCTTAATATTAAGCAAGGTTATTTTTAACACTGTTAAACATGTGTTCTCTGACATAACATTAATCATAAACTAGATACTGTGAAAGTACTTTATTTGTGGGGTACCAATTTTCGTGGTTTTCGTGGATGACTTAATCCACGAATTTAAGTGTCCAACGAAATAAAACAACCATTGTCCAAATCAAGACATGGAAAGATCCCATGAAGGTTTGACTACGTATATGATCTAGAGAATATATTGAATAACCTCAAAACTGAGAATAATTTAAGAGCAGCCACAGAACTACAATTGTATGCAGGATTATACCCATTTAATCTTTGATAACATAAACTGTACAACTTTTGATCCATTAATTTTCATAAAAACAAAATTTTTTTTCGATGAAAGTCAGTTTTCCGGTATTGATATGCAAGTATGATAAAGTGTTCATTTTATATCCTCATAGTTCTAGTACATATGCGAAATAATAATTTAACACTGGGCTTGATTTTGATAAGAATTATTTGATAACTATAGATACGCTAGAAGCATTTGTTTATGATACTGATTGCTTTAGGTGACATGTTTATGGCCTAACTAACACCTTTGATGGTCCTTTATCTGTTGATCACTTTGTCTTGGGTTAATTAGTGTTGTCACTACGATTCACAGGATCAATGTTTACTTTGCAATTTCCTTTAATTCAGACTATTTGTAACCTTCGTTTCTAATGGCTTTAATTTTTCTATTTTTTTTTAGAAAACTAAAATCCACGAATTTAAAAACCCACGAACATGTAAATATTGCTTAAACCACGAAAATTGATACCCACGAATTAAAGTACTTTCACAGTATATTAGTTTAAGTTTAAACATATTTATTTAGAGTGGATTGGAAAACAAGTTTAGCAACTTATATTAATCCCTTTCCACTTTGCGGGTGCGAGTGCTGCCTTGTAGCGGCATTAGCCTACTCTTTTTCGAAATCTACAATGGTGTCTTTAACGTGCAAGAGATATGGCTCTCTCTTAACACGGGTCAGCCATTTATCGTCCCCTTCTGACGGACTATCATCGTTTCCTTAAGACCATACTCACTAATGGTGTCAAGGGAGAGCCGAAAATTGAGTTCCTGAAATTTTCATCCCAAACAGGAATCGAACCAGGAACCTTTGTGTTAGTAGTCCGATGCACTAACCACTACACCACGGCTCTCTTAGATATATACAAATGTATGTTTGTATTGAACGCTTTACCTCCATATCCTATCTGGATGGCCAGCCTGGTGAGTTTAGCCTGTAGAACTGACTTCTCTTTCCTTGCTGATGCCTGCGGTGCAGGTTTCTTTGGCTCACCATTACCCACTTTGTTGTTGACAGCATTGGTATTGTTGGAATTATGGGAGTTTCCTGTTGGCACTTCTGGATTTATTGATCCAAGATCTATCAAAATATAAACTGAGCATGAAGACAACAATATGTCTTATTTTAACTGGAGCTGAATTAGGAAAAATATATTTTCTGAGTTGTTCTTAACCGGTATTCCTTTTTTCAATAGTTAATTTTTCAGTCCAAATGAAACAATACTCTATATTTGGTCAGTGATTTGTTTTCTTTTGTATCTAAACAATATTTTTCTATACTTTTGTGTAAACCAATTTTCAGAGATCATAAGACACAAAGAAGTGCATTTAACTAAAATATGTCAAAAATAGACTTTTTTATGCATAATTTTGAAATGTTTGGAGTTTGTAACATAATATATGAAACACACACATATATATGAAACAATTGCACACCTATAGATATGAAACAATCGCACACATATATATGAAACAATTGCATTCAACAATCAATTCAGGCATCTACAGCAATTCTAGATCGCCATGCAAAAACTTATGTTAGTACCTATAAAACCTAGTTACCTACAGGAAACAATTTTTCAGTGTTGGCCTTTAATAAAACTGGCCAGTTTCTAAACTTGTTAACCATAGATAACCAATTCAACTCCTCAAAAAAATATTAACAATGTTGGAAACTTAAACCACCAGATACAAATATAAAAGAACATGGCACAGGACATACAATTCTCATCAGGCATTTAGAAACAAACTTATCAGCATCCTGCAGTGACCATACCCAATAATAAGCCATCAAAGAAATATTCCACAATGGATATTCAATTAAGAACCTTATTTGAACCAAAATATACTGAAAATATATAAAAGTCTGCATACAACACCATCAAATCATCTACCATGTCTAAAGATTAACCTGAGGTACTTTATTTCTCATGGTATTTTGTCACTTTGTGATGATTAAATGTTCGTGACATCAACTGTCTGTAAGGAATCATCCAGAATTCACTTTTAAATGATGTTCACTTTTGGAATCATCACTTTTAAATGATGTTCACTTTTGGAATCCATGCAGAAGATTTCAAGAACAAATAACAAGACCAACATAATAATAAAGGCATCACAAACAAAGGAAACAAATGTCCTGTTTAAAAATCAACATGCAAAATCTCAACTGTTCGTCCATGCAAAACCACTTCTTTTATGCCCTAACTAAAACAATAGTCTTTTAAAATAGAAATGAGCAAGTGTAATGGAAATTTGATATAGAAATATTTCAAAAATTCCCTAGTATTGAAATCAATATTGCTGAGTAAGCTTCTTGCTTCAGGTGACTTTACCAGATTTACATCAATTCTTTCTATCTGGGCAATTCTAGTTTTAATACCTGACATTTAAAAAATGTTTAAAATCCAATGAGCAACATGCAGCAGAATTGATCATCAATCATAAGATTTAAGTTGCTTCCTGTTCTATACTTCCTGATATCAGCGTGCAGTTATTCATAACCTTTACTTTATTCTTAGGTTAAGAAAACTGATGCCAAGCATTAAACATTCTTACAGAAACCTTCTATCAGCATGCAGTTATTCATAACCTTCCTTTATTCTATGACTAAGGTTAGGAAAACTGACGCCAAGCTGAAATATTTTCCAAAAACTCCTGAATCCATAAAAGTTTGAATACTTCCTTCTTTCTGCATGCAGTAATTAATAACCATGACTTTATTCTAGGGTTAAGAAAACTGATGCCAAACTTAAAAACATTTTTCAGAAACTCCTGAAGCCAATAAAGTTTGTATCAAAAACAACTTTCTGTACACCTGACACAATGGTCATTTCAATGAAATGACAAAGCAGTCAAAACGCATGCCAAACACATGCCCAAAAAATATATAAATACACATACCCACTTTAACATCAGCATCACTAGTAAGCACTAATAAAATAAAAACATAAAATAAAAAAATTAATAAATAATTTGGTAAATTTATAAATATTTAAAATGAATAGTACACAGCTAGAAGATCTATTGTAAATTAAAGATAAATTAGAAAGAAAATGTAGAACATATCATATATGGAAATTGTATATTCATACAAAATTGCATGCTGAAGTAAATAATATAAGGATATATACTGACAGTCTGAAAATAACTTGTAAATAGTTAATTTTATATTGAACTTGGATAGATATATATTTGTTTTGTTTTACTGTAATAATTTGTTAAATATCGTCTCTCTTTTGTAAGTGATTATTCTACTCATCAAGATGAATCTTTATACCAAGTCATAGCAATATAGGTCCGTTAATATAAGATTACTACATCATTAAGTCAATGAAGTGTAAAATTTAGGTCAGATTGATCTACTTATTTCAATGATCTGCTGATCTTTCCAAGATGCTAATTTGGACTGAGTAATATGACATTGATCACTTTTATAAGAAATCAAAACATGGATGTAAACTTACTCAAAGAACGGGTATTAAAATACAGCTCAGAGTGAGATACTTAAAAAGCATGCTACTCTAGAAAATACTTCCTCAACATATCATTGGAAATATATATAAAAAAAAAAACACAAATAAACACCACTCTATCATCTCACTGTTGTTAGGTATGCTCTTGGACATAATTATTTGCAGGTCTCATTTGGTAAACTTTCGCAACAATACCCAAAAGATAATTCAAAGACAAAGTTTTTTTATCAATAATCACTGGTTGATTTTTTTGATTTTTTTCTCTCGTAACAATGTTCACAGAAGACCTAGTTTATTATATATATATATATATATAAAAGATGTTACTATATATGCATGCATTGGTTCAATAATTTCCTAAACATTATAATAATCAGAAATTGATTTCAAATGACTTTAAAATATCTCTTTTTTAATTCTAAAATAAGCCATATCATGAATAGAAAATTTCTCATGACGTGTGATTTATCTAAAGACCATGCAGCAGCAGTAATAGCCAGCCACCAATAGCACAAGCATAGAAAGGAAAGATGCATTAAAATACTGAAAGATAAATTCATCTAAAATAAACAGACAACTGGCATCAAATTCCAAATATTAAAATTAAAATTTCTACAAATATTAATAATTAATAAGCTTTACAGGAACAATTTCACAAAATCATTTTTAATGTGAATCCTAAAAAAATAATTAACCTGAAGGTTTTTTTTTTTTTTTTTACCAATTTCCATATAAATCAAACTTTTGCACACAATTCACAAATGCTGAATATTTATATATATTTGACTTGTTCAGAACATTTTGAGATTTTGAAGTATCAAGTGTAATTTCCTTTTTTTTTTAGATAAAGCTATCAAATTGATTATCATCTTTTATCCTTTATAGATAAAAATGTATATCATGAAAAATAATATCTATATATGACAAAATAAATCAATCAAATAATAATATAATATGAACAGCTCAATATCTTGACATAAACAAATACGAATAAAAGATTAACAGAAACACAAAGCCAAACATATACACAATGTGTATGATAGAAATGCAATAATAAAGAAGAGTATAGAACAAAAAAACAGTTATGAAAAGTGTATGATATTGATAGAAATGCAATAAATAACAAGCCACATAACACATATAAAATGTATATGAGAAAAGAGTAATAAGTAACAAGCCAAATAACATGTATAAAATGTGTATGATAGAAAAGCGTTATAGAATAAGCCACATAACATGTACAAAAGGTGTAGTGTAACATTCATAGTAACATTCAAAGCACAAAGTCAAGGTGAACATGATTGCTTGGGGGGCTTCATGGACTTAAGTAGGGACTGACATGTGACTTTCCTCCTCCCACTATAGATAATTAGTAATGGATTAACTCAACACAAGACAAATATTAAACAAATATCACATTATGATGATTTTTTACATTACAGAATATGGACATGAATAAATTAGTTATATAACTAAAGAATCTAATGAGCGAAATCATTCACCTGGTATAAGTGGCCGAATGATTGGTTAATTAATATTTGCTTAACGTCCAGTGGCAAATAGTTCACGAATGTTCAAGACTTTATTTATATGTACCATCTTGACTAACATTTCTGTATTTTTTTTTTTAAGGAGTACAAATAATTGATATGAGGATTATGATCAAAAATATCAAATCATTCCTAAATACAGATATGAGTAATTTCTAGCCAAATATTTTTAGATGTGAAGTTTTTACAGGTATGACGACAGACAATGGATGCAAAAAGATGGCATAACCTACATTTTAGTGTTGATGATGATGAAAGTTTTTAACGACTGGCTATACAGCCCTTGCATGGTTGGCCGTGTTGTTACTTCAATGTTGTGCAGTGCTTGGAAGCATGCTCGATACAATTTCGTGATAGTAAATGCAGTAAAAATATGTGGAAAGATATTATAAAGAAAAAAAAGAAAAAGAAAATGAATATGAAAAGTATTTATGTAAACTCTAGATGTTAATGTCAGAATGTTAGAGATGGATACCAGTATTTTTTTCCCCAGACAAAATGAAGGCAAATATGAAAGTAAACAAAGAAGTGAGTTCCCCCTTTTTTATCCATGTAAACAAATACGGAAAACTGTCATCACAATTGGTTCTAAATATATCCCACTGAATGTTTTATTTAAACATGTTAAATCTTTCACCAAACAAAGCAATAGGGGAGGCAGGGTCAAGGTTGGTGGACATTAATGGCACTATGTCACCTTCACTTTTGTTGGTAAACATATCAACGCAACAGAAGATCAACATATCTTATATCCTTAGAACTTTATGAACATACCAAACATAAAATCCAAAGGATAAATTATTTTACTTTTCTTCTTAAAATTTTTTTGAATGTTAATAATCGCACTTGTTAAACAATTTGTTTTGGTAAATGTTGCTGTTTTCTCTATGTTGATCTTTATTTGTGAAACTATCTAAAATGTATAGAAGGGAGGTAACTGACTTACATGGAACTGTTTGTCCGGCAGTGTTAGTCTGTGAACCTGTAAGCCAGAGTCGGGAAGGAAGCATAGTTATAAAAGTCAACAAATGTCCCAATATAAAGGATCGCCACTTCAAAATGTACCTCACGTTTTTGTTTCACCTCTTAAACATTAACATGTTTAGGGTGTTGTTTTTCTCATCAAATTATGAGCCAATCAAATAGTATATTCTTTTCAATGAAATACTAATTGGAAAGATATATATAAAAAAAAATCAAAAGATACAAAAAGTGAAGTACATTTTTAAAAGTGCATATAATTTCATTCATATAACAGACTATTATCATATCAATACACTCTAAAGGATTGAATAAGTGCACAGGTGCATATTGTATGGTCTCACAACAGAACACATTGCTATCTAACAACCAAAAAACAGCAAGCAATTTTCTAAGGTTGAGAGGCACAGACTTCAAAAAATTATTCAGAGACAGTGTAAAAACTAGCAGAGAAGATAGTTTGTAAAAAGTTATCTTTTTTGAAATACATGATTGATTAAATAACGATTTTAACATGTTTATTGTACACAAGTTAACATTTTTCGAAGATTGAAATGAGAAGAAAAATTTTGAAAGATCCTTCATTCGAACCAAAATTATGGTGATGACAATTATAATTCTATTTGTCTCATTTTTAAACATCAAATGCATAAAAGTCGCATCTTCTTTTCATTTTCAAACCAGAAATGTTATATAGTTAATCGTGAAAATTGTTTGCCATTTTTTCTGACAACAAAATAATATAAAACTGAGAAGGCATTATTGTACTTTACCTCGATATGCCACTATTGTCACATCTCAAATAAAAAAAACAAGCAAGTCAGTTGTGCTCATTCATCAATTTTAACTTTAAGGTAGCCAAGGACATTTATTTTATTTTGGATATACATATAGGTAAAGCATATAAAAAATAATTTTGTAAAATAAACTCAGTGCTAATAAAATATTTTTTTTTATATGAACATAAGTCTATTTTGAAGACAGACAAAAATTCTACCGACTTGAAAATAATTGTGTTTTTATAATGTGGAGGTGAACGGGAGAAGAAAACAAACATGCAAACTATACAAAAAATTTAATGGGGAAAAAAATTCAAAACCATATATAAATAAAAAATCATGTTTTTCTTTCAGCTCTATAATTGAAATTTGTAAAATAAAAGAAAAATATTTACAATACTTAAAGATAATAGACAACCAAAAAAGTATTAACCAGTTGGTAGAATGAATGCCAATGTTCATAAATCATTTAAGCAGCTGTGACCATAAAAAAAATTGACAGCTATACTCTAACAGTCACTGTGTACATTAAAATACGATATTTCCCTTTTTCTAGAAGATTGATTCTAAAATTGAGGGTTCCCTCTTTTCAAAAAAGAATTCTAAATTTAGAACTTGTGTTATTGTTTATTATTTTTTTAAATATTCTAAAACTGGAAACATTTGTTACCTCCCTTTTTCTAAGAGATTTTAAATTTAGGAAATATGTGTTGTATTTTGTTCTTAAATATTCTTAAACTTTGCAACATATTGAGAACAAAGCTTGAAATTGGAAAATGGACTTTTGGATTAGCTTCTTAAACTGTCAGTCTGTTCAAAAAGTTTAAAGGTTACAAATGTCCGTTCATGTGTAGAAGTCTCAAACTCTTTTCAGTTAAACATGGTATAAATTTATCTATTGTTGAAGCTTCCCCCCCCCCCCCCAAAAAAAAAAAAATCCAGTATAACTGGATCACAATGACTGCTAGCATGGATATCTCAAAATGAGCACAATGACTATTTGTAAACAACATTTAAACAACAACCACACAACATTTTACTTTTCTATTCATTTACTAAACAAATATAACATGTGTGAATGTATTCATATTTGTAAAGATAACTTTATATTTTTTATATCTTTAAAATGTTTTCAGAAACAAGACACATTTAACTAGCAGCAACTAGCAACATTCATGGCTTCAAAGTTTAGGCAAAAAAAAACCCCACCTTTTAATAGCCTTTTTCCTTATTGTGTTTTATTCAAATATCTATCTATTTTGTTGATATTTACCATTCTTATAAATAAGATGTGGTATGAGTGCCAATGTGACAACTCACTATCCAAGTCTTAATCCTTTTTTTGATTATTGGACAGTATGAAGTAGATGTACTAATTTTATTTAATATATATGTAAGGACAGACTAAGACGTCTTTCTACTTTTCTATCTAGTCCCTTATTTTCAAGTATTGTTTCATTTTCCCACTATGAACCTGTTATATCACTCAAAATTTGAGCAGCATAACTTCAAACTGTAGTGAAATCAGAATTTCTATAGCTTATGAAATATTACATTAAGTTTATATGCCAATACATATGACCATAATATCTCATCAGTTAGTTTACATATGATCTTTCACGGGGCACCAGCTTGGGACTAACATTATTGACCGTACTCACTATGTTATATTATATATGGAATGACCTTTACTTTACTATATCAATCATGTGAAGGCCATTGTCCCATATCCATACGATTATTGATCTGGACTTATAACATTATTGTATTAATTGAATTTTTGTCATTTTTTATTTATGGTGTTATCTACCTAATCCCTTATCTGATAAATGGATGATTTTTTATATTATCACTTTCTCGTTATTCTTGAAAAAAATTGATTTGAACTTTTATGTATTACAATTACCGTAATTTGGTATCCTTTTACAATATATCAAGTTTACAAAAATGGCAATATAACAAACATTGAACTCAGGGCAAATAAATCGACCCTTCTATTAATTTTTTTAACTGAAAGATATTGGTAGTATGTAGAAAATGTAAACAGTCAATTTGAACTGTTTCAAACTGGTTATATTCATGTAGTAATATCACGATGTCAAAAGAAATAAAATTGGAATAACTTATCTTAAATATTAACTAGCATGGTAAAAATATCCAAAATTGAAAGCTTGTTTTGAGTAAGATTTTCTAAGTATTGCCAATATGCTTAAGTGTGAAATTGGTACTGATTTATAGTAAATACCAAAACATGATCTTAAGGACCCTTTTCATCAAAGTATGTCACAATGCGTTTAGTGTTTCTCAAAACTTTAAAAAAAAAATGGTAATCTTTCATTATGTTAACAGTATCTATGATTATTTTATAAAACATGCAAAATACAACAGATACACAAAAGCACACAAACAACATAAACATAAACAAGGATCAGCTGTCTTAAAACTCATAGTGACAAGCAATAAAACAACTGACCATGGATTTCTCATTTATATACCTTCTTAATTACTTTTAAAGTTTAATTATATCTCATTTTATAATCAAAATATTGGAGTGTTAGAAAAAATATGGAAAAATGAAGTATTTATCAAATGTCAGACCATACAGACAATACCTAAATAAAATACCAATGACAATGAATCTGGGACGTTTGAAATTAATGAAAAACTCATTTTTATCAAAGTTGAATTGTCAATTATCAAATTTGAAGTCTAAATTATGTTTATAAAAACAGTCAGTAATTTGGTATATTTAGTTTCATCCTAATCAAGGGACATAATTCTTACACAAGACATTTGAAGTTATCTCCAATGAATAATAGTTTAGGTTTAATATGTGTAATAGTCTGTTTTATCATTTAAAACATCAATGACAAAAAAAATCTGTGAAAAACCTTATCAAAGAATTTCACCATATTTTATTATTACAAACATTGAACAAGTCATTAACAACATTCAATAACAACACAATATCTTATATAAATCAATGCAAGGATAAATTTTCTGGCAGAATTACATAAGAGTAAGAAAATTCTGACAGAAAAAAAAACACAAATTTTTAAATGTGCACTTATGCAAGTCATGCAAATTAATGTTCCAGATAATGGTTCACCCAATAACCAAAATTTCTGCTTAAAGCAAGATGCACTAACTGAACAGTGAATTGTTCTTTTAAAACTTGACTCTCTGATTAGGAACTTAAATCATGCCTAACTTAATTTCCATTACCAATTCTTGATTACTAAATTTCTTTTTTATTGGACTTTTGTTATTTAGGACTATATACCTTCATTTGGACCATCTCCTTTTTTCTTGCCATTTTTCTTTTCTTCTTTTTTTTCCTTTTCTTCACCTTGTGAGGCTCCCAAAAGGGCAAAAATAATACCAGTTTGTGAGTTAATTCCAACGGCTGTGACCAACATCTTTCCACTTCCTTCCATGACATGGGTACCTTTTATTGTGTGTACAAGAATATAATTGATATGTTTCTTATGACTTTTTTTTAAACATGAAAAATTATTTCTACATTATAGTTTCAGAAAATGCTTCCCATGCTATAATTCAATAAACAAATAGCAAAGGTTAATGCTCCCTTTAAGATCCTCCATTCTAAATTAAATTTTAATTTAATAGTAATGATACAATTTAGCGGAAGATAGATTTTCTTCAAATATTTACATCTCACAATTTTCCCAATGACATTCAATTTCATTTAAGATTGAAAATTGTTTTATTTCAAATAAAATGCCAGTCTATCAAGTAAGTGTGAAAAGCAGTTATTTTTTCCCTTAAACGTTAATTTCTTCATTACTGCGTTGATAGACTAAGTGTTCCATCGTAACTCTTGACATTTTCTGTTCGTTGTACGGAGACTATTGATTTTCGTCTAATGGTCAGTTATACATGGTAATAATGCCAACAATATTGATCTAGTATTCGATGTTAGAAAATATCTCAAGACAAGATGGTTTAATACAACAGACTAACAACACATTCTTTTCTATTTGGTTCCATGTTTGTACAAATTAAATTTCATGGCCACAACTGTCAATGTCTAACCCTGATAATGAATGACTGATCAATATTGTCTTTTTTTATGGTGGCTTATGGTTCTTTTTTTTAAAGCTGATTTAAAAGCTACAGATGCCTTTCAGTATTAAATCAGTCTTCGAGGAATCATAAAAACAAACTTAAAACAATTGAAGTTTAAATTTTTCATAACAAACTTCTTTATATTAAGATATTTCATCCCTCAATCCCAAGTCCCTGAACTTTGTATCAAAAACTGAAGTAAAACAAAGAGAGATCTCTCCATAGCAATCATACCACATCTTCTTAATTTTTGTACACTTTTATAGCTGACTACACGGTATGGGTTTTGCTCATTGTTGAAGGCCATACGGTGACCTATTGTTAATTTCTGTGTCATTTGGTCTATTGTGGAGAGTTGCCTTATTGTCAATTATACCACATCTTCTTTTTTATTTCATTACTTAATTGTATACCTGACAGCAAAATAGGACTTGTTGATTCTCCCTTCTTGACATGGTCTGATTCACCTGTTAACGAACTTTCATCTACCTTTAAATCATTACTTTGAATAATTATACCATCAGCTGGTAAAAGATCACCTGAAAATACAAATCAGTCAACCATGTTATATAGGTCATCATAATGGTAAAATAAAGAATAAAAAGTCTGAGCTATATATGTCATAATGTAACTAAATATTTGCGTCTTTCTTTAAAAATGTGATGGGAAATATTAAAATCTAAAACTATTTTTCAATGTTTCTACTGTTTCTTTTAATTTATACTTAATATATCACAACAATAAGGACGCTCTTTGCAATCTGATAGGTTAGAACTTTGCTTTGGGTCCTAAATAGTTGCTATGGCATTTTCCAATGTTTTTTTCATTGCCCACAATCAGTCCTCTAAACATGTTCATTGAGGCAGATTAATTAAGATTGATAAATCAAGCAAGAAGCTTAATAACAGCATCATTCAACAGATTACTTATCAACCAGCCAAGCAAGAAATATTGACTTTTGTCAATCCTTGACATACAAATTTTATTATCTAGAAATATTTCCAGAAACCATCTTCTTTTAAAAAGGAAGTGAACTCAGCATTATGAAACATAAAGGATGGCTGTGGCTAAACATTCCTGCAAATGTTCCTTTTCGTACATTTTATTGTTCAAATAAAATAAAATTGTAATGATTTCATTTTATTGTTAAACTACACTTGCAGTCAAAATTTGATACTACAGATATTTCAAATGTTGATTGGTACATGTTGTACATTTAGCACAAGATTTACACATCAATAGGAACTGGCTGTATATGTATGGAATGTAAAGAAGCCAATGTTGGATAAATCTGTTATTACAATCAAAGTGAACATAACTGATACAAATGGTCTTCATCTTGGCACCAGATCAGGATGAGATACAACCTTACTTAAACTTAATGCTAAAACATCTTCATTTTCTCTTCATTGCTTGCATCAATGAAAATAAGTAATTGTCAATAAATTAAACAACCGGTAGCCACCTGATATAGTGCTGTGTAAAGCTTTGGAAACTTGAGGCCTACAGGTACTTTAAAATATACTGGTTGAATTTTCAACTTTTTGTCTTTTATAAACAATGAGTGTTGTAAGATTTGTGTAATTTTGACCTTTACAAAAAATATGAACTCAGCAAGATTTGTAATGATTTTAACAGGCCACGTTTCTTGATAGAAAGATGTTTGGTTTGTACCAAACAACTTTAACATGTTACAAGTGTGTAAAGTGCAGTTACATCAGTGTATAGACAATGGTATCTCATTATCAGAATGATATTTTTAAAATAGTATCAGGAATATATCAGGAATTCAAATTAGCTAATAGAACTGGTTTTTTTTTTGCAATAGTTAAACATGTGGAGTAAGATCATTATAAAGAGATATAGTGTAAATTTCAGATGAAGTCAAAACCAGTAAATAAACTCATTGCAGATACCAAGATCAAAATTGTGTACGCCAGATGCCAATCTCATCTACAAAAGACTTATAAGTCATGCTCGATCAAAAAAGTTCAACTACCCAAAAAATGGTTGTTAGACAAAAAAAGATTTTATTATGGATTATCCAGTGACTTTTTTTTAAGAATAGTAAATAATATTGTCAACTGGACCGAATGTTTCATGAAGCATCCAGCACCATCACCATCTGATCTGAGATTTATGTTGCTGACCTGAGACAGTAACATTGACTGACAATGTATTTAGAAAGTTCTAATGTCAATGCAGATTCAATTAGATCTTGTAGAAAATTTGATTTGCTTTTGTATAAAACTCTGCTTGCCACAAACTCCAATCCAATAAATATTGACAGACTTCAGCTTGGTCTGAATCGATCACAAACTGTTTAGAATAATGGCATCTAATGATTTAATCTACAACTCTATGATGTTAATGTTCAAAAATTTCTAAAGATCAAAACTACATAAAAATCAACATTTCAATACATTTTCCCAACAAAACATCATTTAAAAAGTGACTTAAATGTACTAGAGATATACAAAAAATGTGACTATCACAAGACAAAATCTTACTGAAAATGTAAGCTTTACATACGATTCTACCTCATCACAGAATATTTTATGCCAGATATGGGAAGCATTCAGTTTCTGTCTAAATAGAACATACCATATGAATGTGTATGCACCTCTTGAATGATTATTCCATACAAGATACCCAACAAATTTCAGATACACTTTCTGATACAAGATACAAGAGGAATGCAAGAAACACTTTCTCATACAAGATACAAGAGGAATGCAAGAATCACTTTCTCATACAAGATACAAGAGGAATGCAAGAAACACTTTCTTATACAAGATACCAGAGGAATGTAAGATACACTGTCTCATACAAGATACAAGAGGAATGCAAGAATCACTTTCTTATACAAGATACAAGAGGAATGCAAGAATCACTTTCTCATACAAGATACAAGAGGAATGCAAGAATCACTTTCTCATACAAGATACAAGAGGAATGCAAGAAACACTTTCTTATACAAGATACCAGAGGAATGTAAGATACACTGTCTCATACAAGATACAAGAGGAATGCAAGAATCACTTTCTTATACAAGATACAAGAGGAATGCAAGAATCACTTTCTCATACAAGATACAAGAGGAATGCAAGAAACACTTTCTGATACAAGATACAAGAGGAATGCAAGAAACACTTTCTGATACAAGATACAAGAGGAATGCAAGAAACACTGTCTCATACAAATTACAAGAGGAATGCAAGAAACACTTTCTTATACAAGATACAAGAGGAATGCAAGAAACACTTTCTGATACAAGATACAAGAGGAATGCAAGAAACACTGTCTCATACAAATTACAAGAGGAATGCAAGAAACACTGTCTCATACAAGATACAAGAGGAATGCAAGAAACACTTTCTCATACAAGATACAAGAGGAATGCAAGAAACACTTTCTTATACAAGATACAAGAGGAATGCAAGAAACACTTTCTGATACAAGATGAATGCAAGAAACACTTTCTGATACAAGATACAAGAGGAATGCAAGAAACACTTTCTGATTCAAGATACAAGAGGAATGCAAGAAACACTTTCTTATACAAGATACAAGAGGAATGCAAGAAACACTTTCTGATACAAGATACAAGAGGAATGCAAGAAACACTTTCTCATACAAGATACAAGAGGAATGCAAGAATCACTTTCTCATACAAGATACAAGAGGAATGCAAGAAACACTTTCTCATACAAGATACAAGAGGAATGCAAGATACACTTTCTGATACAAGATACAAGAGGAATGCAAGAAACACTGTATCATACAAGATACCAGAGGAATGTAAGATACACTGTCTCATACAAGATACAAGAGGAATGCAAGAATCACTTTCTCATACAAGATACAAGAGGAATGCAAGAAACACTTTCTTATACAAGATACCAGAGGAATGTAAGATACACTGTCTCATACAAGATACAAGAGGAATGCAAGAATCACTTTCTTATACAAGATACAAGAGGAATGCAAGAATCACTTTCTCATACAAGATACAAGAGGAATGCAAGAAACACTTTCTGATACAAGATACAAGAGGAATGCAAGAAACACTTTCTGATACAAGATACAAGAGGAATGCAAGAAACACTGTCTCATACAAATTACAAGAGGAATGCAAGAAACACTTTCTTATACAAGATACAAGAGGAATGCAAGAAACACTTTCTGATACAAGATACAAGAGGAATGCAAGAAACACTGTCTCATACAAATTACAAGAGGAATGCAAGAAACACTGTCTCATACAAGATACAAGAGGAATGCAAGAAACACTTTCTCATACAAGATACAAGAGGAATGCAAGAAACACTTTCTTATACAAGATACAAGAGGAATGCAAGAAACACTTTCTGATACAAGATGAATGCAAGAAACACTTTCTGATACAAGATACAAGAGGAATGCAAGAAACACTTTCTGATTCAAGATACAAGAGGAATGCAAGAAACACTTTCTTATACAAGATACAAGAGGAATGCAAGAAACACTTTCTGATACAAGATACAAGAGGAATGCAAGAAACACTTTCTCATACAAGATACAAGAGGAATGCAAGAATCACTTTCTCATACAAGATACAAGAGGAATGCAAGAAACACTTTCTGATACAAGATACAAGAGGAATGCAAGATACACTTTCTGATACAAGATACAAGAGGAATGCAAGAAACACTGTATCATACAAGATACCAGAGGAATGTAAGATACACTGTCTCATACAAGATACAAGAGGAATGCAAGAAACACTTTCTCATACAAGATACAAGAGGAATGCAAGAAACACTTTCTGATACAAGATACAAGAGGAATGCAAGAAACACTTTCTCATACAAGATACCAGAGGAATGTAAGATACACTGTCTCATACAAGATACAAGAGGAATGCAAGACACACTTTCTCATACAAGATACAAGAGGAATGTAAGATACACTGTCTCATACAAGATACAAGAGGAATGCAAGAAACACTTTCTCATACAAGATACAAGAGGAATGCAAGAAACACTTTCTGATACAAGATACAAGAGGAAAGCAAGAAACACTTTCTCATACAAGATACCAGAGGAATGTAAGATACACTGTCTCATACAAGATACAAGAGGAATACAAGAAACACTTTCTCACACAAGATACCAGAGGAATGTTAGATTTACTTTCTCTTCCAGTTTTTGTTGCTAGCATAAGTATTGGTACTTGTTTTGAACTGTCTACATTATGCAAGAAAACTGGCAGTCGTAGTCAGTAAAGATCAAATGCACCTTGCCATCCAACTCACAACCTCAGTGATAAGGTATGGTTTAGTTGGGAAAATTAATATAAACATTGTATAATGTTCACTAAAACTACATAACGGAAATTGTAGTCTGAAAAGCATCTATTCAACAAAAAAATAAACTCCCTATTGCCATGGAAACATATCAACAAGCATACAAAGTTTCCAAGAAACTGTTTATTTTTCATATTCTGTGACAAAATACTGAAAGCTGATGCCAAGATTTTTCTTCTCTCCACAGAATTCCTTCAGGATGTTTATTTAACGTTAATCAATATTAATAAAGATGTATATGAATACCAAATCACAATATAATTATGTAAAACATTGTATCAATACATAAAAACAATATGTCCTCAACCACTAGGGAAAACTTGTGTCAAAATTCTGATTCTGAAGGAATATTATACAGATAATGTTTAATTTCTATCACAAGATGGTCACTAAGTCATTAATCTGAAGATTTCTCTAAGTAACAAATGGTCAAGCACGATTCTCTTCCACGCTGACAGTTCAGATAAATGATGATAATACATTGGTATTGATTCAGTGATAAAGTCAAGTGGACAATTGGGTAGAGTTCCTATTTACATACTATTTCCTCTCATCTGGACATTACCAATATATATATACATTGAAGCAGGAGTGTTACAAACAAGAAAATGTCATAGACTGTTCATACAGATCACTGTATAACTATTAGATAAAGACCATGAAGGTGTTTTTTCACATTAGGCTAAAACAAATATCAGAGAAATAATGTAAAGATATTGTAGACTAGATTAATTAAATTGTGCACATCTAAACAAATAACAAATATTAGACCGAAAATGTTAGGATATAATATTGAAGACTAGATTGATTAAATTGTGCACATATTACCTAATAGCCAATATGCCCAAACATTTGCAACTAAAAGTAGCATATTTTTTTTTAGTTTTGTGAAGTTGTTTCAGGGGTGTATATTATCAGAAAAATTTCTGTCAGCGTAATAAAACTAATCTGTTAGGAAAATTAGGGAAATAAAAGTTTTAGACATTGCAGGAAGTTAATTAATATGAGTAACCCCCTAATACCATACAAATCAATGATCACATCTATACCTAATTGACTATTGTTTTCTCTACAGCTAGTATTGTCTCCTCTCAGATCAATGACTTTACTAAATCTTTTTAAAGCACTATCGATCAGGAGCTCTACTTTATCTATAATTTGTTCTGACTGATACTACAAGGGGCAGTAGTTATGACAAACAATTTTCCTCCATCAAATCAATCACAAAGGCAAGGACTGGTTAATTTACTTATTGTAGTATTCTATCTAAAGTCTAAGCTACATCAATGCTAGAGTGACTTAAAGAAATCCCTTGGATGCTTGCCACTCCAATATTTTTTAAATTTCATATGCTTGGGAGGTTTTTGGCATTGCACAAGATCATGTTTTACTGTGTTATTTTTATCTTTACACTTAATCCATTGGATGTGTACTGATTGATAAGTTTTTCTAAATGTTAATTATTGACATTAATCTACAAGAGTACTTTAGGATCTTTAATTTTTGTCTTACACTTTTAGTTATTTTTGCATGTTTTGTGTCAATCTTAGAAGTAAAGTTTTTTTCCACTGATTATTATAGTTTTATCTTTTCCTGTACTGTTACACCATTGATACTAGTTCAGTGTGTCATTTATTACTTTTACACCATTGATACTAGTTCAGTGTGTCATTTATTTTCCTGTACTTTTACACCATTGATACTAGTTCAGTGTGTCATTTATTTTCCTGTACTTTTACACCATTGATACTAGTTCAGTGTGTCATTTATTTTCCTGTACTTTTACACCATTGATACTAGTTCAGTGTGTCATTTATTAAGAAGATGGAATCTATCTCTGAACAGCATGATTGAAATGTGATTCAAAAATTAAAACAATATTGACAAACTCTGAGCTTATAAAGATTCAGTTGTCAATTGAAGAACAAGTATTTTCACAGATATATTACATTTGTGACCTCTTGCATGACACACTTTCCAAAACAGGATTGTTGGACTTAACTTGTAACTGTGACTTCACATTTCAGTATTAACAAGAATGTCCCCGACTACACTGATGCACCATCTGCACTATCATTTTCTATTTTCAGTGGATCGTGAATGTGGAGGGAAATCTCCAATTTGGCATTAAAATGAGAAAGATCATATCATAGGGAACATGTGTACAAAGATTCAAGTTTATTTGACTTCAGCTTCATCAAAATCTACCTCGACCAAAAACTTTAACCTGAAGCGGGTCAGACGAACGGACGGAGGGACGCAGACCAGAAAACATAATGCCCATAAATGGGGCATACAAATAAAACCATATTTGGATAAAGAAAGACTTAATAGTTAATTTTTAAGACACATGTTGAGTTGAGTTGATATATACATGATGATGTTTTTTTTTTTAAATCTATGAAAAAAAATCTTATTTGAAATGCATATATCCTGATGTTAAGAGAAGTGAAAAGCCTCAGAGAAAAGCAGTGTTCCAAACCTGAAATCTGACAACTTGTCAATCACAATTATATAACTCAGTATGTTAACATGTCTTCATTAATCCAGAACACAAACTACAGTATGCCTCAACACGCCCACACACAAATGACAAATAATTCAACAATTGGAAAATCACAAACATTTTTTATTTTCAGAAATGAAAATACAAATAAGATTATTGATTCTCAAATTCAATGAAGAATCTAAATGTCAAAAGTTTTCAATTCCTGACAAACAAACATTGGTGACAGGAGTGTGACATTTAGATACAATATCCTGATCTGTGATAGGACAGACTGGCATTGGTACCAATAAAAGGAGATTTAGTATAGATCAAAGAGTCAGTAACACAACAACTCTATACAATCTGAAAAGATGAGGTCAGGCTTAAATAACACTCAGCTAATTGAGCTATTTAATGTTCAGGGGCAGATCCAGCCATTTTAAAGGCTGGGTGGGGGTGGAGGGGGGTGGGGGGTCCCAACCCAGGATAAAAGGGGGTGCACCAACTACAAATGTATATGTTCCTTTGTTCGGCCAAAAAGGGGGGTTCCAACCCAAAGTACCCCTCCTCTGGATCTGTCACTGACTGTTACTCAGTTGCTCAGTGTTACTGGGATAAGACATCACTAATTCATTTTTTTTGTCTGATTTGATAGAATCTAAGTGATTATAATGATAAATAAAACTAACTGGTTGTGACCCAATTTAACAGATATGAAGAAAGCAACCCAATAACACAAATCAAAACAAACTAAATCTAGGTCAACATTTTGTCTCTATAGACTTATAAATATCTGTCATCACAAAAATACTACATCTTTAAAAAAAACACTTATCATATATAACAGACATCAACTGACATGGTTTCTAACTAGGGACATCCAAATACTTCAGGGTTGAACTACTTTTTTAATATCAATGCATGGATCAGGGAATAAAAGGTTTCTTGTTACTGCTGACTAACAATAGCCCCTACTACAATTTTAGTAAGCTCTGATTTGTAGTTCCTATTGAAAATTTCATACATAGTTATAATTCATTTCATGCATGGCCATCATGTGTAAGACTATATTATATAAGTATTAGGTAAACAGAAAAGTTGACCAGAAAGCGATATGAAAATACATCAAACAGTATATCTGCTTTAATTAAATGCTTAGTGCAGAGTCTTTGCTCCAAGGTTGGGTCAAACTAAACCCAAACTTGTGTTTGCTGCTCCTCTGCTACTAAACAACTTGTCTGATTGAGATAGAATAATGTGTTTGGTAGGGTGATATGTCTTCCTGCAGACTGGTACCTTGTGAAGTAGCATGTTAAACAGCTTACCAGCATGTTAGTCTAGTACAAAGCAGGGTTTATAAATACATATCAATCAACATGATTTACTCTTCCTGATACGCATGAAATATTTGTAACTGGACATAAACAATCAATCCTTCTATCCATCAATCTTTTTTGTTAAAGTGCATTACTGTAAAAAAAGATGTACCTAAAACTCCTTTTATTCATAGTATGTGTTATTATGTCACGGATTTGTAAGCAGCAAATGATTTTTGTCAGAAAGCTACTTTATAAATGATGAGATAATGATATTTTGATAAGGGGGAGTAATCTGTCATTTTTGATTAGTTTGCCAGCTTCCCTCATTCATTTTATTTTCTGTCCAACTTTTCCAAATACTATTCCCCAATGAACATTAATCTTGTATTCAATTTCATTTAAAAAATATTGTCTGTACCATTCACTTCAATGGTGCTGTGTGTATTGTATCATGACTTATTTCTGACAATTTACACATGTCTATTAATAACTATTTGATAACTAGACATTTCTGCCATATTATTGACGTTATAATTAAGCACTATATTTGCTACTTGTTTGAATTCTCTGTAAGGTCAAATATGTTCAGTTAATATAAACTTTAGTCTGTTTATAAAATTGTTGAATTGATTTCAGTGAAGAACTTGGCTTTTGATAATTTAAATGTCTCCTAATAAGTAAGTTAAATGTATATCAATTTTTATGTAAACATTCTTATGGTATTCTATAAAAAGTCTTCCATTTATCTTGTGGCACTGTGTTAGATATAAAAATTTAACAAAAATGTATCAAGTTATTGTTATTAAAAATTAGTATGGCGTTCATTATCACTGAACTAGTATATATTTGTTTAGGGGTCAGCTGAAGGACGCCTCCGTGGTGCGGGAATTTCTCGCTACATTGAAGACCTGTTGGTGACCTTCTGCTGTTGTTTTTTTCTTTGGTCAGGTTGTTGTCTCTTTGACACATTCCCCATTTCCATTCTCAATTTTATCTAGAAGTATCAATCTATATCTAGGTCAATGGAACATCAGATAAACTCACAGTGACCTATTTTTAGAAGGTGGTTGATTAAACTTTGTAAATTTTATCCTTCCATTTTCTTATTTGTTTGTTTTTCTTTCAGAATCTGAGAACCGAAACAAATTGATAACTTACACACATGACATGGACGCCATTACTCAACTTTGTTGAAGAAAACTATAAATGATCTATTTCATTGTATCAAGTTTTTCTATGTGTAATATAATTATCTCTGAATAATTTGTCCTTAAATCATAGTTCACTCTAAGCATTGGCATGTTTTATATAATTACTGATGTTAATACACAAAAAACAAAATAAATATCTATCCAATTATTTAATTTCCATATTGGACTGCAATCCTCACATTAGAATCTGAATGATTCTTATCATTTTGACAACATTTTTGATAGTTCAAGATGATTCTTATCATTTTGACAACATTTTTGATAGTTCAAGATATTTATATGTCAACGGTCAAGCTTACAACACACATGCATTGGAAGAATCATTATACTGAAAACCAGATTTTTTATTTTGTCTGCAGCAAAAGATGCTAAAAGCCCTGGGAGTAACACTGAAGAAGCATATCACTGTATGAAATAGCCTATACTACGACTGACCCACATATAAATCTCCTACTGTATATCAATACATACCATATTTTACTTGACAAATATCTCCTACAACTAAATCTCCTACGGGAATATGCATATCTTTGCTTCCACGAATCACAGAAAATTGATGTTCATGTTCTATTTTACTTTGCAGTCCACGGAATTGTTGTTCTTTTCTATAGTCATTGAATGCTGTTACTAATACTACAACTATAACGGCCCCTAAAATTGCTACTCCTTCTATCCATCCTGCCTCTTGCTCTGAAGAATCACTCCCTGAAAGTAGTTTAAAGTAGGTGAACACTTGTTATATCTAAAAAAACAAACTTCTTGTAATAAATTGTGCAATATCAGGTGCCTTATATCTGCCATTTCAATTGAGGGTTAATAAGTACCCAGTACCTATTAATAAAAGATTCTTTTTATAATTTCGTTGGGGAGTAAAAGTGTTGACCTACACACATTATAGTTGAAGCAAAGAAGCCCTTCATTCTAAAAATGTTGTCATGATCACTGCTTTTACAACCTTATAAAATTACAAAAAAGATGCATTTCTTGTGTATATTTTGGAGTTTGGTATGATGTCCATTATCACTGAACTAGTTTACATTTTTGTAAAAGGGCAAGCTGAAGAAAGCCTCCAGTTGAGGGAGTTTCTCTCGCTGCATTGAACGCCAACTGTGGACTTCGGTTGTTTTGGTCAGGTTGTTGTCTCTTTAACATATATTCCCCATTTCCATTCTCAATTTCATTCATTTCTAATAATATCATATTTTTATGCTAGAAAGCATAAAATTTGGGTTCAATAATGCTTTTCATTTGTTTTCCTATGCGTTGTTGTGACATTGTCATTTGGAGAATGTGCAGCCATAAATGATGAATTCTATTGGGAAATATGATATAATTTTGGAATGCCTAGCAATTGTCGTCTGCCAATCATACTTATGGATATTTCTGAAACATTTATTGTTATGCAGTTATATAATCATTTCAAGGACAACAAAATGTCCTGGAAAATCATACATCGCAATAATTGTCAAATCTGTTATCAATCCAATTTCATTTAATAAATTTGATTTCGATGTACACTATCTTCAAATTTATTAAAAGGAAAAAAATTGCAAAAAATGTAATGCATTTAGCATATTCCTACATTGGCCATGAGGGAAAATCCTTGCCAAGTGTAATGTGGAAACATTTAAAATTCAAAATTTGGTCACAGATAGCTAATAACATGATGGCAGATCTATCTAAAAGTTACTTACAAAGTAAAACCCAACAATATAAAGTTCCAGACCAAATATCAAAGCAAGCCTTAAATAGAAGCCACCAGACATCAAAAGGATGGACAGACCACGGAAGGACAGTCATTTCAGTATATCACCAAGTCCCTCAGGCTTTAAGTGGGGCTATGATTTCATTTAATATGAAATACTGTGATGAATATCAAACTTTTTTCTCTTTTAACTAAATATTTGAGTTTGATAATTTAAAGGACTATAGTCATCGGAAAATGATTTTTTTCAAGTAGTTGAGGTCATGCAACAATAATTCTTTTTAAATGAAACGTATTTGCATTTATATTCATTTTGAGAATGCATTATGAAACAGAGTATAAAAATGACACTATACAAAGTAATAAAAGCAATGTACAGACAGAAGAAAATCGCTTCGTTCTATATAATGATGATATTGATAATTTGAATGACGTCACCAGACTAAGATTGTGATGGTGTATTGATGATGACTACAGTTATTAATTATTTAAAGGATTTTACATATATTACTAGGTCTGATAAGAATAATCCTATCAATACAGAGGCTTACTGACAGACTGGTCTTAGTGAAATGTTATTGTTTAATGACTATTTATACATGGCAGTCAGTTTCAAACGTGAAAGGAACTCTCGTAAACAGAAAATGGGATGATTGTTTTGATACTCACTATTTTTTCAATAGGAATAAAAGAATATGTAGCATAAAGATTTATATAAAAGATGCTAAATAACTGCACCTTCCAAGCAGTCTCCTTTAAAACAACATTAACTACAGCTCTGGACTTCAAAGTCTCTTAAGATTAAATATGACATTATTAAACAATATCTCTATTAATAAATCAATCTTTTCTTTTATGAAGTTGATTATAATCTCTCCACTCACGCAGTGTTAAACAGCTTCTGTTTTATTGAAAGATTTGATATATGGTTTGGAATATTATAATGTTGAGATGTTCAATTTGACCTGCCAAACTTTCAATTTCTGATCAACGATTTCATTGAATTCATAGTACCCAGTGAGCGTGACATTTTTCATGAAATAAAGCATGTAGGGGTCTACTTTGCATAAATTGCATCTTGTTGTTTGCAGATATCAAAACCTGTAGCATAAAATATCTAAAGTCAATCTGATTGAGTACTATTCTAGATTTATATAGTAAACAGTACTACGGTTAAGAAATAACGGAGAAGCACTCATGTCGTATTTCATTATTTAAACTGCCAAATTAAACAAAGAAAATAAGATTACATCAAGGTGAATCGTTGATTCAATTTACTTTAAAAGCCGTTGTTGAATAATTACAAATCTGAGCTGATGAAGACTAGGAACACATATTGATTAAATTCTACCTTACGTTTTTCACACAACGGCAACTTAATTTTCAGCTGATCGAACCATCAGTTACAATATGATTAACAAACTGGATACAGATCTAACAGGATTGCTTCTCATCGAACAGATATTAATTGATACTGAATATTGTTAATGGCGGGACTACCATCTCTCTCCCGCTGTTGTTTTGGAAGCAGACATTAGAATTATTTCATTCGTTACATCAATTGATTGACATTTTATTTCTGGATGCATTTCTATCGATTTGTTTTTTACATATATACCGTGCAGATTTTCCAAGTTTCATGTGGTTAGGGAGAATTTCCATCAATAATGTTAATGTGTTAGTTAATGTGGAAAAGATTTGAATATGCTTCAATACATTTGACTTGAGGGATCCTCCCCAGAGCAATCCAACTCAAAATAACATCAAATTCTATTATATTCAAAGTACTTTCAATTTTCTGTCTATCAGGGGAAAGAATTAAAAATATACATCACAATAATTTTCAACATGGAAAACCAATCTCCATTTTAGTATTGGTTTGAGTGTAATAATGTTTCAGAAAGTTGTGAATAGAGTTTTAATGGCACTTAAGTTCTTTATTTTTGGAGTCGGTTGGATTCAAGTTTCTGGTTGGAACAGTACATGTGTACTATACAGTTTCCTCTGTCAAAAGTAGATTATAGACAAAACTGTATACAATGTAAACAACTTCTTGAAAAATAATCTTTCACCTTCTTTCTTCATTTTAGAAAACTAGTACTGTGGATTCACTATTATTCACTTTTTTGTGGGTTTCATGGTTACAGATGAACCATGATTTCAAATGTTCAACAAATTACAATTTTCTAAAGGTACAGAGCAATTTGCAAAACCTAGAAATCACATATCCACAAAAATGCAAGTTTTCCTCAATTCATGAAAATTGATACCCACGAAAATGAATGAATCCACAGTACATTCCATTTCGATGAAGTTTTGTTCCATCAATTTCTTACATGGCTACAAAAACATGGTAACAAGTTATGGATGTAGGACATAGATTTAAAGGTGGCCAGAATAATATATCATTATAATTAATTCTAAGTTTACAAGAGTTCATCTTTTTAAAATGACCAACTGACCAGTGCAGATGTACTTACCATCACCTCCGTCATCTCCAGCAGGATAAAATGATAAACCTATAGTAACTAATGCAGCAATTAATAAAATAATTAAAGTCACATCCTGAAGTGCTTCCCACACTAACTGTAAAAATGATTTTGGAGGTTTAGGTGGTATTACATTAGAACCAAAACACTTTATTCTATCTTCTAAATCAGCGGGTGCTCCTGATAATCCTGAAAAACATACAAATAAATATTTACAATGTGTATATTTAAAGAGTATATAATATAAAACAACAATACGTAGGTCCTTTACAAAAAGTATATTTTAGGATTATATTACATGATAAAACAAGGACTATAGCCCTGCTCAAACTATTATATATTCATGATCAGTAAAACCCTCTAAACTCTGTCTCTGTTATATATATTCTAAAAAGGTCATGTCATAGTAAACATATGCAAATCTGCGATCTGATCAGTGATTGATGAAATTTAGGTCAAAACCCTAATTAAAGAAGTCTAGACAAGACCTTATTAGGACACTGGCCCGATCAGCTCTTACATGTAACTCTGGAATTTAATGGGGAAAATACAACAAAAATTAGGAATTGTATATTCTAAACAGAAGAATCCTTGCATTGTATATGTCAAAGAAAACTGTTATTTTATAAAATGATAATACTATTATAAAAGGGAAACAACTCTTAGAAAAATTTATCAATTAAATTAAAAGACCCTTTCACGAATCATAAAATTAGCAAACTATTAATCTAACATCAATCATATAATATGACACTCTATAAAGAATAAATACCTGTTAATTTTCCCATTAATAAAACATGCACATTATATTATGCTTTTAAAATATCCCAATCTGATAATTAATCTGATTAACGTGACTAAATTACTATGGTGCGAGGGCAAGAGAATGTCATATCTTATTTTTCAACCATCCAAAGTCCATTAATCAAGCAATGGAATTAACCCAGGGTTTATAACAATTCAAAATTGATGTCCTGCAATTCAGCCAAGTGTAAACTAAGACTTTTTTGATGGGAAAAGTAGGAAACATTTTGATGTAAATGAAGTGATTTATTCAGTGGAATCCTCAACTACTCTCCCTTGAGATTGCCGATTTTTTTCATTGTGACATAAAAATCAATAGCCATGATTAGCCTGACAATAATTGTCTGAAGAAACTGTTATAAATATATCACACAGAACTAAAATCAGATCTACAAGCTATTTAAAACTAGTGCCACAGACTTCCACAAAAAGACTAAAGTAGACATTCAAATATGAATAATGGCATTGTTATATAATTATATACTAGAAACTGATTTAATATGTGGGCTTAACATAACTTGAGAAAGACACTGAAAGATGTAATTAGTATCCTATAAGATTTACATAGGAAATAGATTCATCTTTTAGATAGCTACACAAGTTGATATAAAGATTATTCTGCCAGTTTTAATACACCTAGATTTTTTTCATGAATTGCCTTGTCCTTAATGAAACAATCTTTCTGAAGAACTTTAACCTGTCATGAAAGTTGTGAAATTAGTTGTTTTACATGCCATAATACTTCTGAATGACATTTTTACATGTATTTAGAAGATGACAGATTGTATTTGAAGATTTGAGGACATCAATCGGCAATTTGATGGTGGGAAATTGAATAAACTGACCACGCTTCCCTTTAACTGGCAAATCTTTAAACACAGCACTTTTAACAGAAATAAATGAAAACATCAATAAGTCAAACATTTGTTAAAAAGTAAAAAAATTGTCTTGGCCAGCATATACAATTAAAGACCATCAGTTCTAGAATAAATGCCCTACTATTTGGACCTTTAAGCAATCAAAATAAAAATAATCATTACAGCCAGTGTTGCATTAGGGGGATATGCATAAATAAAACAAAAACCCATCAAAACCTAAAACCAATCCTAAAAGACAACTACGGGTACAGTTAAAGCCAAAATTAATATCTTTAATATTCTGAATGTATTTTTAGCTTCATAAGTATAAATCACATGGTATCCAAATTATAATGAAATCAAGTTTGAATCATGGAGTATTTATTCCAATATTGATTTTCTGTCTTATAACAGGGAACTTCAAACCTTTCCTTATCTAATCAAACTGGCACTGCAAATTCTCAACAGTCAAATCATTCAAACTCGATTAGAATTTTGTCATCAACATCATTATGGCATAGTATTTATATGACCTACATATAACTTGATTCTAATGAGCAGCAATATTCCCAAACCTACTAAGCAGCTACTAAATAAATTAAATATAACACCAGGGGCGGATCCAGCCATTTTAAAAAGGAGGGGTTCCTAACCCAGGACAAAGGGGGGTTCCAACTAAATGTTCCCATTCAAATGCATTGATCGTCCAAAAAAAAGGGGGGGTTCCAACCCCCGGAACCCCCCCTCTGGAACCGCGCCTGAACACTGAAAACTAAAGGGTTGGATGACATAAATGCCCTTATTCATAAAAAAAAATGAAATTTCTGTTTTCTTAACTTTGTTATAGACCAACCAACTGGTCTGCTGCTGAGAACCAGCACATACCTAATTTCAAATCTTTGGTTTGACCTATCCATGCAATCAAGCCCAATAACTTCTGTTAAACATGTTAAACATGAGGCAAGTACCCCTCCAATCACAATACACTATACAGAGGGAGTCTTTGAAAGAACAACTTCTATTCCATACACCCATATTGCAGCTTTTTTCTAATAGCAATAATAACTCATTGGTCGATGCTTAATGTCTAGAAGCAAATATTATGTATATTTTTAGATCAGTAACATTTAAATGTCATGTGCTTATGTCCTACTAGACACACCCTCATTTAGATTTTTATCTTTCTAGCTTACAACGTAATTATCCCAGGGCAAGGTCATTTAAAAGCTTTAAATAGAGCTTATGTTATGTCCTGATTTGTATACTTTGACGACTCCAAATAAGTCTAACTTATTTTAGGGCAGACATGTCAATGTGACTCAAAGCAGACATTTTCCACCCGTTTTGATTCTACCCAAGAATTTTACAAACTATAAACTAGGGAAGCAGCAAATTACAATTTTAGTCTTTGATGGACTTTTTTTTTAAGCCGAAGCACACCTTTGGGTGCAGGATTTTCTAGCTGCATTGAAGACCCATTGGTGGCCTTCAGCTGTTATCTGCTCTTTGGTCAGGTTGTTGTCTCTTTGACACATTCCCCAATCCATTCTCAATTTTACTTTTAATTCTCCATACATATATAATATGTTCTCACCTTCATTAGGTGAAGTAAATAATAAATTACAGATTTCTACAACACTGCCATATTTGCTTTGTATATGTTCTACAGCTTCTAATCCTTTTTGTTCGTTAATTACTCGTAAATCTGCTATGCTAATTCCATAATTTCCATCTCTACAACGAGATGGACCAAGGCCATCCACTTCGTCACCTGCCATAATTGTGGTTATGTCTTCAGCTTATTTGTCTGAAAATAGAAAAAAAGTTAGATTTAAGATCATTTCTCAGAGTATTCATCAGAATGCATTAATTCTGTAGTATCTTTGAGTGTAGCTTCAATTGTTGGATGTTATGAAAATGTAGTACATGTACTATAAAAAGCTTTTCAAATATATGCTTCATTAACACAGGGCTCTTGCATGACTGCTTCTTGTCTTTGGCAATATTAAATGCATATATATACCATACTTAATGCAAAATCTATGCCTCTAATTAGATATGCAGCATTTCGATATTATCAAACTATATTCCATGCAAAGTCTTGTGGATTTTACAACTATTTCTGGAGCTCCTTCTTTTCCTATATATGATTAATATCAATTTAAAGCAATGGATATTTCAGAGAAAGTATAGAATATCTATATGCAGAAACCCCCAAAATATGTTTATTGTTCTATTACTAGTCTTTTCCCCCTTCTCTTACAGTTTTACTTTTTACAAAAGTAAGCTTGATAATGTGTCTGATCTCATTATGATGTTGCTGATAATATCTGCTCCCTTTTACAAAGCCGTGATACAGAAACTATGGAAAAACTAAGCAGAGTGAGAGAGACAAAAGTAAGGATGGTAATTCACAATAATATCCTCAAAAACAAGAGGTTCTGACTTTGACCTTAATTCACCTACAGATTACCAGTTTTCTTGTCACAGTTAGAGACCTTTATTCACCTACAGATTACCAGTTTTTCCTGTCACAGTAAGATCAGATAGGAAGTTGTATATTAAATGACAATTTTGGAAATAATAACATGTATCAAACACTCGGAGCTTTCACTGAACAACCAATAAAGATTAAAGTATTGCATTGCTTAGACTGAGAATTCCTACAGTGCAGCTAATAGAGCCAAAGTTTTAAAGGTTTATAGCCCATAAAAGGTCCATACATAAGGAAAACATCTCCAAACAACAATGGTTAAGTTGACATAGGAATGATCTATAATACTACAAACTAAAAACATCATTAAAATACACCTGTTGAGATGCACAAGTATTTTTATGCGCATAAAGTTCAAATCTTAGTATATAAAAATAAGAAGATGTGGTATGATTGCCAATGAGACAACTATTCACAAAACCCCAAATGACGTAGGTTCAATTTGAAAATAATAACGATAACCATTTATATACATCTTGCCCCTAGTAAATAAAGTTTTGATAGACTAATGTCTGGAGTGTAATTCATACAACTAATAGTCTGAGCTTCAGATCTGCTCTATTTGCACCAACAAACAAAAGCTACGATATGCACGGAGATATCTAGAATTCCCATCATCCATAATATGTTTCCGTATGATTGTTTTGTTATAATGAATGTCAAAGCAAGCATCCGTCTGTGGAATTAATAAATAATATTGTGATTGTTTGTAAACCTTACTCATGTTTTGATAAATAACAAGGAGTATTCTTCAGAATGTATGTGAATTTGGTTTTTACAAAATAACACTTAAAGCAGATGTCTTTAACAACCAATATGCATTTATAAACAGTAACCCTCTAATTTTTTAAGAATTCCTTGAAAAAAAGCTTCTGATTTTCTTAAGTAATATGCCATCATTTGACTTCAATTTCTAAAACAGTTCTACTATCACAAATCACTTTCTTGTCAAGGTTTTAATAAGAAAAAGTAGGAAAATTCACCAATGCAAATGTTGCCACCTATGTTTGAAATATAAACGCTACCACATCCTATGTATACTAGTTGTTTAATGTGTTTATATGATCCACCTACACAACAGCCTGTGTGGATTTTGCTTTATCAACCTCCCCACTGTGGACAGCCCAGCCGTGCTATAATCTCTTTTTTTTTTGGTAAAAATATTGATTATAATTGCTTATCTGTATATATGCTAACAAAAAAATCATTTTTTTTATAAGTTACATCCCCAGGACAAACATAAGAAATGACTGTCATTAATAACACATAACCATCCACAGAAGGCCATTATATCATAGATGGGAAGGGGAAATACACATGTCATGTGACATCACAGACTGCTACATAGTCCAAGGTGAAGACTGCTGACTGAGCAAAAAAAAACTAAATATACATACAAGCTCTCAATTAAACAAATTGAACCTTATTGAGTGCTACCAACATAAGTTATAAAGATGGATAACGAAAGCAATATAAACAGATGAATGCAGACTGTGGAATATTTTGATTATCAATGTAAACAGTTTGTGATCCATCATTGCTGATGACAATAAGCAGATTTATTCTGGTCCTCTTATTGTGTTTATTTAGACAGTATAATATATCAGTGTTTTGTGTAGAAATACAATAGATTTAATCTAAAGCTATTGACTGTTACAATACCCTACAGCAATAAAATCAATAACTGGTTCCAATAAATCTGGAGGAATGTGAGGGGCACCAGTAAGAAACAAAATCTATAACACATTCCAATAAATCACAGTCAATCCTTAAAGAAAGGAGACCAGGTCGAGAAAAACATATATTTCAAATGTACAGTAGTAAAACAGGGTATCAGACCAGTTTCTTTGAACTCTTGTAAATTACATCTTTATTACAAAAGACCTATATATTTTGTTGGAGATGTAGTAGACCTATATCTTTTGATTTATTGGAGTATATTATAATAACTGGAACCAGTAACAAACAAAATCTATACTCATAGATGTATTACATCTATATTATACTGTATGCCATTATTGCCTGAGTTACCAAGCAATCTGCAGGTATTGCACATATACATGCTTGCATCATACAATGTCTTCTTCTGACAGAGCTTAAGATGTCAGTTTATGCCCATATGGACAAAAGCATTCAAGTGTGAGAGAGAATGACTGGTGCATTTCAATTTAAATAGTAATAGAGTTGTTTCTGATGTTACTTATATTGAAAAAATCTCTCAACTAGAAGGACAACTCAAGCTTAATCCATTTAATTTACTTCTTAAAATATGATTATAAATTAATTACCTAAATTAGTAATCTATTTAGGCATTACAGAAAAAAGTGGAGAAAACTGATATTTTAATGCAATTTTCTAATATCTAGGGCCTCAACTGAAACAATTCACTCTAATTAGTAAAACATCAAAATCTATATTATTTGTTTGCCACAAAATGATGAAGAAGAATTATCAATGTTTTACTGTACTCTTGTAAAGCATAGGGTCAGATAGTAACAGAATTTCTACTGCACTCCAATAAATAATATAGGACCAGTTAGAAACAAAATTTATACATTACTTCAATGAAAAATCGGAACCAGTTTGAAACACAAAAGTGAACACACTTGCAATATTTGAAATGATTTAAAGGGCAATGAACTCTGTCACTACGATCAAGGTTAAATGAAGCTAATAACAAATACCATTCAAATTCACATAGATAATTTGCTCAACCTAGCAGTTTCTATGATGGATATAAACATATTCTAAGCCATCATTACAACAAGATATATAATTAAAATAAACTTCAATACTATAGAATGTAGTCAGCATAATTCCTCTGAGCCATGTAGTTTGTAACTCTTATCTTCTGCTGGAGTATTATGACATCATTATAGTAGAACCCAACACTGGTTATATATACGTCATACGTAATATTACAATCATACAGGCAGTCTGTGATTTTAATAGCTTCCATTACATATTGAATTCCAGTTTTAAGAAGAATACAGTGAATTAAGCATTCTATTTTTGTTGTTAAATGGTTATGGATTAAAAATAACTCGAACTAGTTCTTTTAGTCTCTATGTTAAAAATTTGTAAAGGTTCCGCGGAACCCAGTGTCTCGCCTACTTTTGCTGTAAATCGCAGGCTCAACAAAAATGAGGAAAAAAATCAATAAAAATATTCCTCTTAATACTATCTTTTGACTGTATAAAGAAGCTTCTGTCCAAGTTTGGTGAAAATCTAGGATTGTTAATGAATGTAATATATGTTTTGAAATTTTTAACTGCAGACTGTATGTAATGTTAACTGGAAGAAAATCTTAGTCCATTTAAAAGTAAAATACAGAAAAAATGGAGTTATCTTTTTAAAAAATTTACTTCTGGATACTATCTTATGATCATAAATAAGCTACTGTCCAAGTTTGGTACAAACCCAGGATAGTTTAAGAAAGTTATTAAAATTTTAAAAACTTTAATCACAGAGTGAATGCAATGTTTCCTCGCACAAAAACTAAGTCCTTTTAAAAGTAAAATGCAGAAATTTTTTTTTTTTTTTTTTTTAAAATATACTTCTGGATACTATCTAATGATCATAAACAAGCTTCTGTCCCAGTTTGGTAGAAATCCAGTATAGTTTAAGAAAGTTATTAAAATTCTAAAAACTTTCCACACAGTGAATGTAATGTTTCCCAGCAGAAAAAAAACTAAGTCCATTTATAAGTAAAATACGGAAAAATGGAATTTTATTTTTACAAAAATTTACTTCTGGATACTATCTTATGATCATAAACAAGCTTCTGTCCAAGTTTGGTAGAAATCCAGTATAGTTTAAGAAAGTTATTAAAATTTCAAAAACTTTAACCACAGAGTGAATATTTGTGGACGCCGCCGCCGACGACGGAAAGTAGGATCGCTTAGTCTCGCTTTTTCGACTCAAGCCGAAGGCTCGACAAAAATGTTGTAAATTCTCCATAGAAAGGGGTCTATAGGATATCAAAATAAATGGTATTTGTAGAGCAGGGAACTGTAACAGCTAGTCTACCTTTTTTTCCAGAAGCTTTTTCTAACCAATTTGTAAGCATGATTTTACAGTTATGGTCAACTAGTTTTAGGTTCGGCAAATAAACCAGTTACTTAGTGAAGTTGGAGGGGATGAGAAAGGGAATGTAAAAAACAGCATAGAAAAATACATCTGGCCTTACGGTCATAAAACTTTCTAGCAAGATTTTTGTACTCAAGACTTGAGAATCAACCAATCAAAATACAGGATTTGGTGTTTTGAGCACTCATTTTTGTGCTCTAAGCACTGAGCAAAGTTTTATGACTTCAACCCCTGGTCATTACAATTTATGTACCCAACAGATATCATCAGCATTTATTTCAAAAGCACTCAATGGCAAATACTAACCAAGGCCCAACTACTTGTGAAATATTCATAACAAAGTGTAAACAAATGTTATGTCTTCAATAATTGTTGTGCATAATTACAATATTAATATGCAATGGATATACTGGTATATATTTCCCTGGCCTTGACAGGAATATTTAAAATATATATTCTGAACACCATTGACTTCATTTTTAAATACATTCATGATTCTTGCATTTAAAATAGAAAATTGTAAATTGATCGCTTACCCTACTTTTAGACATTCTTTATTAAATATTTCTTGTGTACTTTTCTCCCTGTATACATTAAAGATCAATAATGATTACAGGTAAATAATTGTTGACCACTGAATACACACCTGGACTGGACAAAGAATTAATCAACCATTCACATTAGAAAGAATTTTGTGAACCTTGAAAATCAAGGAGATCTAGTACTTCAAGACAGGATAACACAATTAAAATGAACTATTTGTTTTGTACAATTGATGTAAGGTCACGCCTCTATCTATTTTTTAAACCACAATATTTTGCAACAGACTAAAATAAAAGATGATTTTGACAGGGACATTACAATAATCCATGTTCAAAATTTATTTCAAGAATTATATAATGGTTGTAAAAAAGAAACAAGTTTATTATGCATATAAGATACGAATCAATGAGACTATTATTTTCTATGCCCTCAGAGCACAAATATAAACTGAGCTTTCAAAGATATACATATCAATCATTCCCTGTAACACAAAGATATTTGAACTTATTTATAGATGTGAATTGCTAATTTAATTATGAGTATAGAGATGATAAAAAGGCATTATTATCTGAATGCCAAGGTAAACATAAAATATGCACCTGGTGTTCTGGGAAAGTTTATTTAAGATTTTTCTTTATAAAATAAATACAAATTCAAACAATACTTTTTATATACTTTCAATTATTGATTAAGAACCCTCTCAGACAGTTTTATGCCTGACTGACTGATTGTTTGTTGCTTTATTTATTTGTGGTATTTATACATTGACCTTTCAATTAAGGGATCAAAGGTATATTGATACCAATAATTTCTTAACTGATGAGGGTATTCACAGCATCTCCATCAAACTGTTTTGATGATACACACAATACACAATAAATGGGATTACATTTCCCCCCTGTTATTTCTTTTCCAGATGAACAATATTAAGTGAAGAGAAGCATTGTTAAGGGGTTCCTGTGTCTAAGTGTCCCAAATGGCTACTGTCACTGTGTACAAGTGTAATGTTGACTTTAAAAGTGTGTCAATTTACCAATAAAATACAGAATTAAAATAAAAAATTCAAACTTTTTCTTTTGATCATACAGTACATTATTGTCTTGAACTGTTCAAGTTTCGTAACAATTCATTGATATTTTAATTGTAATTTTAATTTTTTAAATTGCATATTTCATTGTTTCGTTGTGTTCTATATTGGTATGTCTCAGACACTATAATAAATTATTCTGATTATTGTCTTGAACTGTCCAAGTTTCGTAACAATCCATTGATGTTCACAAATCTATTTATTTCAGACTGTCTGTAAATGTTAAATATGAAAAACTTAGTGAATTAATATACAGAAAAATACTGGATATGAAAAAAATATAGTTTCAAAAATTTGCTTCAGACGTTGTTTCTTAAGCATAAAAAACCTTCTGCCGATGTTTCATATGGCCAATAAAGGAAGTTATTTATGTTACAAACTTTAACCCAAGACTATCTTTGTGTATTGTCCATTTATCAATTAAATGCGGAATAATAAAAATAAATATTTTCAAAATTTGGCTCTGAACTAGAGTATTTTGGTCATAACAAAGATTTTGTCCAAAAATCTCTATTTGGTCAAAGATCCCTAATTCTAATACAGTGTAAACTATAGATCACCCCTCATACTGTATCCCATCCTGACAACACTACCCATAAGGTATCAGGTGACCTTGATTATGTCCAAGGGTGTTATAGTGACAATCAAAACCACAAACAATCTTTTTATGTCAATCAAACAACAAAAAAATTATAAATTTTCCATAAATATTCATAAATGTCACAATATACTAGACAGAGTGTAAAAGACAATAGAATATTGACACTTAACAATGAATAACCCTACAGATAATACATCAGTAGAAGACAAGAGCTCAGTTGTCTCACCTTACATGTTCTCTTATGCTTATGTCTGAATTACACGAGACTTTGAATAACCCTACAGATAATACATCAGTGGAAGACAAGACCTCAGTTGTCTCACATCATGTTCTCTTATGTTCCTGTCTGAATTACTCGAGACTTATTGACAAGGTAACTTATAATCTAGGGGAGGGGAGGGTGGTCAGAATGCTATGACAGTCAGGCTCTCACACATGCTATTAAGCTTATCTTTCATGCACTTTAAAATTAAATTCTTTGAGTTGAACCCTTTTTCCTATTGTTCACCATAAATTACACAATAAGGTCAATGGTGCTTTAAGAAAGAACCTAATTATGATTTGTTAGCCTATTTGAATCAAAAAGACATTGGTATAGGAACTTGGACCCATTACCTTTAAACTCATCTGAAATGGTACAATAAAAGGTCATCCATTGACCTTTGACAATTTATTTTTGCTTAATCTCAGCTCTTCTTAAAAAAACAACACATTATTAACTACATGTATATATATTCAAAGATTTTTGTTAACAGTTATTTCTTAGAATACAAACTGTATTGTATAATACAACTTGGATGTTATTGATAAAGAAATGACAAATCAATTGTATGATTCATTGTATAGACAATTCCTGAAGAAAAGGCTTTGATTGTACCGTGTTACAGTAAACCTCCTACATTGACAAACATTCCATAAATACAATATGCAGGAACGGAAAAATAGATTCTTATAGTCTATCAAGTAATCATTAACCTTAACGGAACTCATAGCTTTCTGCAAGATTTAAGAGAGGAAAGATGTCACTATCAAGTACTGGTCAATAGAGGAACGAGAAATATTTCACATTAAGGTGATTCATGATACAAAATTCTTTATTTCTTACAAAGAACAGCCATTGCTCAGAAGAACAAGTCAGGAGTATAATACAACACCATTGTGTAGTGCAGACTGATTTAGAGCAAAATAGTCATTTTCAATTCTGAGGAATTATTTTCCATTTGGAGTAAATTATTATTTATTAATTCAGAAAAAGACATTTTTAATTTAGATAAGATTCACAAGTTTTAATACAAACCATTATCCATTCAAAATATAAAACCATTGCATATAAATAAAAGAAGAGGTGGATAAAATCCACAATTATAAAGACAGCAAACCAACAAAAAATAGATATTCTGCCCTTGTATTTTTATCTAAATATGCAAAGAACTCAACCTTGACCTTACAGACAAATATTCATACCATATTAGCAATTATAAGCTTTGGAATTCAAATATTTTGGCCAAGTGCATCACTGAACAGACATGTATTGTCGAATTGCGCATCTGGTGCAAGAAAATTGTTACTGTTAATTTATTAGCAAATTAACACCCTTTATCCTTCAAGGCATTCAAAAGTTCTGAGTAGAAAAAGGTTAAACATATATATTTGAAACTGTTTGTGACTATCACTGTCAAGGCATGCAGAAAGACATTCCAAACTCAATCATGTCACACCTTCTTGTGGTGGGCAACTCTAATACCAAGTTTCATTAACATCCTTCAACTTACAAGTTAAGGCATCCATAAGTTCTGAATATGACACAACTTGTACATATATACAGACAGATGAATATAAATAGACCATAATTAGAGACACAGTGATTAAGTCATTAAATTTTAAAAGGAAAAACATTTGCAATCATACAAGGTCTTCTATTTTTTATATCGAACTGCGTATAAACAAATAAGAGACAAAACAAAATCATTTAAATGGTTGAGTAGAAAAAATGACTTCTGTCAATAGAAATGGAGATATTTAAATGTTCTTTTACAATAGATCTTTGCTTTAGAAAGTTAATAAGAAATTCTACAGTATATTAATGAGTTGTTATAATAACAGACAGTGGAAGCTTTGATCACTATCTGTATATTTCTCATATTTATAAATGAAATATGTAAACAAGAAATGATAGTTAAGATCATTGAGGCTTTACTTATCAATGACTGATAGTTATGCCAAATGGACAATATGTACTCTTTGGTTTATTTACTGAATCTTGTTTATTTATAATGGATAAATTATACATCCTGCGTTACATAACTACTAAATAAACTATGAGTAGTCTTGCATTTATGCATAAATCTAGTTAGGAAGTGACATTTGATTTTTGATCATCAATTAGACAAATTCTGATAGTCAACAATGACACACATCAAACTGGAGTTCTAAAGCAATGTTACAAGGGGTTCTCAATCGGGGTCTAATCTCAGACCCCGCATATTATTTTGTCAGATTTCCATTCCCCATTAGATATCACTGTAATTATAACGCTTTTAATTTCACAGTCCAATTTTACAAGATTCAGTTTCGTTTTAACACTAAATGATAATTTGACTTTCATGTGTCATGCTTACAAAATCAGCCTATCCCGCATGATGCTTAGACCCCAATGAAACCCACTTATAATGTTTCTAGAATTATTTCTCTATATGATTTTTGCAAACATATGTATTACACATTTAAATAAGTTAAAGTGTTAGACATAATACAAGCTGAAACTTGTTACATATCTTATCTTATGACACAAGCATGTCATTTTAATTAGTCATATTATTATGCATTGTCATTAGAATTCATATTTTGTCTCAGTACAATTATATTTTAATATTGTGAAGAATTAATGATCATACAGAAGCCTTAATGAATGGTGTACTTGATAACAAGTGTACTGGATAAGTGCAGAGAGATGCCTTATGACTTTTTAAATATATTCTAGATCGATCTATGCCCATGACATGGGGTAAACTTTTACATAACTTGTTCTTTTATTGTGAACTTGACAAAACTCAAGAAAAAGTTTCTTTTGTTTGGATTAAGTTTTAATTTATGGAGAATAGTTACGATCAAAACGAGTTGCTTTCTTTCAATCCCTCAAATTATTTTGGCAATTGGAGAACACTTTTTACAATCTCCCTCAAAAGACCTCTTTGCTCGACTCCTGGCTGCTTTAAAAGAAAAATTATCAGTGATCTAAATAAGCCCTTTTGTTTATTATAAGTCACAAAAAGACTTGTTCCTAAAGTAACAATAGTAAAGGGTTCATTTTTACTATGCTGTCATTGTTGCTATGCAATGGTAATGTCCAATATGGGTTCTTCTCATCCAATAAAATAATGATTTTTAAGATTTGGAATACATGCTTTTTATCCTGCAATCATTAATTTATTTGACAAAATCTCCATAAATTCCATTCACACTGAATTGCAATAGAGTCATATGTGTCTCCTCTCAACTATCTAAATGTCATCTCTATTAAAACATGTATTTGGAATTGTATTAAACCCCATCTACATAATATTCAGTTGCAGGGAAAAACAATATTTCTACACTCAATCCAAAACGATTTATAACATAATAAACTCACTATACAAGATCTGTTTCAGAACCAATTTTGCTTTTTGAATAAATTTACAATGAAGCTAATAGTTTCATATTTCTTATATATCTATTAATCTTTTTCTTTTAAAGCATTTTAAAGTTTTATGTTTGCATAATTTGTATTTGTTAAAATAAAATACAATTCAAGTAAAAAATATGAAAAAAGACCTACCCTATACATTTACAAGTCTGTCCTATAGTAAAATAATATATCAATTGAACACAACATCATTTTTGACATGGACTTTTGTTCAGTGTCCTGAGGCCATATAAAAAGGTACTGGGGAGATGAAATAGTCCATACAAAAATGCCACTTACTGAAAATTAATAGTTCTTCACATGTCAATCAATCCATCAAAGTCAGTCAGTCCAAAAATGTAGGTGTTTAAAAAGTTCAAGGTGAGATATGATATTTAAACATATTTTATTTATATTATATATTGATCAGACATATTGACTTGATGCTGTTTATATATAAAAAAGATTATATAAACAAAAGTTATTGCTGAAATTTATTAAGGCTATAAATTAGGGTTAAATCTAGAAAATGAAAACAGCTGACAAACTGAAAAAATGTATATATGTCAAATTAAAATCTATTTTCAATCTTAGTTTTTGTTTCCATCAGGTGTAAAATGAATTGGAATGGTATAGATATATTCTATTCTTGTATATATTTTGTCAGGTCATTTTATTCCATACCAAAGTCAAACTGTACAATTTAAAGACTATGTAAATTTTGTGAAGATTGAAGATCCTTATGATGTATTCTGATGAATAAGAGCATTCCTACCTTAATCAGTTCACATAACTCTTCAATACATTAAAATTCAATATGTCAAGATAGATATTTTATCTTTTAAATAATTCAATTTTGAATCAGTTACCCAGGACAAAATCTTTAAAATAAATATTTCCTTTTACAAGTCCAATATTATCAACTTAGCCAGTGGCGGATCCAGAAATTTTCATAAGTAGGGGCCGGACTTCGTCACGCCTGACCCCCCCTAAATTAGCCTCAATGTTAGCACAAAATGCTTCAAACTCAAATCATTATTTTTATCACTCGTTTCTTTTTTAAACTCATCTCCCTTTAAATCTTTCACACTTCATGCTTTTTTTAAATTCCTAAGCCTCTTCACTGTCACTCAAAATAACATGTCTCTCTATTTGAGTCTAGTTTTCTGTTTTAAACAGTTTTGGTATAGCCCTTACTTACACACCATCATGCATACACACATTTATGAAATCTTCAGAAAAAAATACTGTGTAATGAGTTAAAACTGATTAAACAATATCTATCCATAACAAATTACCATATGACATGTATATAGACCATACTGCTCTCATTACTCTAATTTGTTATTGAAAACACAAAGTGCATCAATACAAAATCTTCATAAAACAAATCTAAAAATAGTACTAATTCATTATCAAACCTTCAAGCAGATCCTATCATCAGAATGCATTGTTAATGAATTAATCCCTCACAGAAAACATCTTACTATCCCCCAGCTATTGATGATGATAGTACATATATATCGGCTGTGGACTGTCAATGATGTAACACACAACAGTATACACAAGGATTTAACTACTGCATTGATTGCTATACCTTTCCATTCCAATCAATTAACACAAGACGTAACTATGGAAACAAACTATTCCACCCCAAAAAATAAGACCGACAGCAAGAATACTTTTTTTCACACATTTATTGTATCCATTGAATTGCACACTATACCTGTATTGATGATCCTCTGCAGGGGGTAATATTGATGCCATTGATCAGGGTGGGTTAACACATTACTAATCATTATTATTGCTAGTCAATACATTCCAAAGACATTCTCTTATCTTTTGTGACCTTTGTATACAATTAATTCATTTTTAATGTTACTTTTTCAAATTTGAAAAGTATCTGAGATATAAGGACTGTTACATAAAGGAAATCAACAGTTTTATCAATGAATGTTTTACAACATATGTTGCTGTTTTTATTGAGCTCGGTGGCTTGTAAGTACTTGAGATATGGATGTCTTACTACATTTTAATTCATTAAGATAATGTTTGAAAGATAAGACCTTTATTAGATGAAAGTCTTTTTAAAATGTCAATGCTAATAGTTTTAATAACTATCGCTGCTTACATAAAAATTAAAACAATGATTTTATGCATTAGAAATGGTCTTCTGACAACTGGACTGCGTATAGCCCAATATTTGAAATGCTCTTCTGACAACTGGACTGTGTATAGCCAAAGCCAAGGATATATTTTTTGTGAACCAAAATAATTGAAGAGCAAAATGCTTAATAAAAGCACCTGAGGGGGTTAAAACCTTAGTTTTTTTCTGATTTCTAAATTTTTAAATGAACAATTTTAGAGCTGATAACTTAACTTCTCATTTAAACTTTGTCAAGAGCAATGCCATGACTAATGCAGAGAAACAGCTTTCCTGGCAGAGCATTCCGAGATGATCTGCAGATGGAATATGCTTTGGTCAATCTTTGGTTTTCTCTGTGTGGTTTTGTGAACAATTTCGGTCATTTTTCTCAATGCAATTATATGGACTTTTTTCCTCAACTTACGTTTTTGTTTGTCTTTTAGATTTCTGCTTCCTTTTTGTTCTTGTACATTACAAACCATGCAGACTTAAGTGACAGCAGGATCTGCTTAATAGTCCAGAGCACCTCAGATCATCCCTAGTATTTTGTGGGGTTTGTGTTGCTCAATCAAAGTTTTCTATGTTGTGTGTTTTATTAACTGTTGTTTGGCTTGTTTTTTTCTTTGAAGCCATCATGGCATTGCCAGTTTATTTCTGACTTATGATTTTGAATGTCCCTTTGAAATCTTTGGCCTGTTTTAAAACATCTACACTTTTGCTGTTATTAGACCCCTTTTGCTAAACCAAGGTAAAGTAACAGTGCAAGTAGATAGAACACTACTGTGAAAGTACTTTTATTCGTGGGGTATCAATTTTCGTGGTTTTCGTGGATGACTTTATCCACGAATTTAAGTGTCCAACGAAATAAAACAACCATTGAGAAAATCAAGTCATAGGAAGATCCCCATCGGTAGGTTTGATTACTGATATGATCTAGAGAATATATTGAATAACGCCAAATCTAAGAATTCTTTAATAGCAGTCATAGAACTACAACCACGAGCATGATCATACCCATTTAAGCTTAAATAACCTAAACTGTACTTCTCTCAAAAATATTTAAGATCGATGAAAGTCAGATTTCCAGTATTGATATGATAAAGTGTTCATTATATCCTGGTAGTTCTCGTACATAAGGGAAATTATAAATTCATGCTGGGTTTGATTTTGATAAGAATTATTTGACAATTCAAGATACGTTTATAGCATTTGTTTATGTTACTGTTTTCTTTAGGTGACATGTTTATGGCCTAATTAACCCCTTCACTGTTCTTAATCTGTTGAACACTTCATTATGGGCTAATTAGTGTTATCACTACGATTTACATGGATCAATGTTTACTTTGCAATTTCCTCAATCAAAACTATTTGTAACCTGGCTTTAATTTTTATTTTATTTTTTTATTTTTAAGAAACTTATATCCACGAATTTAAAAACCCACGAACATATAAATTTTCCTCAAACCACGAAAATTGATACCCACGAATTAAAGTACTTTCACAGTATATTTTAAAGCTAAAATTAAAAAAATAATGAAGGTCTTACTTGTCTACAATGTGCAAAATAACTGACGACATCAAATCATGGAAAGTTGAAATATGCTCAAAATGTTTTTTGTCCTTTTACAATGTAACAGGTTTTTAATGAAACTACTTCCTCAAAAAAGATTTTCAGTTACATTAACATCATTAAAACAAACATGCTTGATAGATGTCTCATTATCACTTACACTATCTTCCTTCTCAGTTATTTTTTTTAGCAGAACATAATTTGACTAAAACTTTTGAAAGTTTTCGATTTTCTTGGGGGGTCAAATGAAAAAGTTTGAAAAGTGAGTGATAATTTAAATATATATGAGAAACTCACCTGGTCTTTAGCCATTAATTACCTGCAAGAATAAAAAATAATAAATATTACAACTTTGCTTCCATTACTATTTGCATTTTCTCCTTCAAGTCAATAATAAATCTTAAATTTCTCATATAGCCTTAAGCATTAAAACAAACATGTTTGATAGAGATGTATCATATATCTTTCCATTTTACTTTTAATTGCTTGTCACAATCTAATTTGGCCACTGGTCAAAAGTATGTTGGACCATCAAAAGATTTGGTACATGTTGAGTATGTGCTTACTAAAGAATATACAATGAGCAAGGGAGAGAACTCAAACGTAGAATAATTAGGCTTAAGAGCTACTTAAATAAGCAGTCTGTAGCTGACAGTTTGTTCTTTAACCATTCAAGTTGTAATATGAAGAACTGCTCTTCCTTATTCTTCACTTTCAAGTGAAAGAAAATACAATATCATACATTGTAAATGCAAACAATGGATATGCACACAAAAGCCTCTGATTTGAACTTCCTGAGAAAAACATTAACATTTTAAATGTGCATCAATGTGAAGACTCACTCAGAATAGTATACAATTATGCAACATACAGGAAGATGATATAGAAATTTATCTTGTCAAACTGCAAAGGTTACCAATATCAAGCTTGGTACTGAATATCAATGAGATCTTATAGTTGCTGGGGAAAATGGTCCAAAAAATGTCTAATAAAGAACATACATATGTATGCTGCAAACAGGAAGAACAATGAAGAAGATACATATTAATGCTTCAAGCGGGCAGAACAATGAAGAACATACATGTGTATGCTTCAAGCGGGCAGAAAAATGAAGAACATACATATGTATGCTACAAACAGGAAGAACAATGAAAAACATACATGTGTATGCTTAAAACAGGTAGAACAATAAAACACAACCATGTGTATGCTGCAAACAGGTAAAACAATGAAGAACATGCATGTGTATGCTTCAAACAGGTAAAACAATGAAGAACATACATATGTATGCTTCAAACAGGTAAAACAATGAAGAACATACATGTGTATGCTTCAAACAGGTAAAACAATGAAGAACATACATGTGTATGCTTAAAACAGATAGAACAATGAAGTACATACATATATATGCTGAAAACAGGCAGAACAATGAAAAACATACATATGTATGCTGAAAACAAAAATATCAATGAACACACATGTGTATGCTGCAAACAGAAATAACAATGAAGAACAAACATGTGCATGCTGCAAACAGAAATAACAATGAAGAACATACATGTGTATGCTGCAAACTGGAAGAACAATAAAGAACATACATGTGTATGCTTAAAACTGGAAGAACAATAAAGAACATACATATGTATAATAATTTATAAACAGAAATAACATAGATAGGTCAGAAAACAAATCACACAGTAAAGCTTGAAAATTAATATGATGATTGATATAAAAAATAAAGAAGCTCAGATTTGCACATGTGTAGTGGCTGAGAAGAATATGACTACAATTTCTTGGATGGCACAAATGTAAAGAATATGTGTGAAATTGCCTTTAGGGTAATAATACATAACTACTAAATTCTGAAATAGTTCTGTCATTTATTATCTTGACTCAAAGGAATGCTTGAAAAATCCAAGTCACTATTTGCAGATAAATTTACATAGTTAACAAACTGTTCTCAACCAGGAAGAATAAAGAAATATGGCAAATTAAGCTAGAATAAAAGATTTCAATACCCAAGGGTTAGTAATAAAATGTTACTGTATAGAACCTGTTATCTAACAGTACTGCATTCACTGAAATACAATACCACAAACAAATCAGGATATTCAGGACATGTATTCTAACAGAACTAGAGGCTCCATGGAGCCAGTATTGCTTGCCTGGTAGCAAACAGGTCTATACATGCCAAATTATCATAGTCAAATCACTTGTTGGGACTCATAGGTTCAACAAACAAAATGGTGGCATATATTTAAAAAAGATGTGGTATGATTGCCAATTAGACAATTCTCCACAAAAGACCGTAATGACACAGAAATTAACAGCTATAGTCACCATACAGCCTTCAACCATGAGCAAAGCCCATTCCCCATTGTCAGGTATAAAAGGCCAAGAAATATATTGAATATTTACAAACATTTTTTTTTGTTTTAAGGTAAAATAAGGTAATCTAAAGTTAATCTTGATGCTATTAATTATCAGTACATGAAGTTCATTCACTTTTAATCTAAATCCCAGAAGAGAACATTTATTTGTTTTTTTTTGTGTACAGATGCAAAATCAATATTTTTTTCTCCAACAGACAGAACTATTTGCTATGAGTAATATCTCTCGGCTAATGAAAAAAAAATATCTATATACATTGAATGGTTTCAAAAAATAATTAATTTGTTTTTAATTTCCTATTTCAGATTTTTAAAGCATTAGATTTTTTCGATAAAACTAACTGCTTATCATAAGCATTTTTCAATAAAACAAGTCTATGTCAGTTTATACCGTGAATATATATGATACAAGGACTGTATTTTTTGTACATGGAATAATTCAAAATTTTGCACTACTGTTTCATGTAGCAGTCATGTGTCATGATGTGAGAGTCTTCGTTAGGGGACATGCATACACGACAAGTAATCTAGAAAGGTATTTTAGTGCTACTTGTCACTTATATCAAATACTAAATAATATTCGAACATGTTGAGTGGTTTATTAATAAATGAATAAAAAACTGGTTCACTTTTTAGTATTCTTTGAACAGTAACTGAGAGTATGCTTAGATAAGAACTTTGTGTTTTTGTCTTTTGAAAAGCATTTTTGTTTATTTGCAATACAGATCTCTTTCTTTTGATTGTTAAACATAAATATGGCCGTTGGTTTTTTTTTCTCTTTTGACTTGTTTCAAATGTTGTCCTTCCTGTTTCGTTTTAAGCTTACTATCTGTATGGGTTTTGCTCATTGTTGCAGGCAGTAATGTGACCTATACTTGTAAAAGTCCTTGTCCTTTATATCTTTATTTGTCTAGAACACACTTGAATGTCTGGAATAAGGAAGAAACCATTAAAACAATGAAAGAAAATATTACCATATAGTTTTACTAAATAAAGGCAACCTGAGACTATCTATTCCATCTGTATAGTTCTCAAAAAAATCCACAAATTTAAGAAATTTTCATTTTTAGTTTCATCTTCGATTCTCATTATATAATCTTTTATTGTATTGAGGACAGTAAAGCCCTGTGTTAAATCTATTTCAATTTTAAGTTTAGGGAATAAAAAAGTATATACATTTGAGTGTTGTTATATAATACCTCACCCACTCATTTATTTCAACAGCTTGTCATTCTATTTTATTCATTTTACAAATAATTGCAAATGAGGCATTTCAATTTCAAGTAGTTGAGGGAAAAAACGCCATTTCCATAAGTTAATCCCAGGAGGTATGGGAGATCTGAAAATATTCTATAAAGCATTGGTAAATCTGATTAGAAACGGAGATGATGAAAACTGAATTATAAATGTAATATTCTCAAGTATAGTTTGTGAAATATAAGGGGACACAGGAGAAAACAATACCCCTACCAGCAGTAAGAGGGATCCTAATTCCTATAATCAGAAACAGAAGGCCAGATACTCTAACAAAATTCAATGACACTTACAACTTATATACTATCCTGATTCCTGGTGTTGACAGTCAGAACATTTCTCTTTTAGCATTAATTTTTTTCGGGGGCCAACAGGTATAAGGCGTTAGAGGGACTATTCGGCGCAAATTTTGTATTCTCTAACTAGGTCTTACTTAAAAGCAACAGACATGCATGAATGAGTTAAGAGAGTATAACATTAAAAGTGGTCAAAGTTTTTGTATGCTCTATCTGAGTCTAGTTGCAGGTTTTAGTACAGCAACAGCTATAAAACATAAGGACTCAAAGTGGAGATGTATCTTAGTTCTGATTGTTGGTTTTACTGCTGTGACTGCTGTTATACAAATAACCTTAAGTTTTATCCTTACACAACCTTACAAACCATTGTTCAAGGTCGGTGAGATAAGTCAGTATGTAAAAACCATCTGTTAGTGTTTAATGCACCACATACTTTCTTCTACATCAGTAATCAGTGGGTAAGTGAGGTTATTATAAAAATATACAGAAAAAAACATTTTCATCACCAGTAATTAGTATAAAACACCTCCAATTACACAAGGTGCTCTTACAGGTTACACAAATACACTTCTTTTCTAAATATCTTAACATGGTAAAGTATAAGGACACAAACAATAAGAGATTGTTTTACCAAGTAGGCTACTGGATTGAAATTATTTAAGTAATTGCAGTGATTTATGATCAAGACCTCTACATGTAACAGGAGAATATGTGAGGATAAAGCAATCTTAGGGACCAACTTCTCAATATTGTAAAGCTCTGGAATATGGTTAAAAGATCCAGAAATTCCCTATATATATATTCCAATTTCACAATGGTTAAGTTATTACTTCCTTAAAGAAGAACCGCTAGCACAATGACATCATTAACTTTAATTGACCTTAATTGGTCTAAATGTACATGTCCATCCAATTTTGAGAACATTGGTCTATTGTTACAAATTTCAAAAAGGTCAAAGAACTACATATCATTAGAGAGGAAGTATATTTCATATCCCTGGCATTTGGCTTATAGCCTTTATAAGCATGATACAGCAGGACCTTCCAGGGCAATGCTTCCCATATCCAGATATCCCCAAGCCATGAATACTGATAAAGACCTTCCAAAGCAAGCCTAAATTGACATTTGTAAAAGAATGTTCTTTGGCTAAATTTAAAGATCTCACAAGAGAAAAGATCATGTCAATAAAGTGTGTTTCTTATTGCCAACCTAAGATGAATAGATAATTGATTCCCAGCTAAGGTTGCTTTCTAGGGAATTGAAAAGTTAAAAAATGCTTGCTTTTTGCAGACCTTCATTGAGGAGAAATGTTTTACATGTACCTTAGTTTTATGATTGTCCTCGTGATAGTTTTCATTCATTCCTCCTTTGGTCAATGAGTTCATACAAATATCCCCCATTCCTCCCCCATAGTACATACAATACTAACACACATGTGATTAATTAACTGATGATGTACATTCATTCAGACAAGAAGTCAACATACATGTATATCACTTCCTGTATCAGATGACCATTAAATCCTTATATAACTTTAGTCTAAAAATATCTTAGTTTTGTAAATTTGAATGTATATATCATGTGAATTTATTTCCTGTTGAGGTCTACATATTTTCATGCTAGAAATTTTGATATTAAAATGTCCTAAAGGATGATATACTGTCTATTGTAGTATGAGTGTGGTCTATAGCCCTGGACACAGTAAAGGCAGTTGTATAAAATGTTACAAAAGCAGTGTTTCTAATAACGATGCAGACAGAAAAAAAAATATCAGACAAAAATTTGCAAATCTAAAAATATGGGTTATATTTCAAACTTAGTACATATATACATGATATATATTTCAGTTAAACCTGGAAAATTGGACAGATAGAGAAAAAGAAAAGCCAGAAAGTTATATCATCTGGAGCATGACTTTCAAGACATTATCAAATATTAGAAGAACTTAACCATTATAATGGTAGCATGCCTATGCAGTACATACATGTCCATTTATCTAACACCCCCTCCAACAGGAGCTACATAAACTGATATGCATCAAATCATATGTCACCCTTGACAAAACAGAAACTACATCACAACCCTAATCAAAGTCTATGTTATCTTCCTCATCAAATAGAACAAATCTTTCCTGTAATTAGGGAAGAATGTAGGTAATCAACTATACACAAATGTTATACTAAACAGTCATTGTTTTAGTTTTTTGTAATGCATATTTTTATTGCTTACTGTGATGTGTGGGATTTGCTCATTGTTGAACGCTGTTTGGTGACCTATAGTTGATCTTTGGTGGATTATAGTTGTCTCCTTGGCAATCATACCAGTGTGACTCATTCCCTTATGTCCAGTCATTTTCATATCTAGTCAAGTAACAGATTGCATTTTGCAATTTTGTTTTGTATTCTAATGACTTCCATACATGTATATATCTCACTTGACTGTCAGAACTGATTAATAAAATGCATCTTCTTTATTAATGAATAAATTTGTGGAATCAATCAAAATCAAAAAATTTGAATACAACAAAAATAAAACTAGAGTGTACCATTATGCGGATCCAAAAGGGTGGGTGGAGTGTCACTTAGGTCATGTGACAGGCATACATGTACACCATGGAACCATAACATTACACCAAATATACTTGGATATTTCCTGATCGTTTGCTAACAGTATCAGAGAAACACACTTGACTGTGACAGGAATTTAAGGTTTTGACAAATGAACTAGGAAAATGAGGCCAAGGTCATAATATAAACCTTGATGGACAAAACTATATATGTAGATGTTACAATCAAACAATATTAACGAAAAAAAACAAAATTAACCATGAAAAACAGAAGTGTTACATTATAATATCTGAAGATGTACATTACATAAGACTTATTCATTATTCGTAGGAGTTGGTATTGCACAATTGTGTTTAGTCATACATCAAGTATAGAAACTTATATAATTTAAACAAGAGCTTATCAACATAACACTAAATGCTAAATTTATATGCGGGGACATTTATATTTTGCAATGAATTGGAAGATACTAAAAAGTTATTAAATCTTAATGAACAACAACAAACTTGTCTTATCAATCAAAAGTAAATCAGCTTTCCTCAGAAACATCCATTTACTCCAATTATCCTAAAACATGATATACTAACACCAATGATAACAACCTCCTTCAAATGTTTAAGTTACAACAAATGCCCTATTATCATGGTAAACATAAGTCTTAGACTTCAAATTTTAGACCTAGGTGAACTTCTATTTATACTTTTGATAGATCTACTTTAAAACCTTTTAATTATTAATATCATTTTGGACTGTTTTCTTTTTCCTTTTTTTAACACCTTTATGTAAGTGTTTAAGGGCAAATAAACAAACTTTCCCAATCACACTATTTGTTACATAGTGGCGATATCACCATCAAAGTTTTTCCTTCTTAGCCACTGGTATAATGGCTACTTTCCAAACATAGATTTCACTCTTTTCTTATTTAACTTATAGTTTTAGATTTATTTGATGGATTTAGATGTAAAGTAAAGGTTAACCAGTTATAATCTGTTTCAAGCCATTGATTATACTTTATTTCTGTAAGTTCAATTGGTCATGATCAGTCCAGAATATTTAGATCTCCTCAATGACAGAAAAAAAACACAAAATTAACTGATCATAGATCATAGCCCTGTTCATAAAACATTTGGTATGACAACCATGAAGAAAGTTTATTTCATCTTTTAAATGGTACAATGTCGATCCTCTCCCCAATCCTCTTTGGATTATTTGAGGTGCTGTTCTGCGTTAACCTTAAAATCATGGCTCAAATAAAATCTCCACATTGGTCTAATGTCAGTTACTGCAGATATACTTAAATACTATTTACCTACATCTATATAGATATTGAAGCAGAAAAGAAGTGTCTTGCGAACACTGGATGTCTAGTAAACTAGTAAACTAATCAATCCTTACAAATGCATGGCATTATAATGTTGTTTCCTTTCAAAAAATGCCTTCTTTTGCTATATAAACTAAATTAAGTGAACTAAAAATGCAGATCCAAGGTTTCGAGATAAAAAAAAGAGGGGGGGGGGGCTTGAGTTTGGTGTGAAAGGGTTTTTAGGTTGTCAAACTAGGCAACATAATGAGTGGTACCTGTAACATATCTATGCAGTTTAACCAATTATGTAGCTCTATAAAAGGGGGGGGGGGGGTGCCACACTTAAATATCTCTTTATAAGACTACGAAATTCTGTTCAAATTTTGACATGAATAACCAGGAAATTTTCATGGATTTTACCATTAATTTGTCTTATACTTTTGTATATATAAACATGACTGGTTAACCTTTACTTTACATCTAAATCCATCAAATAAATCTAAAACCATCTGTTTTATTCCAGGTTTGTTTGTTTTCTTTAATCCTCAGAATACACATTATATAGAGCTGAAGGATAAGATCTCTGTCTAATAGGTATACAACTTATACAAACCAAAATGCCAAGTATTTCTACTAAACTACATTTATGTTTAATAAGGTCCATAATTAGTACAATTATGATATAAAATCAATGCATGGTTACTTTTCACAATCAAGATATTCCTAAGTGTAAAAATATATCAAAAATAGAAAATTTATGTACAGACACATCCCAGCTGCTTATGCATTTGTGAAAGAAAAAATGTATATTCACCTTTCCCTAAATTGAATGTGAGTATATTTTACCTGGATAGATGGTTACAGAATGATATATTTATCGTCCAGTGATTTTAAATTCCAAGATAACCAAAGTTTAATTCCAAGGAAGCCATATTTTTTTCTTTCCTGTTAAAGGGAGATTACTGATGATCATAAATTATATAATTTAAGTTCAACTTCTCCCCTCCAGGAGATCATACTATACAAATATTGACACAATGACGGAATGCATTTTATGAATGACCAAATTAATCCATACTGTAGGAGCAAATTTAAATGCCAACCTTAAATAAATTAAATAGTATTTCGTCGAAATACTATGGAAAGAAGTCTTATTCCGCTGACAAAGCAAACTTTTCTTGCATGAATATTCCGAAGTAAATATCTATAGGTTGATCGACAGAAAATCTTTAAATTGGTCACTGATTTCTGAAATGCGATCTTTAAAATACTGTGAAATTCATAACAAGGACATCACTTGTTTACACACTAGGAAACAAAGGCGTTAATGATGGATGACGACAAACTTTCTAAATACAGTCACTACGATATATACCTTACTATGATATTATAAAAGATTTGTGACACCTGTTACCATCAAGGACTTAAGTTTTATGTTAATCAGTTTGTGATAATTATTTGATTGATTATTCAATCTTTGTGAGATACTATAGGCAGCTAAAGTGTTTAAATAATACAGATTTTACAGCTACCACCCATTATCTATTACAACTTGAGTTGACAAAACCATGTTTTTGTATTACAAATTAATCAGCTAAGTTAAATCGTATATCAATCTTGTTTTAAACATGTAAATTATTTTCCTACTGGCTAAATGTTCGTTGTCAAATATCAAAATTAATATTTTAATTTTTCGTAAGGAATTAAGTAGGTATAACAAGTTTTCTGTGAGTTGTCAATCTCATTAGAATAGGAAAACATGTTACAAGATAACAGATCAATCAATAGTTACACATTTTGTGTTATTTTTAACACACAGCCAAAATAATTGGTGCTCTCATCAAATTGTACAGAGATAATCTTAACAAGAAGAACTTACCAATGAAATATTAATCCATAGATATATAAAATACGGTAATCTTGACATAAAATTAACATAAAATCTGCTGGTTTGTACAATCAATATACACTTTCACTGGTCATTGTCTGTACACCACTAAATTATACACACAAAAAATGTAGGTGGAAAAAATACACACATATATTTCCTAACTATTGTAGAAATGTGCAACCTTGCTTGTACATTTCACTATGGAAACCAATTGTGATCTTATTGTGGTAGTAATTCCTGTCAATTCTGTGTATTACACTTCCCAATGTCAGGGAGAAATTGTTCCTGCCAATAAGGGGTACCAAAAGGGGGGAAAATTCAAATCGATCAATAATTGCTTACATTTTTTCGCCATTTTACCACGGGATATATGACAATATGGTATAGCGTAACATAATCTCTTAGTCAGTAATTTTATATCTAGTGATCTTTATCATAGGAATTTATGGGCACCTCACAGGGGTTTCTGTGCATCTTTAATTAATCAAGCAAAATTAATATACGTTTAATTACAATACATACAGTTAATAATCAATAAAATGCTGATCAATATACATCTTGAAGGCTTCAGCATCTGTCCAACACAGTGATAACTACTGACTGCCTAAATAATAATGATGTTATCAAAATTCTTTATACTAACTAATACATTCCTTGGGCAACATAAGGTCATGTCTTATACAAATCATAATATACATACTATTGGGATCAACCATTTCATTATAGTGTTACAAATGTACTTATCCCAGTTTACAACTGACCATTAGTATTGGGTAAAAAAAACAAATAATGTGGGTTTTTGATCTATGATTATAAATACAATAACAGCTGTATTTCTACATTTGTATGATTAAATGGAAAAGTGGGGTATGTGTCAATGAGACAGCAACTCAATGATATGTCAATGATACAGCATCCATAGGATGTGTGGATGAGACAGCAACCAAAGGACATGTCAATGAGACAGCAACCCAAGGATACGTCAATGAGACAGCATCCATAGGATGTGTTGATGAGACAGCACCCAAAGGACATGTCAATGAGACAGCAACCCAATGACATGTCAATGAGACAGCAACCCAAGGACATGTCAATGAGACAGCATCCATAGGATGTCTCAATGAGACAGCAACCAAAGGACATGTCAATGAGACAGCAACAAAAGGATACGTCAATGAGACAGCATCCATAGGATGTGTCAATGAGACAGCAACCAAAGGACATGTCAATGAGACAGCAACCAAAGGATACGTCAATGAGACAGCATCCATAGGATGTGTCAATGAGACAGCAACCAAAGTACGTGTCAATGAGACGACAACCCAAGGAAGTGTCAATGAGCCAACAACCCAATGACGTGTCAATGAGAGCAATCCAAGGACGTGTCAATGAGACAACAGCCCAAGGACGTATCAACGAGACAGCAATCCAAGGACATATCAATGAGACAGCAATCCAAGGATTTGTCAATGAAACACATGGATGGGGTAATCGTAATCTGTAATCGTAATCGATTGTAATTGATTACATTTTTTCAAGTAATTGACAGTAATCTGTAATCAAAGACATTTTCGATTGCATGTAATCGTAATTTAATCGATTACAGCAAAAATTTGGATGTAATCATCGATTACTTTTCGATTACTTTAGTATAATAGTTTGATTAAAAATAACCTATTTCAGAGTAAATATGTATGTTATCACTTTGTAGAACAGATAAAAAATTAAGCATCAACAATACTTGAGAGTTAAGCAACTGCCTCATTTCTATCTTTTATCTCAAGCTGCATTATGAGTAACCAGATCCCCTACCTAAATTTGCTTTATATCTAGCTTTTGAAACAAATAGATGTATGTGCTTGTCAAGAATTCAAGAGCTTTAATATTTATATAAGAAAATATATTTGAAATAATAAAATAGATCTTAAATAAGAAATGTGTCTTTTAGAAACAATTCTTTAAATGATGCATTATGTAAAGATCTTGATTTCCACTATAAAAATGTCATGTTCAAATGTTGAGCAATATAATTGTGTTTTACTCATGTTATTTTTTGATAAAATGTTAAAGTATGTAATTGACAGTAATCAAAAAGTAATGTAATTACTTTTGATTAAGTAATTAATTATAATCGATTACATACTAAAATTTGAGTAATCGATTATTTATCTATTGCACAAAAATCCTTCATGTAATCGATTATTAATCGATTACATTTGTCAGTAATCGTGCCCATCCCTGATGAGACAGCAACCTAATGACACGTCAATGAGACAGCAACCCAAGGATGTGTTAATGAGACAGCAACCCAATGACGTGTCAATGAGACAGCAACCCAAGGATGTGTCAATGAGACAGCAACCCAATGATATGTCAATGAGACAGCAACCCAAGGATGTGTTAATGAGACAGCAACCCAATGACGTGTCAATGAGACAGCAACCCAAGGATGTGTCAATGAGACAGCAACCCAAGGATATGTCAATGAGACAGCAAACCAAGGATGTGTTAATGAGACAGCAACCCAATGACGTGTCAATGAGACAGCAACCCAAGGATGTGTCAATGAGACAGTAACCCAAGGATATGTCAATGAGACAGCAAACCAAGGATATGTCAATGAGACAGCAACCCAAGGATGTGTCAATGAGACAGTAACCCAAGGATATGTCAATGAGACAGCAAACCAAGGATATGTCAATGAGACAGCAACCCAATGACATGTCAATGAGACAGCAACCCAATGACATGTCAATTAGACAGCAACCCAATGAAATGTCAATGAGACAGCATCCATAGGATGTGCCAATGAGACAGCAACCATAGGATGTGTCAATGAGACAGCAACCAAAGGACATGTCAATGAGACAGCAACCCAATGACATGTCAATTAGACAGCAACCCAATGATATGTCAATGAGACAGCATCCATAGGATGTGTCAATGAGACAGCAACCATAGGATGTGTCAATGAGACAGCAACTCAATGATATGTCAATGAGACAGCAACACAAGGATATGTCAATGAGACAGTAACCCAAGGATATGTCAATGAGACAGCAAACCAAGGATATGTCAATGAGACAGCAACCCAATGACATGTCAATGAGACAGCAACCCAATGACATGTCAATTAGACAGCAACCCAATGATATGTCAATGAGACAGCATCCATAGGATGTGTCAATGAGACAGCAACCATAGGATGTGTCAATGAGACAGCAACTCAATGATATGTCAATGAGACAGCAACACAAGGATATGTCAATGAGACAGCAAACCAAGGATATGTCAATGAGACAGCAACCCAATGACATGTCAATGAGACAGCAACCCAATGACATGTCAATTAGACAGCAACCCAATGATATGTCAATGAGACAGCATCCATAGGATGTGTCAATGAGACAGCAACCATAGGATGTGTCAATGAGACAGCAACCAAAGGACATGTCAATGAGACAGCAACCCAAGGACATGTCAATGAGACAGTTACCCAATGACATGTCAATGAGACAGCAACCCAATGATATGTCAATGAGACAGCAACCCAATGACATGTCAATGAGACAGCAACCCAATGATATGTCAATGAGACAGCAACCCAAGGATGTGTCAATGAGATAGCAACCCAATGACGTGTCAATTAGACAGCAATCAAACTTGTCAATGAGACTGCAACCCAAGGATATGTCAATGAGACAGCAACTCAATATATGTCAATGCGACAGCAACCCAAGGATATGTCAATGAGACAACAACCCAAGGACATGTCAATGAGACAGCAACCCAAGGACATGTCAATGAGACAGCAACCCAATGACATGTCAATGAGACAGCAACCCAATGATATGGCAATGAGACAGCAACCCAATGACATGTCAATGAGACATCAACCAAATGATATGTCAATGAGACAGCAACCCAATGACGTGTCAATTAGACAGCAATCAAACTTGTCAATGAGACTGCAACCCAAGGATATGTCAATGCGAAAGCAACCCAAGGATATGTCAATGAGACAGCAACTCAAGGATATGTCAATGCGACAGTAACCCAATGGTATGTCAATGAGACAGCAACCCAATGACATGTCAATGAGACAGCCACCCAATGATATGCCAATGAGACAGCAACCCAAGGAAATGTCAATGAGACAGCAACCCAATGACATGTCGATGAGACAGCAACACAATGACATGTCAATGAAACAGCAACACAAGGACATGTAAATGAAACAGCAACCAAATGACATGTCAATGAGACAGCAATCCAAGGACATGTCAATGAGACAGCTACTCAAGGATGTGTCAATGAGACAGCAACCCAATGACGTGTCAATTAGACAGCAATCCAAGGACGTGTCAATGAGACTGCAACCCAAGGATATGTCAATGAGACAGCAACACAAGGACATGTCAATGAGACAGCAACTCAAGGATATGTCAATGAGACAGCAACCCAAGGACGTGTCAATGAGACAGCAACTCAATGATGTGTCAATGAGACAGCAACCCAATGACGTGTCAATGAGACAGCAACCCAAGGATATGTAAATGAGACAGCAACTCAAGGATATGTCAATGAGACAGCAACCCAATGATGTGTCAATGAGACAGCAACACAAGGATATGTCAATGAGACAGCAACTCAAGGATATGTCAATGAGACAGCAACGCAACGCAAGGATATGTCAATGAGACAGCAACTCAAGGATATGTCAATGAGACAGCAACACAACGCAAGGATATGTCAATGAGACAGCAACCCAAGAATGTGTCAATAAGACAGCAACCCAATGATGAGAATAACTAAAAGGATTGCCTGTACAAATATCATGAATATGTCAAGCTCTGAATCAACAAGCATAAAAATTCATTTCACTCCTTACTTCAAACTATAAATTAGCTAACTGTTAGTTTATCGAAAAATTATATTACCTTACAGCATGAGTCAATAATAATAACCTTTGTAAATTATCTCAAAGCCAAAGAAAAAGTTTGTAGACCCATTCCTGAAACTTTACTAACAATACAGGTGTAAAAATGTGGGTGGGAAATTAAAACCATCTTTTTATCAAAATCCTGTGACTAATTTCACAAAAAATCAAAAGAAGAAAAAATACATGTAAGTCATGAACAATTCAGAATAAAGTATGATCAATTTTAATAGTATGATTATTTGTGAAAAGAGCCCTAGCAGTTGGATTTAATTGACTTCAATAATAAATCTACATTCATAAGTGATAAAGTAAGTCAAACTTAGGACTGATTTATCTATATCAATAATATAAAAGTTTTTTTTTAGTGATAAAACAATTTTTTAATCATTCAAATGTGAGACATCATAGAAAACACATGCATTTTATATCAAACTAATTCAGATAATGGTGATATTAATATTCTGAGGCAAAAATAAAAGGAACATCCCAATCAAGGATATAAGTTACTCTATAAGGAACCTTCAAGATAGAGCATAGGTTTCAGGTTACAGATAGTAACTTTAACTTACCCTCTAGGGAGCATAGTTTTAAGGCTATACTATAGATATCAGTGATTCTAAGGAACCTTCTAAATAGAGCATAGTTTTAAGGCTATAGATATCAGTGACTCTAAGAAACCTTCTAAATAGAGCATTTATTTTAGGCTATACCTGTAGATATCAGTGACTCTAAGGAACCTTCAAGTTAGAGCATTTTAGGCTATAGATATCAGTAACTCTAACTTGCCCTCTAGGTAGAGCATAGTTTTAGGCAATTGATATTAGTGACTCTAAGGAACCTTTTAAATAGAGCATTTTTTTCAGGCTATAGATATCAGTGATTCTTAAGAACAATAGAGCATAGTTTTTTGTCTATAGATATAAGGGAATCTAAGGAACCCTCTAGATAGAACATAGTTTTAAGCTATAGATATCAGGAATTTTAAGTAACCTGATAGATAGAGCATAGTTTTTAGGTTATAGATATCAGTGAACATAGTTTTAGGCTATAAATATCAGGAACTTTAAGTAACCTGCTAGATAGAGCATAGTTTTTAGGATATAGATATCAGTGACTCAAAGGAACACTCTAGACAGAGCATAGATTTTAGACTTTAGATATAAGTGATTCTAAGGAAACCTCCCTTCTAAATAGAGCATTTATTTAAGGCTATACCTGTAGATACCAGTGACTCTAAGGAACCTTCAAGTTAGAGCGTTTTAGGCTATAAATATCAGTAACTCTAACTTACCTTCTGTGTGATTCTTACCCTCTGTGTGATTCTAAGGAACCTTCTTCGTGGAGCTTAGTTTTTAGACTATAAATATCAGTGACTCTAAGTAACACTCTAGATAAAGCATCATATCAGACTATCAGACTATCAGACATCCTCTAAATTGGACTATAGTTTTGATTTCTGGGATTAAAGAACTCTACAAATTCCATTCACTTTTAGTTCTTTCACTTCAAACTTCCCTTAACATGCTAAAAGACCTATATCTATGAAAAAAGTTACTCAGAGAGAGTTCACATTATAAAGTTAACTTCATCTATCCAATCAATTATGGAGGGCTGCATTCCAAATGATTTTCAAGGCTCAATCAACACTTCATCAGTTGAAGGAACAAAAGATATGATCAATAAATGCCTATACATTCATAAACGTCTACCAGATTAAACATCAAACTAAAATATGTAATGCATTATGTATGACATAAAATCATGGTAGGAGAAACTTTTATTACCATAATCTACAATTTAATATCAGCACTTTTATTATCACAGCACGACATATCTATTATATAATTTACTTACTCTTTATGGCAATAGTTTGTTAATCCTTCGAGTTCCCCAAGCTTGTTACCTATAAAAGAAAAGAAATTATGCTCAATGGGATGTAACTCTAGTTTAATACAGTGAAGCTGTAAAAGTAGAAATTCATGCAAAACCAGTTGTTAACAAGAATGTGTCCTCAGTACACGAATGCCCCACTCGCACTATCATTTTCTATGTTCAGTGGACCATGACATTGGGATAAAAACTCTAATTTGGCATCAAAATTAGAATATTCATACCATAGGGAACATGTGTACTAAGTTTGAAGTTGATTGGACTTCAACTTCATCAAAAACTACCTTGACCAAAAACTTTAACCTGAAGCGGGACAGACGGACGGACGGACGCACAGACCAGAAAACATAATGCCCCTCTACTATCGTAGGTGGAGCATAAAAATGAAATATCATGGAAATTTTCAAAGGTATCTGAATGTTTATTCTCAAGATTAGACATGTTATAGTTTAGAAGAATCATATAGATTCCTCATGAAGACTTTAAATACAAAAAGTTGTATCTACTACAAAGCAGTGGTAGATCCAGGGGGGGGGGGGGGGGGTGTTCCAGGGGTTGGAACCCCCTTTTTTTTTTTTTTTTACGATCAATGCATTTGAATGGGAGCATATAGTTTGAACCCCCCCCTTTACTCTGGGTTGGGAACCCCCCTTTTTTAAAATGGCTGGATCTGCCACTCACTCAATAAGCAAAGGCTTGTTTTTATTAAATAAGGCCTTCAAAACAATAGTTTCCTATATTTGTAGATGCTATCCCAAACATAAACCATAACGAATTCCTTGATATCTAAAAAAATAAAAATCTAAAAAAAACTTTTTAGTTTTAGTTTTGGCCTAGACAATACTGTACCAATTATTCCTAATCAAGCAATGCAGCATTTTTCTGATTTTTGAAGTACAAATCAGAGGTCAGACAGATTTAATTATAACATACCATTTGTTATGAAACCTAAAGTTATTTCATCATTTGTAATATATAAGTTTGAGTTCAGACTTCCTCATATCATTAACTTTCAATAAAACTATAATATACAGATAAACACTATCCTAATGTTCTCATAATGAACCTAAAATTTCTCGTTCAAAAAAGTAAAATGACTTCAAAGAGAACGTCTTTCAATTTCTTCCTTCATTTCAACTCTGATAATCTGTTTTCTATGAAATCAATACAGGATTTGACACAACCTTTTACATAATTAGTTTTTCAATCAAGAAATTTTAAGACCAGCTTTCAACTAATTGTAGCTTTCTTTTTCTACCAAACCAAATTCTTTCATTCGCCAACAAAAAAGTTGAGTGATAAAGAATAAAATGTCATGACACTCTCATTTTAACTCTTGTTGATTGACAAATTTCATTATCATGCTCTTAATTTAAATACAAACTGTAGGCAAAAACCTGAAGTTTTACCAATAACAATACACTGGCATTATTTGGTAGATTTTCATGCCTTGAATATCATCATCAATAGAAACCTCGCTTTTTTGCTGAATAATTAGGAAAAGAACACAATATGCAGATTGATTTTTCTCCTGTAATTTACATTTTATCTTAGAAACTGAATTACTTAAATGTTATTTAAGTGTGAACAAAACAAATGGCCTGTAAACAGCCAGATACATATATAAAGCCTTGTGAATATCTGTAAAATTGATTTTAAAGTAATGGATAATATCAACTAGTCTATAAGATACCTACTATCTACTACCAGATGATTTACATGTATCAGTACATGACCTTTAACATTCAGGCATGGTACTGTATATGGTTAACCATAACTGTAATTAGTACTTCACACTAGACAGTACAAATATCAAACTTATATATAGACATCATATATATTATAAGTATAAAATGTGCTTTTTCACAACACAATTATTAATGCTTTTGTTAGACAATAGTCACTTTCATAAATATTGTCCAAAAATTGTGTCACCTAACGAGTAAATGATGGAAGCTTGAGAATTGTTCTATACATATACTGACTTAATTGTGAAACATTGTCTTATATAATACACCCACAAGTCAATTATTGTAAGTTTACAACAAACAGATAAGAAAGGGGTGGCATTGTATAGGAAGAAAATAGATATAAATTAGAATCCAAGATAAAACAGAAAGCTTTCCTTCACTGAATTAGAATTTCTATAATTTGCTTCTAAGAGAAAAAAAAAAGGTCAGGAGTCGATTTCACAAAAAAAACTTACGACTAAGATTAATCGTAATAAGTCATAAACAATTCAGTATACTTAAGATCAATCTTAGTCGTAAGTTTTTTTGTGAAATCGACTCTAGAGCCTTTAACTTTGTAAACACACTGTTACTCATATCTTAAACAAATAAGGCAATGTTTAAAAAAAAAGCTGTATTTAAAGATTTTTTCCCCATTAATTTTTTACTTTAGAAATAAGCAATTTCATATTTGTTATAGTTTGCAAAAATACATTTTAATAGTTTCACTGAAAAATAAACTATCTCTTTTAGAAATATTTCCTGGCTATCATGCGCTCATCTGAGATGGCACTTTATTTGTGTTTTCATATAAATTCTAATATGACAAGTTAATATTACTAGTTCAAAAAAAAATCACCCAAAGTTTTCCTGATTAATAGACTGTTGTATAACTTTCCTTTAAAAATGATAAAAAAATAACTGTTGCCTAATGTAAACTCAGATATTATTATTCATATTGTTAAATAATCAAGTCTGTCACAAATACTTTTTTAATTATTGCTATTTCAGGAATTGCTACATACAAATTTTAAATGGAAGTCTTTTATTTTTGCAACAACAATTGCAACATTTTTCTTATCCCAATTTTCATAATAATAATAAAATGCTCCACATGGTGCAGCTTGATTCAACCACAGAGGTCAAACCCTGAACAAGTGGGGCAAGTATGGACACAACATTCAAGCTTGACACAGCTATGATTTTGGATTGTGATTAAATAGTTGACATAATATGGGTTTCTGACACAGAATCAATGTGATTCAGCATATCAAAGAACCCCAAGAATTCAATTTTTGTTCAAATCAAACTTAGTTTAATTTTGGACCCTTTGGACCTAAATGTAGAGTAAGACCAATTTGTAAACAGGACCAAAAATTTTAAGAATCTAAATACACTATTAGATTCATACCTGCCAACTTTCCAACATGTCCATGGGGGTTTTGCGTGCAAGATGGCTTTCGTAGACCTAAAAACCTTCAAGGGGGTCTTCAAATACATTTTAATGTTGTTTTTTGGCGTCTTCATACTTTTATAAGGCGAAAGTCATTGTAAAATTAATTGTTTTGCATAAAATTGTGTACAAAATTGCTCTATCAAAATTTCAATTTGGGAGCCTCCATGGAGGAAAACCCCTGCAAATAGTGACAGTAGGTAGGTATGTAGATTAGACAAATCAAAGAACCCCAAAAACTCAATTTTTGATGCAATCAAACAAAAGTTAAATTTTGGACCCTACACGTATAAAGTAACAGTAACAACGAACAGAACCAGAAGATGGTAAAAACATAAATATGAATAAGAGGAGATAATATAGATTAACATCATACATGTGATGATGATAGCAACCTCACACTCAAACCATTAAAAACTTTCCAGTTGTGTTGTTAAATAATATTTCCATTGTCCTCTAAAGATGACAAAAAAAATATCTCAATTGTATGAAAATACAAACTGAATGAAACACTGATTAAAATCCTAATTGCACCATTATTAGTTTACATTTTTAGACAAGTAAAACTATATCAAACCATTTCAATCCATGTAAATAATAAGACCTACTGACAAGTAATAAAAACAGACTTTTGAATAGCTTCTTGTATCCATATAAAGCAAATTTACACCCACAAGGCCGACAATCATTGTTTCATTGCTTAAAATGTCGGTAAGATTAATCTAAAAATAAATTGAAATGAGAGTAATCAGAGAACTAAACTATCTAGTATGCTGCTAAAATTATAGTAAGAATTTAATATAGCATCATTTGGAACTATAATTAAAGAAAATCAAATACACCTGTATTGTACCTGTAGCCAAATGTGTACTGCTATAGACATAATGAGATCCATTCAATTAAGTTAAAAGATAACAAGCCTGTAACATTTATCACCATTTCAACAATAAATTGTTGATATATGGGAAAATAAAAATAAATGTTAAAGTGTTAGAATAAAAGGAAATCAAATAAAAGGTTATAATCAATTGTAATGATATTGATTCTAGTAGCAGATATCCACCAACTGACATTTACTCTACATTTATAGTCCATTTCCCTATAGTGGTACAAATCTCATAGGACTGCTGGTTAACCAAAGTTATACAATGACTAATACCCTCTCTTATGTCACTCGACTATCATTACCTCACGTTAAAACACTTCTACGATCTAACCTGTTTAAATCTGTTTATCGAGTAATTTGAATCAACATTCTATTTGTTCAAGTTAATTTATTTAAAATATTAAATCTAAAAATAGTACTTATAAATTATGTATGGTAATACTATACTAATATAAATATTCCATTTATATACCATACAACAAGTTGAGAGATGGATTTTTATAATAACCTTGATGTCATGGTTAATTATGGCAAGGCCAAGTAGTCCATTATAAGAACATTACAATGGAAAAAGAAAAACTTAAGAAAACCAGAATTACATAATGGTAACTTACTTACACAAACATTTCACCACTTATTTTCAATCTTAACCTTAAACTGCATTGTTAAACTAGCATTAATTATACAAATTTAAAGAAAAACTACTGATTTTGTATTTATAACATTACTTATGATAAATAAAACCAGATGCTCTGAAGGGCCCAGCTTTATACGACTGCAGAGGTCGAATAGATGAACAATTGTGGCAAGTATGGACACAACATTCAAGCTTGATCCAGCTCTAAATTTGTACACACTCGGAATGGTTTCTGACACAGAATGACTGTGTAACCTTGTAGTATAATTTTACAAAGATCCATTCACTTAAACACAAGTTGTTGTCTGTAAACTAGAAAAATGCTTCTTTTTGGCCCCTTATTCCTAAATGTTCAGGAATATAAACCACAAACTGACAACAAGCCTTCCCTTCATTATATGGAACCTTGTGGTACAATGTCAGAGAGATCCATACAGTTTAACACACGTTATTGTCCCGAAACTTTAAAAATGCTTGTTTTTTACCCCTTTTTGGCCCTTATTTCCTAGACTGATGCCCATCACCCTTAAAATAAATCCCTACCTTCTACTTAATAATATGAAAATTGTGGTACAATTTCAGAGTAATTGAAATACAATTATACACAACAAATTGTCCTGAAACTAGTTAAATGTATGTTTTGGGCCTCTTTGGGCCCCTTGTTCCAAAACCTTTAGGACCATAACCCCTAAAATCAATCCCAACCTTCCTTTCGTGGTTATTAACATTGTTTTAAAATTTTATTGATTTCTATTTACTTATACTAAAGTTATTATCCAAAAACCATATGTCTTCAAACAACCCTGACGACGACAATGTGATACCAATATTGCGGTCGTATAAGAAGTATTGCTGATCATTTAACTTATTTAATTTCTCTTTATCTTCTTTACTTTTTTTTTTGCAGTGGAACCCCAATATGGAGTCGATATAATGATGATTGTGTCAAAGTGTGGATAAATTTGGTCCAGTTGATTCAGAGAAGATTTTTTTTAAAGTGCATAGACACCAAACTCCAATTTATGAGTTAAAATTGACAAATAATGGCCTTCTTTCATATGGTGTGCATTTTCAAATTGAAACTTTCAGGACAACCTAAATTAAAACTTACATGAAAAGAGTTTCCCTTTATGACTCGTTCAATTACTTCTTTTTCTTTCAATTCATAAAAACGTGTGGAAATAATATAGTCTGACATTTAATAAAATCATATAAAACAAAAAAATAATTACCTCTTTCTAAGCAATGAACATCAAGTTAGATTTTGACTGCTTGAAACTATATCATTTTACACTTTCATTTGTGAATTGTGAACTGAACAATTGATATTCGGATTTGTATGTACATAAAGGATGTTATTAAACATGATAATTAAGTAGAAATCGTCACCACAAGACTAGGTAACCAGTAAAGGTAATACATATTACATGTACACCATATATATGTGTAAAATCAATTATCATAATATCAAGTCTATAATGATTACCATGACTTAATTTGTCTGTGGTCATGTGCTTAAATAGTTCTCTAATTTCTCACAGAAATAGACCCTATTTAATAAAATATGCGAGTGAGAATATTAATTAACATTTAGTACATGTAGTATGCAATCCTCTAATTAATTAACAGTTACAAGCATCATGATTGATATTTCTGAATTCAATAATTTCTGTAATTTGTGGAGCCAAATATAGCTCTAATATTATTATTGCTCCTGTGGCATTATATTTAAGTCTAATAACATATATATATATATAAGGAGATGTTGTAAGATTGCTAATCAGACATTTATCCACCAGAGTCCAATTAACATTTATTATGCAACTTTATTAAATGATTTGAGCAAATCAGCCCTAAAAGGGTAAATCAGCATGTGCAATACTGATGACATTTCACTGTCGATATAAATCAAGAGTTAATATTGCTTTTCAGACTGGTACAATATGGAAAAAGCCATATTGGTCCATGGTCTAATGGTTTCAATTTACTAATGCTTATAAGCTTATACTTAACTTTGAATATATATATCTTTATCTTTAAGAGAATGGAAACGAAAAATGCAGCAACTTTGCATTTGTAAAGGGCATAACCCTAGAATGGTAAAAACGATGCTACGAAAATTCAAACTTGATGTTTTTAGTGGTACAAATGTATAATGAGCACTGTGTATAAGTTTCATAAGAATAACTAGGACAAACTAACGTTAGAGAACAAAAACGAAAAAAATACCAGTATTTTGTTTCATTTGTACAGGGGCATAACTCTAGAACAGTGACCTGTGTTTTGCGGTAATCAGCATTGTGTATAAGTTTAATAACATTTGGTTGAGGCAAACTAAAGTTAGAGAACAGAACCATTTTAATCGTAGATTTGAAATTATTTTAATAATAAAAGCATTATAAACTGGCTGTTTCTGCATTGGTCCTGTTATAGATTCTCAAACAGCTGTATTGGCCCTCAAATCTATTAGTGTAAGGTCCAATTCAGCCAACTTCTAATCTATAAAAGGACCAATATAGAAGCAGCCAGACAATATCACAATATAATTATATTCAATACACAAGGGGATAAAAATTTGGGAAATAGAAACTTTTTTTATTGCAGTAAATGCTTAAAATAAAGAATGTTAATGTGCCAGTAAACAAGATTTTACAGTAATATAGGTATGTACAATTATGATACATGTATCAACATATATTTACAGTAATCCCTATTATATAAATATATTTATATATACATTTGATCAAACCCTTAAGCATAAAACAATATGGCTAACCCTTGAAACTAAAACTACACCTTCAAGTGAGTCATTTCTTTTTAGATTGTATTTTACTTTGATAATTAACAAGACAGTTACACTGACTATGAACTTTTAAATAATTCAAATTTTATTAACATTTAAGACAGCTACATTGGCTTTGAACTTTTAAATAATAGTTATGTATCTTATAAGACTGTAAAAATAACATTTATATAGATTGAAAGCCATCAAACAGAACAAACAGGCCAGCTTAGATTATAAATTGATTTGTGGAAGGTTCATTTAGCAATTTTACCTTCATCAGCCCTAAGGCATAACTAGCCTAGCTGATAATCAATAAGTTCTAGGATATATGTGACAAAACTTTTTATTAACTTGTTCTGTAAACATTTTCTGTTGACAGGAGATTGGTAAACTGAATCATTGAATAGACCTCTGTATAAATGTCAACAATAAGTCTAATGGCTTTATTTTGTTAACTTCAACTTAACTATTACAACATCAAATTTTGATGGTAGCAGAAAATAAGGATAGATGTACGTATAAGTTCATGAAACAAAATCCCTTCAGGTTAACTGTTGGCACAGATATATAATTCGCTAGCAATATACAAACGGTATAATGAAAATGACAATTCTTTAAAATGTAAAAGGAGTATGTTCGGTAAGACCCCTTTTTGGCCCCAAAATATAGCAGTTTTACAAAATTGTGAAAATGCAATCTTTAAGCTATATTTTGGAATTTTCCATCTAAAATGAAAGTGGCCGCATTCGTGTTCATTTATAATATTGAAATTTAAGTTGTATTTGATGATAATACAAAACATATATAAAGGTCGAGGATGAACACGGAGGCGGCCACTTTCATTTTTGACAAAAAACATCTGAAAAGTGACATTTTTTGGCATATTTGATAGATTTTTCATATTTAAGCTTGAATCAGAGAGTTTTTAATGACAAAATCAGTTAAAATCTTTCACATAAACTAATCGAATAAATTGAAATAGACACTTATGACCAAAAACTTTCGTTAGATGAACCTGAAATTTGGGGCCAAAATCGGCCCTTACTGAACCTACTCCTTTGCAAAGAAATTGAAGTCAATGAACCATTAATTATGATTGAAGGTGCTCAGACAAAAAAAATCTCACTGAAAATATGCTTATGCTAAAACAAAACATCATTGTCTTACCATTAGGTGTCCCCCTTTAACTGAACTATTTACAAACTTTACCACATTATAGGTACTGATGCTTGGAGCGAGTGAGTATACTCAAGTCTTGTCTCCCCTTATTTGTAGAGATGAGTAAAAAAGCAAGAGGAACTACACTTTTATATATTACTGTTCTTCATCTCAGTTACAGTGATGCCTTATTTCAGCATGAAGAAGAAGATCTGATCTCACTGCGATCTCAAGATATTTCATGCTTTGTTATATATATTTATTGCAAATTTATGAAATTTTCTTTTGATCTAACAGCTGGCTAATAATTTCTTTTCTCAGTATTTTAAGTAAAAAGGAGAGACTGGAGCATGCCAAACACAAGTTCAACTTGCCTGCTTGAACAGTGAGGTTTAACTTTTTACAAAATTTACAGCAGATTTCAGTGAGTATGTAGCTAATGGTAATATCTTTGGTTAGCTTGCTTGTTAGCTGAACCGTGAAGTCATTGTTAGGTTGGGTAAACTACCCTCCTTTTATAGTAGACTAGCCCAACAGATAACCAATCTATCTCTCTGTAGGACTAAGCTACTTTAAAAGGAGGGTAGAATACCTTACCTAACAATGACTTCACGGTTCAGCTAACAAGCAAGCTAACCAAAGATATTACCATTAGCTACATACTGACTGAAATCTGCTGTAAAGCCAAGTAAATTTATATGGGGGTATCTTAATTTAAGGAGAGTTTGACTATTTGTTCAGTAGACACAGCATCTTGATTTTTTACTTTGGGAAAATCAATGTTGACAAACTGGCAGTATGATTTTATGTTATATTATAAGTAGTTATTTAGAGTTCCTGTACTCGGCGCAGCAATAGGTCAATTTCTTTCTACAATTTAATTTTCTAATATTATAACAAACAGATTAGTACCGAAATAACACAAATTCATTAAGTACCAGTGCCTAAAGTAAGATGTTAGAAAAATTTAAAACTAATAAAAAATCATTTTATAATAAATAATTTACCTCATAACCTTAAAGCTAAAAGAAATTAACTCAGCCGACTGAACTGGCATAATGGTTGGGAGAACTGAGTTATAACTTTAAGTAGCCTGAACTTGCTATCAAATCACCAAGCCTGTTTGTATCTATATGTAATCAGGGGCTGATCTAGCCATTTTAAAAAGGGGGTTCCTAACCCAGGACAAAAGAAGGGGGGTTCCAACTACATGTCCCCATTCAAATGCATTGATTGTCCCCAAAAAAGAGGGGTTCAAACCCCTGGAATACCCCCTGGATCTGCCATTGGTAATGATAATTGAGGTAAATCTATTTATTCAGTGTAAATTAATGAAACATCAATCATACTTGACTGATAGATATAATTCCAAGTAAGATGATATCAAAACAATGCAAATTTAAGTGCAAAAATATGCTTTACAATGCAGAGGGCAATCAAATGTTGTAATAAACCTGCAGTACATGTATGTAAAAGTGTGTTACATCATAAAATCAAAATTTTTGTCTTAACAACACCATGCCTAGTTGAGAGGTTCACACAATTTCTATGCAGAATAATTAGGAGATCAGGGTCAACACACTAATATGGCATAAATTAAAAAGTAAATATCATAATTAACATCTGTACTAACTTTTTTAAAGTTCATGTGACCACAAATTCATGGTACACATGTAAGTGTAAACCACCTTAAACAGAACTTTTCAACTTATATATGACGCTAACTTACCAGCAAAAAAACAGACAGATAAAAAATATGGCATAATAATGCCTAGGCCATCAAAGACAATACCTTAAAATGTTACTAAATTATAAAGAAAAAATATGGCATAATAATGCCTTGGCCATCAAAGACAATACCTTAAAATGTTACTAAATTATAAAGAAAAAATATGGCATAATAATGCCTAGGCCATCAAAGAAAATACCTTAAAATGTTACTAAATTATAAATAAAACTGTTGATTTAAATTGTGAAATGACTTAGTTTTAATTTAACCTTTGGTGAGACTTAATTGAACTGAAGCCTTTTCTCCAGTAGCTAAAGTATATATGCTATTTTATTACTTCAAATTTTTAATTTCATTATAAAATATATTTTTTACAGATTCAAATGATAAAAATTTATTAGAATTTATACAAAATTAGTTGGTTTGTAAATAAAACAATTTATAATACATACTTACAATGCGTTACCTCCATGCAGGATTTAGTTTATATGAAAATGGAGTGTCAACCTTTTATTGTATTGTTAGATTGATGTAAGCAACAGTTTTTGTTCAGTCTATATCTACATGTAATTTTCACAAAAGGACAACAAAATTCTTACGTCATATTTTCATAATTAATGAAAAACTGTCATATAAAATTTATTTATAACAATTGGAAAATTAATCCTATAAAAATATCAAATGTTAAACTAAATTGCAGAAAAATTTCTGCAGAAACGTAAACTGGTACTTTATGGTTTATATTGATTTTTTAGAAAAGCAAAGAAATTCCTCTGAAATCCAAAAAACAAAGCTTTATTTGTATTATTATTCTTCAATGAAATGGATAAATGCATGCAAATCTGTATGATCCATATATAGCCAAGGTCTATAATATAAATCACTGTTCATTGTTGTTTGACTGAAATTATCAATTTTCTTGTTTGTCACGGTACCAATAATGCAAAATTATCACTAAATTCACAGAAAAGATCGGTAATAATAAACAACATTTAAGTAGGTTCTAATTTTCTACGGCCATTTATCATTTATTTGTGACAGAAGCAGTCAGTTCTCTCATCATTGACCACTATTAATAACAAATGACCAATGTTATCAAACATTTATCAACAATGCTCATCATGGCTAAAAGTCAAAACATTCCCTGTATTATCATGAAAATGACACATCAATGGAATCTGCCTATTTCATTAAATTGCATCATAAATATAGACATTCTAACTGAACAAATTCTTAATAGCAATGGATATCGTCCTTGTTACAGAGAAGGTTAACTGATTCCCAAAGGTTATAATACCTAATTAGATACATGTATTGGCAAGGACGGCTCCAGCCATTTTAAAAAGGGGGGTTCCAACTATATGTCCCCATTCAAATGCATTGATCGGCCGAAAGAAAGGGGGGGTTCCAACCCTCGAAACCCCACCCCCCTGGATCCGCGCCTGTATTGGTTCCTGTATACTCCAAACCTCACTTGAGGGATGTGGTGAGTTATTAATGGTGTATAAAATATGCTTCACAATACTTACAATACAATATATACAAAAATGAATATACATGTAGCTGAAATTCTATACATTAATACAAAAGGCTAGGCTACCAGCTGCCTGTGTTGATCACCTGGCATTTATGGATAGAAATTTAGTACATAAGTTTTGGAAGTTGTTGGGGTCAAGGGTTAAATCTTATTGATAAATTTTGTTGGAAAGAAATTATGTCTATCAATTTTAATAATTTTAAAGAAACATTTTTAATCAGTCAAAATGCAAATATATTGATAGAAATTGTGATTTGGGGTTAATTAACTGTTGACAAAGAGAACTGTCTTGCCTGTACGTAATTCTAATAGGAACTTAGTAAGATGCAAATATTGATGTTAAAATGGCAATACTTTGACACATTGCAAAACATCCAAAAGTCAATAGACCATAAGTTAAGGTTCAAGGCCAAAAAATCTCCATGGAAATAGGATGTGCCCATACTACTTCACCTGCATTCAAAACTGTTTTTACCTTCCATACTCCATAGTGTTTAAACTGACCTAATCACAAACAAATAGCCATTTAAATTGCAGGGAACTGCATGCCCAAGTCTCATCTTTGCGAGTAATTGGAGTTGAGCAAATCTCATGCAGGAGTCTTTTGATGATTCAATCATAATGATTTGTTTGAAGATCTTGTGCTGGCAATAGTTTTTGCTTACAGTTACAATAACTTCAGTATATTAGAATCTTATATTGATAAAACAAGAATGTGTCCATAGTACACAGATGTCCCACTCGCACAATCATTTTCTATGTTAAGTAGAATGTGAGATTGGGGCCAAACTTAAATTTGGAATTAAAATTAGAAAGATCATATCATAGGGAACATGTGTACTAAGTTTCAAGTTGATGTAACTTTAATTTCATCAAAAAAAACCTTGACCAAAAACTTTAACCTGAAGCGAACGGACACACAGACGGACGAAGGGAGACACAGACCAGAAAACATAATGCCCCTCTACTATCATCATTAAAGTTGGGCATAAAAATCATCATTCAAAGGTTATAAATTCTTTAATGGACTGAGAACTTTGGCCATATTGACTTCATTCATCTTGCTGATAACTTTAAATAATTTTTACTACTGGAGAAACACTAATTTTCATGTTATTAAAACTTCTTAATTTTGTCTTCATATTAAATATCATTGGGTTTTAGTTTCATGGTTTCCAATAAATGGAAGTGATATTATATGAAGAGAAAAACACATCATTTTGATTAAACCAGTATTATTTCATTTTTAAAACAGGACATTATTTTCTAAAATAATTTAATGAACAAGCTAAAATAAGCTGGTTTTGCTGAACTATATATACAAGATTACAGCTGACAAGGGAATTCCCCTATGATGTTAACAAAATTATGTATTTAACAGTTTCTAAAATATAACAAATTATGATTATTCAGTCAAACTAATTAATTTTTAACGCTATATAACAACACAACGTTGAACAAAATCAAATGTTGACACAATCTTTGATTATAAAAATGAAATAAGGAAGTACTGTAGTTAAATCTTATTTCCATGTAAACAATGATCTAAATCAAGGTATTACATCAGAAGCAATGATTAAACAGGTATCCTAGCTTATGAACAAGGCAACGATGATTTATTAGAGGCAACAGTAGTTAACTGATTTTAAATGTTGAAATACACATAGGTGAAAGTCAAGGTAACAAAAAGAACTGAGAACCCAGGCTTCTCCAAGAATTTGTAACTAGACTCAAAATGTTGCAACATGTACACTGAAGTATGCTAACAATCAAAGAAAATTGCCTTTTAAAACATATGATGCACTTTTTTCCAGGACAAATTATGATTGAAAGTGACGAAATTAAAGTAATTTAATAAAGTAGTTTAAAAGAATCATAATGAATTACTAAATGTAAATAAAAATGTGGCAAAGCTCTTTTTGATTTCAAATGTGAAATTCAATATACAAAGGGGGACAACTCCAGCACATCTGCAATAGTTCACTGATAAAAATGATGATCTATCAAAATTCTAATTATTCCAACTTGTAATAAAATTAAAACTTTTATGTTTAAGTAATTATATAAAGATTAAATAAGTTCAGTGAATTCATAAATTATTATTGCAAGATATTTATTGATGGCAATAACAAAACTGAATGAGTATCACAATAGTATCACAATAATAAGCACGTCGGACACTTTAATATCTTATACAAATATACATGTACCTGTATCTTGCTTTTCCTGAAATTTTAATAATTAATCTCAAATTTTGGTTAGTCATGTGAAAATTGCAATAATAAATGCTTGCTTTAATTTCTGAATTTTAGCTTACTTTCTTGTTATGTGAAGAGCCAAATAATACAAATTTATTACTACACAATTGTCCTATCATTTCAACTAAAATCGATAATTTTCATACCAATATTACGAAGTAACTATATCAAATAAATACCATAAGATGTAGAAATGTGTAAAGTTTTATTGTTTATTTGCTCATGATATTGTTCATGCTCATTTTAATTTTCTGAAGAGATGAACACAAAGAAAAATATTTCTTGAAAAGTTTGCTATGTACATGATGTACATGTACATGTATTCTAGCAAAATTAAAATAGTAAAAATTTGAATTTGTGTTTTACCCATCAGATAATGAAAATGAACCATACAAACACTATGGCTAAATAAATAATAAAACTTCAGACATTTCTACAGCTTATGGTATCTATTTTATAAAAATTGCTCATAAAGTAACTCGGTAATTTTTTTTTGAAAAATATTGATTTTAGTTGAAATGATAGCACATTTTTTTAGTGCGAACTCACTTTTTCCTGAAAGTGTATAGTCTTCTTTTATTATTGTAATATTTAGTTGGAATAATCCCTTAATTTTTTTGATTTCATTATAGTTTTCACTTTATCATTTTATACGAACCTTTCCTGGCAAGGTGCCCATTACATTAATTTCCTACCTTCATAGTTCTATGAGTGGGGGTGATTGAACCCTATAATTAGCACTTACTATCAAATATTAAGCTTATATAAAATATAAAAAAAGAACTTTATTTGTTTAAACATTAAGGTAAGTGTACAAAAGAGAGTTCACAGTTCAGATCATTTCAAAAAGTAGTAGTATACATGTTATGATGCAATAATTATATAGTTGTTCTTACAATATATGTTGTACTATATATATAACACCACTATTGGGAAGGGTTTGCCCCTTCAAACAAATTTAGCCACGCCACATACATTTTTGTACTGTAAGTGCTGCTCCAAGTCAGAGGCCTCAATTCAGTGGTTGTCATTTGTAGCTGTGTAACATATTTGTTTTCTATCATTATTTTGTAAATAAATTCTGCCATTAGTTTTCTGGTTTGAATTGTTTTCATTTGTCAGTTGGGGGCACAGGACAAATGTATTATACTATATGAATTGTTCTTCAAATGAAGTGATCTTCCTGTTTCTTTTCTTTTAAAACATCTTACTACTTACCAGATATAAATAACAACTTGAACTCTTCTTTAAATCTTTTTATCAGCTAACTTTATTCAATACACAAAATCTGAAAGTAGTCAGAAATTATTTAAACTTGTCATAAAAATATAATTCACTCTGTAACTTGGTAACAGATATTACATATGTAAGTATGTACATGTACAACTGTATATGGAAATGTAGTACATGTAGAAGATAATCAGCCATGCAATTTTGATTTTTTTTTTGTCTACATGAACATGTACCTTGAAATTAGTTTTGTAGACAGGTTCTTTAAATTATTACGTGTTTATTAATTTCCTTTTCATTACTCCATTTTGATTATGCCTCTTTTACATATTCATTGTAATGTCTTTGAATTCTAAGATTTAAATTTAGCCCTTAAGGTGGTACCCAACACCTTGACTAGAATTAATTTGGCTCGTTTAATTTTCATAAAATTTTGACTCCTAAACAAAAATATAAAAATTTCAAAAAATTTGAACCAACCAATTTATCAGAAAATTACACAGGTTACATAGCAGTTTGACAAACACTAATTTTGATCATTTAGAAGCCTCAAATTACCTCAACAACACAACGTAATTAAAACGTTTAGCTGATTTTACAGAGTTATCTCCCTGTAGTGTTAGGTACCACCTTAAGCTTGCTTATCCTGTCAAACATTCATATTATATTATAAATAATGTTTTGTGAATTCTATTCTCTACAGTTGCATATTTCATATAAGTAAATTTAGGGATGTCTTTAATCATGTTAATACAATATGCGTTTACAGGCACAAAATAATTATTTAAGAAAAAATATTGGAAATACATTTTTTTGTATTGTCATGATTGTAGAGACTTATAGATTATAGTTAATCATCTCAACGAGATTGATTTTCTTGCTTGAGCCAGGACGGCGAAAGCAAGAAAGGCAATCGAGTTGAAATGACCAATGATAATCTGTTTATCACTATTTTACCTATGACGATGTTGTCAATTTCGTTAGCATCGCGATGTGCCTGCTTAGTTTCTAGCGATAATTTTCCATCTCAAGCGAGTAGCATGATATGAAAAATTATCAAAAAAAAAAGATCAAAGGAAAAATGCACAAAATATTGATAAATGTATTTACATGCATGAATCAGTTTTTAATATAGATTAGAACCTTGGTTATCCAGTTTGAATGATTCAACACTGGCCCATGTTTGGGGCCCTTTAGAGCTAGCTGTTTAGTGTACAATGTACACCAAGGTTCTGTTTTTGAAAGCCTATAATCCTGATTAATAGTTTACTTTTACAAATTGTGACTTGGATGGAGTTGTCTCAATGGCACTCATACCACATCTTCTTATAAATGGACATGTATATCTACTACTGTAAGCAGAATGATTGATTGATAACTTATGAATCATTGTCATTTTTTTTTAACTGTTTATTCTCCCTTGGTATAAGGGAGGATTGAGATCTTACAAAACATGTTTGACTCTGTTGTGTTTTTTGAATTTGTCACAACCCAAGAGCCTCTAGCCTTTGATAGTCTCAAATGTTTTTTTTTTTAATTTTCATTCATTTTTTTGTTTCAGAGTTTAGTGTGACATTTACAAAAATGTATCTCCACTGAAAAAGTACAGGTTTCTGTTAAAGGGTTCAGCTAAAGCTGTATCAGGGTACAGGATTTTCTCGCTTAGTTCATGTATGTAGAAGACCTTTTGGTGGCCTCGGGTTGTTTTCTTCTCCTTGGTAAGTGTGTTGCCTCTTTTATACATACCCTATTTCCATTCTCAATTTTGCTTAACCAAAACAGGTTTTATAGTCAGAATTTTGATTGTTTTTATACAAAATAATTTAGGTATCAGTTTCATTATGTCATAAATTAAAATAAAAACATGTTTAAGATACTTAAACAATATACTTGTTAAATATCTTAAACATGTTTTTATTTTGTAGATTGTTTAGTTACATTGTTCACAGAACATGTGGTGATGTGAAGGATTCTGCCTGCAATTTCATTTGTGTTAATCACCGTGTATCATCGTACAGCGGATATAGGTACTAACCAAGCGGGCGGGAGCGATTTTGATCTTACAAGGTAACGAAAAATATTTGTTTTGTTCACATAATATCAATATGTACTTGAATCTAAACATAGGTGCTGTTTTAAGAAATGATTTGGTCGTAGGTTGGTGATTAGAGATGTCTCATTATTTTCCCAAAACAAGAGGAATTACTAAAAGCATGTGCAAATACTTGTGAAAGAAGTTGGCCGTCATCTCATCTAAATATAATTCTATATATTCATTGCAACTCTTTTTCTGATAGAAGGTCACTGTGTGTGTGTAATAAGTATAGCTGTTTCAATAATTGGCATTGAAATCTTACATACATATGTTATTTTTCAATATTTTATCCCTAAAGAAGCATTGTGTACGGTGTTTAGCTGACCACATACACCTTATGTACGGTGCATAATTAAGTTGTTGTACACCATACACAAAAACTTTATATTCATAATCGTTTATTACCCAAAAGGTTTCGAGGAATGAGTAATCACAGATAGGTTTATGATTGGTAACAATTAATTTTGCTCTGTATTAGCATACCTGCCAACTGTTACTATTTGCGGGGGATTTCCCCCACGGAGGCTCCCAAATGGAAATTTAAAAAAAGCAATTTTGTCCACAATTTAAACAAAATAATAAATTTTATAATGGCTATAGGCTTGTAAGAGTATGAAGACACCAAAAAAGATCATTAAAACATATTTGAAGGCCCCCTTGATGGTTTTGTAGAACTATAGGATCCATCCTTGCATGTATTAAAATCCCCATGCGCAAGTTGAAAAGTTGGCAGGTATGTATTAAAGACACAGTAAAAATAAATAACTGATGAAAGTTCTTTAATTTATTTACAATGTATGTAACATATTTGAACATGATGTTGTCCATACAAGGTCTATAGCTAATTGTCTTTATTCCAATGCGAAAAAGAATTGAAATTACAATACTTTTTCATCTAGTTGAAGTTATCTGAGGCCCGGTTTAATATAATTATAATTATTATGTGTTAAGCTTTTCCAAAGACATGTTCGAACCATTGTAAGATATAACTGATGTATAATACATCAGTTATATCTTACAATTAGTGTTGGATAATCGGTTGAAATTACCAATCGATTATCTATTACAATCGGTTGGCAGCAACCAACCGACTATCGGTTATAATCGGATCATAACACCTTGCCCTCTTTTTTTAAAGGAAATACTGCATTTAGTCTCATTGTACTTGTCTAATGTGTATATCCATATCATTGCAGAGTTTATATACCAGTATTCATATTTGATCTTTTGTTTCCATTTCATATTCTGGCATAATTACTACTAAATTATAATTCTAGTACATTTGATAATTATCTATTTAGCAGTTAAAACAATGAATTAATATATAAGAATCAAGATTCATATTGAACATATTTTATCTCAAAATTACCAACAGTGACACTAACATTTCTAAATTTCAATGGTGAAACTCGCAAAAAAAAATTCAATAACATAGCTGTATGAACATTTGTATGCTTCAAATAAGGAAAAGATATATAAAGTTTTTTATAACTTTTAGAAATTTAAAATTACCAGAAAAAAATAAAACAATGCATTTGCATTTTACAGTAAACATGGGTATTAAGCCAATGTCTGTTAATTCGTGTAGAACGCTTTTATTACTTTTGTAATCATTATTTTCTTTCAATTGTGTCATTCGTGTGTCTGAACTTATAATTGCAAGAATGCGTAATTTTTACATAGTTGAACCGTATCCGATTTGTGATTGTTATATTTTTATAAATGGCGGACAAATTTCGGAAAATTTACAAAAGTAAACGATGTTTGGCAAGCAATCTGGAAAGGAATATGACGTTTTTGATGCTACAAATGGATAACACATTAATAAAAGGCAACTTGCAACACGTTTTAATGAAGCAACGGAATTATTTTGTCTAAAATCAGAATTATTTGTACGCTCTCAAGTAACAAGTACCGGAATTGAAAGAAAGTATTTCATACAAAGTTATTAATCTTAAATACCATTCCATCAATCTGCAAATGCTTTTTGTCACGTTTATAAAGAAGGAAATTAGTTATTTCTTTAATTATAGGATGTATGACATTGTTACTGTCATCGACTGATATTTTTTGTTAATATTGTTTGACTGCGCATATGAAATGCAATCAATAAACGGACCGGAAGTTGACAAGCTCAAAGTCCGGAAGCTTTAACGACAATCGATTGAACAAAATCCCAATCGATTATCGACATCGCCAGTCCCAACCAACTGATTTCCGACTTATTCCGATCATCGGAACAACACTACTGATGTAATTAACTGTTTGCAAGACAGTCTAATACTTGAACCTAACAAGAAGTTGTCTAAGCAGCAGGTTTTTTTTGTATTAGACTTAATAGTGGTGTATTGTCATGGTCAATAAAAAGTAAATCTAAAACCAATTATGGAAAGATCATGTTTTCATTCATCATGTAAATGCTTTTTCCTTGGAAATTCTCAATAGCACAGAAATCTATGAGATGTTCACTTTGAGGCCTGAAGATTGTACACATGCAAAAGGTGTTGGATGGAAACAGGCCTAGGAGAAACAAACATGCAAAACCAGCTTCATATTTCCATGTTTTTTGATAAATTATGCATACAACATTGTACAATTTGATGTTATTTTAGTCAATTAAAACTTTAACTTATCAGTCACATGTTTACATTTTCTTTTCAGAGTGCTTCTTTTCCACCCAATAAGTGATGACACAGATCTCTTAAGTTAAAAAGAGATTTCGAGAATAGTCCGTAGTGTTTACATATTCGCAAAAACAAGTGGTGAAGGCCACTTGACCGGTTTGCCTGCATGAGGGGAAATAAGGTGTGAAGAGATACATAGATGATATTTTTAGTAGGAAATGCAGTCAGGGTAAATATTTGGTGTTTGGAAATGTCAACTTATTATCATGCTAAAGACATGCAACCAAAAACAACTACCTCAGAAGAATGCGAAAATATGATTGACCTCGGAATTCTTCTCTTCCGTATCGATTTCACGTGATGTAAGATCTTTTTTGATTGGCCAAACAGTTCCTCCTTTTGTCGTCTATGTTACATTGACGTCAATATAACCCGCGGTTTTTCAAATATTTCTAAAATTGTTTTAAAGGATCGCTAACTTTATCATAGGACATGAGATTTCCTCCTAAATGTTGAAGAAAATTTTGGAAGTTTTAATATGAAATCGCTGGAGCGGCCGCCCTGTTTACCTGTACTCTGAGACTACTCATAACACTGTGTTCACAGGCATTAGACGTGCACTTGAACGGCTCCCTCCTATGTCAGGAGAAATGAATCGGTGTAATATCACTAACACGGTTAAAATCCTCAAGATTTTTGAGCCTCAGAGTCTTCACGGGATTTGTGAATACTTTATCGTTTTTTTAGTGATTATTTGATCAACCGGAAAACACATTTCATGCCTATTTGATAATCGAGCACCGTGTTTTTGATCACTTTTGAAGATCTTGTTTGAAACTTGAAAAAAATGGATTTTTTTATTCTCATCAGTGTTGTCCTGCCTTGTTCTATATAATCTGGAATATTTGTGGCTATCTTTTTATGTTAAGCTTTGTGAAACAAGCAAATTAAGCCGTTTAATTTCCGTCTAGTTTCTAATGATGGTAGTTTTAGCTCCTTCCGTAGACTAGTAACTGACCCAGGTTCTCTGTTGTATTGATGTTTGATGAAAAGGGCTGATCTTCTTTGCACCATTTCTATCTGTTTGAAGTGGTTTCGACTTTTGGTCTGACAATGGCTTGATATGCTATTTTCTTAGTTTCTTCTGGGAATTTGCCAATGTTGCTCCTCAGATAGCCTAATGATTTATTTGCTTTTCCCGTGATGTTATTGATACACTGTATATGTATATCCCATTTTAGATTGTTGGTAAACTGAGCTCCTAAATATAGGTTTTGGCTTACATTTTTTTAAACTTGGCCATGCATGTGATAGTTATGTAATAAAGGTTTTTTCTTGTTGGTTTATTTTTAGAACATTAGTCATCCCCAATGTCATTGTACCAAAGAAACATCAGTGGACCTAAAACTGTATACCTTGGGGAGTACTCCTGATTTTACAAAGGCATTTGTAGATGTTTCGTCTTCAACAGCTACACACTGTTATCTTTGTGTGAGCCAGTCCTTTACTCAGTCTATTATTTTGCCATTTATTCCATAGTGCTATAGTATGTGAGACACTACATCAAATGCTTTGCTGAAATCTAATATAAGCATATCCACTTGCTCTTTTTTATCTAGATGTTTTGCGATATCTTCAATTGAGATTCGCATGATCTTTTCTGTCTGAACCTATGTTGGTAATCGACTAATATTTCCTATTTTTCAAGATGTTGCATAATGTGTTTGAAAATGATGTGTTCCGTGAGTTTGCATGTAACTGATCACGTCAATGTTGAAACAGGTCTATAATTAACTGGCAAGCTTTTGTCTTCTTTTTTACAAAGTGCTGTGATGATAGCTGTTATATCCACTCGTTTGGGACAGCCCCTTCATCATATGTTTTCTTGAATAATGTTGTTATGTATGGCGAGATACTTGTAGCATATTCCCTTAGGACTCTGTTCGGTATGTTATCTGGCCCATTTGCTTTTTTTTTGGATTGACATATATCGCATCTATCCCATCGAATTGGAGATAAAGGATACTACAGATATAGTTGTCGGCTTCATATCTTGACTTACATCTAGAAATTGACAATGAGGGTCGGTTGAAGACAAAACTTTACAAGGAAGCTATTAAACCAAGAGTTCCAAATGGAGAAGTTGAAATCATCCCTTCGTAAATTTTACGGACGCCATCACGAGTTGGTTGACCGTTATGGAATAACCGTTTCACAAATGATATCGGATATGTTCCTTACGTCGTAACTACAATCCCCTTCCCTTTCATAAATTTGACCTACCGAATTAGACTATTTACCGGATTTGTAATCACATAAGCAACACGACGGGTGCCGCATGTGGAGCAGGATCTGCTTACCCTTCCGGAGCACCTGAGATCACCCCTAGTTTTTGGGGTTCGTGTTGTTTATTCTTTGGTTTTCTATGTTGTGTCATGTGTACTATTGTTTTTCTGTTTTTCTTTTTCATTTTTAGCCATGGCGTTGTCAGTTTGTTTTAGATTTTGACTGTCCCTTTGGTATCTTTCGTCCCTCTTTTATACTAAGTAGCTTTTTTACCTGTATACATAAGAATGATTTTTTTTGTGTGAATCGAATCAGGCAAATCAAATGATTTACCTTTGTTTCACTTTCTTTTCCTTTAAATAATCGAATGCATGCGTTATCCATCTTTACCAAGGGAATAATTCATTCTCAATGTTGCTTAGCTTAATTTGACAAAATTGAACCTAGCTGGCTGCTAAAAGCGTAGCCGGGGTACTGATTTGCTCCGCTACATGATCGTCGCAGTATGATTAGGCCAGGTATCCAGGCTACTAAAAGCGAATCATTATTTCACTGTTTTACTTTTATTAATGATTGAACAAACAAACAAACAAAATCCATATTTTAGATTTTTAATATATATCTCGTAACTATTGCCCCTTTAATGATTAGTATGTGATATTTTTGAAACCAAAATGAGATTATGTGATTACTTGAATATCCCCATGAGAGGCCCCTTTTTCAGTCAGCGAGCCACCTTTTCGGAAATCTTAGGTCTGCATCTGATTGACAGGGACCTAGTACAGGGACCTAGTAGCAAATGCTACTGAATAAACTCATCATAGATACCAGGATGGACTTTTTTCATTTTCGCCAGACGCGCGTTTCGTCTACAAAAGACTCGCCAAATTAAGTACGAAGTTGAAGAATATTGAGGAGTTAAAATTCCTAAAAGTATTGCCAAACACAGCTAATGCATTCTGTTCCTGAGGCAGAAAAGCCCTTTAAAGTGCTTAAAAAAATTGACAGTTTTGAAAACTGGCCCAAAAACTTTTATGAAAATTTCCATCGTGCTTATATATGTTAAAGTCATAAATTTTCAAAACAAATTTTGAAAACTGTCGGTATTTTCAAAAATGCTTGCAAGATTCAGTCATTATACATAATGAGTAAAATTTCTAGGCATTTTATATAAAAATGCCTTGAAAAATTGAAAGGCATTTTACAAAATGACTTAATTTTTTTAATAGAATGAAATGTTAAAAAAAAAAAGAAGAAAGAATTGTAGCCGGAGCATTACTATCAATTCACACAAGCACATACCTCGACAATTATTAATCATTTCTTGAAATGTTTAGATGAAAAAGATGATCACAATTTTTGGATGTGCCATGGGTGTGTAAATTACAATTTCTTTTAATGAAAACATTTAATATGTTGCAACACTTTCTGAACTTTAAGAACTCTATGGCTGCATGTTCTGCAAGTGGCATTTTTGTCTTTGTCCAAAGTACCTTCATTTCAATTGCAGCCCAATCCACGACAGAAATAACCTTTACGAATTATAACCAAATTGTACACGTCTTAATAATGCATGATCAAATTTATTCGTTTATAGTGTGTTAATTTACGTTTTTTGATTGAGTTAAGCCTGCCAATTGATATTTTATCGTGTATTTTTCAATGTTGTGATGTTATGCTATTGTTTCAGAAAAAGGGAGAAGGTTTGGTACCATTAAAACGTTTAATCCCGCTGCAAATGTTTTCAACTGTTCTAAGTCAGGAATCTGATGTACAGTAGTTGTCGTTTGTTTATTTAATGTATACGTGTTTCTCGTTTCTCGTTTTTTTATATAGATTAGACCGTTGGTTTTCCCGTTTAAATGGTTTTACCCTAGTAATTTTTGGGGCCCTTTATAGCTTGTTGTTTGGTGTAAGCCAAGGCTCCGTCACGGAAGGCCGTACATTGACCTATAATGGTTTACTTTTATAAATTGTTATTTAGATGGAGAGTTGTCTCAGTGGCACTCACACCACATCTTACTATATCTAATAACATATTTGCAACTGAAAGCAAAAACAGCAATCACACAGATCGATCGAAAAGAAAATAAATGTCTCACTCCTGACCTGGTACATGACAAATCATTATCTTGGTGCCTTAAATCATACATGGTCATTCTCTCGTTTGAACGATTTAAGTTTATGTATATCTAAAATTGAGAATGGAAATGGGGAATGTGTCAAAAAGACAACAATCCGACCATAAACAGACAACCGCATCTGTCTTCAGTATATCTGGCTATTTTGTTTCTTCATCCCTGAGATTTCCCTTCAGCATCATTCACCATTTGTAAGTTATAAGTATAGTTGCGTGTTCAAATTCTCTGACGTTTCTGTCATTTTCGGTTTATAGTCCGTGCATCGTTATCATTGTTATAGCTAATGGATTTTTCTATATCTCATGTAGCTTCTGTTGGACTTTTTGATATAATTTTCTTTGTAGTCTTGAACAACGTTAACACCGTCTCATGGAAATATTAACTTTCTCATAGATAATCAAAGAGGTAGGGACAATTTGCCGGCAATTTGTTTCATTCGATAAGATAGGTAAATCATGTTTTAAATAGCCCGATAGATGCTTATTATAGTACATAAAAATACGTCACATCAACTATTTTCATACCTTGAACAGGTATTCCTACAAAAACAAGGCCATGACTATTAATTTTTTAATATTGATTTTATTTTATTATTAACATGCTTTATGCAAGGTGCCATACCATGTCACTTGTCAAGGAGCCAAATAATATCGAACTAATTCAAATCGTGATTTTCTCATTCTGAATATGCATATCTGTATTTGTCCTGGTCTTTTAAGGTTTTATCGTCTATAAGATAAGACAAGAAAATACATGTACATGTATATATCTTAACCGGAGACCATCTTACATCAGTTGGTCATAGATCACCCTGTGTTACTACTTCATGTTTTATTGCCTTTTCTGTAATTTTAACAAATCGGCCCTTCGTTGTGATACAGATGCAACAGCTTCTTGATGTTTTACCTACAATCACGATTTGAAGTGTAATTGATTTGTTCTGTTATGTTGTTTTATTTTTCTGATGAGTTATGTACCCGTGTATAGACGGTGGTAAACATTTCAGTACTAGTATCTTTACAGTTTGTGATTTGGCGACAAAATTGTTGTTGACTGCATTTGTTACATATAATACCATGTTCAAAAAAGGTTTCGACGAATTGTTTTTTGTTGTTATGAAACTTGTATACAATGGCCTTATCTTAAGTTATGTGTATATTACACCCGCAACATGTAGGCTTAATTTCTATAGAATTAATTCTCGTGTTATTGGTTATGTGCAGGTACCTACATCAGTTTGACGGCAGTTGTCCCTTGGATATATGTAATAATGTAAACACATGAATAGAAAGTATCTCAAGAGTATGGACAGTCATAGGATTGCACACAATAAGCGATACATTATTTTTTCTTTGATACACGTAAAATTATATACTAGTAAACTAACTGAATAGTCAAAATGAACCAGAATGACTCTATGAATCAAGCAAACATCCGAAAAAATATGATAGAAACTTTAAAATTTAATATAACAACACAAAAAAATGCAAAAGTTCTGAGCGAGGTTCGAACCCTTTCTTCAAAACTGTCTTTTATTAGTAGTTCTGTGC